>NC_088915.1:45894250-46545000 GCF_963576675.1 Euphorbia lathyris | reverse complement strand
TTAGAGTCGAGTCTTCCACAAGCGATCCATGGATGTATCTTCCATTTATCGGGAGTGATAAATGCTCAATCCAATATATAACGATCCCGCAATCACTTCTTGTGATACCCAACGTCTACTGTTCACACCCGAGAGTCATCTCTGTTAAGGATCGTGTTACACCAGAGTCAAAGCGTCACATTCCGTAATCTAGAATACCAATTAATATTCCTTTGAGTCTGAGGATTAGTTATACCTATTAATACCAATGAGATGAACAGGTGACAAGGATGAATCTACCCATCCTGTTATCTCAAATTGGATCCCCAATCCTAATGAACAACTTTTCATCGGATCTATGTAACTGTCCAGATATCTGCATATATGAAGCTTGTGAGATCAGCTTTCTGTCGGACAGAAGACATTGTTACATACAAGTCTCAACAGTGATATATCAATCCTAAACATATCACTTGACTTGGGGTGGTTTTAAGTTTATTAGTTTATTATAAAGTTTTGTCTCACTTCATGCTTGTATGAACACTTTATAATCACTTTAAATCACTATACCATAAAACCCCTAATGCAACAAAATTTGAATTTGTTGCTAGTAAATTGATGCATTAAATGAGTTTATTTTGTTGTATTTCAATAATGTTGCATTTTTGTTGCAATAATCTTCAAATTAGCAAAATTATAAAAAATTATGCAACAAAAATATTAATTGTTGTTTGACATGTTGCTTTTAAGCAAGTTAATCCAACAATTTGTTTAAGTTGTTGCAAAAAATAAGGTAAAACCGAGAAAGCAACAAAATTATAATTGTTGCATTTACATTTAAGCGATCCAATGCAACAAAAATAAAGAAAAACTAACAAATATATAATGTTGCAATCAAAATAATTTATTATTTTATTAATATATAATAAATATTAATTTTTAAGAATAATTATATAATATTAATTTTTGGAAATAATTATACAATATTAAATATTAATTTTTTTATTAATATATAAATTTGTAAAAGAAATTTTCTAATTTTTATATAAAATTTTTCTTTTTACTTTTCTACGGTGCTTCGCACAAATTAATTTGAATTTATTTATCGAAATATTCTCATTACAAACATAATCTCAACAACTTTAACGAGGATGATTTATATATTTTAATATTAAAAACAAATTAATTAATTTATTAAATTTTATATTATTTTATTCTCATTAATAACTTATTTTTAAGAGTTTATTAAATTTTATTTTCCATATGATTCTCGTAGACGGTACGGGATCCCCGTACCCGTAAAGTCCCGACGAGTAATCTCCGATTAATCTCCGTTTAAAAAACATTTACTTAAATCCCGACAAGTAATTCCCGATTATATATAAATAAAATGAAAAACATTTACTTAAATGTAAACATGGAGGATTAAACGCTTTAACTATTTGGACCCATTCTATTTCTTGTTAACTATTCACAAATTATATTTACATAAAATATAATTTACATACAATAAAAATGATAATGTTAGCACATCATCTCATTAGAAACAATTAAATAAAAAGAGCAGCATAGAGTTTAATTTTGAATTTAATAAAAAATGATAATTTAAGACTAATGGCAATCAGTTAGACGTCATCACAATACATAGGGTTTCATTTTGATCTTTCTCATCCTCATATGACTTGACACGCAGCCTCCCTCTTCTTTCTCCTCTTCCTCTTATTTAATCGCCGCCTCCGCCTCCGCCTCTGCCTCCATCTTCGTTCATCATCTCCTCCACGTCGTCGCCGTCGCCGCCTCCATCTTCTTTCATTATCTCCTCCACGCCGTCGCCGCCTCCCTCTAATTTCATCATCTCCTCCGTCCATCCTCCATTTTTGGTGAGTAATTTCTGTTAACTGGTTTGCTTTTGTTTTGTGGTTTGCTTTTGATTTCTGCTTTTGTTGCTTGATTTTTGCTTTTGTTTGTGGTTTGCAACTTCTTTTTGTCTGGGTAAATAGTTAATGCTCAAATTCACATAGCATTTTTTTCCTTGTATTTGAACTGAAATTCATCAGTTCTGGATGGCTGACAAATGGTATCCAAGATTAGAGGCAATTGATACGTATTTGAAAGATTTGAAGCTCAATGGATATGGATATGTTACTGATACTGCCTCTGTTTTGCATGATATGAAGTGTGAAAGGAGAGTATAAAATTTTGCCTTAATATATTTCTGCAATCGTTTCATTGTAGAATTTGCTTCATAAATCCATTGGATGCTCTGGTTTATTAAAATGCCAAGTTAAAAATTACTAATCTTAAGATCATCGACTTCATTTAGTAAAGGGATAAGGTGCAAAAATACCCTTAACGTTGTCAATCAAGAGCAATATTACCCCTAAGGTTGGAAATGGTACAATTAAGGACTCAAGGTTAGTCATTTGGTCCAATTTTGGACACCCTAATCTATGTGGCTGCTATATCTGATGATTTTTTTTTTATCTAAATCAGTATCATAATTCATCCTCATAATCCTTTGATTACTATTATTTCTCATTAATGACTAATGCTCTTTTCTCATTTCATCTCTTCTAGTTTATCGTCTTCTTCTTAGACGGCTGCTTCTTCTTTCATTTTTTTCTGTTCTAACCAGTTCTTGGCCGGAGGAGGAACACCCTATAGAAGCAGCAAAGCATTGAGTGGAGCAGGAACAAAAACTATTTCATTTTGGGAAACTATAAACCATTTCTAGAACAACTCTTGAATCCTCATTCCCATCTCTTCCCTCGCTCCATCTCCATTTTTTTTTATTATCTGCCTCTTCTCATTGCTCCTCCAATTCACCATTACTGAAGTAATATCCGACCAAGGAATAAAAAAGCGAATCTGATATTTCTCAAACATCTTAAAAATTGCAGAGACATGGACATGATTTAAATTTAGGGGGATAGAACTTTTAACAGTGTTAGTGAAACTGTTAGTGATGTCTAAAATTGGACCAATTTGATAACGTTAGGTCTTTAATTGTACCATTTTGAATGTTAAGGGTAATATTGCTCTTGGTTTACAACGTTAAGGGTATTTTTGCATCTTATCCCTTTAGTAAATCAGAATATTGGCTAGAATTTGAACTGATCCCGATTTTTTTGTTTTTTTATGTTGTCCTTGAATGTTACATATTCTCTTATGATATTCTCAAGTAGGAGTTTTGCACAAATGGTATCACTACTGTTTCATCTACCATCACTCAAGGTAATTTCCCGTACCAGGAGGTCTCAAAGTTAAACATGATTGAGCGACAGTAGTCGTGTTTTGTATGCTCTAATTGCAAGTGTGTGAAAATGGGTCTTGAGAAGAATATACTTTTGTTGAATCATAAGATGTGATTGATTTACATGTAAAAGTAAGTAAAAAGCCATTTATGGTTGAATGAGGGACAAAATAGTAATTTAAGAAGTGAACTGTTTGTGAAAATCTAGCTAGTGTAAGATGGATATAGATGGATGGACGTGTGCATGGGTTGGTTGGTTTAGTCTTTTGTTGTTGATGGAAATAGACATGGTATGGTATGGTATGAGAGAAATGACTGTGGATGCAGGTGTAAGGGAGGGAGGAAGATCGATGGTGTTCATAAATGATGTAGCATTTGAAATAGGAGGTGGACCGTTCAATGTGAGAGAAGCATTTGAAGATGAAAATATGTTGATTCATTCATCAGGACATCCAGTATTCACAAATGAATGGGGTATCACTCTTCATTCTCTACAGCATGGAACTTCTACCACTTTCCATCACTGAACATGTTAGTCCTTTCTTCTCTTCTGATTTATTTATTTTTCGATCGATTCAATCAATGAAAAATAAGATGTATACTAATTGATTTGTAAGAATCAATTTGTAATTTGTAATATCTAAAGTTTGAAAAGGTCAATTTTTATAAGTACTTGTTAATTTGAAAACTAGGTTGATATTTAAAATTTAGTTCGGGCTAAATTGATCATGCACACGTCCACTTTAGTTGTCATTTTGACTCTTAATTTGTATTATTTGATTAGAAAATGTTGTAAAAAGGTCATAAATTTATCGTATTTTTATTGGTCAGATCAATAAACTTGGATTGTAATCCAATTGGTCCAATTCACGCAGTTGAATCTAAAACCTGGCTTGGTCTAATTGGTTCTGTTGAAAATAGAGGGACTAAAATTATAATTTATCAAGAACTAAATTGTAATTTATGAGGACTGGATATATAGTTTGGGTAACTAAGAAAAATGGCATAAAACACTCTTTAACTCAATCTTAATTTTTATATATCTCCATTCACAAAATAGAGACTCTTACATATATATAAGACTTAAACTATCTAACTTGGTTTTTTTGAACCAAATTCTTGTCAAAATAAAGACCACAAATATAAATCTTCCTACACCATACATTGGTCTATATATCAAATTATTGATCTTTTTTTTCAACACCAAAATAAATGCATTTTTTTTTTACTATGCATTCAAGCCCTTATCTTCTTCACCTTCACGTGAACTTGCCTCTTTTATTTTTATTTTTTTTTATTTTTTTTATTTAATTCTTTATTTAGAATTAAGTTTAATATTTTAACATGCCCCCTTAAACTTAATTTTTCATGACTCCCAGTTGAGCTCTCATCTGACTGAACATGTCGTGCTTTAGCGGCTTCGTGAAAATATCTGCAATCTGATCTTGTGTCTTCACGTACTTCAGTGTCACCTCCTTTTGCTCAAGACACTCACGAATAAAATGACACCTCGTATCAATGTGTTTACTTCGATCATGAAATACGAGATTTTTTGCTAATGCCAGTGCAGACTTGTTATCGATAAAAATCTCTGTTGGATCATTTTGACTCATCTGAAATTCTTTTAGCAATTTTCGGAGCCAAATTGCATGACAAACACATGAGGTTGCAGCAACATATTCAGCTTCATAGGTTGACAGCGTCACAATTGCCTGCTTCTTTGAACTCCAAGTAAATGCAGTATCACCCAGAAAAAATACAAAACCAGTTGTACTTTTTCGGTCATCCTTGTCACCGGCCCAATCACTATCACAGTATCCATCTAATTTGAAATCCTCAGTTTTTGAATAAAGTAATCCCAAATTAGTTGTACCTTTCACGTAACGGAGAATTCTTTTTGCTGCGTTCCAATGTGACACCGTTGGGGCTTCCATGTATCGACTTACTAAGCCGACTGCATAGAGAATATCTGGTCTCGTACATGTCAAGTATCTGAGACTTCCGGCCAAGCTTCGGAATAATGTCGGGTTGACTCTGTCTCCACCTTCATCTTTAGTCAACTTGATTCCACATTCGACTAGCGTGCTGACGGAATTGCAATTTTCCATCTTGAACTTCTTTAAGATCTCCTTTGCAAAACCACTTTGAGAAATAAAAATTCCATCGTCATTCTGCTTCACTTCAATGCCAAGATAATATGACATTAGACCAATGTCAGTCATCTCGAACTCACGAGCCATTGTCTTCTTGAACTCCTCAAACATCTTAGGATTGTTCCCTGTAAAAATGAGATCATCCACATACAGACAAACAAGTAACATATCTCCATTTTTCACCTTCGCATACAGGGCATATTCATGTGGGCATTTGACAAAACCATTTTCTTGAAAATATTTATCAATGCGACTGTTCCAGGCTCGTGGTGCTTGCTTGAGACCGTAAAGTGCCTTTTTCAATTTTAGCACTTTATTTTCTTGACCTTTCACAACATACCCTGGTGGTTGCTGGATATAAATTTCCTCTTTTAGATATCCATTGAGAAATGCGGATTTCACGTCCATTTGATGGATTCTCCACCCGTGTTGAGCAGCTACAGAAATTACCAGTCTGATACTCTCCATTCTGGCAACAGGAGCAAAAACTTCATTGTAGTCAATTCCGGGTCGTTGACTGAACCCTTTCGCCACCAATCTTGCTTTATGTCGGACAATTTCACCGTTTGCATCTTTCTTTGCTTTGAACACCCATTTAACTCCAATGGGTTTTTGACCGGCCAGAAGTGATGTCAGCTCCCATGTTTTATTTTTCTCGATCGAATGAATCTCCTCTTCCATGGCTTTTCTCCATTTTTCATCTTTCATTGCTTCTTCTGGATCTGTTGGTTCATCATTAACAAAATGACAATAAAGAGTTAATTCATCATCGAGATTTCTTGTTACATCATAAAGATCTTTAATAGGTATGAATTTTTTAGGCTTTCCGGGCGGATGTTCATCTGAACTGTCTTCATTACTCGAGGTTGAACTCGAACTGGACGAGCTTGCTGATGTCGAACTGGTTGCTGGTGTTGTGGCTATGACTGTGGTAGGTTCTTCCTGATCATTGTCTTCATCCATGAAAGGATAAAAACTGTAGCTGTTTTCTTTTTCACCGGTCCAGTCCCAAACTGCGTCTTCATCAATGGTGACATCTTTACTGATGATGAATTTCTGAGTCTGAGGATCGAACATTTTGTACCCTTTGGAATGTTCTGAATAGCCCACAAACAAATATTTCTTGCTTTTATCATCTAGCTTCTTGCGTTCTTCATCCGGTACATGGACATGAGCAACACTGCCAAAAACACGCAAATGAGAAATACTGGGTTTTATTCCGCTCCATGCTTCTTGTGGAGTTTGATCCCAAACACTGACAGTTGGAGATCTGTTTAATAGGTAGACAACACAGTCCACTGCTTCGGCCCATAACTCCTTCGGTAAATTTTTGCTTTTTAACATGCTCCTCACCATGTTGAGCACCGTTCTGTTCTTTCTTTCGACTACGCCATTTTGCTGTGGTGATCTGGGAACTGAAAGGAAATGAGGGATTCCATGCTGTTCACAAAATTGCTTGAAAGAGATGGACATGTATTCACCGCCCCTGTCTGATCTGAGTGCTTTAATAAAATGGCCACTTTCTTTCTCCACTTGGACTTTGAATTTTTTAAATGTCTCAAAAACTTCTGTTTTTTCTTTCAAAAAATACACTCAAGTTTTTCTACTATAATCATCAATGAAAAGTAGAAAATATTTATTTTTTCCCAAGGACTGTGGAATGATCGGTCCACACACATCTGTGTGAACTAGCTCAAGTGGCGCCTTTGCTCTTGACATGGACTCCTTTGGAAAACTGGTTCTGAATTGTTTTCCAACAAGACATCCTTGACACAGTTGATGAGGCTGGTCAATATGAGGCAATCCGTTTACCATCTGCTTCTGTCCCAACTGCTTCAGTCCTCCAAAATTGAGATGTCCGTACCGTAAATGCCAAAGCCATGGGGGACTTTGCACACAAGCTTTCAAACATTTGGCCACGTCCGTCTGAATGTTAATTGTGAACATTCTGTTTCTCGCCATCAGTACTCGTGCAATCAGCTCCTTTTTCTCATTCAACAGGAGTAGTTTCCGGTCCACCATGTGAACTTCATAATTTTTCTCCAGTAATTGTCCCAAACTCAAAATATTGCTTTTCATGTTGGGAACATAATAAACATTATCAATAAACTGGTGAGCGCCATTTTTGAGCCGAATAAGAATGGTTCCTTTGCCTGTAATAGGAACCTTAGAGGAATCTCCAAATACAACATTACCATGAACGGATTCATAGAGCTCCACGAACATCTTCTTGTCACCACACATATGGTTACTTGCCGCATTGTCAAGATACCATATATTATTTTCGCGATTTTCTTCACCTTCGTAGGTAATTAACACTGTGCCAGTTACTTCCTCATCTTGAATATTATTGGCAGTCTCCTCTACCTCTTTAGGCGGACTCCAACATTCCACCGCGTAGTGACCGTACTTAGAGCAATTATAACATTGAATGTTGGACTTGTCGCGTCCTTCATTCGGCCTCCAGTTTCCTCTTCCTTGACTGCGTCCTCGGCCTCTTCCTCTGCCTCTGGTGAATTGAGTGCTTCTGTCATTGTTGTTGTTGCCGTTTTCATTTCTGCCTTGATTTCTGCCACGTCCTCGTCCTCTACCATTTCCTCCTCGACCTCTTCCGCGTCCTCTGCCGGACTGACTACTTTCGCCATTTTTAAACACAGCCTTTGTTGCTAAGACTTGTTCTGCGGAATCTTCTCTTCGTTTCTCAAACCGCTCCTCTCGTGCTTGTAGTGACCCTACAACTTCATCAACGGACATTTCGCTGATGTCCCTGGACTCCTCCATAGCCACCACTACGTAATCAAATTTTGGTAGTAGTGATCGCAGAATTTTTTCAACAATTCTGGACTCTTCAATTTTTTCTCCATACTGCCGCATCTGATTTACGACAGATTTTACTCGGGATGAGTAATCACTAATGGCTTCCATCTCTTTCATCCTCATCATCTCAAATTCTCCTCTCAGCATCTGCAAACGAACTTTTTTAACTTTCTCCTCCCCTTGAAGAGAAACTCGTAGGATTTCCCACGCTTGTTTGGCGGTCGTAGCTTCGGCTACTTTCTCGAACATTAATTCATCCAAACCTTGATGGATGAGAGTAAGCGCCTTTTGATCGCTTTTGCGATTTTTCTGCAGAGTATCTTTTTCTGCCTGTGTCAACGCTGCCTCGTTACCTGGGACTACGTAGCCTTTTTCGACTATATCCCAGACATCTTGACATCCGAGTAACGCCTTCATTCGAATACACCAACTTGAATAATTGGTTTTGGTGAGCTGAGGGTATTGATAAGGAAGTTTGAGACCGTTTGACATTGATAACATTGAGATATTATCCTGAGGACCAAAAGGGATATTCACCTCAAAGTACGCCGCGTAGTGGTCTCCAAAAGGAAGCTGGTTGGCGGATCTCCCCAGATCAGCTCAGAGAGATCCGCTGGCGGACCTATAAGGCGAATCTCTCCATTCGCCTCTATAACGGCTGGCCGCCGACTCGGCCATAAAAGATCATTAATGAGTTATTAATTAGCTAATCCGCCAGGTTCAGAATAACCCGTAACCGCCATTAATGAGGCATTCATGGAGACTTTCTAGTTACCTGAAGGTTATAACTTCCCAGCTATATATAGCCTGATCCCCTAGGTTATCAAGGTACACACACATTCTCACCATTCTTGTCAATTCCGTTGGTTTTCTAGATCCATCTTACTGACTTTGGCATCAGAGTGTCCCCGGCCGATCCCAACGGCACCTCACAGGGAAGTGCTCCGATCAAGGATTTTTCCTCAAGTTAACATTGGTGCGGTGATCGTGGAATCCTTAATCAAACAAAGGGTTTTTTCGTTCACGCTGAAAACGCAATGACCAACAGGGGTGAAAATCCCTCCTCAGGGATTGAAACACCGTTAGTTACTCCATCTAGTGCTGGTCGCACCGATACAACCGCTCCGATAACGCATGTCGACAATAACATGCCTACTGCTGCTTTTATCAATATGTGTGCACAAGATATCGAGGCGCGATATGGACTTGAGATGGGAAATCGCCTTCGAACACACATGACTCTTCCTCCGCGTTGGAGCACGACGTCTACTTCAACCGTTTCATCTTTGCCTTTGTTAAACTTTGGCCTTGGACCAGGTGCCCTTAGCTCCTCGTTCCTTCAAGCTCACAACACGGATTCTACGTTAACTGCCACGACATCAGGTGGCGAGCGACCAATTAATCGGGAGTTATTCCCTGGTGAAGGAAGTCAAAGAAATGATACGACCCTTCCTGGCGGATCTGGGGGTCCGGGGTTGAATCTTGGTGGGTCCGGTATACCCAGGCGCCCACGGACGAATTTATCCCTTGGCGGATCTAAAGGGCCAACTCGCAAGAAGCATAGAAAAGAGAAGGATAAGCGGATAAGGTCACCTTCGCCCCGACGAGCAAGACCCTCCCGTCGTGGCAGATCGCCCCCATCTACTGGTCGTAGGCGAAGTAAAAGGCCAGAAAAGGCATCCCATGCAAGTGGACCACCACCGCCGCCGCCTTCAGGAACTGTTGGACACGTCCCGTCAGGAGGCCAGGGGGGAGGAAGCGGTCCGACTCCCCCAGGTGGAGGAAATGGAGGGAGAGGTGGTGGTGGAGGAGGAGGCGGAGGAGGAAGTGGACGCGGTAATGAAGGAAGACGTTCGCCATCAGATCCATCGTCTGATTCAAGTTCTTCTTCTTCTTCTTCTCCTCCAAGCAGATCGCCACGAAGAGGCCGTCCCAAGGCGGATCCGGAAAATTTTGATGATAGAGTAAGGGCCCTGGTGCTCCGTATGAATGAAGAAAATGCCAGGCACAACCCGTTCGCTAATAGAGATTCGCCTTTTGCAGCTTGGATTGAGGCGGAGGAGACAGAAAGAGCTTTTAAGATTCCCAATCTCGCAATATACACAGGCAAAGATAATCCAGAAGCTCACGTTCGAAAGTATCGAATACTGGCCAGGCTCAACTGAGCCACCGAGCCCGTGCTCTGCAAAATGTTTGTCACCACGCTGGGGGGCCCAGCCTATTTGTGGTTTCAATCTCTACCTCCGGGCTCAATAAACAGCTTCGATCAATTGAGCAGAGAATTTTGTGCTAAATTCGCCGGTTGTATTCCTGCAGTGGTGAAATCTAGAAAGCTTTTTGAGTTAAAGCAGAAGGCGAATGAACCCCTTCGGGAGTATGTGGACACTTTCAACCAATTGTGCATACAAATCGTTGATGTGGATATCTCCGTAGCTGTGGAATGTTTCGTAAGAAACACTACCTCCAAGAGTTTGCAGGAAGATCTCATCTGAAAGAAACCCACTAGCATGGCGGAGTTGATGGAGCGTTGTAAAGATTTTATAGAGGTGGACGACATTCGCCGAAAAGGGACAGGGGCGAATCTCATCCTCGAGATCGGGACAAAGACAAGCGTCAGGATCCTTCCTCCCGAAGCAAGCGAAGAGATTCTAGGAATAAATCAACGTTTGTCACCTCCTTCACACCTCTCAATGCTTCTAAGAGTGAAGTTCTTATGTGGATCGAGAACAGCCAACACAAGCGGAGCATTTCATACCCCGAACCAAAGGGGGGGGGGAGTATACCAATAATGGTAAAAACCCTAAAAACTATTGTAAGTACCACAAGAAAAATGGCCATGACACTGATGCATGCTGGGAGTTAGCTCGAGAAATTGAGCGTCTCATAGAAAAGGGCAAATTGGATCGGTTCATCCAAACGGAAGGCAAAAGAGGAGATGGTGACAGACCCAAGGAGGACCCAAAGAAGAAAGGAAAGGGTACCATCAATGTCATAGCAGGCGGACCTGGATACCAGCCAACGATGAAAAAGGCAAGAACTACCGCCCTTGACAGGGCGTCATTAAATCGCCCCTTTTCAGATACAGGTCCTGAGATACCACCCCATGCAGATGCTCTGGTCGTCACTATGATGGTTGAAGGCTGGGAGATGAAAAGGGTAATGATTGATACTGGAAGTTCATGCAATGTCATTACCCGAGGAGCTTTCGCCAAACTCAGGATTGATCCTGTTCAAGTAGAGCCAACCGTGGTCGATATCTTGGGAGTAACGGGACATACTATTCAAACAAAAGGCCAAGTTACTTTGGACTGTGAGCTTACAGACGATGATCAAGTTTGGAGGGGAGATTTAGAGTTTTCGGTCTTGGATGGTCAGTTAGCTTACAATATCATCCTCGGACGACCTTTTATCTCTGAAGTCGCAGCTCTTATCTCCATTCGCCACTTAACACTTTACGTTCCCACGGCCAAGGGAGGTGTAATGATCAAATGTAGCCAAAAGGTGGCCCAAGAGACGTATTCGGCATCACTAATGATTTGCCCCCAATCTAAGGAGGAAGATGAAGAGGAGCGCGTCACAATGGCCTTGGACGAGACCGAAATGTACCTTATGGCGGATGGAAAGCAGGTGCGAACGGCTAAGGGGCTCAAGGGCGAGATTAAAGATGCAATCACCAAAGTGCTCTGTGAGGCGGAAGATGTCTTCGCATGGAAGGATGAAATTCTCCCCGGAATCAGCCCAGACGTAAT
Organism: Euphorbia lathyris; assembly: GCF_963576675.1. NCBI lineage: Eukaryota > Viridiplantae > Streptophyta > Magnoliopsida > Malpighiales > Euphorbiaceae > Euphorbia > Euphorbia lathyris. Next base: position 46,533,049 of record NC_088915.1, on the reverse strand, counting down.
CACTCACAAACTCAACATTGATAAAGATACAGTTCCTGTGGCTCAGAAACGGAGAAATCATGGCCCGGAAAGGCAGAAGGTGATTGAGGAAGAGATCGCCAAGCTCCAGAGGCGGATGCCATCGAGGAGGTGCTTTACACTCAGTGGTTGGCGAACGTCGTGTTAGTGAAAAAAGCTGGCGGATCTTACCGTATGTGCATTGACTTTACAGATCTCAATAAAGCTTGCCCCAAGGACAACTATCCTTTGCCATGTATTGACATGCTTGTAGATGGAACCGCCGGTCACGCAATGTATTCCTTTACGGACGTGAAGTCAAGTTATCATCAGATCCCTATGGAGCCCTCAGATAGAATCAAGACCTCGTTCGTAACACACCAAGCCACTTATTGTTTCAAAGTTATGCCCTTCGGGCTTAAGAACGCATGTGCAACTTATCAGAGGATGATGAACAAGATATTCGCATATAGTAAAAGGGGTAATTATTCTGTCTATGTAGATGATATGATCATCAAAAGTACGACCGTAGAAAAGCATGCAGATGATATGAAGGAGGTACTCGACGTACTCCGACGCCACAACATTAAGTTAAACCCAGAGAAGTGCACTTTCGGGGCAACATATGGAAAATTCTTAGGGTTCATGATCAGCGAAAAAGGAGTTAGCCCAAATCCTGACAAAGTTAAGGCAGTCCTGGAAATGCAAGCGCCACGAAATATCAGAGTGGTACAACGCCTTAACGGGCGTATCATAGCCTTGGGCAGGTTTATCTCTTGTTCAGCTCGTAGATGCCAGCCCTTTTACAAAGTCATCAAGAAGCAAAAGGCATTCGAGTGGAATGAGGATTGTGAAAGAGCCTTCGAAGGAATCAAGCGGTTCCTCACAGAGCCACCCATGATGAGTCGACCTTTGAAGGGAGAAGATCTCTACATGTATGTATCAGTCACAGACAAAGCCGTATGCACGGTCATGATACGAGAAGAGGATGGCCAGCAGTTTCCGATTTATTACGTGAGCAAGGTTTTGAAAGACGCCGAAACCAGGTATTCAAAGGTTGATAAAATGGCACTGGCTGTTGTAACCACGGCAATCCGCCTTAGGCCATATTTTCAGGCGCATACTGTAGTGGTTCGAACAAATATACCAATGAGAAAGGTGTTGCAGAAACCAGACACTTCGGGAAGGTTGATGGAGTGGGCTATTCGCCTCGGCGAATTCGATGTGAGGTATGAAAGCAGGTCAGCTTTAAAGAGTCAGGTCCTGGCGGACTTCGTGAATGAATTCACTGACGAAGGGATAGATCATCCCAAGCCTCCGATAGAAGAATGGTCAATATACACCGATGGAGCCTCCTCGGCGGATGGAGCGGGTGCAGGCGTTGTGATCAAAGGTCCCCAATACATAAAATTACGATACGTAGCAAAATTAAATTTCCATGCCACTAATAATGCTGCTGAATATGAAGCTCTGATATTGGGATTACGCCTACTCCAAAAAATCACTCCGGAGCGGATCGTAATCTATAGCGACTCTAAACTAATGGTCAACCAAGTAATCAAGAATTACGAGGTGAAAGACGAGGTTCTGGCCAAATACGTAGCGGAAGTCAAAAAGTTGCTGGATCACCTTGAAGCTAAGGAAACTAAATGGGAGCTGATTCACGTACCGAGGGAGTCCAACACAGAGGCTGATCATTTGGCCAAAATGGCCTCTTGTGAAGAAAACTGGACAGATCCGGATTGTCCCTTCGAAGTTAAAATAGCTCCAGCATTTGCCTCAGAGGAGGTATCCCTACTCACAACGGTAGAAGATGATTGGAGATCGGTCATTCGCCAATATCTGTTAAATGGAACCTTACCTGAAGACAAAGAAGAGGAACGGCGGATAGTCAGGAGAGCAGCTTATTTCTCCTTGATCAATGACGGCCTTTACAGAAAGTCCTTTAGTCATCCTTGGTTGAAATGCATTCTACCGGAAGAAGGGCAACTGATCCTCAAAGAGCTACATGAGGGATCATGTGGGGCACATGAAGCATCCGCCACCATCTTGAAAAAATCTAGATTAGCAGGTTTCTACTGGCCCACGGCTGAATTGGATGCCCAAAAATTTGTAGAATCTTGTCACAATTGTCAGATTCATGCGAATGAATCACATACTACCAAACACATTCAGAGGCCAATCATAGAAGGACGTCCATTCGCCCTCTGGGGAATAGATATTGTCGGCCCATTTCCCCCGACTCGTCGGCAAAGAAGGTACGTGGTAGTGGCAGTGGATCATTTCACCAAATGGGTAGAAGCCGAAGCTGTTTCCTCCATTACTGCAGAACGAATGGTGGAATTCGTCAAAGACAACATCGTAGGAAGATACGGTGTTCCACATACCATCATCACCGATAATGGAACACAGTTCAACTGTGGCGAATTCAAGGCTTTCTGTGAGGGGTTGGGCATCCTGAACAGATTCGCCTCCGTTTATTATCCCCCAGTCCAATGGAATGACCGAAGTTACCAATCGAACGATCGTGAAGGGGATAAAGAAGAGATTGGGAGAGCATGATAAGAAGTGGGCGGATCAACTAACAAGTGTTTTATGGGCTTATCGCACCACCCCAAGGACGGCTACGGGGGAAACACCGTTCGCCCTTTCTCATGGCGTTGAAGCCGTTATTCCAGTCGAAATACAGGTCCCCAGTGATCGAGTGGCCTTTTATTGTGAAGAGGACAACGGCAAACGACTAAGGGAGCACCTAGATCAGATTGAAGATCGCAGGGATCAATCCTATGTACGCATGGCAGCATACAGACAGCGGATTGCAGCTTACCATGATAAAAACGCCAAACTTGTGGATCTAAATGTGGGAGATCTTGTGCTCCGTAAAGCTGATAAAGTCCAATCTCGAGAAGGCAAGGGCAAGCTAGGACTTAATTGGACGGGTCCATATCAGATAGTGGACAAGATTGGACCAGCCACGTTTAAAATACAGGACATGGAGGGCAATACACTACCACGCACGTGGAACCTCCAAAATCTCCGCAAATACTTTGTCAGAAAATGAAGTGTATACACGGTCTTGAGTACTCTTTTTCCTTTAATAAGCTTTTTCCCATGTGGTTTTTCTTATTAAAGGTTTTAACGAGGCTCACTTATAAGACCTACTTGCTGTAATAAGGCATTTCTCCCATTAATAAACATCATTTGTTCTATTATCTATGTTCTTTTTATTGTTTACTGCAGCAATATCAATATTCCAGTCTTAAAAAGAGGGGGGCATCCAACGCTCTCCACATTTGCAATGTATCGCTATCTTAGAGATACGTCCTCGATGCCCTTAAAAACATAAGAGGATTAATCTTATGGGCGGATCCGCCTCTAGGCGGATCCCAATCTCCAATAGAGTTAAAACGATCCTTGGACGCAAGGTCTTTACACTCTCTTATCCTTCCCAGAAAGGAATTCACAAGTCCTACGGGCGGATCATTTCACCTCAAAGATAGGTAGCAAATCGATCCCCTGGGCAGTTTTACTTCCTTTAGAAGGAATAGAACAGCTTCCAAACCTTCACAGAGGTTCATACAGTGGAGTATGGCTGGCCACCTACTCCAAATCCTAGATGTCTATATATTTCCTTACACAAACGTAAAGGTAAAATAACATAGTTTCCATAAAGGATCAAAACAAATTGTACTTAGAAATGTTTTTACAATATCCCAAATAAAAGCAAGCTAAACAACAATAGGAGCATCCTCCTTTGCGCTTTCTTCGCCCACGGTGCTTGCTTGGGGATCCTCCTTCTCCACAATCGCAGATACGCCATTAGGAGACACCTCCTTATTCACCAAAGATGTGGGACCAAGTGGAAGAGCCTGATCAGGAATTGGTTCTGCATCCGCCTTAAGGGGTACTTCATCAAGCTCATCCACCAAGACCGTAGTAGAGGGTTTGGTTTCCTCCATAGGTCCCTTCATCCATCTCCGAACGTAATCACGGAGGTACTCCTTAGCGTCTGGCATTTTATTGAACTTCGCCACATCTTCTAGTTCAGGGACGGCGAATTGCGGATCTGTGAAGTTAATCTCAGGATGCGCCAAGGAGAAGTACGCCATAAGCATCTCGCCGTAATAAAAAGCTTGCACACCCGCCGTGTATTCAGCTTCTCCAAGGGCGTCTTCGTGGCTCTTGGTATCAGATGCAATCTTTGCCTTTAAACTCTTAATCTCCTCATCCCTGAGAACTAAGGCGGCTGTGGCAGAAGCAAGGTTTGCATTCGCAGAAGCAAGACCTGCATTAATAGAAGCAATAGAGGAATTGGCCTCCACTATCTCTTTCTCCAACCTCTCAATAGTTGCCTTATCCGCCACATTCTGAAGGAGCTCATTTTCCATGGTGCGAAGGCGAGCATACAACTGTCAAAAACAAACGATTCAATCAAAAAGCAAAAGGACTAAGGAACTAATACTTTCTACATCTTTTCTAAAAGAAACTCACCGAAAGGAGCTCCGTCTTCCCCTTTTGAGCATGAATTGAACCAGGAATCTGGTCATAGTTCCTCTGCACTTCGCCCACCTGGCCCAAGGCCTCATCCAGATCATTTAGGATGGATTCGTTCTCGAAAGAACCTTGGGCTCCTAATTTGGCGGACCAGTATCCACCAATATCAGGCTTCGCCGTCTACACAAACATGAAAGAGTCATACTCCGGTCCAAAACTTGATGAACGAAAGGAAATCAAAAGGTAGACTACCTGTGCAATCTCCTCAGCAGGTTTGGCGGACCTCATGGCGTCCGCCATAAGCTTAAGGCCCCTAGTGGTGTTGGGCTTCCTCCTCTTTAGTGGCGGCTCAACCACCTTCTCTACGGGACGTTTACCAGTATCAGCTTGAGGATTCACCGCTTGACCTTTCTTGCGTGCTTCAGCCTCCAAAAACTTCCTGCGTGTCTCTGCAAGAGCGTGATTGGCCTTAGATACACCCCTGCCAAAGAAAACATTAAAGTAATCAAAGTTCACGAAGAAATGAAGGGTACCTTGGTCAAATTGCGCAATCTTTGAGTAAATAAATTGATCCCCTTCCCGGCGAATCAAGGGGATATCACTCATCATGAAAGCTAAGGCATCTGCATAAGTCCATGCATCCGCCTTAATCTGCTTCATGAGCTCCGCCACCTCCTCATCACTGTTCGTTAAAATTCACATGTCACCCGCCATATGTAGCGGCCTGGGATTCCAGACTGAAGGAAAGCCCAATGGTTCGCCATCCTTTATCTTCACGTAGAAGAATTTCTCATCCCAGCAATGAACATTAGACATTTTTTCGCTAAAAGGCGAATATACTCCGAACTTGGCGAACGTGAGATAAGATTCGGACTTCCTTTTTGAGGGTTTGTGAAAAGCTCTAAAGATACGGCCCGTGTATACAACTCCTAAATTCGAGGCAAGGTAGCAGTCTAAAGCAATGTCCAACCAGCAGTTAGGATGTAGCTGGCTGACTGTGATGTCAAAGTAAGAGAGGATGTCCGCCATCATCTTTGGAAGAGGAAGTCGGAACCCTCTCTCCACATGACTACTATACACTGTGAGGAAGCCGCTAGGCGGACAGGAAGGACGTTGATGAGATGCGGCGAGCTGGGTCTCATAATTTTTGATCCAGGGAAAGCGATCCGCCGGATTCGCTAGATCCATGACATTCATGCGAGACGGAGTGGACTCCGCTCGGGGATTCTTTTTCTTGGGAGGAATTGAAGAAGAGGCCATTGATCCCCGGAACCACCTAGGGTCACCGGCCGGAGCAGCACCAGAGATAGAAGTAAAAAGAGAGGGATTCCTAGTGGAACGAGTCTGGTAATGATTACGCGCCGAGTTATCAAACTCAGCTAAATCGGAATTAACCGTGTCCTCGGAAGAATGGGAGTTCTCCGACGACGAGGTAGTCCAGCTAAAATCTACTTCAATTTCAGGAGGAGGAGAGGAATTAAAAAGTTCTGAAGTTGATCTAGAAGATGAAGACGAACTTCTAAACATCCAAGAAAAGTTAAAGCGAAAAGAAAATAAACTTACATGAGAAATCGGAAGCTTGGTGCAAAACCCAGAAGAAATCCCAGAAAAGCTTCGAGCGCAGGAGAAAAATGGGGAAATGAGGAAGAAAGAGAAAGCGTAAGAGGAAGAAAGAAGTTTCCTTCTTCCTGGGACAGTGTGTCCACTACACGTGTCAATCATCCAATGGCATTGAACAATGTGCTCATTAATGCAAGTGTTTATGACGGCGCGCGGAAGTTCAAAAGCCCTAAAGGACTTTAAGGACATTTTGGGGGGGCTTCTGATAACATTGAGATATTATCCTGAGGACCAAAAGGGATATTCACCTCAAAGTACGCCGCGTAGTGGTCTCCAAAAGGAAGCTGGTTGGCGGATCTCCCCAGATCAGCTCAGAGAGATCCGCTGGCGGACCTATAAGGCGAATCTCTCCATTCGTCTCTATAACGGCTGGCCACCGACTCAACCATAAAAGATCATTAATGAGTTATTAATTAGCTAATCCGTCAGGTTCAGAATAACCCGTAACCGCCATTAATGAGGCATTAATGGAGACTTTCTAGTTACTTGAAGGTTACAACTTTCCAGCTATATATAGCCTGATCCTCTAGGTTATCAAGGTACACACACATTCTCACCATTCTTGTCAATTCCGTTGGTTTCCTAGATCCATCTTACTGACTTTGGCATCGGAGTGTCCCCGGCCGATCCCAACGGCACCTCACAGGGAAGTGCTCCGATCAAGGATTTTTCCTCAAGTTAACAGACATTTTTGTAGGGTTTGTTTTGCGGAAGACTGACTCTCGTAACGTGGCTCTGATACCACTTTGTTGAAAATAGAGGGACTAAAATTATAATTTATCAAGAACTAAATTGTAATTTATGAGGACTGGATATATAGTTTGGGTAACTAAGAAAAATGGCATAAAACACTCTTTAACTCAATCTTAATTTTTATATATCTCCATTCACAAAATAGAGAGTCTTACATATATATATATAGGACTTAAACTATCTAACTTGGTTTTTTTGAACCACATTCTTGTCAAAATAAAGACCACAAATATAAATCTTCCTATACCATACATTGGTCAATGTATCAAATTATTGATCTTTTTTTTTTTAACACCAAAATAAATGCATTTTTTTGACTATGCATTCAAGGAGGACTCTCCCTTATCTTCTTCACCTTCACGTGAACTTGCCTCTTTTATTTTTATTTATTTTTATTTAATTCTTTATTTAGAATTAAGTTTAATATTTTAACAGGTTCAACCTAGTTGAACCTAACTCGGTAGATAAAGCGGCCCGGAAAAGCATAAAATCTTATATTATCCATGGCCTCAAAAAATCCTTTGAAAAACCAATAGATTTTTTATTGGGTCAATTGTCCTTAGTCGAGTTCCAAAAGTATGAGTCTCTTCATAAGTCAGATTAAATTAGAATCCTATCTGAATGAACTTGTGGTTGTTGGTTCAGAATTAACTATGGAAACTACATCTTCCATGAACGAGGATAGTGAATCAAGCACAAAAGAAGAAACTCCTTCAGCTCAAGAGCCCACATTGCCAATATTGCAGAAGATTATGAATTTGAGCAAGCAATCAGGTAAGATTTTTCTGTCTTTTGAACTTCTCAATTTGGTTGTTGTAAAAAATAGGGACAGATATATCAGTTTTATCATTTCGTTCTACGAAAATTTAGTCCCTTGGGGTTTAAGCTGAATGATCAATTGAAGTACTTGTTTCTTCTACCATATATTCAAGTAGACTTTAGTTTAGCTGCAGACTTCTGATATTTGTTTACTGATTTTCCTTAAATCTAATGCTTTTTTATTTCCTTTATTTTCAGTCGTGCGAAAAAAATCCCGTGACCCGAATGCATGGCATAGGCGGAGGAGCTGAATGGCTTCTGGCGGCGGGTTTATTGAGGATCAGAATTCCATTAAATCGAAAGTTCAGTGGATGTCTTTAGGTATTTCTCAAACGAACTATTGATTTCTGATGTTCTTTCTTTCTTTTGTCGACCATTATCTGAGATGAAATGTGACTATATAACGTGATTGAAATATTGTGAATTATTTATGAGTGGATCTAGATTGTGAACCTACAGACTTTGAGTTGGTTTAGTGAATTGTTAGTTAAGGTCTATCAAATGGATTTGCTTCACAAATGTTCTAAGTCGGCTCTAATGCTCTGCTCTTTTTTAACAAAACAATAACAATACCTCTTAAATTGAGAATTTAAAAACTTAAAGTGCTTGATTTTTAATTTCAAACAGATTGAAGATGTCAAATGAATTTGTAAACAGTCCCGATTTCCTTAGTTCATGTTCAGTTTGAATAAAAACCGTGTTTGATCTGTTCCAAAATTGAACACCGAATAGGTTGTATATTTGTTATTAAGAAGCTGAGGGGTAAATCTTATTCCCTCGTTTTGATTTTGTGTGATTCGAAGGAAATCTTATCTTTTCCTTTCAGCATCATTGAACTCCCAACCAAGGGAAATCTTCAATCTTTTCATTAATCTTTCATATCCCTGCTTATTCCTTTATCAAAACTTTGGGGTCATGTTTCGTTTGTAATATTATGGTGAACTCTAAATGAAATTTAGAAAGTGCATTAACTTAAATGAATTTCTGGTCATGCAGGTCTTATACTGCTTGTCAATCATTCATATTCTTAGTTGATCCTGAGTTGAGGCTTGCTGTTGAGCTTTTTGGTCTACAGGGACCTGCCTGGGAAAAGGAGAAGCTAACGAGTGACATCGATGAAAGATTGTGGTTTCTTAAAATTTGAAAACTATGCATTTGACATATATTATGATACTCTTATCTTATTTTGTAAGTGATTGTGAATGTATGACTTGGATCATTGGTTGTAAATATATTTGTCATATTTTATATTACACTTTTCGAAATTAGTCAAAAATTGCATTTATTACAGGTTGAAATTATTAAAAAGAAATGCAACAAAAAAGATTCAGATTACAATTGTTGTAAAATTCAATTATAAATGTTGCAAAAAGCTAATAAATATGTTGCAGATGCTAGTTAAAATTGTTGAATTTCAACCAATTATGTTGCAAATTTGAATGAAAATTGTTGCAAAATCATAAAATTTATTGCAATAATAATATAAATGTTGCATTGTAGAAATATTCGTGTTGCAGAAACTACTAAAATTGTTGCAATATTAAATAAATTAGTTGCATTAGATTTAATGCAACAATAATTATATGTTACATTTTTTTGTAAATTTGTTGCTTTTGTCAAAAATTTGTTGCAACTAATTAAAATAATCCAACAATTATTAATTGTTGCTATTGTTTATAAATTGTTGCATTTGCAAATAATGCTAGAGGAGCATCCACAACAATTGGATTTTTGTTGCTTTAGGCCTATTTTTGGCCTACTGCAACTCAAAAAGGGGTCTAAGCCAAAAATTTCACTTGGTTGCAGTAGGGGTTTTATGGTATAGTGAATAAACTTACAGATTTCCTTTTATTAGACTTTATTTAGTGCTTAAAAGGGATTGCCTTTATATAGTTATAAAACATATATCTCATTAAAACAAATAATATAAAGAACAATTCATTTACATTAAGTTTGTATCCTAGAACAATTGTCTATAGGACACTAAACTCCAACATACTCCCACTTGGACTAAAGCCAATTGTTTCTAAAACTTATCCCAGTAGAAGTTAAATGACGATCATGTACTTTCTGGGTTAAAGGCTTTATCAACGGATCTGCAACGTTGTCCTCTGTAGGTACTCTTTCTATTCTCACATCTCCTCTAGCCACAATCTCTCTAATGATGTGGTATCGCTTAAGGTAGTGCTTGGACGCATTACGAGACCGTGGTTCCTTTGCTTGCGCAATGGCTCCATTGTTATCACAATACAGTGTAATGGGATTTACAATGTCAGGCACCACACCAAGTTCTGTAATGAACTTTCTTATCCAAACCGCTTCCTTTGCTGCTTCTGCAGCTGCGATATACTCTGACTCGGTCGTAGAGAAAGCTACGCTTCCCTGCTTGGAACTCTTCCAACTGACCGCGCCCCCATTCAAGATAAACAGGTATCCTGATTGGGATTTAAAATCATTCTCATCTGTGAGATGACTTGCGTCTGAAAATCCTTCTATTTTCAGATCACCTTCTCCGTACACTAGGAACATATCTTTAGTTCTTCTCAAGTACTTAAGAATGTTCTTGACGGAAATCCAATGCTCGTCTCTCGGATTTCCTTAGTAACGACTCGTTACAGATAACGTGAACGCTACGTCAGGTCTAGTGCATAGCATAGCATACATAATCGAACCGATTGCGCTGGCGTACGGGACTACAGCCATGCGTCTTTTATCATCATCAGTTTTAGGACATTGATGATTGTTTAACTTTACTCCATGTAGCATGGGTAAGTTACCTCGTTTCGATTCAAGCATGCTAAACCGATTTAGCACCTTTTCAATGTATGTAGCGTGTGAAAGACCAAGCAGTCTTCTCGATCTATCTTTGTAGATCTTTATACCAAGTATATAAGCTGCTTCACCAAGGTCTTTCATTGAGAAGTTACCAGATAACCATACTTTTACCGACTGTAGTAGAGCAATGTCATTTCCCATTAATAATATATCGTCCACATATAGTATGAGAAATGCTATAGAGCTCCCACTTGCTTTCTTGTAAATGCAAGCTTCTTCGCAATTTTGTTCGAAACCAAATTGTTTTATGGTTTCGTCAAAACACTTATTCCAGCTTCTTGATGCTTGCTTGAGTCCATAAATGGATCTCTGAAGTTTGCAAACTTTATTTGCATCCTTCGATATGAAACCTTCAGGCTGCATCATATATACATCCTCAAGCAAGTTTCCGTTTAGGAAAGTTGTTTTCACATCCATTTGCCAAATCTCGTAATCGAAATGAGCGGCAATTGCAATGATTCTGATTGATTTGGACATAGCCATAGAAGAGAAAGTTTCTTCATAATCAATTCCTTGCTTCTGACGATATCCTTTCGCTACTAACCTAGCTTTGTGGGTGCTAACCTTTCCATCCATGTCTGTCTTCTTTTTGAAGATCCACCTGCACCCAATGGGTATTATCCCTTCGGGTGTATCAACCAAAGTCCACACTTGGTTAGTATACATGGAATCCATTTTAGAATCCATGGCCTCAAGCCATGCTTTAGAATCTGGACTAGTAAGAGCCTCTTCGTAGTTTTCGGGTTCGTCGTCTAACACGGGAACCTCATTATCATCTCCCACTAGAAAACCATATCTAACTGGGAGTTCACGAACTCTTTGTGATCTACGAATAGGTGGCACTGGAGTCTCATCTAATGGGACTCCTTCGGGTACCTCAACTGCCTCTGTTGTTTCAGTCAGTGTTTCTTCTTCTTGAACTTCGTCAAGTTCAATCATGCTTCCCTTTTGTGTTTCTTCGAGAAACTCTTTCTCTAAGAAGGTTGCATGTTTGGATACTATCACTTTCTGATCATCTGGATGATAGAAGTAATATCCCACAGTTTCCTTAGGGTATCTAATGAAGAAACATTTATCAGATTTCGAATCTAGTTTGTCGGACGCAATGCGCTTGACAAATGCTGAACAACCCCATACTCTCATGAATGAGAACACGGGTTTCCTACCAACGAACAATTCATATGGTGTGGAACTAGCGGATTTAGTTGGTACTCGATTTAGGGTGAAGAGGGCAGTTTCTAAGGCATAGCCCCAGAACGTCTTTGGAAGTAAGGCCATGCTCATCATGGATCGTACCATATCTAGTAGGGTACGGCTTCTCCTCTCGGATACACCATTGTGTTGTGGTGTATAGGGAGGTGTCCATTGTGAGCATATCCCACATTCAGTTAGATAATTCAGAAAATCATCTGAAAGATATTCGCCACCTCGATCAGATCGAAGCGTCTTTATTTTCTTTCCTAATTGATTTTCCACTTCATTCTTGAAGCATTTGAATTTCTCAAAAGCTTCTGATTTGTGCTTCATCAAGTAGATGTAACCATATCAGGTATGGTCATCTATGAAGCTTATGAAGAATCTGAATCCTCCTCTTGCTTGGATTGACATAGGACCGCATACATCTGAATGAATGAGTCCTAGAGTGTCTGATACACGCTCACCTTTATTGCTAAATGGTGTCTTTGTCATTTTACCTTTTAAACATGATTCGCATGTTTCCAATGATTCTGGATCGATTGGATCTATAAGCCGATTTGAATGTAGCTTTAGCATGCGTCTCTTGTTTATATGGCCTAAACGACAATGCCACAAGTAAATTGAATTATCTAGCTTATGTCTTTTGGTATCAATTGCAAAAACAGGAATTTTGACATCTAACACATAAATCCCATTTTGTGATATTCCTGAAAAATAAAAGATCGAATCTTTATAAAAATTGCAACTCTTGTCTTTTATTGAAATATGAAAACCGTCGTCAACAAGACGGCTAATAGAAATAATGTTACGAGACATTTGCGGAAGGTACAAACAGTTCCTTAATTCTATTACAAGCCTAGAGGGCAAATTTAAAACATAATCTCCAATTGCGAGGGCGGCAACTCTTGCTCCATTTCCTACTCGCAAGTGTATGCTTTCTTTCTTTAGTTCCTTAGTCTGTTTTAGCTCCTGCATATTTGTACAAATATGAGATCCACATCCGGTATCAAGTACCCAAGATTCAGACTGTGAAACTGTATTTATTTCAATATAAAACATACCAGATGTTGAAGCACCGCTATTTCCCTTCTTGAGGGAGGCTAGGTACTCCTTGCAGTTCCTCTTCCAATGCCCGTCTTTACCACAGAAGTGGCACTCTTCTTTGGGCTTCTTCACTTCCTTTCCCTTAGCTTTGTTGGGCACGGCTTTTTTATCTTTCTTGGGATATTTAGGATTGGGATAATTCCCTTTCCTCTTCTTTGATCCCTCAATGACAAGAGCTGGTATTGCTTTGTCCTTTCTCATATTGGGCTCAACTGACTTGAGCATATTTGCAAGCTCTTCAAGAGAGGTTTGCAAGTCATTCATCTGATAGTTCATAATGAACTGTGAATAACTCTCTGGGAGGGATTGAAGAATTAAGTCTATGCTTAATTCGTTATCCATCGCGAATCCAATACTTGAAAGTTTGGTAATATAGCCAATCATCTTGACACAATGTGTCATGACAGATGTGCCCTCTTGCATCCTGCAACGATATAGCAACTTGGATATCTCGTAGCGTTCGCACCTAGTCTGTTTCCCAAATAGCTCTTTAAGGTGCATGATGATGGAATAGGCATCCATTTCCTCATATTGCCTTTGTAATTCCGGTGTCATCGATGCAAGTATGATGCATCCGACATAATCATCATCAGCCTTGTGCTTCTGGTAAGCATCAATTTCCTCAATGGGAGCATCATCAGCAGGGATAGGGGGTATCGTTGTATCAAGTACATACCCTATCTTATCGAACTTCAAAACAATTTTGAGGTTACGAAACCAGTCAGTGAAGTTTGAACCATTCAATTTGTTATTGGTAAGAATGTTTTGCAGATTGGTTTTAGTCATGATTTTAAGAGTGTGTTTAATTAAACCTGAGAGTGAGAAAGAGTAAACGTATGTCATTCATTTGCTTAAAGTATATCAATCTAAAATTATAGGCCTTTTAGTTTATTTTAGATTGCTCCCACTATTTTGCCAAATTAATAGCCCTCCATATTAATTCGAAGAATTTCACAAATCCTTTAGTGAGCTAGGATCCTAACTCCTGAGATTTCGCCTTGAGTTTGCTCAACAAGCTAGTCTCATTCGTTAGGTAGATTCATGTAATCAATCACATCTTTAATGTGATTCCTAGGTTATTGGGTTACTAACCACATTAGTAACTAATATGCTATTCACATTAATCCCAACCATCTTGCCCATTAGTTTATGACAACATGAGTTTGCTCATCCAATTATCATAATCTAATTTAAGTATTACCCCATATTCATGAAAAGTAATTTTCGATAATTCAGGTGTTACCGAAAGGACCCCGAGCTTGAGTTTGCTCAACAACCCAAAGGCCCTCAGCACTGCCGGCTGAATTATAATATTAGGGAGGGGCAACCGATTTTAATAACTTGTTTATTTACTTAACTTTTAATGAGGGATTTTATTTTAGGTCTTATAATCTAAGTTAGTCTTGATTTGCTTTAGCATACATCAGACACATACATTCACATACATTGGCGTTATGGACATATCATCTAAATTATTCCGTCGAGCCAGAGACGGAATAAAAGGGCAAAACCTAAGGAAATACAAACTATTACATATTTCTCTTAATGTCCTCCGTCTTCTCCACGGCGCCTTGAAATTACATATTAATTTCTATACTACTAAAGAAAACTTCAATTGAATTGAAGGGAATTAGATGAGAGGAGAAATTACAATAGATAGTAGAAAGACAGGACTCGCAGGGCCTATTTCAAAAATACCAAAAGACTAAAACAGGGTCCAAATATGTCCATAACTCCAAACATTCATAGACTCAATTAAATAAATCTAATTGGTTGATTACATAACTATCTTATGTAATATTTATGTTAATCACATTAACTTATCAATTAACTTTCATCCAATTTTACTTCTAATAGTTTTCGTATCTTTTATATTAATCTTTAGATTAATATAACTATACCAAACTTTAATTATGCACGTCCCAATTATTTTGATTTTAATTCATTTAACATTTTGATTTACAAATTGGTAAAACAAACTTTTAAACAAATTTTCATTCGATAACAAAACAGAAAACTATCAATTTCTGAAACATATATATTTAAATATAAAAGAAACGATTTAAAACAATTTAAAATCAAGTGGGTCTCGGGCCGGGCCCGAGAGTGGGCTGCTACCGATTGGCAGCAGCCCTAGGGCGGCTGGAACGCCGCTGCCTTGCGGCAGCGGCGCCCAGGCACCGCACGCGGTAGCAGCGCCCAGGCACCGCACGCGGCAGCAGCCGCGCGACAGCGGCCAGTCGCGCCTCGCGGGCTGCTGTCGTATTTTTTTTATATATATAAAACAATTTTAAATATATATATATATATCAGTTCTAAAACGATTTTCAGAAAATAGGAAAAACTACTATAGATTTCCGTTTTATCTTTAGAATTAATAAAACTGATTTTATCAATGTAACTATAAAACTAATAGATTTTGTTATGATGGTTATCAACCAAAATAATTAGGAACATACGCATAATCAATTTTAATTAACAATTAATTAAAACTTATTTATCTTTAGAATTAATTAATCAAAACAATTTATTAATTAATCCTAACTATAAATATTCATTCAATCCTATTGAAAACTTCTAAATTTTCATATATGAAATAACGGATTTAACGATGGCTCTGATACCACTGTTGGAAATTAGGCTAAGGTATAGCAGCGAAAATATAATTTTTTTAACCTATTTCCATAAACCACAAGATCCGTTAACCGTTATTTCATATAAAGAGGGATAAGAAGAATTACCTCTTGATGATCAATCTACCGTTGTTAATGAAGTGTCCACAACTCTTCTCCGAGTTCCCAAACACGAAATAAAACACGGGAAGATTAATTTAGAATCAACCGTTGAATAGCAACCAAAGTAGATTGCCTCTAACTAATCAACACAAGATCAAGGATAAAGAAATAGATGAAATCAATTGATCAAAGGAAGCCGTAGAGAAATCTCGTCCTCGAACTAGGGGTGTCAAATTTTCTCTCTCTTGTGCTAGGGTGGATTTTGAAAATCTCAGTAGGGGATTAGCTTGTAGATTTCGAAAATCTCAAGGGGGAGGGGTATTTATAATCTCTTGTATCTAATCCCTAGTTAGATAGAATTAGGTTACTGAATAGGAATTCAATTCGGAATAGAATTCCTAATTATTATCTCACTATATATCTAATATATTAAGGATAATAATAATAACCTTATTGGATAATAATAGGAGTATTATAATCTAATTAAAACTCTTAACTTATTTATCTCTTAATTAATTTAATTCATAATCCTAATCTAATTAGGATTTAACAAAATCAAATTAATTATTCATGTATATAGCTACATGAATTTCGACCCCCTTGGTCTATGGGCCTTATTGGGCTTCCATCAATTAATTAACATCTCTCTTTTAGATTCCAAGTCTTATGTGTGACCCATTAGGTTCTTATTGCTTCTAGCCGTATGCAACGTTATTAAATTAATTTTCAAATAATTATATTTAATCTTTGCATAACGGAATGATGTACAGAGTATGTGATTAGCAAGTCCGTAATCATTCCCCCAGAGCTATAAGAAGACAGGTTGATTCTGTCGTTAACCTTTCCGTATTAGTTACAGTATAATTCGATCCTTTATCAACTACATCCTTGAACTGAATCTTATGACTATGGGTGATGTCAAGTCACATATAGCGAGACGTTCGTTTTACTTGTACAGGCCGAGTCAACTCAAATAGATAGGTTAAGTGAAATCTGTATTTCAAGTCTTAAGCTATCACCTTGCAAGGATTTAGAGTCAAGTCTTCCACAAGCGATCCATGGATGTATCTCCCATTTATCGGGAGTGATAAATGCTCAATCCAATATATAACGATCCCGCAATCACTTCCTGTGATACCCAACGTCTACTGTTCACACCCGAGAGTCATCTCTGTTAAGGATCGTGTTACACCAGAGTCAAAGTGTCACATTCCGTAATCCAGAATACCAATTAATATTCCTTTGAGTCTGTGGATTAGTTATACCTATTAATACCAATGAGATGAACAAGTGACAAGGATGAATCTACCCATCCTGTTATCTCAAATCGGATCCCCAATCCTAATGAACAACTTTTCATCGGATCTATGTAACTGTCCAGATATCTGCATATATGAAGCTTGTGAGATCAGCTTTCTGTCGGACAGAAGACATTGTTATATACAAGTCTCAACAGTGATATATCAATCCTAAACATCTTGGGGTGGTTTTAAGTTTATTAGTTTATTATAAAGTTTTGTCTCACTTCATGCTTGTATGAACACTTTATAATCATTTTAAATAAACTTACGGATTTCCTTTTATTAGACTTTATTTAGTGCTTAAAAGGGATTGCCTTTATATAGTTATAAAACATATATCTCATTAAAACAAATGATATAAAGAACAATTCATTTACATTAAGTTTGTATCTTAGAACAATTTTCTATAGGACACTAAACCCCAACAACCGGCCCTTGCTATTGAAGGATCAAAGAAGAGGAAAGGGAACTCTCCCAATCCAAACCATCCTAAGAAGGGCAAGGGGGCTATGCTCACCGAAACAAAGGGAAAGGAAGTGAAGAAGCCCAAAGGAGGGTGCCACTTTTGTGGTGAAGAAGGGCATTGGAAAAGAAACTGTTTGGTGTACCTAGCTACCCTCAAGAAGGGAGAAGCCGGGACTTCAACATCTGGTATGTTTTATATTGAAATAAATACAGTTTCACAGTCTGAATCTTGGGTATTAGATACCGGATGTGGATCTCATATTTGTATGAATATTCAGGGACTCAGACGGACTAAGGAATTGAAGAAAGGAAGCATAAACTTGCGAGTAGGAAATGGAGCAAGAGTTGCCGCCCTCGCCATTGGAGATTATGCTTTGAGTTTGCCCTCTGGGCTTGTAATAGAATTAGGGAACTGTTTGTATGTTCCAGAAATTTCTCGTAACATTATTTCTATTAGCCGTCTTGTTGACGACGGTTTTCATATTTTAATAAAAGACAAACATTGCGATTTTTATAGAGATGGGATTTTCTCTTTTTCAGGAATATCACAAAATGAGATTTATGTGCTAGATGACAAAATTTCTGTTTTCGCAATTGATACCAAAAGACATAAGCTAGATAATTCAACTTACTTGTGGCATTGTCGTTTAGGCCATATAAACAAAAGACGCATGCTTAAGCTACATCAAGATGGGCTTATAAATTCAATTGATCCTGAATCATTGGAAACATGCGAAGCATGTTTAAAAGGTAAAATGACAAAGACACCCTTTAGCAATAAAGGTGAGCGTGTATCAGACACTCTAGGATTAATAGATTTCGATGTATGCGGTCCTATGTCAGTCCAAGCAAGAGGAGGATTCAGATACTTCATAAGCTTCATAGACGACCATACCCGATATGGTTATATCTACTTGATGAAGCACAAGTCCGAAGCTTTTGAGAAATTCAAATGCTTAAAAAATGAAGTAGAAAATCAATTAGGAAAGAAAATAAAGATACTTCGATCCGATCGAGGTGGCGAATATCTTTCAGATGATTTTCTGAATTATCTAACTGAATGTGGGATATGCTCACAATGGACACCTCCCTATACACCACAACACAATGGTGTATCCGAAAGGAGGAACCGTACCTTACTAGATATGGTACGATCTATGATGAGCATATCGTTGCTTCCAAAGACATTCTGGGGCTATGCCTTAGAAACTGCCCTCTTCACCCTAAATCGAGTACCAACTAAATCCGCTAGTTCCACACCATATGAATTGTTCGTTGGTAGGAAACCCACATTCTCATTCATGAGAGTATGGGGTTGTTCAGCATTTGTCAAACGCATAGCGTCAGACAAACTAGATTCTAAATCTGATAAGTGTTTCTTCATTGGATACCCTAAGGAAACTGTGGGGTATTACTTCTATCATCCAGATGATCAGAAAGTAATAGTATCCAAGCACGCAACCTTCTTGGAGAAAGAGTTTCTCGAAGAAACAGAAAAGGGAAGCATGATTGAGCTTGATGAAGTTCAAGAACAATAAACACCGACTGAAACAACAGAAGTGGTTGAGGAACCCGAAGCAGTCACATTAGATGAGACTCAAGTGCCACCCATTCGTAGATCACAAAGAGTTCGTGAACTCCCAATTAGACATGGTTTTCTAGTGGGAGATGATGATGAGGTTCCCGTGTTAGACGACGAACCCAAAAACTACGAAGAGGCTCTTAACAGTCCAGATTCTAAAGCATGGCTCAAAGCCATGGATTCTAAGATGGATTCCATGTACACCAACCAAGTGTGGACTTTGGTTGATCCATCCGAAGGGATAAAACCCATTGGGTGCAGGTGGATCTTCAAAAAGAAGACTGACATGGATGGAAAGGTTAGCACCTACAAAGCTAGGTTAGTAGCGAAAGGATATCGTAAGAAACAAGGAATTGATTATGACGAAACTGTTAGGGCCCACGAGTTCACCAACAACTCCACCATTAGTATGATATTGTTCGCTTTGGGCCAAGCCCGCACAGATTTGTTTTTGGGCTCCTTCCCAAAAGGCCTCATACTAATGTAGTTGGTGAACTTCTTTATAAACTATGAAACTCCTTTGTATCTTTCCAATGTGGGACTTGGGATGTATACCCAACAGAAACTTTCTCTCATGTGGCTATGTCCAAATCAATCAGAATAATGCTCGCTATTTCCGCTCACTACGATTACGAGATGTGGCAAATGGATGTGAAAACAACTTTCCTAAACGGAAACCTGCTTGAGGATGTATATATGATGAAACCTGAAGGTTTCATATCAAAGGATGCAAACAAGGTTTGCAAACTTCAGAGATCCATTTATGGACTCAAGCAAGCATCAAGAATCTAGAACAAGCGTTTTGACGAAACCATAAAACAATTTGGTTTCGAACAAAATTGCGAAGAAGCTTGCATTTATAAGAAAGCAAGTGGGAGCTCAGTTGCATTTCTGATATTATATGTGGACGATATATTATTAATGGGAAATGACATAGCTCTACTACAGTCGGTAAAAGTATGGTTATCAGGTAACTTCTCCATGAAAGACCTTGGTGAAGCAGCTTATATACTTGGTATAAAGATCTACAGAGATAGATCAAGAAGACTGCTTGGTCTTTCACAGGCTACATACATCGAAAAGGTGCTAAAGCGGTTTAGCATGCTTGAATCGAAACGAGGTAACTTACCCATGGTACATGGAGTAAAGTTAAACAATCATCAATGTCCTAAAACCGAAGATGATAAGAAGCACATGGCTGTAATCCCGTACGCCAACGCAATCGGTTCGATTATGTATGCTATGCTTTGCACTAGACCTGACATAGCGTTCGCGTTAAGTATAACGAGTCGTTACCAAGGTAATCCGGGAGACGAGCACTGGAATGCCTTCAAGAACATTCTTAAGTACTTGAGAAGGACTAAAGACATGTTCCTAATGTATGAAGAAGGGGATCTGAAAATAGAAGGATTTTCAGATGCCAGTCATCTCACAGATGAGAACGATTTTAAATCCCAATCAGGATACCTGTTTATCTTGAATGGGGGCACGGTCAGCTGGAAGAGTTCCAAGCAAGGAAGCGTAGCTTTCTCTATGACCGAATCAGAGTACATCACTGCTGCGGAAGCAGCAAAGGAAGCGGTTTGGATTAAGAAGTTCATTACTGAACTTGGTGTGGTGCCTGACATTGTAAATCCCATTACACTGTACTGTGTTAACAATGGGGCTATTGCGCAAGCAAAGGAACCACGGTCTCATAATGCATCCAATCATTACCTAAAGCGATACCACATTGTAAGAGAGATTGTGGCAAGAGGAGATGTGAGAATAGAAAGAGTACCTACTGAGGACAACGTTGCAGATCCGTTGACAAAGCCCTTAGCCCAGAAAGTACATGATCATCATCTAACTTCTACTGGGATAAGTGATAGGGGTCAAAAACCCCTATCTTTGGGTACGGTTTTAGGACGGGTTTTAGTGTTATTTAGTTAATAAACGAGCAATTCTCGCATTTAAATGCTTTTGTGTGAGTTAGTTAGAAATTGGAAATGTTTTATTTACTTTTCGCTGTTTAGGCTCATTTTGTGATCAATTTAGGCAAATACGGCCAAATTGGCATGCATCTAATAATTCCGTTATCTTTCGAAGCTAATTGATCCGTCAAAAGTCGCACCAAACGAAGCGTTTGCTCAAATAAGCGATTGGCGGGTCAATTTAGCCTTTAGACTAATGTTGTTTGGAGTTTTTTTGTGCATGCGCAGGGATAAGTTCGGGCAAAAAGACACGTTATTGGCATTTCGGCGACCGCGCGGGAGCGCATCGGGCTAGACTGCTCGACGAACTGGCCTATTTTAGGCCAGCTCGCCGAGCTGGCCATGCCGGCTCGTCGAACAGGCCCCTGGAGGCCTACTCGCCGAGCAGGCAGTGCCTGCTCGCCGAGCAGGCATTGCCTGCTCGCCGAGCAGACCTGCGGGAATTGGTCAAAAAGACCAATTCCGCCCCCACGATGCCACGATGGACCCATGACTTCCTACACGCATAAGGACACCAATTAGGTCAAGAAGAGGGCCCGAACCGCGTCTATAAATAGGATTTTTCCAATGTAAATTAGGTATCTTTTATCTTTGTAATTTTCTTAGCTTTTCATCTTGAGAAATCCTCTCCACCTCCTCCATATCCTTCAAACCTCCATTGAAGACACCTCCGAAGCTCCGTTCACCAAGGATTGCTCAAGCTCCATCCTTAAGTCCTAGGAAGATGCCTGCATTGGTAGACAGGTTCCCTGAAAGGGATTTTTCTTCTTTTATATTATGTCTAGCCTCTGATACATGTTATGAATCCTAGACTCATTGTAACTTCGTGACAATACTTTCATCTTTGATATATATTATAGTTCTTGTTCATTCAATTGTTTTAATGCTTTAATCTTTGTCTTACGCTTTGTCTGATTGGTTTAACTCATTCGATAATCCCAAAATCAAGTTGGCATATATTGCGAGCTGAATCTGACCTAGTCAGTGCCTATAGGATTGACGACCCTATAGAAGATTAAGCCCAAATTGCTGAGCCTTAGAGCTAGTTTCGGCCTTACAAGGGAATCACGAACTAGGGACTTTAGGAGGATAGGTCGGGTTAATCGCCTCGGACACAAGTGACTTAGGTTTTAATTCAATTGCTTAAACAATCTATTTTCATTATCATCGTATCCCTTCATGTTCCTTCGGATAATTGCATTGGTAAAAGATCACTTAGGAGTAGTTTAACTTAATTAGGGGTAGAGTAACTTAATTAGGCGTAGAATAACTTAGTTAGAATCAGATAACTTAGCTAGGAATAGTATAATTCAACCTAGGAGTAGATTAACTTAGAAAAACCAACTCAAAACCCCCTAAGCCTAGATAACACCTGAAACCAAGTAACTCGATACTTGCAGAAATAAATCCTGTGGACGATAACCTGGACTTAACCAGAAATTTATTACTTGATAACGACGGGGTACACTTATCCCTAAGATCAACCTCACTCCACAACCGCGTGAGGCCGCGTTAATAAGTTGTAGAAACGATTGGCTTTAGTCCAAGTGGGAGTATGTTGGGGTTTAGTGTCCTATAGACAATTGTTCTAGGATATAAACTAAATATGAATGAAGTGCTCTTTATATCATTTGTTTTTAATAAGATATGGTTTCGTAACTATATAAAGGCAACCTCTTTAAAGAATTAAATAAGTCTAACAAAAGGAAATCCCTAAGTTTGTTTAAACTGATTATAAAGTGTTCATACAAGCATGGAGTGAGACGAAACTTTATAATAAACTAATAAACTTAAAACCACCCCAAGTCAAGTAATATGTTTAGGATTGACATATCACTGTTGAGACTTGCATGTAACAATGTCTTCTGTCAAGACAGAAAGCTGATCTCACAAGCTTCAAATATACAGATAATCTGGACAGTTGCATGGATCCAATGAAAGGGAGTTCATTAGGATTGGGGACCCGACTTGAGATAACAGGATGGGTAGATTCATCCTTGTCACATGTTCATCTCATTGGTATTAATAGGTATAAGTAATCCTCAGACTCAAAGGAATGTTAATTAGTGATTCTGGATTACAGAATGTGATGCTTTGATCCTGTTGTAACACGATCCATAACAGAGATGACTCTTGGGTGTGAACGGCAGACGTTGGGTATCACAGTAAGTAATTACAGGATAATTATACATTGGATTGAGCATTTGTCACTCCCGATAAATGGGAGATACGTCCAAGGATCGCTTGTGGAAGACTCGACTCTAAATCCTTGCAAGGTGATAGCTTAAGACTTGAAATACAGATTTCACTTAACCTATCTAATTGGAGTTGACTCGGCCTGTACAAGTAAAACGAACGTCTCGCTATATGTGACTTGACATTATCCATAGTCATAAGATTCAGTTCAAGGATGTAGTTGATAAAGGATCGAATTATACTGTAACTAATACGGAAAGTTCAACGACAGAATCAACCTGTCTTCTTATAGCTCTGGGGGAATGTTTCGGATTTTCTAATCACATTTCGCGTACTCATTCCGTTATGCAAAGATTAAATATAATTCTGTGAAAATTAATTTAATAGTTGCATACGGCTAGAAGCAATAAGAACCTAATGGGTCACATATAAGACTTGGAGCCCAAAAGAGAAACAGATGTTAATTAATTGATGGAAGCCCAACTGAGTCCACTAAGGCCCAGTAGAGAGAGGGGGGCGATTTTATGTATGAAAATACATAAATAATTTAATTTGATTTTAACAATTCTAATTAGATTATGATTTTGAATTAAATTAATAAAAGGATAAATAAGTTAGGAGGTTTAATGAGATTAAAATTACTCCTATTATTATCCTATAAGGTTATTATTATTATCTTTATATTTAGATATATTAATAGATAATAAATAAGAATTATATTCCGAATTAAATTCTTATTCAGTAACCTAATTCTATCTAACTAGGGTTTATATACAAGAGAATATAAATACCCCCCTATATGTGATTTTCGAAACACACATACTCAACCCGGGAGAGAGAATTTCGACCCACACTAGAGGACGAGATTATCCACCGCTTCTTTCCGTTCAATTGATTTTCATCTCTTTCTCTTATTCCTTGATCTTGTGTTGATTTATTAGAGACAATCTATTCTTGATTGTTTTATACGGTTGATATCTAACTTGATTTTGGATTGTGTTTTTGTCTCGTGCTCGGGAACTCGAAGTAAGAGTTGTGGGCACTTCGATTGCAACAGTAGATAGAACATCAAAAGGTATTTTCTTCTATCCCTCTTTATATGAAATAACGATTAACGGATCTTGGGTTAATGGAAAAAGGTTAAAATTTTTATATTTCCGCTGCCAAACGTTTGCCTATTTTCCTTCAGTGGTATCAGAGCATGCGTTAAATCCGTTATTTCATATATGAAAATTAAAAGGTTTTTCAATCAGATTGAATAAATATTTATAGTTAGGTTAATTAACAAAAATGTTTTGATTAATTAGTTCTAAAGGTAAATAAGTTTTAATTAATTGTTAATTATAATAGTTTATGCATATGTTCCTAATAATTTTGATTGATAATCATTATAACAAAATCTATTAGTTTTATAGTTAGATTGATAAAAGTTAGTTTTATTGATTCTAAAGATAAAACGTAAAATCTATAATAGGTTTTCTTATTTTCTGAAATTCGTTTTAAAACCGTTTTAGAACTGATATATATATATATATATATATATATAATTATAATAAAAAAAACGGACAGCAGTCTGGGTTGCGCCGTGAGGCAGCAACTCGAACTATTGTTCGCTGTTGCTGCCTCGCGGCAACAACCGTGGGCGGCTGGGCCCCGCTGCCGCGGTGGCGGTGATGTGAGTCTCGGGCCCGCTTTTTGCGGGCCCGACACGAGAGGACCTCTATTTTATTTTGAAATTTTTTTTTTAAATAAAACTGAGTTTTAAATATATTTGTATATATATATATATATGTTTCAGAAATTAATAGTTTTATGTTTTGATTATCGAATGAAAAATTTATTTAAAAGTTTGTTTTACCTATTTGTAAATCAAAAGTATTAAATGAATTGAAATCAAAATGATTGAGACATGCATAATTAAAGTTTTGTATAGTTGTATTAATCTAAAAGGTTAATATAGAAGATACGAAACTGTTAGAATTAAAATTGGATGAAAGTTAATTTGATGTGTTAATGTGATTAACCTAAATATTACATAAAGTACTTATGTAATCAACCAATTAAATTTATTTAATTGAGTCTATGCATGTTTGGAGTTATGGACATATTTGGACCCTCTTTTAGTCTTTTGGTATTTTTGAAATAGGGCCTGCGAGTCCTGCATTTCTACTATCTATTGTAATTTCTCCTCTCATCTAATTCCCATCAAGTTAATTGAAGTTTTCTTTAGTAGCATAGAAATTAATATGTAATTTCGAGGCGCCATGGAGAAGACGGAGGACCTAAAGAGAAATATGTAATAGTTAGTATTTCCCTACGTTTGGCCTTTTATTCCGTCTCTGGCTCGACGGAATAATTTAGATAATATGTCCATAACACCAATGTATGTGTCTGATGTATGCTAAAGCAAATCAAGACTAAGTTAGATTATGAGACTTGAAATAAAAATCCCTCACTAATTAAAAGTTAAGTAAATAAGCAAGTTATTAAAATCGGTTGCCCCTCCCTAATATTATAATTCAGCCGGCAATACTGGGGGCCTTTGGGTTGTTGAGCAAACTCAAGCTCGGGGTCTTATGGTAACACCTGAATTATCAAAAATCGTTCTTTCATGAATATGGGGTAATACTTAAATTAGATTATGATAATTGGATGAGCAAACTCATGTTATCATAGACTAATGGGCAATATGGTTGGGATTAATATGAATAGCATATTAGTTACTAATGTGGTTAGTAACCCAATAACCTAGGAATCACATTAAAGATGTGATTGATTACATGAATCTACCTAACAAATGAAACTAGCTTGTTGAGCAAACTCAAGGCGAAATCTCAAGAGTTAGGATCCTAGCTCACTAAAGGATTTGTGAAATTCTTCGAATTAATATGGAGGGCTATTAATTTGGCAAAATAGTGGGAGCAATTTAAAATGAATTAAAAGACCTATAATTTTAGATTGATGTACTTTAAAGCAAATGAATAACATACGTTTACTCTTTCTCACTCTCAGGTTAAATTAAAACACTCTTAAAATCATGACTAACACCAATCTGCAAAATATACTTACCGATAACAAGTTGAACGGTTCAAACTTCACTGACTGGTATCGCAACCTCAAAATCGTTTTGAAGTTCGAGAAGAAAGGGTATGTACTTGATACACCGATACCCCCTTACTCGGCGGATGGTGCTCCCTACCAAGAATTTTATGCTTACTTGAAGCATAAGGCTGATGACGATCATGCGGGAGACATCATACTTGCATCAATGACACCAGAATTGAAAAGGCAACATGTAGAAATGGATGCCTATTCCATGGTCGCGCACCTGAAAGAGTTGTTTGTGAATCAAACTCGGTGCGAACGCTACGAGATAACAAAGCAGTTATATAGATGCAAGATGCAAGTGGGCACATCTGTAATGGCACATTGTGTCATGATGATTGGCCTTATCACCAAGTTTTCTAGTATTGGAGATGCGATGGATCATGAACTAAGTGTAAACTTACTTCTTCAGTCCCTCCCCGAGAGTTACTCACAGTTCATCATGAACTACCAAGTGAGTGGCTTGCAAACCTCTCTTGAAGAGCTTGCAAATATGCTCGAGACAGTCGAGCCCAAAATGAAAGAAAACAAGGGGATACCGGCCCTTACTATTGAAGGATCAAAGAAGAGGAAAGGGAACTCTCCCAATCCAAACCATCCTAAGAAGGGCAAGGGGGCCATGATCACCGAAACAAATGGAAAGGAAGTGAAGAAGCCCAAAGGAGAGTGCCACTTTTGTGGTGAAGAAGGGCATTGGAAAAGAAACTGTTTGGTGTACCTAGCTACCCTCAAGAAGGGAGAAGTCGGGACTTCAACATCTAGTATGTTTTATATTGAAATAAATACAGTTTCACAGTCTGAATCTTGGGTATTAGATACGGGATGTGGATCTCATATTTGTATGAATATTCAGGGACTCAGACAGACTAAGGAATTGAAGAAAGGAAGCATAAACTTGCGAGTAGGAAATGGAGCAAGAGTTGCCGCCATCGCCATTGGAGATTATGCTTTGATTTGCCCTCTGGGCTTGTAATAGAATTAGGGAACTGTTTGTATGTTCCAAAAATGTCTCGTAACATTATTTCTATTAGCCGTCTTGTTGACGACGGTTTTCATATTTTAATAAAAGACAAACATTACGATTTTTATAGAGATGGGATTTTCTATTTTTCAGGAATATCACAAAATGGGATTTATGTGCTAGATGACAAAATTTCTGTTTTCGCAATTGATACCAAAAGACATAAGCTAGATAATTCAACTTACTTGTGGCATTGTCGTTTAGGCCATATAAACAAAAGACGCATGCTTAAGCTACATCAAGATGGGCTTATAAATTCAATTGATCCTGAATCATTGGAAACATGCGAAGCATGTTTAAAAGGTAAAATGACAAAGACACCCTTTAGCAATAAAGGTGAGCGTGTATCAGACACTCTAGGATTAATACATTTCGATGTATGCGGTCCTATGTCAGTCCAAGCAAGAGGAGGATTCAGATACTTCATAAGCTTCATAGACGACCATACCCGATATGGTTATATCTACTTGATGAAGCACAAGTCCGAAGCTTTTGAGAAATTCAAATGCTTAAAAAATGAAGTAGAAAATCAATTAGGAAAGAAAATAAAGATACTTCGATCCGATCGAGGTGGCGAATATCTTTCAGATGATTTTCTGAATTATCTAACTGAATGTGGGATATGCTCACAATGGACACCTCCCTATACACCACAACACAATGGTGTATCCGAAAGGAGGAACCGTACCTTACTAGATATGGTATGATCTATGATGAGCATATCGTTACTTCCAAAGACATTCTGGGGCTATGCCTTAGAAACTGCCCTCTTCACCCTAAATCGAGTACCAACTAAATCCGCTAGTTCCACACCATATGAATTGTTCGTTGGTAGGAAACCCACATTCTCATTCATGAGAGTATGGGGTTGTTCAGCATTTGTCAAACGCATAGCGTCAGACAAACTAGATTCTAAATCTGATAAGTGTTTCTTCATTGGATACCCTAAGGAAACTGTGGGGTATTACTTCTATCATCCAGATGATCAGAAAGTAATAGTATCCAAGCACGCAACCTTCTTGGAGAAAGAGTTTCTCGAAGAAACAGAAAAGGGAAGCATGATTGAGCTTGATGAAGTTCAAGAACAATAAACACCGACTGAAACAACAGAAGTGGTTGAGGAACCCGAAGCAGTCACATTAGATGAGACTCAAGTGCCACCCATTCGTAGATCACAAAGAGTTCGTGAACTCCCAATTAGACATGGTTTTCTAGTGGGAGATGATGATGAGGTTCCCGTGTTAGACGACGAACCCGAAAACTACGAAGAGGCTCTTAACAGTCCAGATTCTAAAGCATGGCTCGAAGCCATGGATTCTAAGATGGATTCCATGTACACCAACCAAGTGTGGACTTTGGTTGATCCACCTGAAGGGATAAAACCCATTGGGTGCAGGTGGATCTTCAAAAAGAAGACTGACATGGATGGAAAGGTTAGCACCTACAAAGCTAGGTTAGTAGCGAAAGGATATCGTAAGAAACAAGGAATTGATTATGACGAAACTTTCTCTCCTGTGGCTATATCCAAATCAATCAGAATAATGCTCACTATTGCCGCTCACTACGATTACGAGATTTGGCAAATGGATGTGAAAACAGCTTTCCTAAACGGAAACCTGCTTGAGGATGTATATATGATGCAACCTGAAGGTTTCATATCAAAGGATGCAAACAAGGTTTGCAAACTTCAGAGATCCATTTATGGACTCAAGCAAGCATCAAGAATCTGGAACAAGCGTTTTGACAAAACCATAAAACAATTTGGTTTCGAACAAAATTACGAAGAAGCTTGCATTTACAAGAAAGCAAGTGGGAGCTCAGTTGCATTTCTGATATTATATGTGGACGATATATTATTAATGGGAAATGACATAGCTCTACTACAATCGGTAAAAGTATGGTTATCAGGTAACTTCTCCATGAAAGACCTTGGTGAAGCAGCTTATATACTTGGTATAAAGATCTACAGAGATAGATCAAGAAGACTCCTTGGTCTTTCACAGGCTACATACATCGAAAAGGTGCTAAGGCGGTTTAGCATGCTTGAATCGAAACGAGGTAACTTACCCCTGGTACATGGAGTAAAGTTAAACAATCATCAATGTCCTAAAACCGAAGATGATAAGAAGCGCATGGCTGTAATCCCGTACGCCAGCGCAATCGGTTCGATTGTGTATGATATGCTTTGCACTAGACCTGACGTAGCGTGCACGTTAAGTATAACGAGTCGTTACCAAGGTAATCCAGGAGACGAGCACTGGAATGCCGTCAAGAACATTCTTAAGTACTTGAGAAGGACTAAAGACATGTTCCTAATGTACGGAGAAGGGGATCTGAAAATAGAAGGATTTTCAGATGCCAGTCATCTCACAGATGAGAACGATTTTAAATCCCAATCAGGATACCTGTTTATCTTGACTGGGGGCGCGGTCAGCTGGAAGAGTTCCAAGCAAAGAAGCGTATCTTTCTCTATGACCGAGTCAGAGTACATCGCTGCTGCGGAAGCAGCAAAGGAAGCGGTTTGGATGAAGAAGTTCATTACTGAACTTGGTGTGGTGCCTGACATTGTAAATCCCATTACACTATACTGTGATAACAATGGAGCCATTGTGCAAGCAAAGGAACCACGGTCTCATAATGCATCCAAGCATTACCTAAAGCGATACCACATTGTAAGAGAGATTGTGGCAAGAGGAGATGTGAGAATAGAAAGAGTACCTACTAAGGACAACGTTGCAGATCCGTTGACAAAGCCCTTAGCCCAGAAAGTACATGATCGTCATCTAACTTCTACTGGGATAAGTTGTAGAAACAATTGGCTTTAGTCCAAGTGGGAGTATGTTGGGGTTTAGTGTCCTATAGACAATTGTTCTAGGATATAAACTGAATATGAATGAAGTGTTCTTTATATCATTTGTTTTTAATAAGATATGGTTTCGTAACTATATAAAGGCAACCCCTTTAAAGAACTAAATAAGTCTAACAAAAGGAAATCCCTAAGTTTGTTTAAAGTGATTATAAAGTGTTCATACAAGCATGGAGTGAGACGAAACTTTATAATAAACTAATAAACTTAAAACCACCCCAAATCAAGTAATATGTTTAGGATTGACATATCACTGTTGAGACTTGCATGTAACAATGTCTTCTGTCAAGACAGAAAGCTGATCTCACAAGCTTCAGATATACAGATAATCTGGATAGTTGCATGGATCCAATGAAAGGGAGTTCATTAGGATCGGGGACCCGACTTGAGATAACAGGATGGGTAGATTCATCCTTATCACCTGTTCATCTCATTGGTATTAATAGGTATAAGTAATCCTCAGACTCAAAGGAATGTTAATTAGTGATTCTGGATTACGAAATGTGATGCTTTGATCCTGTTGTAACACGATCCATAACTGAGATGACTCTAGGGTGTGAACGGCAGATGTTGGGTATCATAGGAAGTAATTGCAGGATAATTATACATTGGATTGAGCATTTGTCACTCCCGATAAATGGGAGATACGTCCAAGGATCGCTTGTGGAAGACTCGACTCTAAATCCTTGCAAGGTGATAGCTTAAGACTTGAAATACAGATTTCACTTAACCTATCTAATTGGAGTTGACTCAGCCTGTACAAGTAAAACGAACGTCTCGATATATGTGACTTGACATTATCCATAGTCATAAGATTCAGTTCAAGGATGTAGTTGATAAAGGATCGAATTATACTGTAACTAATACGGAAAGGTCAACGACAGAATCAACCTGTCTTCTTATAGCTCTGGGGAATGTTTCGGATTTGCTAATCACATTTCGCATACTCATTCCGTTATGCAAAGATTGAATATAATTCTGTGAAAATTAATTTAATAGTTGCATACGGCTAGAAGTAATAAGAACCTAATGGGTCACACATAAGACTTGGAGCCCAAAAGAGAAACAGATGTTAATTAATTGATGGAAGCCCAACTGAGTCCACTAAGGCCCAGTAGAGAGAGGGGGCGATTTTATGTATGAAAATACATAAATAATTTAATTTGATTTTAACAATTCTAATTAGATTATGATTGTGATTTAAATTAATAAAAGGATAAATAAGTTAGGAGGTTTAATGAGATTAAAATTACTCCTATTATTATCCTATAAGGTTATTATTATTATCTTTATATTTAGATATATTAATAGATAATAAATAAGAATTATATTCTGAATTAAATTCTTATTCAGTAACTTAACTCTATCTAACTAGGGTTTAGATACAAGAGAATATAAATACCCCCCTATATGTGATTTTCGAAACACACATACTCAACCCGGGAGAGAGAATTTTGACCCACACTAGAGGACGAGATTATCCGCCGCTTCCTTCCGTTCAATTGATTTTCATCTCTTTCTCTTATTCCTTGATCTTGTGTTGATTTATTAGAGATAATCTATTCTTGATTGTTTTATACAGTTGATATCTAAATTGATTTTGGATTGTGTTTTTGTCTCGTGCTCGGGAACTCGAAGTAAGAGTTGTGGGCACTTTGATTGCAACAGTAGATAGAACATCAAAAGGTATTTCCTTCTATCCCTCTTTATATGAAATAACGATTAACGGATCTTGGGTTAATGGAAAAAGGTTAAAAATTTTATATTTCCGCTGCCAAACGTTTGCCTATTTTCCTTCAAAGCTAACCCACGGGAATCTCAAACGAGTGGAGAATTTCTCTTATTACCTTAGGGACGAAATATTGAAACCCTATATGGATGTGGTTGAGGTAAATAGTAAAACATCCGTTGGGCGGTTGAGACGGATGATGATATGATTCAGGAATCACGCACTCAAGGGTTTTTAACCATGGGTATACTCCTTTCAATATATCAATAGACATTTGAGTAACTATGGATCCTATGGATGCCATCATAAGGGTTTTAGCCCCCTTTTTCCTAGAAGCAGAGGAGCTAGTCTCCTCTCCTTCCCCATAAGCTAAATGAGGGGTTTGGGTGGTAGCAGTATGAACAGGAAAGGATTGTTGCTCAGACTAAGTGTCATCCAACTCTTCCTCAAACTATTCTCTGGTATCGTCTCGACTCATGCTAAAACTCTAAACTATAAATACGAGAAAGTATAGGAATAACTTCGAAAGTGGAAGAAACACACTAACATGAGAAAAGCTTGGGAATAACTGTTATGAGAAAGCCAGCAAAATGAGGAGATAGTCATTGCTAGAAACTACTAGAAATGGCCGAAGAAACAAGGAAGACGAGAGAAGTTCACATGGGTTGTTAAAGTGAACTTTTAAATGAAAGAAGGTGTGATGCTACAAAAGACAATAAGACGTGATGACGTGTTCATGTATATTTGGTGTGGAAATTATGCCTGACAGAGGGCAATTAATAACCAGAACACACCTTGAAGATGAACAGTCCTAAAAGGCTTTTTGATCCTTAGGGGGGCTTTTGATAACATCCGGATTTATTCATAGGGAAAATGTGTAATAACAGGGAAAAATAAGAAGCCTTCAAACACTATGTCACGCCATCTGGATCGAACCGTGAAAGATACACCATACAACCAGTTGAAGTGTATCTGTCATCGTATCTCATCTTGGCTGTTACATTGGAGATTAAACGACGCCTTTATATCTTCTTCAAAAGGAAATGAATACACTTAAATAACAATTAATAACCATTAAGAGGAGTAATGACGGGTCTATTCAATTAGAACACCATTAATGCTCAAAGGTTATAAAAGAATATATAAATACCCTAACTTGAGTATGTTTCAGGTATGTTGGCTAACTTCTCTCAAACTCTTGTCATTACTCCTTATCTTATCAAATATCATACTGAATTTACTATCAGCGTGTCCTCGACCGAACCCAACCACACCACACCTTTAAGGAAGGAATTCCAATCAAGAAAGTCTGCACAGTTATGAAAAATAAAATAACCCACATGAGAACGATGTTGCCTATCAATCCCAATAAGTGACTTATATAAATCAACCATAACATCACTATTAAAAGCTTGATCAATAATACACATACCATTCAGAAGACATAGACTAATAATTTGATTCACAACTCTACGAGCTTCAAGCTGCTTTTGAAATAATTAGTACTTCTATAACACAATTCCAACCAGTTAAGTCTAGCCTTCTGTTTGTAAAAACACTTCGAGTAGAGGAATTCCAATTCATTAAGACATGACAATGATCTAAATTACAGCAGGCAAAATAATAGCCTTGAAATTTGCAAAACAATCCATCCAAAGCTCATTGACTAAAACTCGATCTAACTTAGACCAAATGCGAGCTTCTCCTTGCTGATTATTTGTCTATGTATCCCTTGCTACGAAGCTAAAAAAGATAAGCATCCCCAAACTCAGTATTCAAAACATCAAAGCTTCTACCCATATTTTACCATTCTAATGAAAAATATAATTGAAATCTCCTTGCAGGGAATGATTACAAAAAGCAACCCATACAACACCCCTCACCATCTTGCTATTAGAGCCATAAATGATTCTCCACAAAAAAAGGATAGACCATAACAAGCAATCTTATAATGCAAGAACTGAGTATCTGAATAAAACAGTTAAAAACCCATAGTTGGATTATACGCAATCCAAATCCTACTAACAAGGCTAGCATAATTAGTAATCGAGCTTCACCTAGCTAACCTGGAGCCATTCCAAAATTAATACTTCCTCTCCTCAATCACACGAGCTTCCTATTAGACTATATATTTATTTGTTATTTATCTGTATTATTGACACAGTCTGTTCCTTATCTCTAGCCTAGAATATAGGTTCAGTTGTTGACTGTAGTTGTTCACTACAGAGTGAAGTGTATTCTGTATTTATACTAAACTACACATCAATAACAATCGCTGAGAATCATATTGTTACATGGTATCAGAGACCTAACCCAACCTAACCTTCTCTTTCTCTTCCTACCTACACTGAAACACTCATCTCCCTCCCTCCCATCTACGGTCGCCGTCGCTATCGCCGATTCCGGCTTCCTCCCTACTCCGATCCAGAAAAACCGAACCACCACTCCCCTTTTCCCGTCGCCTCCATAAGCACTAACACAGAAAACTCCACCATCGGAACACCGTCCAACACCAATTCGAACATCAATACCACAGACACAAACCCTAATCACCATCCTTCCTTCACAAACCCTTCCCTCCTTTCAGAAAGCTCGCTCCATGCTGATTCTAGAGGAAACAGCCCGTGCTTGCAAGAATCCACCTCCATCTGATTCTGTTGCCTTGACTGCATCCTCCATCGACTCTACCGCTGCGCCGTCGCACCACCCTCCAACACGGCCCACGCATCACTGTGCACATTCACCATACCACGGTGGCAGACACGACGGACGTCCATACTACGGCAGAGGCGGTCGCCACCACTACCAGCCGTCGCAGTCGCCACACTACCATCCTGCTGTCCTTCCGCCTTGGGGATACACCTACCCTTGGGCGCCACCGCAATAATGGGCGACTCCTCTATGCCTTTATCCTACATCAGGCCGGCAGCCGTCTCAATCCGGCATTCTAGAACCTCATCCTCACATGCCGCAAGCACACACTATGCCATTTTCCCTTTCACATAACACAAGATACATGACAGACATTTGTTTTCGTGTCGTCTGAATATTTTTCGTGACAGTATTTTAACTATATGTCATCTGAAAGCGAAATAAAAAATGCGCTCGATTCTCAGATGACATTACGATTACATAATCCTGTCATCCAAAGAAAACACGCGTTTTCGTTAAATTTCACTTACTCAACAGATGACACTTATAATAAATGAATGTCATTGTTTGCCGAAAACAAAAAAGCGGCAAATGAAATTTCACTTACGCAGTCAATCCCCAAATTTTAGGCGCACTTGTTTGACTGAAATTTTCAAATGATATATAAACCCTCTCTCTAATCCCAATCCCCATTTTAGGTTACGCAAGAGCTTCATCCCTCTCTATCGCCATGGCTGATTTGAACATGCAATCACTGGGTGAACTATAAACACGGTACTGGTAAGTATCTATTGATTGACATTGTTCCTTACTCTCTCTTTTCCTCATCCGATTTACTTTTGTGTATGTCGATTTCAGCAGCTGGAATAAGGATCTATTGATTTTCAGAGCTATGATTTAAAGGGTTAGATCTCTCGCTTAGATACTGATTTTATTGTATTCATTGGTAGATTCACCGATAAAATTCTTGGGTCATTATCTTTTTTAACCTAGGGTAATACATTGCCGGTTGCTAAAGATGTTCTGATTTCTTTTTATTTGAACATAATATTTGCAGGGATAGTAAGAATGCTACATGCGAAGGCTGACTAAAGAGATTGTCAATCGGTTCATGCCTTTAGCATATGGGAAGATTTCTTTAACTTATTGAATATATATTAATGTTAAGTTGGTTTGAACTGATTGGTCATGCCTTTAGAAGTGCTTGTGTATGTTTGATGTACTGTTTTGGAACCTAGAACTCATTGATTTAGGAAACTAGCCTGATTTAGTATATATATTGTTATGTGGGTTTGAACTGAATGATTACATATATGTATGATGTTTTGGGTGATGATGAAATGATTGGTATGAACTGATTGGTTAGATATAATTGTTTAGGAAGCTAGGACTCATAGAGTTTATGTATGAATGATCATTAAGCATGTGCCTGATTAGGCATACTCTAAAGCTTTGAATGTTCTTTGAGATTGGCACTACTCTTACACCTATGAGTTATACTGCTAGAAGTGATTGAGTATGTGTATGTGTATGAAACATGTTTATGTATGATGTTCTGTTGATGTTTATATTTGAGGTTCTATATGAGTATGTGTACGATTGTTCATTTGGGCATGTAGCTTATTAATCATGCATCAAGTATTAGAGGAACATTGTAAAAGGGTCATTGAGCATGTGGCTGATTAGGCATACTCTAAAGCTTTGAATGTTCATTGTGATTGGCACTACTCTTACACCTATGAGTTATACTGCTAGAAGTGATTGAGTATGTGTATGTGTATGTGTATGAAACATGTTTATGTATGATGTTCTGTTGATGTTTATGTTTGAGGTTCTGTATGAGTATGTGTACGATTGTTCATTTGGGCATGTAGCTTATTAATCATGCATCAAGTATTAGAGGAACATTGTAAAAGGGTCATTAAGCATGTATGAAGCATGTATTAAAAGGTAAATTTAGGCTAATTGATATCACCATTCTCTTTTTTATTTGAACATGACCTATGATGATAAGTAAGGAATAAGTTGTATGCTTGTTATAGCATGTTCACTTGAATAAGTTGTCTACTTGTTATAGCATGTTAGGCATACTCCTAAATCTCCATTACTATGTATCATATCACTTGGCTTGTTATGCTTATGGAAAAGTGTTTAACATGGTGATGAAGTTGTATGATTCTAACAACACAAGTTTATGACTAAGCTTGTGGTGACAGTATCATACACTTCATTACCATGCTAACTTCATCATGAACTATACAATCCAAGTGGCAGGTACATAGTGGTGGCTTTATGATGCTATGAGAACAAGTTTTAGATATGCATGAATAAGTTGTCTATTTGTTATAACATGTTAGGCATACTATTAAAGCTGAAAATGTTATGAAACCATTCAGGATGGTGATGAGATAAGTTTACAATATACCTTCCACTTGGCTTGTTATCTGATTGAAACCATTCAGGATGTTGATGGGTTTTCGATGCTATCAGCATAAGTTATGAACTTAATATTATGTTTAGGAAGGTAGCTGATCATGCATACTCTTAAATCTGAAAATGATGAACTTGCCTGATTCTTTTCTATTTTAACATGAGTTATGCTGATGAGACATATGTTGGCTTGTTTTATGTTCTGTTTATAAAGTAACTGATTCAAGAATAGATATATGTTTCATATCAATTTAGCATGTTATGTGTTAGGAAGTAGAACTGATTCAATTTAATAGACATAAACGAATAAGTTGACTACTTTGTTATAGCATGTTATAATCCACTTGAATATACATATATATGTCTACTTGAATAAGTTGTCTACTTTGTATTGCCTATAAAAAAGGATAGCGTGCAAGGCGGGCATTATGATGTGACGTGTGAATAATGTACAAGGGGGGGCGTGGTGCGCGATTAGAAAGGAGATTTTGATGCTAAAGAAACACTAGAGCTGGATGGATGGAGTGGAGTACTGGAGGGGCATGGAGCCAATATTGAAGATCAGATTGATTACCAAGTACATTTGTAATCAGTAATCATTCTGTTCTTCAAGATTGGCTCTATGCCCATGCAGTAGTCCACACCATCCAGCTCAGTGTTTCTTTGGCATCCAAATCTCCTTGCTTTAAGAATGTGCAAATGGTAAACAATGATATCGGGATGATGGGGAACCATCAGAGTTAAATGGCATCGAATACTAGAGGGGCATGGAGCCAACATTGAAGATCAGATTGATTACCAAGTACATTTATAATCAGTAATCATTTTGTTCTTCAAGATTGGCTCTATGCCCATCCAGTAGTCCACACCATCTAACTCAATGGTTTCCCAACATCCAAATTTCCTTGTTATTCGCACATCACGCCCCCCTTGTATGCTATTCGCACATCACATCATAATGCCCCCTTGCTTGCTATTTGCACATAATATATCCACTACATGCTCTTCAGTCCATCTCTTGGCAGTTGCTATGTAACCTGCCTTGTTGCTGATGTATCATTCAGCAATTCGCTCTCGGCCAGGAAATGGCCCCTCAATGAAGGGCTCTACCAGCAGTCCATAAATATTTCACAGCAGCTATAAAATGCATAGATAAATTAAATTAGACCCCAAACATGAGTAGATAAACTAGACCCCAAACATGAATAGATAAATTTACGGGTAAAAAATACATAGATTTACATCTTACCGTGGCAATACTATGGGTAGGGCGATCAAGTAGCTAGGGCATAGAAACATGCCCCAAGGGACCGATATTAGGATGGTAAATTTTGGTCTTGAATATTACCTGCGAACAATAGTAATATCATGAGTGTATTTACAAAGATATGAACTGATTTATGTGTGTTAACAAGTTTATGCATGTTCTTACAACTGGAGGTGTGGAGGGAAAATCGACAGGGAAGTCCATTTGGACTATGAATACACCTCCTTCATAAGGGGTGTTTGGAGGGCCATTCATCACGGCAGTCCATTGCTTCCGGTCAGGACCATGTATATTGACAAGCCACCTAGGTGCCTCATATCAGAGTTGGTCAATCTGAAACTCAACATTATGATAGAGGTTCCTTCTATCCATGCTCGAAATAACAAACTATAAGTATAGTGTTAAGTTGCCCTGGGTGACTATTGAGAATTGGTAAACGCTTCCTATTTATAATGTGGGTGGGTAAGTGAAGGGTCTCAGAATGGAGAAAGGGTAAAAGGAGATTAATTAGGTCTATCTGTATACGGTGTGTAATTAATGAGCATCATCAATTGGTTTTGCAGATACCAAGACTTTGGGGATTCTAGGAGATGATGACTTAGATATGCTTCAACTCAAGTTGGATTTGGCTTTCCAATCAACACCACCACGCCTCTGACTATATATACAGATTTGGAGATGTACATTAATTGCTTATATTTTTTTACCCTACATTCATTCAGTGGAGGGCGCGAATTTGTGTCGCTGACACGACTTGATTTCACGGTTTTATATGATGGTTCATGTTAGCCGACCCCGAATCATTTCGGGACTAAGGCTTTGTTGTTGTTGTTGTTGTTGTTGTACGTTCATTCAGTTATTTGTGTAGTTCAAATGTAAACAGATTATGAGCATTATTCTCCAGTAAAATTAAAATCATTGATATACAGAAATTCTTGTTCATTTGATAATTATTGTTCATTTCCAGAATCATTCGAAGAAGAAGGCAATGAGTGACATTTACGTTTAAAAAATATCATCTAAATAACAATAAAAAGACATTAAATTAAAAGAATCTGTCATCTAAAACAAATCTCTTGACATGATTGATTAAGACCTATGTCATCTGATACAAGTTACTACGACATAAATTATTATAAAAACTGTCACCGCGAATACCAATATGCCAATTTTCCATATAGCGACTTGACATTTTTAATTATTAGTATGTCATGTGATGACATTAAAAGTGACGTTAATAAATAAAAAGATGCATCGTAACAATGTTCATATGACAGTACGAAACTAGGCTGATGTCATGTATAGTATCTTTAAATGACAGAACCTAACCGTCGTCTGAAGGTACACTCACTTCTTATTTTAATTCGAGCCTCAATGAAAATATAATTGTCGGTAATGGTCATTGTATGCCTGTTTGTGGATCTG
Organism: Euphorbia lathyris; assembly: GCF_963576675.1. Lineage (NCBI taxonomy): Eukaryota > Viridiplantae > Streptophyta > Magnoliopsida > Malpighiales > Euphorbiaceae > Euphorbia > Euphorbia lathyris. Next base: position 46,493,483 of record NC_088915.1, on the reverse strand, counting down.
GTAATGCATATTTAGCCTCTAACCATCACCCTAAAGATAACCAAGTTTCTGTGGAATTTGATCCTTTGGATTTTTCTGTGAAGGATTTACAGACGGGCACTATTATCATGAGATGTAAAAGTACTGGCGCCCTATATCCAGTCACCTTTAGTTCCCACACCTCACCGTTGTCTCATTCTGTTTTTACTGCTTTGTCTTCCGCTGTTTGGCATAATAGATTAGGACATCCAGGGCCTCCTATTTTGAACGCCCTGTTAAATAAAAATTTGATCTCTTGTAATAAAGTTAAGGATGTTTCTGTTTGTTCTTCATGTATTAATGAAAAACAAGTAAAATTACCTTTTTAGCCCTCTAATAATTTTTCTTGTATGCCGTTCGATTTAATTCATAGTGATATCTGGACATCACCCGTTCTTAGTTTAGGTGGTCATCGTTATTATGTGTTATTTCTAGATTCTTACACAAACTATCTGTGGACGTTTCCATTAGCCCATAAATCACAAGTCTATTTCACGTTTCTTATTTTTCGTTCATATATTCGCACTCAATTTGAATGTGAAATTAAAGTTTTTCAGTGTGACAATGGGGGTGAATTCAATAATAATTCCTTTCGTCAATTTTGTCAAACTCACGGAATGCAATTTCGTTTCTCATGTCCGTACACTTCACCTCAAACTGGAAAATCAGAATGCACCATTCGCACCATTAATAATCTAATTCGAACAGTAATGCATCATGCATCCATTCCATTTAAATTCTGGCAACATGCTCTTGCATTAGCAACTTATCTCCTCAATATATATCCTCACAAATTATTAGGATATCAATCTCCCACCAAAATTCTATATCAACAAGACCCTACCTATTCTCACTTATGCGTTTTTGGGTGCCTTTTCTTTCCTCTAATTCCATCCCAAACATGACACAAACTCGAGTCTCGATCTTATCCGTGTGTATTCTTAGGTTACCCATCTAATCATAGAGGATATAAGTGTTTGGACATGTCTAGGAATAAGATAATCATCTCCCGTCATGTTGTTTTTGATGAATCAACATTTCCTTTTTCCACCGCGCCTATCAATTGTGCATCTCCCCCTCCTATTCCTGCCGCGGCGGATGACAATCCGCTCCCCACTGCCCATTCTCGACTTCCTATTCCCCCTAACAATTCCGTCCAGCCCGAGTCTGTCGCGTCTCCCCTGTCTGTCTCCTCCTCGTCTCCTGTTGCGTCGAAATCTATAACACTGTCTATGTCACCTGCTGTTCAGTCAAGTCCAAACAATCCGTCCGTGTCGTCTCCTATTCAGTCGTGTCGAATCAGTCCGTCTGCGTCGTCTGCTGTCCCATCGAGTCCAAACAGCCTGTCCGCGTCGTCTCCCGTTTCATCACGTCAACTTAGTCCGTCCGCATCATCGTCTGCACGCACAGTGCTAACACCCTCTTCCGTGTCCGTCTCGTCTTCATCGACTGCCTCCCCAACAGTTTTTGATAATTCTGCCCCTTCCTCTTCGATCCATACAGCTACCGCTGTCGAATCATCTCTAGCACCGTCCCCTCAATTACACATTCCTAACACTCATAAAATGACCACACGGACCCAACATAGCATACACAAACCCCGTCGCATGCTAAATCTCTCAACTTTAACACAGCCTACCATATCTCCGATCCCAAAAACACCTTCCCTTGCATTAAGTGATCCAAATTGGATACAAGCCATGACTGATGAATTCGAGACTCTTATTCAAAATAAGATGTGGGTACTCATACCCCGTCCAAAATGTGCCAATGTTATTCGTAGTTGGTGGATTTTCAGGCACAAAACAAAGTCAGATGGATCATTTGAGAGGTATAAAGCAAGATTGGTTGGAAATGGGTCCGGACAGTTGGCAGGTGTTGATTGTGGTGAAACCTTTAGCCCTGTGGTTAAATCAGCCACTATTCTTGCTGTCCTTAGCATAACTTTGTCTAAAAATTGGAAAATTCGACAATTGGACGTCAAAAATGCCTTCTTGCATGGGGATCTTCATGAAACAGTATACATGCACCAACCATTGGGGTTCCGGGATTCCAGGTATCCTGATCATGTCTGTCTGCTCCAGAAATCGTTGTATGGCCTCAAGCAAGCACCTCGGTCCTGGTATCAGTGGTTCGCCAATTTTGTCCTCAAGATGGGTTTTTCAAACAGTATTTCTGACAACTCATTATTTGTCTACAGACAAGGCTTTGACACAACCTACATCCTCCTGTATGTTGATGATAGTGCTAGTAACCTCTTCTGACAAGCTTCAGGCTTCCGTAATGTCTCAATTGAACTCCGAATTTGCAATGAAAGACTTGGGACCTCTGCATTATTTTTTGGGCATATCAGTAACTCACTCTCCTGGCTCTTTATTCCTATCTCAATGGAAGTATGCATCATAAATAATTGAAAAAGCCGGCCTTGGCACGTGCAACTCGGTTGCTACTCTGGTTGACACCAAGCAAAAGCTCAGTATCTCTTTTGGTTCTGCTTACCACGACCCCACTGAATACAGATGATTGGCTGGTGCCCTTCAATATCTCACTCTCACCCGACCTGACATGTCATATGCGGTTCAACAAATATGCCTATTCATGCATGACCCCAAAACTACACTGTTGGAATAATAGGCTAACGTATAGCAGCGGAAATATAAAATTTTAACCTATTTCCATAAACCATAAGATCCGTTAACCGTTATTTCATATAAAGAGGTATAAGAAGAAATACCTTTTAGATGTTCTATCTACCGTTGCAAACGAAGTGCCCACAACTCTTACTTCGAGTTCCCGAGCACAGAACAAAACAAATATAAGATCAAGTTAGAATCAACCGTTGAATAGCAACCAAAATAGATTGCCTCTAATTAATCAATACAAGATCAAGGATAAAGAAAGAAAGATGAAAATCAATTGAACGGAAGGAAGCCGTGGAAAATCTCGTCCTCGAACTGGGGGTTGAAATTCTCTCTCTTGCTCTAGGGTGGAATTCGAAATTCTCTAGGGGGTTTAGCTTGTCGATTTCGAAAATCCTATAAGGGGGGTTATTTATAATCTCTTGTATCTAATCCCTAGTTAGATAGAATTAGGTTATTGAAATAAGAATTCAATTCGGAATAGAATTCATAATCATTATCCATTAATATATCTAATATATAAAGGATAATAATAATAACCTTATTGGATAATAATAGGAGTACTATAATCTAATTAAAACTCCTAACTTATTTATCCTTTAATTAATTTAATTCATAATCCTAATCTAATTAGGATTGATAAAATCAAAATAATTATTTATGTATTTACCATACATAAAATCGCCCCCCTCTAGTGAATGGGCCTTATTGGGCTCAGTTGGGCTTCCATCAATTAATTAACATCTGTCTCTCTTTTGGGTTCCAAGTCTTATGTGTGACCCATTAGGTTCTTATTGCTTCTAGCCGTATGCAACTATTAAAATTAATTTTCAAATAATTATATTTAATCTTTGCATAACGGAATGATGTACAGAGTATGTGATTAGCAGGTCCGTAATCATTCCCCTAGAGCTATAAGAAGACAGGTTGATTCTGTCGTTGACTTTTCAGTATTAGTTACGGTATAATTCGATCCTTTATCAACTACATCCTTGAACTGAATCTTATGACTATGGATAATGTCAAGTCACATATAGCGAGACGTTAGTTTTACTTGTACAGGCCGAGTCAACTCAAATTAGATAGGTTAAGTGAAATCTGTATTTCAAGTCTTAAGCTATCACTTTGCAAGGATTTAGAGTCGAGTCTTCCACAAGCGATCCATGGACATATCTCCCATTTATCGGGAGTGATAAATGCTCAATCCAATATATAACGATCCCGCAATCACTTCCTGTGATACCCAACGTCTGCTGTTCACACTCCAGAGTCATCTCTGTTAAGGATCGTGTTACACCAGAGTCAAAGCGTCACATTTCGTAATCCAGAATACCAATTAACATTCCTTTGAGTTTGAGGATTATTTACACCTATTAATACCAATGAGATGAACATGTGACAAGGATGAATCTACCCATCCTGTTATCTCAAGTCGGGTCCCCAATCCTAATAAACTACTTTTCATCGGATCCATGTAACTGTCCAGATATCTGTATATATGAAGCTTGTGAGATCAGCTTTCTGTCGGACAGAAGACATTGTTGCATGCAAGTCTCAACAGTGATATATCAATCCTAAACATATCACTTGACTTGGGGTGGTTTTAAGTTTATTAGTTTATTATAAAGTTTTGTCTCACTTCATGCTTGTATGAACACTTTATAATCACTTTAAAACAAACTTACGGATTTCCTTTTATTAGACTTTATTCAGTGCTTAAAAGGGATTGCCTTTATATAGTTATAAAACATATATCTCATTAAAACAAATGATATAAAGAACACTTCATTTACATTAAGTTTGTATCCTAGAACAATTGTCTATAGGACACTAAACCCCAACATACACACATGGATGCACTTAAACGCATCCTCAGGTATGTTCAGGGTACTCTAGATCTTGGCCTCACACTGCTAGCATCCTCTCCCAGTCAATTAATTTCATGCACGGATGCCGATTGGGTGGGCTGTCCCTATACTCGCCGATCGACTTCAGACTACTGTGTTTTTCTAGGGGACAATCTTATATCTTGGTCAACAAAACGTCAGCCAACACTGTCCTGATCCAGCACAGAGGCCGAGTATCGCGGCGTTGCAAACGTCGCATCTGAAACTTGCTGGATCCGCAATCTGCTTCTGGAACTTGGCTGTCCGATTCAGAAATCCTCAATAGTGTACTATGATAATGTCAGTGCAGTGTATCTTGCAGGCAATCCGGTTCAGCACCACCGCACCAAGCATGTGGAAATGGATATTTATTTTGTCCGGGAAAGAGTTGCCAAAGGAGAAGTCTGTGTTCTTCACGTTCCTTCTCGCTATCAAATCGCTGACATCTTCACCAAAGGCCTACCATCACCACTATTTGAAGATTTTAGAACTAGTCTCAACGTTCGACCTCCGAACCTTTCGACTACGGGGGTGTATTAGACTATATATTTATTTGTTATTTATCTGTATTATTGACACAGTATGTTCATTATCTCTAGCCTAGAATATAGATTCAGTTGTTGACTATAGTTGTTCACTACAGAGTGAACTGTATTCTATATTTATACTAAACTACGCATCAATAACAATTACTGGGAATCATATTGTTACACTTCCAATATAACTAAAGCCATAAGTTTATTCTTAGCAATAAGAGAATATAGCTCTTTTTGGTTAATAAGGTATTCAATCCCTTATATTCTAAATAACCCATCAATAATCACTCTTAGATGGTCCAATAACACCATCCTTCCACGGACAAAACATAGCAATACTTTTCACTTTATTGTCTCTCACAATCAAAGTCCACTCTAAATCCTTAACATTAGTAGAATTAAGTGAAATAGGAATATCTATTGGTTTACTAGAAGCCCATTTGATATCATTAGTCAATGGAATCACCTCTAGTATAAGAATCAAATTCTACCTCCGGTTTGCCATTTTTTATAATGCTCTACACTATGGCCTAGCTTCTTACAAAAGGTACACCATATCCATATTGGTCGTGTATCTCTTGTATAATAAGCTCACCTCTCTCGTCCTTAAAATAAACTTGATTAGGATATTCACTTAAAACCTCCATCTCAATCAGGACACAAACATAACCAAGTCTAGTTTTATTAATAGTCAGAAAACAAAAGTATAGTACAACTAGATAGATATGAATTTATAGTTAAATTTTCATATAATTCCCCCCTTCCTTCCCCACTCAAAAAAAAAAAAATTTGTTTCTAATAAAACTTGCGGTGACATGTCGTTTGATGAGAAATAAATTAAGCTGTCGTTTTTTAGCTGCCATTGACCCATGGGCCATGCCTACTATCATATCATCTAAGCCATAACATTTCGTTTTTTGGGCGTTTTTGTTTGTTTTAATATTTGGACATTTAAAATTTTAGCGTTTCGCCATTTCCAAAATTTGGAGCTGTTAATTCGCTTCAAATTTTCCCGCTGGAAAGCTTATGGATTCAGCAGCCATGTCTTTGGAAGCTAGGGATGGCGAGGAATGGGTGCTTTGCCACGATGACGATGGCTTCACCTACAAGATCCTTAAGCGTCAGCGCCTTCTCGATCCTTCCACTTCCGCTCAACCTCCCGTCACCGACGCCAAGGCCGAAGAGAGGCGCCGTAAACAGCGGAAGAAAAATACCCTTTTGAAGCTAAAAAGTCGATACCAGAAGGAGATCCACCAATGGGAACTTTTGTCGAACAATTTGCGTTCAATGCAGGACAGAGCAAATCAACAGCTTCAATTGCAAAATCGACAGCAAGATGTTCACCAAATTGTGTCCTTGTCGCCCCTGGAATCTCCTTCAACGGACATAGAAGGATCCGAGGATGCGTGTGGATCACTCGTTGATAAACTACTCTCTCAGGTAATTTTTTATTTTGGCATCTCGTTGACTGCTTGCTTACTGAATTTATGAACTTGATAGAATATACGCTGAGCATGAGCTGATACTAACATAGTTGTATGCATGAAATTTTACATTTGAATCAGATTGAATTTCGCCTTTTCTTATTGTTAACTTGGTTTCGGTCGTGAAGAGTTTTGGTATTTTAGCCAGACCATAGAAAATTGGTTCTGTTGGAGGGCTTTATGCACGGTGTAAAGCTGGTGTGGGTAACTCATTCAATGAAAGTTTTAGGGGGTCACATATACGGATAATTTTGATAGAAAAAACGGAAGTTGAAATTGATGGATCCATAGGGCAAGGCGTTTACAAACAAAACTTAGAACTCCCTCATAAGCAAACTAGGTTTTGGCTCTCCGAGGTCGACACTGCAAAAGAGTATCTTTTTGAAGTTTAAATGATGTTATCAAAAGGAATTGTGCTCCATAATTACATTGGAAGATGTTTGCCAACTGGAAATGTGTGAGAGTGAATAAAGTTGATATGTTTTTAAGGAGTTCAATTGGTGTATCACTTCATGTTAAATGTTATATTAACTTTGCTGCCTTCTAAGTCCTCCAAGAAATGGGTGCTTTGCCTGAAGTCTATATGTTTTTTTATTCTTTTGAAACTGCAGGCAGAGGCGCAAGAAGCAATAATCCATGATGTGTCTTGCTTATGCGACATTGCCGAATCAATGTGCAATACCCAACAGGATTTGTTAGCACAGTCATATATTGATCTCCCAGTTTGGTCTTCACCTCGTGAACTTATGGCATCCCTTTGCGATGAGTAAGTTTGTTTGAATATTTGTTATCTTAATTCTTAGCTCCCCATGGAAATTTGTAAAGTTGTGTCTAATTCTTATTAACTACATTGTGATGCGGATGCTTGTAAAATTCTTTATTGTAACAGGTTTCATTGTAGTTCTCTTCTTAGATCTAAAAGTTTGTAGTTGATGTTTTCTTAGTATAGAATCTGATAGATGTTGTGTAATTATGCGAACCACAGAATGTCTTAGGGTGTGGAGCTATTCCTAAACAGTTGGGAAGCTCACTCGATTAGGGTTTGGTCAAGTTTGTTTCCTTAATTAGCAAAACCATTCTGAAGTGAAGCCCAATATTTTGAGTCGTAATAATATGCCAAGCATGAGGGTTGATCTCTGATATTATAGGTTCATCAGCAATATCCTTATTCTTATATATGTACTTTTTTTTTTTTTTAAGAATGTTAGGATGTCATTTTCAACTTTTTTTTTTCTGCAATTTATGTTTGAATCAGGATTGTTGTGAATGACTCGAAAGCTGAGTAAGTGCACATATAGCAGACTCCTTTAACTACCGAGCCAAACTTGAACAGATAACCTAATCTGCTCTTTTTGTGAAAAAAGAGCTTAAGCCTATCTTTTGGCTGTTTTGATAAACAAACCAAGCATGGAAATGACAAAGCTTGTTCTATCCAACTCGACGTCTCCTGAAGGCGTGGAGTATCTGTGTTGGGTTGAGAGGAATGTCGGATATGTGCTTCAGGAAATCTAGATTTGATATTTTCTATTTGTTTAACTTGTTTGAAAAACAAGGTTATACGCTTCCCAAGTCTACAGTCTTTGTTTTCTTTCTGTTTTTAGGACATTTGTTATTAAGTGAATGTAAGGAGACAGCTGAAAGTAATTTCCAAAGGAAGAAAACTGTTTCTAACTTGTAAAGCAAAGCAAATAAATGTTAGACCGATGTCAACTTTGCATACAAGAGAAACCCAAGCCAATAGAAGGAATCGAAGCTCCTTTAGCAAATGCTCGCTTATTCTTGATTTGAAAACAATAAATACTACACAGAGAATCTACATGTAAAATTCTCCAGAGAATGAAACGTTGGTAAAAGAATTGAGCATCTATCACCCATTAAATCAAATCAAACTCATATCAGCTAATAACTTTCTGAAAATTGAACTTCCGTCCTAAATGGCAGAGCAAGGGATCGAAATTACTAGGTCTCCTATGTCTATATTTGCCAAACTATGACTGTGTCATGAGATCTTCCTCAGTAAGACGAGAGGGAGCAACTTGCACTGGTTGAATGACAAAACCAGCTTTCTCACAGGCATCCTCCAGCAGCTTGACTTGCGAAGAACCACCTGGACAGTACACCACAACAGCCCCTCCACTACCTGTAAATTTTGAAGCAGCTCCTATCCTTCGAGCCACCTCCACCATTTCTATGTTTAGGTCACCAAGGGCAGCATCCCCAAACATGCTCCTGCAAAGTAATCCCAACCCATTTGGGTCAATAACAATGTAATGTTGAAACATTTTGCAGAAGCATGCATTATATCCTTCTGGCCAATTTGTACGAAGCCTGCATAAATTCATTAAGTAGGTCCTAGATGATGAACTACCTTTCATTTTTTTTTTCCAGAAAAGATTTTAACAAGATGATGTTAATATCATATTCATAGGTAAGATACTTCAATTACATTGCAAAGATGAGAATAAGCCATTCACTCATAATATTCAATATTTCACTTATCATCTGGCATCTCCAAAGCAAGGAAGTCTTAAGAACATCGCATACAATTAAATTTTCCAAGTGCATGTGAATGATAAGAGCTGTATAAATTATGGAGCTAAACTCTTGAAATGAAGAAACTAATTACCTTCTAAGGTCAAAATTAAGATTCATCAACTGCGCAAGTTTAGCATAATCCTTTTCAAGAATTGCAGTTCGTCCTTCTAAAGCTAAATCTGCAACTTTTATCATTGATGACATAATAAATTTGTCACCATCAAGCCATCTTTGGCGAACTGTACTATGCACCTGCATTTGAAACTGCTGTTACAAACATTATCCATATCAACCACCCTAAAAAAGCTAACACATCTTTGCAGGATGACCTCTGTAGCCAGCAATTTCAATTGTTCAAAACGCTAATATGCATCCCAATGTATTTCGATAAGTCCCCTATTATTATAATTTGAGGTCATATCTAGCCTGGTCAACTAGTTTGCTGAAAAAAGATAAACTTTGGAGGATATGCATAGACCAAAAGTCCAGACTCTAGAACCTGATAACACATGATTGAACAGCACCCTCTTTATATCCATCTTATAAGATCCATAAAGCAGAAGAAATGATGGGAATTTTTGTCCATTCAACATTGAAGCACATGAAATATGCAGTATTTCAATGGCTCATGTTGTGTTTTGTTTTCCTAACATTTTAACCTTCTTTAGCATGAAAAGAATTCATTTTCGAGCAGAATCGTACTAATTCAAACACATAATGATAAATTGAGAAGCCAAGTTTGTAAGAAAAAGACATCACAATAATGCTAACCTTCCCAGAATCACTTGGATTCTCGGCGTATATTAAATAGAGAGGTGGAAGAAGACTAATATCCATGGGTGTATAGATACCATGCCCCAACTTATCCATACGTTCCTTAGAAAAATCCTGCACAAAGCATTCATAGAATCACAATAAGCAAAAATCAGCACATTTCTAGCAATTTGATGAGTACCTCTACATTGACAACAAATAGGCTAACCTACCATGTAAACGAGGCCTCCATAGATCTGTGCTACTCGATCTTGAAGGCCAGCAACAATTCCAAGTTCTTGCTCTGCATTAAGCACAAGCTGAGGTCTAATTTCCACTTTGATCAAATGCCTGACATTATAAAAGTCGAGAAAGCAGTTCAAAGCCGCAGTTACAATAGCACTAGAACCTGAAAGCCCTGTCTGAAATGTCAAAATCACAACTTGAGTGGGAATGGTAGAGATAATAAAATTAGGGATGGTTTCAGTTGGATCAAACAATTAAAAAGAAAGATGATAAAACAGTTGTAGTATAAAATACCTGACGAGGGATATTAGTATCATAAGAAAGAGTAAAATTTCGAGTATGAAGTTGAATCTGATTCTGTTTACAATGGTTGTAGAAAATTTTAGAAATTGCCATGAGCAATCTGACTCCACCATAATAGCCTTCAGTTTGCAAGCGATTCACCTACAGAAGAAGAAAAGGATTGATAATCTAGAGGGAAATAGAGGCGAAACGAAATGCAAATAGCGAAGGAGATAGAGAGACCAAGTGATGAAGGGAAGAAAAGAGAACGAAATCGTGGTTAGGATGAGGTTTGATGAGGAGATCATCAGAAGGCTGTAATAGGACGGTGGCCCAGAAGTTGGCGACGCTGAAAGAAATGGTGTGGCCATTATAAACATCGCTTGGGTTACCTAAAAGGCCAATTCTGGCGTAGGCCTTGTGCTCGATCGCCGCTGATTCTTCCACCATTGTTTTTTTTTTTTTGTTTGAAATTTCTCGATAATATGATTAGAAAAGAAGATATGTATATATATCTGTAATCGTGTCGTGTGAGATAGTGTTTCTTTGGTAAGATCTATCTATCTGTACTTTGCATAAAATATTGTACATCGCAAGTTCATATAACTGCGATAGATGACATGGATACGGATTATTAGATAAGGATTAAATTATACTCATTTAACTTTACATTTTTTTTTTTTTTTTTTTTTTTTTTTTTTTTTTTTTTTTTTTTTTTTTTTATCTATCGATGGCACACTCAATTTTAGCTAACTCGTTAAAATGACCGTTAACCACCTCAAAATGAAAATATTCAAGAATTAAAGTTGTTCAGAACGATATTTACCGTGAAACTACATTTTTTATTTTCTAAAATCACTCTTATTGGAGCTTTCTCTCTCTAAAAATTCACCCTCTCTCCTAACCAAACAACACCTAAATGACCTCAAAACGAAATTTTTTAAGAATTAAAGTTCCTTAGTATATCAATAACTCTTTGAATTTTTTATTTTGAGGCAGTCAACGGTTATTTTAAGGCGTTGAGTGGCCACATGAGTTAAAAAGTATGAAATTCAGTGGCCACAATATTAAAAATGGGTAAAGTTCAAAATAATATTGTGGATTCCAAAACTCAATCTAAACATCCTCTTAATTCTAGAATAATGTTTTTTGTTTATGAAATTTTAGAATAATGTTGTATTATAGAAATAAGAGATAACAAGAACAATTTTACCTCAAACATTCGCCAAAAAGCAATTTTATCTTGACAAGTTGAATCTATTATCATTAAAAAAGCACATATAGTATGTTCATATATTTTATATATATATATATATATATATTAAAGTTGTGTGCAATGCATATTTTTTATTTTTGTATTTTTTTTTCAATTTCAGAATAGGTTTAGATTTAAAATATTTTTAAATTTTACGAAATATTTGGATTTTTAAATTTTTTATCCAACACACGAAATACAACGTAATTTTTTTCCACGTATGTGAATATATGTCTACCATCCGTTATTCATGAATGATAAAATGACGCATATTTACATTGAAGATAACAAAATTTATGACTAAAAAAATAAATTTGTTAATAATGTTTAGAATTAATCCATCTCAGTCCCGCTCAATTGGACCCTAATGACCAAGTGGAACTTGGACCTTCACCATCAAATCGGATGATATTATAATCCTAGAGTCATGAAATTACTTAATTTAATATTAGTTAACTGATGTTTTTTTAATTAATGTATTAATTTAACTCCTAAAAATAATCGTGCGAATTCCTCTCTCTCAGAGTTGTTCCTTGTTTTTAGGGGTTAATTGAGGATTAATACAAAAAAGAAATTTGTTAAATAATTTTTTAATTAAGAAATTTGATAATCACAGGATTATTATTGGACCAGATCTAAAGGTGAAGGTCCAAAGTTTCACTTAGACCTTAGGGTCCAATTGATCAGGACTGTAATCCATCTTTCCAACATTAGGGTAAAATTGCTCTTGAATATCAATGTTGGATAAAACTATCTCATTTTAAACGTTAAGAGATAGAATTATAATTTACTACCAACATTAAAGATATTTTTTAATCTTATCCCTAGAAAGATATATTTAACTATGATTTTCCTCCCTTTTTTGATTGATCCTCCAGTTTATTTTAGTTCTAAGTACTAAAAAAATTAAAAGATAATAATAATAAAATAAATCCGTTATAATATCATGATCTAAACCTTAGAATAATTATAATCTCCATCTTAATATTTTCTCAAGTCTAGATGGAACAGGGACTGAACAAATTAATAATTTGATCAATCAATAACCACCTGAGTTTGATCATGAGAAATAAAAATGGCCTTTACTTTACCAGCGAAATGCAACAAAGGGATTTTCAAGTTAAAAGGAATCTGTTTGAATAGTTAAGGAAGAAGAAGAAGGTGAAAGAATTTTAGCACAAATAGGAACTTCAAGAAATGGTAATCCCAAAGAAAAAATAATAATTTAAAGAAACCCCATTGTGTAATATTTATAACAATATCACCTGTACAAAGCAAGTGTCAGAAAGAAGAAAATTCAACAGCAAACGTTATCACCTTCAGTCTTCATCTTCTTCCTCATCTTCTGGCATCCCCGTTTCATCTCCAATACCTTCCAGTAAATTATCCACATCTTCTCCTAGCTCTACTAATTTTGCACTTAGCTTTTCCACCTTACTCTGCTCTTGCCCGAGGCACACTAGTAAATCGTTCAATTCCGTCTCACTCTCCTTCATTGCTTCTTCCCTAGCTTCTGCCTTTATTGCCCCTATATCTATATCTATATCACCAACTGTTGATGCTCCACCATTCTTCAAAGCTTCCACCTCCTTTTCTAGATGGAAATTAGCCTGTTCAAGGCTGTTGTAAGCATCAGACAAGCTCTTCAGATCAGACTCCGTCTTTCCAGCTAAACTTTTATACATTGATGCCTCCGATTCTATTTTGGCTTTCTCTGCCTTGAGTATCTCTATTCGTTGATAAGCTTCCTGAAGATCCCTCCGTAGTTTCTCCGCCTGGACTCTTTCTGATGCTCCACTAGCCCTTTGTTCAGCCTGAGAAGAGCCTCCCCCGCCTATCTTGGCCAGGTCTTCAGCCAAAGTTGCATTCCGACCCAGAAGATTCTGAGATGGCAAACCATTGAGAATATGTTACCAAACGTTCAAAACTATTCTATAAGTTCTAATAGCAAGTTTGTCTACTATTAAAGAAAAACTAGCATCATCTAATATGATTTGCATATATTAACAGTACAGTGGTTATATTGAAGAAATAACATCTAAGGCACCTGTATCTCAGAACATTGCTTCTCCACAAACGATTTAAGCCGCTTGATATAGTCTTTATCATTCTCCCCACTCTTCTGCTCCAATTCGGCAGGCATGACTGCCACTTCACTTTTTGGACGACTGTAAACATCAACAATAGTCTCTCTGATATTGGTCTCCAACCTCTTGACGAAATTGACAAAGTAGCTATCAAATGTTGAAGAAAGAATAGGATGATCCTCAATCTTCTGATCAGGAGAATCCTGTTCATCAACTTCTTCAATCTCCTCCATACTGGCAGCAGGAGATCTTGTCAATGGTTTATGGAGTTCTGCCGGCTTTATGGGGGAAAAAGGGAAGGTTTTCATCATTTCATCGAACTTAAGAAAATATGACGTGAGTCCAACTTTCTGACTTATGGCATCAACTATGGTATAAGGATCTTTCCCACTTTCACCAGACTTGTTGTAAATAACACATTCTCCCAGGAGAACAGCTGCCAACCCCCTTATGCACACAGTCGCAGATGGATTTGACACCAACTCAAGCAGATATGTTAGGTGGGGTCGTGAATCTAAGAAGCATTGAACTGCCTTGGGGCATTCAGCAAGCCAAGTAACCAACAATTTCAAAATAATTGGTTGAACATACAGGTTTCCTGTTGTACTTGACTTTCCGTCTCGGTTTTTCTTGGTACTGGTTGCAAGAGCCAAGTATTTCACCATGCGATGCAATAGTGGCTCTGCAGGTCCCAAGGATGGTGTAGGCGACTCGAGTTCAATGCGTAGCACCTGTAGACATTATCCTTGTATAAGATAATCTTATAAAAGATGGAAGGGTTATCCTCAACAAGAAAATAAACATTTATAATCATTGAAAGAAAATGAAGTCCTACAATCCTTTCCTTATTGGTAGCTAAAGTGATGTATTGACACTAGAACATATAAAATTGGTTGCCAACTCATCAATTATGCCTACAAACAATGACTGTTAAGTCATAGTTGAGGCTTCTTTTGAGAATATGCAACAATACAGTAGATCCAATATATAAAAGAATATCATGGATGGATGGTAGTAGAAAAATAAAATAAGTGAGTGTTTTTTTCATCTATTTAAATGTCAACATAACTTGAACCCATATAGTAAAATAAAAATAAAGAGTGGATGTTCCTAGAATCTATGTGAATATATTTGAGAATCAATTTCTATCTAGCATAGATAAAAGAAAAAGACAAAAAATTATATTAGTTTACAAAGAAAAAGGGTGGATACTCAAAGCGTGCAGAAAAAAAGTAATCAGTAATCCTCCACCTATAATTATCACTTTAAGAGCCAATAAATTACTGTATCATCCACTGGCGGTCAACTACTGATTTTAAGGTGGTTAAAAAAACAAACAAAAGATAAGTATACCAAAATGAATGAAGAAATCTGTAAGATATTACAATCTAATTCATATTTAGCAATGGGATGGGATTTACACAGCTTCAAATTATTGTTTTTACTCATAATTTGAATATCTTGTCATGCCAGATTCATCTACAAACCAAATACGAAAGGAAGTGAGATTGCATACCCTTTCCTTGCACTGGATATTGTCCTTGAGTACATGAGAAAGTACACTAGCAGCCCTACAACAGGTCTGCAATTCAAACATACACAACCTCAGGTCTACTCAACATCTATCAATATTTACAACTCACTGTAATTATTTGAAATTTTTCCAATTATCAAACTTTTTTCTATCAAGAACCATTAAGTCACACACTTAATACCTCAAGATCCCCATCACTTTCGCTCAAAGTAAGACCGTGCAAGAGCATGCTGACAAGCAAAGAGTTTTATAAGATAATCCATAAAATATTCAGTCAAGGCAATAAAAATCATCTTCATATTTGGGTTATTGATTAACAAATAGAAAAAAATAAAATAAATCAGTAAATGCACTTGGATCCAACCAACCTTCCAAAAGACATGTTCACATCCTCCTCAATAGGAGCATGGGTCATCGAATGTGGTTGAGGAGTTAATGTGGATGCTAACATTGATTGACCATCAGAATTTCTCTGAACAAATATGAAGCATTCCATGATTAGGATTTTAAGGCATACTAGATAGTAAACTTAATCAAACTAATTTAACAAAACTCAAGAAGAACAGAAAAACTGGCAAAAAAGAAAATAAGTTTCAAGAGCAAATACATGAATTAACCTCACAAAAGTTCTTAAAGACATGGTCAGCTGCCATGAACTCCTGCATACTGGATGTCCGCAATATGATTCGAAGAATGGAGTTCAAAGCAGGCTCTACTTGTGTCTCCTCGCCAAGAACCTTAGTTGAAAGGGCATCAACATTCTTGGGACTTCCAGCAATCAAATCACCAATACTCCGTAATGCCTACAAACAGTAACTAACATAAATGGTAGACCTTCACAACTCTTCATAGCATACTAATCCAATTTAAGGGAAGGGAAAAAAAAGTGATCCAAGAAATATAAACAATCACACAAATAATCAATTGTAAGACCAATTCAGTAACTGGTGAACTGAGTCTATTCTGACAAGATGGACATCATCTGAGGCACACTGTCAGCCTAAAATCTCCGAGTCTTCTATATCTATATGTCATGGCCAAAGTCACCACCTTATTCAAGTGACCATAAAACAAATGAAGTTCAGAAAACATGTCTTACTCCGCAACGCAAAGCAACAGGAGCCCATTGGCTTTCCACACCCAACATCAGAAGATAATCCAGCAACTTTTTCTACAAAAAAAAAAAAAAAAAAAAGATTTCAGGATCAAAAAAAAGTGCTGTAGGCAATGCTAGGTGCCAATAGAAGATACGATCCAGTAACAAACCTGAACCAAGACTGTTTTATTGGTCATTTTGTTCTTATCCTTTCCAGGATCAGCCTCTGAACCTCCTACCATTAACAAATTAATGGTTTCTAATGCACTGAGTAAATTGATTGTCTACTGGCATTTTGTTTGTTACAGAAAAATAAAAAAATCATTAGTAAGACTGATGATAGCATAGGCTCAAATATTTACAGTTATCAATGCTCAAATCATTGAAACAATGCAAAAACTATAAGCATATGAGTATCTAACCTTCTGTTGGGTAAAACTGTAAGCACTGCCTCTCAGCTTCAAAAGTGATATGAGCTCATCAAAGCCCATTGTCTCTCTCAGTAGTACCTAGAACACAGATGCTTCCATATTAGCAGCAGAATTGGAATGTTTACATAAAATGTTACATCAGTAGCTAGAAACCTGATTAGATGTACTGTTGCGGAGAAGGTTATTCAACAACTGAAGACAGTCCTGGAAAACAACAAAACAAGGGGTATGTTACTGATCTGTTCAATAATTTCTTTACAGCATGAAAGGATAAATTGAGTTTGAGTTAAAACCCTATAATAATGCCCCTCCACTGAGGAAAGAAGAAAAACAAGTATTCAAACCTTCAGTTCAATAAAATATGGAAGGTTTTCTCCCTAGAAGCCAGGGGATATGAAAATAAAATATCAATCAAATCCAATTTCTGCACCACATTGAAGAAAAATTGATAGAAAATCCATACTCACATAGCTAGTGATTGTTTTCTTACGGAAGTTACAAAATTAGCAAAAGGGAATTGAATTTGCACTATATAGAGATTCTCTTCATTCAATTCTCAACTAAAGCACTTTATAGAATAAGCTAATATATAAATCCAGGCCTTCCATGATTCTGAAATGTGCATTCTACTGTAGTTTAAAAAGCATTGATCATTTCTCCTAAAAAAAAGCTTCAGCAATCAATAATTGAGCCCGAAATTTGATTAAAATGTGAGATACAGACAGGAATTCTACAAGAAATAATATGCAATTTCAAATTTAAAACAGGGGATAAGGTACCAAAATAACCTCATCGTATTTGGGGAAGTGCCAATTTAACCCCAATGTACAAAATAGTACCATTTTAGCCTCAACGTTTGTGAAGTGGTACCAATTTAGCACTAGGTAACGGAACTTAACGCCTCAACTTTTGTGACATGGTACCAATTTAGCCCCAAGTTCCGTTACCCGGGCTAAATTGGTACCCTTTCACAAAGGTTGAGGCTAAAATGGTGTTATTTTGTCCGTTGAGGCTAAATTAGCACTTCCCCAAAAACCTTGAGGCTACTTTGGTACCTTATCCCTTAAAACTGCAGATATGCAAAAACCTACAAAAATGTATTTGAGTAGCTAAAAAGCCTATTAACATTGATGAATGATATATAGCAAACAAGATAACTGCTTCACAGATCCATATTATAAAATGGAGTAGAAGATAACCTGCACGACAACACCACCTTCTGAACCCCCTTCTTCTCTGATAATGCTAAAGATTTTTTCAAATGCGCCTTCAAAGACCAAAATTTTTTGAATCTCCTAAAATTACCAAGGAGTTAAGTTAATAAGAGAACTACTCATAAAGGTTAAGCAATAGGGAATAACAAAAGAAACACAACTATGTATGGTGTTGAGAAGGAGAAAACTCACCTCAGCTTCTCTCGTCAGGTAAGTAAGAAGCAGTAAGGCCTCATTTCGAATAACCTACAGAGTAGACCATGAACACATATGACTAGAATATGACAATAATGGTTTAATTACTAATGAGTTCATGACAATGCATTAAATTCCAAGTTTCCCATCTAAGCTTCCCAACCAAAATATTCATAGTTCAACAGAAAATAACCCATTCAAATGTAAAAGGCATGAGATTGGAAACAGAAACATTTGGACAAAATAACTTCGAAAACTCTTAAAAGGTTATCACATGAACAGAAATCCAACAACAATTAACTTCCTCCTTAAAAAGAGAAAGAGAGAGAGAGAGAGAGAGAGAGAGAGAGAGACCATTTAGTGTAAGTTTGTATACCTCTCGATCCATAAGCATATCCATGAGCCGAGTTATACCACGAGGAATAGTGAGAATGGCTTCTTGTAACCTGAAGAGAGAACTCAAAAACATTTCCAGCATTACTGATAAGACCAAAAAGAAATGAAAGATAAAGAAGGGAAATATTTCTAAAGAGACATACCTATTTGGAGAATTTGTTAAAAGGGCAGTCAAGATTTGAAGAGTGTAATATCGAATATAGAAATCCTCTTCTGACTGCCATCCAAATGGATATAATAAGAAAAGGTAATTATCTATTAAGAGGTAGAAACTCCAAACTAGAGAAAGATAGTTCACATCTTAGAGAGGATCTCACCAACAAGCTTAGAAGAAGAGAGATATTTTCTGCCTCTCGGGAAAGCAAATCAGTATTCATTAGAGCTGGCTGAACCTCATTCTTTGGCCCTCTTACATGATCTAAAGGTGTCAATGCACTTACAAGGGTTTCTAAGGCACCTCTAATCTGCACATTTGTATTATTTTTAAATATAAAATGCAGTGGGCTGCACTCTTCAAGAAAACAAAAACACGCAAATGAAAAGAATGCTCATGTAGATGGACTACGGAAATCGTTCCTTCAAAAAGGACAGAAAAAGTTAAATAATATATGGGGTCAGGGAATTATACATACAAGTTTATCCATATATTCATGTGTCTGTGTGTAAACGCATGTACAGACACATGTATACTCTTTTCTTCAAAATGAAGTGGATTGAGCACTTCTCTAAGAAAAGTAAAACATACAGACAAAAGGAATAACCATGTATGTGGACAATGCAACCCATTCTTTCAAAAAGTATAGATAAAGAGATGGAAATTGTTAGTATTTACAAAATTATAATGCATACACAAAGACACACACGCACACACACACACACATATATAACAGTGCTCAATTCAAAAGGCAGAATGAAGAGGAAAAAAATAAAGGAGCAAAAGTAGAGAAGATTAGGAACCATTTCGACATCATCTCTTTCCTCCTTCAAGACACCCATAAGTACAGGAAATCCTGCAAGAGTCAATAAATCAAGTAATAAAGCAAAAGGAATAAGACAACTCCATACTAAGTTTGCAAAATAGAAAAAAGCAGGCACATACCCATTGCTCCAAAAGCTAATTGTGCAGCCTGACTTTCTGCAACAACAGATTGCAGTTCAACCATGGCAGTTCTCCTGTCCTCTGCCAGGACACCATTGCTTATTCGATCAAGCAACCGTTCAACATAGCTTTTGATACAAGAGATAAAGAAGATAAGTTCTGTTAATAACAGACAGTAAATGGAGTGACTGGAAATGTCTATTGAGCAAAATGAAGAGAAATACAACATAGTTGACACTAAAGAAGGTTAAGTTGAGAACAGAATGGACACTAAAGAACAAAAGCATCAAATACTTTCTTAAAAAGTTACCCACAATGAAGGTTAAGCCTAATGAAGCATGCATATATTCCTAAAGCATATCAATCTGAAAAAGATTTTACATTCTTGAGGATGAATAACTATGATAAGATAATCAGCTGGATCAGAAAAGTTCAGCTTAATATCAACACAATTTCCTAGACTGCAATATTGACCAACTAATTCACAGGCACAATGAAGAAGATAAATACATGATTATTTAGCTGAATCAGAATGAAATGATAAAGAAAATAATGGAATTAGGCTTCAAATTCAGCAAGGAACTTCCCTTTTGCAAAGTAATATCATCTTTTATCAGTTTTGAAGCAGTCATATAAGGATGCATACAACCAGATACCACTAGATTTGGATTGAGACTGATTTAGGATTTAAGCAAATCGATCATAAATATAATTGAGAAAGCAGCGGACATAATTTCCATGCCAAAAATCTTCCCACTAAAAGCAGCACAAAAATAAAAATTCTAAAACCAGAACTCTAAATTTTACTATAAGGTGAGATAATTCCACCATTGAAATATTCAATGAAAGTCCGAATTCTAATTTTCACAGGTGTAGAAGTAGAATAGCTTCAAAAGTAGAGTTATATTATTTTGTGAACCAACCACCATAGCCTTCATCTATTTTTCAACACAATTTGTCTATCCTAACCAGCATAACTACCAATAGTAGCCACATTCAGCGGAGCAAAAGAAAAAAAAAAAAAAAGACACATAATAAACGGTAGGAAAAAGAAAACGAAACGCAGGTTACCTATCTTCATTTGAACCTGAATTCTCATTGCCAAAAACAAGCCCAACCACCCCCTGGCACCAAATAATTGGTCACTCAGTCCCACATAGATAATAAGAATGTTTATGCAGTACCAAATCATAATAAACCAAATGTAAGAGTCACAAACTAAAATCAGAGCTGAAACAAATTTATAACGCGCATTAAAATTATAAATTTTCAATGAAAATACATATATGACATGCAAGGGAACCTAATGCATGTATGAATTGAAGTATAAACATAATAGATTTCTTGATGCATCAATCATCTACGATTTAAAAAAAATAAAATAAAAAGGGGAAATTATAGAGAGAGAAACAGGATCACCTTGTAACGAGAAGCCAAATCCATACCGAAACCTCAGCTTAACGAACTAACACGATTCCGGATGATAACCTGAGTAAGAAGTTAGAATCCCTAACAATGATACAGAGACGAGGAAGAAAGAAAACTGGAATTTTAGAAGTAAGTTAGTAATTAAAGGAATTAGAGATTCAATTTGACCGAAAAAGGGCAGAGGCATTATTAGATGGAAAAGAGCATGCAAAAGCCCCGATCTTTCTTATTTTACACATTAAGTCTCTAACTCTTTCAATTTAACTCATTTAGTCTAATTATTTATTTATTTATTTATGAATCAAAATATGTTCCACGTACAAAATAACATCAATATAGGTTTAATGTTTAAAAAAAAAATACCAATCCAAGATGTCCCGAGCGTCTCTTTCCCCAGCCTGTGCCCCTTGTAACCCTTAGGCTACTCTATCTTACCAAAAAAAAAAATCAATTTCGGCATTGATAACAAAACGTGACACGTCATTTATATTACTCCATTAAGTTATGATTTCTCTCTCCACGTACAATTGACAAAATTTACCGGAGTAATATAAATGACGTGTCACGTTTTATTATTGAGACCTAAATTGGTACTCTTTTTAAAATGTTAAACCTATATTGGTGTAATTTTGTACGTAGAGCTTGACACTTTTCCAAAAACCAAAGGTCTATTTTGATTTTATTCCTTTATTTATTTACTGAAAACTGATAAAACTAAAAATTAAATGCTGAAAAAATAAACTTAATTTTAAGTATTGAATATTATAAGTACTGAAAATATTAAATGATATGATTATAATAAAAATATTAGTTGAATGTTAAGTTAAATTAACTTATCAAAATAAATAATTTTTTTACTTAAATTAAATAAGTATTTAATATTTTAATTTAACTAATTAAGTGAGATATCAACAATACCTAATGTAATCAATTACAATTACACGCATTTAATTTTTCAATAACAATAAACTAAGGATTTTTTTTTTGGTAAGACAATAAACTAAGGATTTAATTTTATTAATGACGTTATGTGAAATAGAAATATGAAAGGGTCAATGTATAAAATTGAAAGGGTTGCTTCAATGACTAGACCTAGATCGACTAAGGCAAGGAAAGGCTTGGTTGGCGGCGGATCTGTGATGGTGTCGTCGGACCAGACGGAGGGAAGGGCGCAGGAGGACGATCCGGCTGCGGATAGGCTGAGAGAAGGCCGGGATTTGTTTGTAACGGAGGATTCGCGGGATGGTAGATCGGAGGAGGAGGCCGGTTTTTCTGAGATCGCACCGAGAAGCAGGAGAAGGAGTGGGGAGCGGGTGTGGGAACGATCCAGTGAAAGAGATCGGTCGGAGAGAGGAAGAGGGGTGGCGGGTCTGTCGGATGATCCGTTCTGCGGAGGTGACTCAGGGGCGGAAGGAGCTCGGGAGAGTAATTTCTGGTCTCCTGGGCTCGGGGTAGGGGAAGGAGGCCAATCGATGGTGGTTAGGGAATCAGGGCCTATTAATTCTGTGTATTGCAGGGATACTGAGCAAGGGAACCAGGAGGTTCTTACTCCTGAGCAGAAGGCCTTGCGTGACCTGCAGGCAGCGCAAGCCGCACAAGCTTCGCAGGCAGCGCAGGCCAATCAAGCCATTCTGACTGCTCTGGTTCCGGGGCCGGCGCTTGTGCATGTGCCTGCCGCCTCGGTGTCGCAGGCAGCGCTTGCGGCCCTTGGCAAGCAAGCTGCGTCTGCCCCGCTGGCCGCGCGCGTTGTGCAGTCCGAACAGGCTTCTGTTGT
Organism: Euphorbia lathyris; assembly: GCF_963576675.1. Classification (NCBI taxonomy): domain Eukaryota; kingdom Viridiplantae; phylum Streptophyta; class Magnoliopsida; order Malpighiales; family Euphorbiaceae; genus Euphorbia; species Euphorbia lathyris. The sequence goes on along the minus strand of NC_088915.1, from coordinate 46,470,595 downwards.
AATGTTTGAGGAGGATGGAAGAGGAGGAGGGAATCCGGTTGCTTCGATGGTTCCCGAGATTAGTCCTACTGATAGGGTTAGTCCTGGGAAATCATCATGGAGAGACAAAGTTTTAGGAGTGATTGAGGAGGACCCTATGGTGGAAGACGTCAGTAATGAGGAGGCTTCTGAGGCTGAGTTGTCTGACTCGGAAACCGAAGAAGAAGGGGTGAGAGATGATCCCCTTTGTCCGATGATCCGTTTGTCTTCGGAGGAAAAACGTGTCCTAAGGGCAAAATGGAAGCTGTCCTTAATTGTTACCGTTCTAGGTAAAAGGATAAGTTTTAAATATTTTGCTCAGAGGATTCAGGCCCAATGGGCAGGGAAAGGGAAGGTCACCATTACTGACCTGGAGAATGACTATTATGTAGTCAAATTCACTAAGGCTGAGGATTATAATAGAATTGTCAATGGTGGCCCGTATATTATATCCAATCATGTGTTGGCCTTGAGACCTTGGGTCCTAAATTTTGACCCTCATGACTGCTCTGTGAATAGAATTCTTACCTGGGTTAGATTTCCAGGTCTGCCCTTAGAATATTATAATGAAAGATTTCTATACAAAATTGGTGGTCTTGTCGGTAAAGTCCACCATGTTGATAAAACCACTGTTGGGGCAGAGAGAGGCAAGTTTGCCAGGGTCAGTATTGATATTGATTTGGCTAAGCCTCTTCTGTCTAAGTTTATGATCCGAAATAAAGTCTTTCATATTGAATATGAAGGGATTCACAATATTTGTTTTGAATGTGGTATGTTTGGTCATACCTTTGAAGGATGCCCTAGGAGATGGAAGGCGGTCGATGAGATGGTGGAACCTATTATAGGTAGAGCTGAGCCTCAGATGGAAGAGAAGAATTTTGGTCCTTGGATGTTGGCCAAGAGGACGGTGAGATGGAAGCCTCAGGTTGCTTCTGTTCGTAACCAGAGCTCCGAAATTAGTAAGAAGTTAAACGCTTTGCAGATTACCCCTGAAGTCAAGGTTAGACCCCCTGATTTAAGGATTGGTGCTGAGATTGTTCCTACTCCTGGTTCTGGGTCGAGATTTGGGGTCCTGGCCCTTGATGTAAGCCAGGATAATGCTTTATCTAATGAGAATTTGGAGATGCCTAGCCTGGTTTCCGCTGAGCAGGATTCCGCCTTAGGGGACTCTTTCAACCCTCTTTTTGATCCCATTTCTTCTAAGAGTGTTTCCCTTGTTGTGGGCCCTAGAGGTGGAGCAACAACCAGTAAAGTCAGTAATTCTAAATCCCCTGTGGAGTGTCCTCCTTTGAAAGTTATGGGTGTTAACAAGGTTAGTTTGAAGAAGCCTAAAGTTAACCCCAAAAAGAGCCAGAATTCTTTGGGTTCTTGGGATAAGAGGGGACCTGCGGGCTCTTCCTCTAGGCTCTCAGGAGCCCCTAATAAATACCTTGCTTAAGGTTTGGGTCTGGGCCAGTTTCCTCTTTTCTGATGGACTTTTGCATTTGGAATGTTAGGGGTGCGGCTAGTAAGGCTACCCGCATTCATGTAAACGATCTTATCAAGCAGTTTAATCCCTCTTGTTTTGCCCTTCTCGAAACTAAGGTTAGTGGAGTCAAGGCTGATGAGGTGGTGAGTAAATTTAAGTCTTGGAGTTGTATCAGATCTGAGGCTACTGGTAGGGTTGGGGGGGATTTGGCTGTTTTGGAAGCCTAATCAAATTAGGATTGATATTATTAATCTTGATAGACAGTGCATCCACAGCAAGGTTTGTTATCCTGGTGGTAACCCCTTCTATGTGTCTTTTGTTTATGCCGATCCAGTTCTTTCTAACCGTAAACGCCTTTGGGAGCTGTTGTATTCTATTAGCACTAGCATGGTGGATGCTTGGATTGTTGCTGGAGACTTTAATGATATTGCCCTCTTGAGTGATCAAAAAGGGGGGGGGGGGTAATCATTATGTTAACCGGTGCCTTAATCATAAGCAGGATATGGACCGTTGTGGGCTGTCTGATCTGGGGGCCGCTGGTCACAAATTCACTTGGAAAAGGAATAGTGTGTTTGTGAGACTGGATAAAGCTTATGTGAATATGGCTGCTCTTTACAGATTTCCTGATTTATATGTGCTGAATCTTCCTTTCCGGTACTCTGACCATTGTCCTATTCTGGTTAGGTTGGTTAAGAGTAATAAGCTGAAAGGGAATAGGCCGTTTAGGTACCTTGTTGCTTGGGATGCCCATCCTGGTTTTGGTGACTTTGTTAAGGATAATTGGCAACCGCATTCTGATGTTCTTCTGGCAGCGGAGGAGTTCAAAAGGGAGGTGGAAGGATGGAATAAAAACATCTTTGGCCATATTATTCGAAGGAAGAATAAATTGTTGAGTAGGATGGGAGGGCTTCAGCGTTGTTTGGAGGCTCGTTTCGACCACAGTCTGAGTTGTCAGCTTAGAGCGCTCCAGAATGAATTGGAAGCGGTTCTTAGACAGGAGGAGCTCCTCTGGTTCCAGAAGTCTAGAAAGACGTGGATTAAGGATGGTGACCGGAATACTAGATTTTTTTCATCTTTCTACTATTATCAGGAGAAAGAGGAATCGTATCGACGCTATTAAAGATTCCTATGGTAATTGGATTTATGAGGAAGAAATCATTCGCCGCCTTGCTCTCGATTTCTATAAAAACCTTTTTGAAGCTGAAGAGGTGGATCTGAGTAGAGCTCATTCCGGGATTTCCTTTCCTAGTTTACAGGAGGATGTTAAGGATGAAGCTTTTCGTCCTATTAGCATTAAAGATATTGAGATCGCCTTCTCTAGTATTGGTGCTACTAAAGCTCCTGGGATCGATGGTATTCCTGCTTGTTTTTACCATAAACATTGGGATACGGTCAAGGATGGCGTGTACAACTTTATCCTTGGGGTATTTGGGGGCTCCATTGACATCAGTCTGGTTAATAAAACTCTCCTCGTCCTGATTCCTAAAGTTGAGAAACCCTCTTCTTTTTTGCAAATGCGGCCTATCAGTCTTTGTAATGTTATTTATAAAGCTGTCACAAAGATTATAGCCAATCATCTTCGGATTATCCTTCCTGGGGTTATTAGTCAGAACCAGGGTAGCTTTGTCCCTGGTAGGCAAATGATGGATAATGTGGTTATCGCCCAGGAGATGATTCATTCTATGAAAGTGAGGAAAGGTAAGAAAGGGATTGTGGCCCTTAAGCTTGACTTGGAGAAAGCGTATGATCGCTTAAATTGGAGCTTTCTTATGGATAGCTTACATAGAGTGGGTATCCCTGAGAACTGGAGAAGGCTGATCGAAGATTGTATCTCTTCTCCTGTCTTCCAAGTCCTGATTAATGGGAATATGTCTGAGGAATTCTCTCCGTCTAGGGGTATTAGGCAGGGGGATCCGATGAGCCCTTTTCTCTTTGTGATAGCTATGGAGAGGCTGGCCCTCCTTATTCAGGAAGCGGTGGATAACGGTTCCCTCCACCCTGTGTCTATTAATAGGTTTTGCCCTCCTATTTCCCATTTGTTTTTTGCAGACGATGTGATGCTGTTTGTGGATGGGAATGAGGAGCAAATTGGTGTTATCATGAATATTCTTGATAATTTCTGTGCTGCCTCGGGACAGAAGATTAACATCCATAAGTCTCGAATGCTTTGTTCTAAAAATATGGATAGAAGTGTTTGTAAAAGGCTTAGTGAGTTGTCTGGTATTCCTCTTACCCAATCCTTAGGGAAGTATTTGGGGGTTCAGCTCCACAGTGAAAGAGTGACCAAAGCCTCTTTTAAGGAGATTCTGGATAGGACAAATGGGTTATGTGCTAGCTGGAAAGCTAATTCTCTCTCCTTGGCTGGGCGCCTTACTTTAATTCAGTCGGTCAATAGTGCGGCTCCTAACCATATCATGCAGGCCTGTAATCTGCCCATGCCGGTTCTTAATGACCTTAACAAGATTAATCGTCGCTTCCTTTGGGGGGGAGTCTGGAGAAGGGAAGAAAATCCACCTGGTTCCCTGGAAGGAGGTGTGCCAGCCTAAATCTATGGGTGGGCTCGGTATAAGACAGGCTAAGGATAATAATAAAGTCTTATTGATGAAGCTCCTTTGGCGTATGTGGCAGTCTCCCTCTTCTCTTTGGGTGCGGTTGCTCCGTGGTAAATATAGAAAGGATAAGATCTTTGGAGGTCCGAAAGATAGAGTTGCTAATTGCTCTTTTACTTGGAAAGGTCTTAGTGCTGTCTTTGTTGAGTTCTGCTCTGGCGTTGGTCTGGATGTGGGGAATGGCAAATCTATCAGTTTTTGGTATGACTCCTGGATTGGGGATAGACCTCTTATGGATATCTGCTGCTCCCCCCCCCCCCCCGCCTTCCAGTATCCACCATTGGAGGATTGCTGATGTGGTTGACGCTGAAGGAGAATGGAAGTGGCCTATGTTTGAGTCCTTCTTTGGCCTGGATATTCTCCTTAAAATCAGGGGAGTCAAGGTTAGTACTCAGGAGGAAGATTTGGATAAGCACTGTTGGGCTCTTTCCAATAATGGTATTTATTCTTGTAAGTCTGCTTTTGAAGCTTTCTCGTGTAATGGATCTGGTCAGCTCTCCACTTCTTGGAAGTCCATTTGGGCTTTGAAGATCCCTTACAGAATCAGGAGCTTCATTTGGCTAGGAATGAAGGACAGATTGCTGACCAATGTTGATAGACACAAAAGGCATCTTGCAATCTCTGGTGCTTGTAGTAGGTGTTCTGGACATGTTGAGTCCCTCTGCCATGCTCTTAGGGATTGTTCTAAAAGTATGAAGGTTTGGAAGGATGTCCTTCCTCCTCACATTCTTCTGTCCTTCTTTGCCCATCCAGAGGCTGATTGGTTCCAATCTGGGGTGAGTGGGAAGCTTCTAGCTAATATTGAGCATGGAGAGGTTATCTTTGCTATCATTTGTCACCAAATCTGGAAGTGGAGGAATGAGGAAATCTTTGGTAGTAAGGAGAGGTACGTTCATAACTTATCTGAGTTTTTCTCGAGGAAGCTCTCTCCAGTTATTGAAAGTTTTAAAGGGGACTCTCTGGTTAGAGCTTCTCAGAATAAGGAGGAGCGTCTTGTCGGTTGGAGTAGGCCCAAGGAAGGGGTGGTGAAGCTCAATACAAATGGTTCTTGTCTGATTAGTGGGAGAATTGCGGCGGGAGGGGTTTTAAGGGATGGAGGGGGAGCCTGGCTGTCTGGTTTCTCTCATAACATTGGAATGGGCTCGTCCTTTTCGGCGGAACTGTGGGGTATCCTCTCTAGTATGAAGCTTGCCAAGAGTCTGGGTGTCAAGAGGCTCGCAGTGGAGTCTGATAATAAGGAGGCCATTGATATGATCTCCGATAATCATGCTATTTGTTTTAATAGCCAAAACCTTATTAAAGCCATTAGGAGGCTTGTCTCCGGCTTTGAGTCTGTTGATTTCAGACATATTTATAGAGAGCAAAACCGTATTGCTGACCGCCTGGCTGCTGCTGGTCATGAGAGGATGCTAGGAGTCTCCTTTCTTTCTAGCCCTCCTTCTTTTCTCTTACCCCTTCTGCTTGAAGATAGGATCGGGGTCAGCTTTCCTAGGCTGATCCCAGGCTAAGCTTTGCCTGTTTCGTTTTGTTTTTTTTTTCCTTCCTTGTTTACCAAAAAAAAAAGAAAGGGTTGCTTCAAAAAAAAAAGAAATATGAAAGGGTCAATGTATAAAATTGAAAATGTAGGAGTCTCATAATTTATTATTGGCTTAATACTTCTCTAGCCCCCTTAACTTGTCCAAATTGGTCATTTTACCCCTCTAACTCATCGTATGTCCTATTTACCCCCTTAACTCTATAAAAATGGTATTTCTCGCCCCCTTAACTTGTCCAATTTATCATTTTACCCCTTCTCAACTCATCGAATATCCTATTTACCCCCTTAACTCCATAAAAATAGTATTTCTCACCACTTATGATCCTATTTACCCTCTTAACTCCATAAAAATAGTATTTTTTATCCCTTTATAGTAGTCAAAAAAGTTGAAAAGAGAAAGAACGAATAAAAAATACAAATAATAAGAACATTACTATAAACAAGTTAAATACGTTATATGTAGGGATAATGTACCAAAATGGGTCTATGATTTTTGAAGAAGTATCAATTTAGGTTCCACTTATAAAATAGCATAAATATAGGTTTAACGTTTAAAAAAAGTTATCAATTTAGGCTTCGATAACGGATTGTAATGGGGTGAAAAATACCACTTTTATGGGGTTAAGGGGGTAAATAGAACATTCTATGAGTTGGGGGGATAAATGGACAAGTTGAGGGGGTGAGAAATACCACTTTTATGGAGTTAAGGGGGTATATAGGATATTCGATGAGTTGATGAGGTAAAATGACCAATTTGGACAAATTAAGGGGGCTGGTGAAGCATTAGGCCTTTATTATTTCTCATTTGTTATATGACACATGGATCTTGATTCATTACAAAATGGCTTAATACATCATTTGCCCCCTGAACTTGTCTAAAAAGCTTGATTGGCCCCCTGAACTTTCAAAGTGTGCCAATAGCTCCTTGAACTTGCAAAAAATATTCAGTTAGCCCCCTGAACTTGCGTAAAACGTAATCAATTGATCACTCGGTCATAAAAAAAGTAAATTAAATGCGGAAGATGTATTCCACGCACCTTAGAATGTTATTACATAATTAAAAAATAGATTAAAAAATAAGACTCGTGGAATACATCTTCCTCATTTAACTTACTTTTTTACGATCGAGTGATCAATTGATTAGGTTTTACGCAAGTTCAGGGGGCTAACTGAGCATTTTTTGCAAGTTCAATGGGTTATCAGAACACTTTGAAAGTTCAGGGGGCTAATCAAGCTTTTTGGATAAATTCAGAGGGCAAATGATGTATTAAGCCTTATAAAATAGAATACATAATTCACCAACATCTGCCATGTGGATGTTGTAATGGGCCTCAGCCCAAAAGTCAATCTACCTTTTGAATTAGAAAAGTTGTATTTTAATGATATATAACTATCAGTTTTATGGATCGATATGTAAAGATGTAGCTCATGCGTTAACTCGAGCAAGTCTTTTTTTCTCAAAATTGTCAAAGTGGATTGCTATTCTTCTTAATTTTATTATTCAATCTTTGTATTTGGATTTTTATTAATGAATTTATTCTTTATCTAAAAAAAATTAAAAAGATGTGAAACACAAGGAGGAACATCCTCAATAAGAATAAGGTCTTTAAAGAGATAAAATATTACATTAGAAAGAGCACAAACTACAACATTACCTTTAACATCCTCGATTTTTTAGAATAATATAAATTATTTTAAGTATTTTAAAATATTGGTATTTTTATAACTTCCTTTTTATAAAAACAAAAACAATTAGAGCAAATAAAGGGGTTTTATGTCCTTTAATCGGGATAATTACAAAACTGGCCCTATTTTACAACTCATTTACGTTTTAGCCTAGTTATCCAATTTTTTACAAATATAGGCAGTTTCATTGTATTTGGACAAAAATACCATTGTCTTCCTTATTCCCCCTTCTTCCCCATCAAACACATTCACCATTACTCATTCATCACACTTGCTCCACACTTTCCTTCTCTTCTTTTTTTCTTTCCATTTTTTACAACACTTCATACAACAATCAAGTGAACAACAATCAAGTGAACAATCCAAGAACTAAAGCTTAGTTTATTCATGTAAGTATGGTGTCGGGTTTGACCTAGATTTCAATTTTAATCTCAATACAATATCATATGTGTTTAATACGATATATATAAGATGTATATGTCAAATTCAAACGAAAATAGTCTAGGGTTGTGCATTTCGGACCCATTCAACCAATTGAAACTATGTATTTTTTCAGATTTTTCATGAATCGTTTTTCTTGGATTTCCCCCGACTTTGTCGTACCTGTCGCACCAAGAAAAAGTGCGACAATGGCCTGGTAGTTTAATGTTGTCGCACTTGTCGTATTTTTTCACGGTGCGACAGACTCCAGAAATATGAACCTGTCGTACCTGTCGTATTTTTTAACGGATGCATATCAGTGGGTCGATCCTTACTACACGAACGAAAAAGTGAAACTGACATGGGCTGAGTCTATTTATCCAGTTGGTCACCAATCAGAATGGTCGACCTGTGAGCCCCCTATGAGAATTTTGCCCCCTAAAGTTCTTAGTAAGCCATCTAAGGGTCGTCCAAAAAGTCAAAACAGAATACCATCACAAGGCGAAGAAGTAGTTCGCACAACATGCAGCAGATGTGGGAATACGGGTCATAATAGGATGAATTGTCATCGTCCACTTCCAAATACAATACGAATGCCAACTAATATCTCAACTTCTGCAGCAAGCTATTCGAGGAATATAGACACTTAATTTCTGAAGTTTATGTACTTTAAAACTTTGATTTGTGAGATTTATGTACTTGTTTATCTTTGATGTTTGGGTAATTAACATTTTAAAACTTTATTTGTTAGGATTGTACTTTAGTAAAACTTTCCACATTTGAAGTAGTTTGCTCTTGTCACATCTGTCACATAGTTGCAAATAATTCGTTCCCCTATCTGCTTCTTGTTTCAGAAATAATTCATATTGGGTATGAATATTCACTTCAACGCTGTAGATAGATTATGTTAACAAATATCAGCAATCCAATGAATATCAGAAATAACTATGTCCTTAAAATCTGACAGGCGACAGAGCATATAGCCTGTCGTACCTGTCGCATTTTTTAAAAGACGACAGGCGACAGAATATATAGCCCGTCGTACCTGTCGTATTTTTAAAAAATACGACAGGCAGAATATATAGCATGTCGTACCTGTCGTATTTTTAAAAAACACATACTCAATGTCGCACCTGTCAATCAACACATACTAAATGTCGCACCTGTCAATCAATACATACTAATTGTGTCGTCCATTTAACACGAATGTACCAAAATAACATATTACATCAATGTCGAACCTGTCAATAAACATCAATGTACTAAACTACATACTACTTTTAACACGAATGTACCAAAATAACATATTACATATATGTACAACAAATGTACTAAATTACAATGCCTAACTATCAGACAAAAGCAAACTTGTTTCTAGATTATCTACTAATAACTTCTGATGATACAACTCGGCTGCAAAACGCAATCTAAAATGGACGCCATACGATCCGTCAAAGTTGCACACAAACTGATCATGTCGGGTTTCACACCTTTCAGTTATAACTTGGGCAAAAGCACAAGTGAATATGCCACAGTCATTTGACCCACTTAGTTGTTGTGGACAACCAGGAACTCTGCTCCAGGTTATGTCTCGTTTCACTTGTGCCTCCGACCAATGACCATTCTTAACCATGACTCTTCTAATGATATCTAGACGTAAACTTAAAAACATTTCTAGTGATTCCTCGTTGCAATTTGACACCAGGCTGTCATATATGTATAAATGCATATCCTGCAGCATAAGAACCCCTAGGAACCAGTGCTCGTTTTTATAGTTTATCGGAATAAGTACCATCTGAACTTCACTCCACATCCGGATGAACTGTGTTGGCATCCCATTCACTCGGTCCAGAAATAATGATCCATCCCAGCCTTCCTCCTTGTAGCCCTTCACAAAACAGTCTTGAGACATGCAACCAATGAAATTCGAGTCGACGGTAGTCCATATATTAGTCTTTATGTAAGAACAGCGTCGGAGTAAAGTAAACCACCCACTGATATGTTGTTTCAATATTTAAAATATAAGTACGTAAAAATGTATATAAGAATAAATACAATGTGACATCAAGACACTTACATCATTGTCGACGTTTTGACCAGATGTTTGTATCTGTTCAAACCAAGCTTTACTTGGCAAGTGATATTGCACCCCAATGATACGCCTCTGTTCTTTTGGATCTGCCATTCTTAACCACTCAGCGTATTTTAGAATCGCGTTTTCATCAAGTAGATCCCTTCTATCATCCAGAACTCCACTTTTCTCACCGGGGATGCGTTTCTTCTTACCTTTCTTGGTGAAAGGATCTGTGAACGGTGAGCGGAGAAACTGACTGGCTCTTCCCCGTCGAGTTGTTCTTCCATTTCTTTTGGATGTAGCACTTCTATCGCTCTGTCACACAATAAATTACATTAATAACATATACAACAACAGAAAAAATACTCTGTCGCACTACAACAAATGCGACGAAGCCTTATTACCTTTTCATTTTCCATTAGTTCATTTAAATGTCCCCCAAACTTCAAGTCCAGCAGACACCTCTTTACTAAGTCTGATGCACTCTGACTTTCATCCTTATTAAATACAAATAAAACGAGTAAAAGACAAATTGAAAACCTTAAAGAAAACTAAAAAATTCAAGTATTCCAACAACATACCGAAGTTGATGCTTCTTCAGCGTCTTTCTCCTCACCTTTTATCGGCTTCTCTCCTTTTTTCCTCTCATGACCTTCATCTTGCTTCTCATCACCTCCTTTTTTCTTATTCTCGTCACCTCCTTTCTGCTTCTCTCCTTTTTTCCTCTCCTCACCATCTGTATTCTCATCCCCTCCTTCTTTCTTATCATCACCTCCTTCATCATCTTTCTCTTCTTCATCACCTTTCTTCGCATCCCCATCTTTCTCCTCCTCTTCTTCATCTTTATTCGCATCCCCATAGTTAATTGTATCATCTTTCTCCGCATATGGGAGTTCACCCTTTAGACTCCTAACATCAGCCTCTACCAATGACAATCGACTCCCTAAGATTAAAAATTGCTCGTTGCACCGCTCTTGATGGGAGGTCATCATGTGATTGACCCTTTCCATGATTTCATCCACAAGTCCCCTTCTCTTATCCACTCTTGGACGGATGACAAACTGGTTATCATCATCTGCTTCTTCCTCGTCCACCTCAACTTCTTTTGTTCCCTCTTCCTCTTCGCCGTCTTCTTTTTCGTCTTCTTCAGTTTCTTCCTGTTCGCCATCTTCATTATCTTCGCTTGCCTTGTCCTCATCCTCATCTCTTGCTTCCTCCTTCAAATGGTCCATAAGTTGTTTAAACCAACCACATTGCTTCTCTCCATCTTCTGGTTCAATGGTTGTATGTTCAGGAGGATCAGCTTTCTACAAAACAATTCCCAAATGTAATAGGTGAAAAAGCTTTCCAAATATAGCAACTCATACAACTTGTTCGCTTACCTCAAACAATGTCTGGATTTCAGACAATTGCGCGGTCTTTAACTGTGTCCACCGAAGCACGCGAGGAATGGTAGGTTCAAATTCGAGTCTTTTATAAAAGATATTGGTAGCTTTCCATATCTCACAAATCCAAACCTATCATCAAGCAACAAGTATACATAAATATTATATACACTATAACAAGTACACATAAAGCAAACAAGTATACAAAAATTTCATACCTGGAGTGCATGAGTAAAACCATACATGTTATATCCAATCCGGCCTTGCACCTTTTTCGCCTCAACCATATCCATAAAACTTTTCTTATTTAGAGCCGACTTCAAAGTCTTCAAGCTCTCATTAAAAGCCACCACACCCCACGGATACTTGTGGAACAGCTCTAGGAACTCAGCAGGGTCATAATATAAGAACGGACCTTTCGTGTGCCCTTGCGTTCCAAAATGTTGCCATGTATGAAATACAGCATTGACATCAAAACTGCATCACCATCGTCTTGCTTGGCCCAATCCGTTCCTGTGAACTTCCCATATATGTCTTTGTGTTTTACATTAGCAACCTTTCCAAAAAACTTCTCCTTAAATCCTCCCATAGTCTTCATCTTCTTCATCCCTTTCGTTATTGCTTTTGTGCTTCCAAAGGGCAATCCTGTAATTATCCCAAACTCCTTTGCAGTGTATCTCAACTCCAATCCCCTCACATTGAAACATATCTTCGTATCACATGTTTCAACTAGAGTAATCTGTCTAGTTAACAACGTGTGGATAAACAACCCGGACAGAGAGGGAAAATCTCATCTGAGATAATCTCCGAAACAACATGCCCTAAATAAGTCTAATTGTTTAGAAGTCAAATGTCTTCTAATATCATCACCCACGGACGTGTTAAACCTGTTTGATACTTGAGCGGATGAATATAGGGCAAATGGGTATTTCAACTTTATCTCAATCTTTCTCCTTTTGTTCTGTTGTGATACCCTTTGATCATGCTACAAATAAGTCAAACAATCAGACAAATACAGAGAACATAATAGAAAATATACGCCAAGTTAGATTATATAGTCTGTCGTACCTGTCGTATTTTTTAAAATGCGACAGGAGACAGATTATATACTATGTCGTACCTGTCGTATTTTTTAAATGCGACAGGAGACAGATTATATAGTCTATTGTATCTGTCGTATTTTTTAAAATGCTAAAATAAAAATACAAGATTCCAAAACTCAAGGTTCCAAAACTCAGGCCCCCTATATAAGCAATGTCTTGAAAAAGATAAGCAAACAAGTTAATGAACATAGAAGGAAGCGCATACAAGGTAAAACGAACACACATACTATAAATATTTTAAAACACATGATAGACTGTGAGATAGTTCTTCACTTGACCGGATTTAGCAGCTAGGCTGACTTTGCTCTCTGAGCTCACTTAATTGTTAAAGTAATTTTCAAGATGCATCAATTAGCACTCTTCAAAATAAATCATTCCCAATTAGTGAATATGAATATGAATATGAATTACTAAAATGAATATGAATATGAAATGAACCTAACATGAATTACTAAAATGAGTATGAATTACTAAAATAATATTATGCACAAATATGAATATGAATTACTAAAATGAACCTAACATATTTGCACCAAACATAGCAGAAGCAAAGCAAGAAATAAAGCAATGTGAATGGTTCCTGCACCAAACATAGCAGAAGCAAAGCTAGCAGAAGCAAAGCAAGAAGCAAAGCTATGTGAATGGTTCCTGCATCAAAGCTTTAAACAAAAAAACGAATAAATCTGTGTATACAAGCCATGTGAATGGTTCCTGCACCAAACATAGCAAAAGCAAAGCAAGAAGAATCACAAACTTATGTGATTTTATCCCTATATATGCTATAGAATGAAACACAATATATGACTCAAATTTACAGCTTCATATATCTATTTGAGTGTCCAGAATCATCAATTCAAAATCCAACCCTAAGATTGTGCCTATCATGAACCTTAAAAGTTGAAAAGAAATGAAAAATTTAAGATTGTTTACCTTTCGTTTGCTCCGGGATTCCTTTTTACCCTTACCCATGGTGGAACGAGATTGCCGGAAAGAGGTTTGCCTTCTTCCTCCTCCTCCTCTCACCGTTTTCCTTCTTCCGCCTCTTCCTCTCACCGTTCGACTTCCTCCTTCTCTTCCTATCACTTCCGCTTCTCCTCCTGTTTGCTTCACCGCTGTTCGCTTACTATCCCTGTTCTCCTCGCCGTTCGCCAGTCGCTGTTCACCGTCTTCCTTCCCTCCTATCGCAATCGTCGTCGTCTTCCTCCCTATCGTTATCGCAGTTTGATCGCCGTCTTCCTTCCTTCCTATCTCAATCGAACGGTTTGATAATTTAGGTCGAAAACAGGGTCGGGAAAGAAAGGGTAAATTTGTCCAAATTCCCTAAAATTGCCTATATTTGTAAAAAGTTGGAGCACTACACTAAAAACGTAAATGGGTTATAAAATAGGGCCAGTTTTGTAAATAACCCCCTTTCATCCCGGAAGGGGTGGAAACAAGAAATCTCACTTTCTATGGGTTTTCTAAAAACCATTCTCCTCCTTTTTCTTTTCTTCTTCTTGTTTTTTTATCACCCTCCATAGAAATCTGATCAACATCTAAGAGTTTTAACACCATATTTTTTTTATCCTCGTGTAAGAACATTTAGGTAAGGTCAATTTAGTTTCAAGATTGTTTTGATTTCGATTCAAGAACATGTGAATTAGGGTTTTGATATTTCATGATTGACATTCAAATTGTTATTTTGGTGATGCACAAACATATTTTAATCAAGTATTTATGTCCATAGAAATAGTTTGTACCATTAATTTTGTTTTGATTTCATTTTGTTCGAATTTGGTAGCCATTAGAGTTGAAATAGGGTTGAAATCGATTTCATAAGAACTCCAATTACATTGATTCAAGTTGCAGAATAAACTTAAGACAGTTTTACAAAGTGTTATTTCTTCAACAATTCCAAATTCAAACTTTGAGCGTTCAAAATTCAGTCATAATCAGATGCATATGTTGAAACTTTGTTTTTCATTTTCACCGTTTTTTATTTTGAAAATTCCAGAACTTAATTATAACTTCTTAGATGTTTTCAAAGGTCTTGAAGGTTTATTTTAACATTCATAAACACCTTTAGTTTGATATATAGATTGCTTAATAATACAAAATGAATTTTATGTTTATAGAGGAGCAAGTGACGGGCCAGCAGGAACCCGAACAATTTAATTAGCTTATTGTGTGAAAGGTAAGCGTAATTGCTTATATTTATATATGTATGTATATATACGCATATATAATTATTTTTGCGAATATTGATTGCTTGAATTGAGAGTGGTTTGAACGATGAGTATATATATTGTTATCTTTGTTCCTCAACTGTCCTCCAATCCCTTTGTAGAAGTACCTGGAAAAGGCAACATACAGTCACAAAGGGATCAGAGTCTAGCGAACCCACTTCGATGCCTAAGTAAGTAAGGAAGGGTTGAAGGAAATTGAACACTTGTAATGTAGTGATGTTAATGTACCGTATAGTGAGGTCGTATCTGCTTATTTATAGTATTTTTACGGAGCCCCTCTTCTTCTAAGAGTCCTTCCTTTATTAGAATCCTTCTTCTATTATAATTGTTTTTTAGGATAAGTCTTCTACTGGTAGGAGCCTTTTGATCGACTTTTTTCTTAGCCGCGTGAGGGTTTCCCTTAGTGGGGAGCATTTCATGGAAGTTTTGTTGGATATGAAGGCCCGTGTTGTTTCACATGGCATTATCCAAAGGCTTATAGCGCAACATGTGTCATAATTTGTTTTATATGATATCATATGTCCCCTTCCCTTCTTTTTTGAACTATTGCAGGGTTCAGCCAAAAAAGAGAATTTTGTGACGACGTTTTTCTTTTTGTCTTCGGTAAATTTTCTTCGATCCTTTTAGCATGTGTGTTTCCCCTGTTGTACGTGGTGTGAAGGATTCCATGGAACTTGTAGTGTCCCTCTGTCTCGCACGCTTTTTCCAGGTGGCCTGTATTTATTGCTATCATTTTTCGTGATTGGCATGAGGCTTGGAATGATGACTTATTTGATCATTACATGCATTTATTGAGGATGTCGATCCGTCTTTTCCCACTGTTTGCTCTTCTCTCTCTTTTATAAAGGTAATTTGTTGTTTGCTAAATTATTTCTGCATTTCCATAATCCCTTAGCTGTCTTTTCTGCATTTTCGAACTCTTCTTCTCCGACCGTTTTTGCTATTTTCTAGTAAGTTTCTCTCACCTTTCTTTCTATTTCTCTTTTGTTTTGCTTGTAATGGGTCGTAAGAAGCCACAGAGTGACGAGGTTTATGATGATGATACTAAAAAAACCATTATCCCTAAGCAAAAAAAAAAAAAAAATACGAGCAACCCTTGTGTTAAATGACCTTTATCTAACTGAGTTGGTTCCACAATACCCTGAATTTGAACATATGGGTTTTGTTGTGCCCATCATAAATCGTAATAACTATGGATCCAGAAGACCATATGGGTTTTTACCATTTATTTTTATAAAATGGGGTTAAGCTCCCTTTTTCCTCCAGCGTCATTAAAGTGTTGAACGAGTTCAATATTTGTCCAACTTACCTTTTCTTGGAGACCTGGTTGGGATGGTTAAGGTGTGTGAAGATCTAGATATAAATGTGACTAGATCTTTGTTTTGCCATATATGGACTCCTTCCATCAGGGCGGGGAATGATGATTCCACGTGGATCCAGAAGCTCCAGTCGAATAAAAAATTCTTTTATAAGAAACAAGACCTTCAGTAATAAGGATTTTAAGCCACATTGGTTCTGGGTTCTAACCCTTAAGGATGCAGTTGGGGAGCCTTTGAGGGGGGGCTCTATATCCTTGCGGATTTCCCTTTTGATTGTCATGGAATAATGATCCTATAAACAAGGCAAACTATGATGGAGGGAAGAAAAGGCTATTCACCAATGTTATTAGAACCGGGCCGGACATTAAACCAGATTGATAGCTGGGTCACGGTTCACTTGGTCGGATCAGATGGCTCAGATTGGTCGAACCAGATGACGTAATAAATAAATAAATAATATTTATATATATTAAATATATGTAATTAATTTAAAATTGTTTTGATAAATTATATATATCCAAAATAAATTATAAATAACTTTTGGTTTGTTATTTTTTGTCAACTTGAGGCTTAAATATATAATGAATAAATGAAGTTTAAAATAACTTAAAATGTGTCGACATATTATATGTCATGAGATATTTTTAACGTTATATTATAAACTCGAAATGGATAAGTGATGAACGAGAAATTGATGTTCAAAGTAAACCATTTGAAATGGTTTTGAATAGAAAAAAAAACAAATTAAGCTTCTCCATCTCACATAGGAAAGAAATGAAAATGATAACTAGTTTATAAGTAAATGACATTTATAAGTCTATAATCAATTACTAGGGGAAAGGCTCTTTCACGCGCAGGGGGTGCAATCGCTTGATCATCGGGTTAGGGGTGCACTCGCACGATGCGAATGCTGCATCGATACGAGCTATATTAAACCGGCCACTTTTGCTATTTTTTTTATTTATTTGAACAAAAAATCCAAATGTCTTTTTATTTATTCAAAATCCAAATGTATCTAGCTAAAAAACTGATTTATTTGAAAAAAAAATCCAAATGTTTTTTATTTATTCAAAATCCAAATTCCCCGCCTAAAAAATTGCTTGAGAAAAAATATTTGTTGACCCGGGGTCACACCGGTTCCCGCTCAAACCGTCGGGTTCCGGTCCAACCCCGGGTCACTTTGGTTTGTTGAGCATTCAACAAACCGAAGAGGGTCAAACCGACTGCTTGGTTGGTTTCTAGTCTGACCGGTCGAGCCGACCGGTCCGGTCCGAGCCTGATAACATTGCTATTCACGACTCCATAGTGGAGTTGGATTTCACCTTTACGAAAGAAGCTCTACTAGACCATATTAAAATAGCCATCCCCTTCCTCCTTCGTTCTCGCCGAAGGGGAAGTCCACATCGAAGGATCCTTTGAGTACAAAGCTTTATTTAAAGGTAATTTTTATTTTTACTTTGTTTTGATTTCCTTTCTCCTATTTTTACAGGATCTAACATGTCTTCTCTACTCCAAAAATTGTTAGCTCGAAAAGCTACCAAATGGCTGGCAGCTAAGGAGAAGGATAAGTTGTTGAAACACAATTTCTAGAAGCAAATAAGACGGACAACTGGCATTGACCCTGTCACATCATGAAAATTGGAAACACATACAAGCTACAAAAGCCTTGTCCCCTCAATGTTTCTCTGCGCACACCTAAGATAGAAAGTTGGTAGACTACACGTCTGATGTTTCAGAAGCGCGACTCAAGACAGAAGAGCCCATCCTTCTACAACGGAAAACTTTTGGACAAAAGGACATATAAGTTAGAAGCTGGTGTTGACATGAGCCATTTTCCTCCAAACAGCTAGTTTGAAATTCTAATGGAACTTCTGTCCAACCTCTACTATAAATACCAGGGGTGCACATGATCTGTTAACCAGTCCATTAAGGTTAATTAGGTCGATTAACCATTTAATCGGTTTTTTAGAAACACTAACCATACACTAGTCCATTAAATTCGGTTAACCACTAATCGGTTAACCAATTATTTCGGTCGGTTAATCTTTTATTTCGGTTTCTAACCATTAGTAAATAAAAATAAAAATAATAAAAGCATTCTAATTTTTATTGTGAGGGAGACGACGGGTCAATGCCGAGTTGAAGATTAACTGCGGAGAGGGAGATGTACATGCATTATGATCACTCAGTTTTGATTCCATTAAATTGTTTATTCCCTATATCAAATCTCCGTCTAAAAATGTGTTAAAGAACAATTAAACGGATAAAAAAGGAAAAATGCCCCTAATAAAACTTCTGGCTATAAAGTTTTAGAGAACAAGTAATAAAATTTTATCCTTGTTTCTACATCCAGAAACATAAAAGAAAAAAGCCGCATAAACTGAAATTAGAGAGACAGTAACAAATTAACTGAGAGTTATTTACATATTTTTTTATCTCATTTGATGTTAGTATTTGGTAGAAGGACTAAACCATTAAAAGTATAAAAAAATTAGAGACCTTATAATTAAATAGTGGATTGATTAATGAGTTATGAAAAACTACAGGACTAAATAATTGTTTAACCATATAAATAAATTTATTTTTATGTTTTTTCATATTTAATTGAGATTCGGTCGGTTTCGGTTAACCACGGTTTTTTGGAATAAAGAAACCGTAACCGTAACCATTAACCATTATTTTTAAAATTAAAAACCGTACACTAGTCCATCGATTTCGGTTAACCTTATTTTTAGGTTGGTTTCGGTTTGGTTTTCCGGTTTTCTGGTTTTTCGGATTTTTATGTTCACCCCTAATAAATACCAAGAGACATGCTCATTGTGAAGTTGACGAAATCATAAGCTGCAAAAAGAGATCAAAACTTCCAAGTGTTCTTAGAGCAATATTTGTGATATACAATCATTGTAATATTTGTGTTCATCCAAAAAGAGATTTAGATCTTTATTGTGTTCTATATTAGAACTACTTTTTGTTCATAGTATTTCCGAAGCTCTGTTGTTTGCTTCGGTTATAGGCAAATAGCTGAGAAATAGATATCTGAGTGAAATTATAAAGGAAGGTACTTTACAGAAGCTATGTCTATTATATAAAGGTTTGTGCTCTACCCGTGAAAGAATGCTTTAGTGGATTAAAGCTCAGAAGAAGGTATTTTGAGGATTGGACATACGCCAGAGGCTGAACTAGTATAAATCTGTTGAGTAACTATTTTCTAACTCTGCCTTTTACTGCTTTTGATTATTCTTTGCTTTAACACATTTATCTTTATACATTGGCTCTAACTAATTAACATGCAAACTTTAATCACTGCATAGTCAGAAGCTCTGTCCAATTAACAAACTATCGAGTGCACTCTTCCAAATTAGAATCAAGCTCAATAGACTATATATGTCGCAGATCTGAACTTGCTTCTGACTTTGAATTCTGCCTATGTGCTAAGCAAACAGAAACATGCCAATTGAGTAGAAAAGAAAAAAGTTAAAATTAACCAATAGTTTCATTCACCCCCTTTGGAATTAATACTACCTCACAAAGGACCAACATAAGTCTGCAACTCTCAAGAGAGGAGATGTGTTTTCCCCCTCTCTTCCCAAGGGGTTTTACCTACTCATCTTTTTTGGGAGTTGGTTGTACTCCTCCCGCATCGAGTTCCTTAAGGGTGTCATCTCAAGGAGTTGAAGATTCCGCTGCTGGTAATTTTGTCCTGCCTTAAATTCTTCTATTGACCCTCTACTACTATCTTTAAACCTTTTTTTATATAAGAGGTACCTCAACAAGCCTCTATTCAACAGGCCGCACCCTTTGAGTATTGGGAGGTGCCTACAATTCCTACTCCTCTGGCCACCTTTCACGTTTTAGTATTAGTTGTAGTATAATACGATCTTTCATCAACTATATACTTAAAAGAATCTTGACTATGGAATCTGTCAAGTTATATATACAAAGACGTTGGTTTTACTTGTTCAGTTAAAATTAACTATGAATAGATAAGTTAAGTGAAATCTGTATTTCGTCTTTTAACCTTATCACATTGCAAGGATTCAACTTAATTTTTCATAAGAGGTCATATATATATATATATATCTCTTTATCGAGAGTGACAAAAGCTCAATCTATCATTACATATATCCAATCTCTACCCAAGGCACACTTGATGTGTTGGATCGTGCTAGATAACAGAGTCAAAACATCACACCACATAATCCATAATCACATTAATGATTATTTGAGTCTGAGGATTAATTACACCTACTAATACCATTAAGATAAGACATGTGCCACTAGATAGATCCATCCATCCTGCTATCTCATGTTGGATCCCAATACTAATGAACTCATTCATTGGCCATGTAACTATCTAGATATCCTTATATCATATGCCTTTTATATAGTTGAACTACGATATCAAATAAACCAAATAACTCAGCAATGAACAATTCATTTATTAATAAGTTTCATCTTAAAACAATTGTCTTTAAGACACTACACTAACAGACTCTGCATGTGTGAAATGGTGTATGACAAGTGATGACTCTGCACGTCCGGAATCGGAAAACGAAAATTTCTTCTTTTTGATCAATAGGTAGCCATGGTGTTTGCTCGCTGACTGAATAACACGAAGACGAGTTTCTCGTCTATGTGACAAGAGGTAATCTTTCAACTAAAAATGGAGTATGTGTGTACGATGCCATCAATGGTGGCGATAAGAAAGGTAGGGTGGGTGGTAATTCCGTACATACAGAAATTAGGTTTCGTAAGCCCTCTTCCCAATCAGTGGATAACCATGGTGTTAGCCCGCAGTTAGGATAATGCGAAGACAGGTTTTAAATCCATATACTTCCTCCTTCCATCTATATGTTTATTCCATTTTTCCTTTATTTGTGGTTTCACTTGGTTTGAAATCCATATACTTCATCAGATTTTTTTCGTCTTATCACACATATCAACTATAATTCGTTCATTTATACTTTTTTAGCAAGTACATAAACAATTGATTTTGTCAATATATTTCTAGATCTACGTGGTTACAAGAGAAATGACTCGGATCCGATTATTCAGAATCACTTAAATAAAAAAGATTGAATTTCAACTATTTTTTTACGAATTTAAATTTACGAGAAGTATATGATTTATCGTTCATTTGTATAAATTGTACTTTTTATGACTTTTTTTTTATGTTCTTTATAAGTAGTTTTTTTTTTTTTTTTTAATGGATCTTAACCGTTTTATTTTTACTTGTAATGATATAAGAGTTTTCATTAAACTGAATTCAGATTTTGTGAGGATGGTGGTGAAATTCATATTTTTCAAAAAAAAAAAAATAAATGCATGGAGAAAAGAGGTGATGAAATATTTATTCTTTTATATTTTGTGACTGCATTGAATTTCATAGTTGACAAAGTCACAGAAAGGTCAATCAGTCAACGGATAATGGCGGGCTTTAGAGATGCAATTAATTGATTTATGGGCCCATACGTTTACACAAAACCCTACTTGATTACCAACTAAGTGGTCAGGTCATGTTGATTTTTAAAGGGATAATTACTAATCTGACCCAATCAATGACCCCAATTTACATATCTAACCCACATTGCCTCAAAGTTACCAAATTAGACACTTTCACCCATTTTGGACAAAACTAACCTTAGTTCTATTCGATCAATCGATCGATCTATTCCTTCTTCTTCTTCTTCTTCTTCTTCGTTTCAACTTCTTCTTCGATTCATCTTCTTCAATTTATGATACCAATCGATAGCGATTTTTGAGATTTTTGACATATTATGTTCAATTTCCCGTACCAATGGTATATTTTTAGCTTATACGCTTGCTTTTCTCGTTGGTTTTGCCTCTTTCTTCATCTGTAATTGTATCGTTTCAATTTCCTCAATTTTCCATAATTTTTTTCCATTTTCCTCCATTGTTGTCGTATTTGTGACGAAATTGTCGCATTTCGTCGCAAATGCGACAATAATGGAGAAAAATGGAAAAAAATTATGGAAAATAGAGGAAATTGAAACGATACCATTACAGATGAAGAAAGAGGCAAAACCAACGAGAAAAGCAAGCGTATAAGCTAAAAATATACCATTTGTACGGGGAATTGAACATAATATGTCAAAAATCTCAAAAATTGCTAACGATTGGTATCAAAAATTGAAGAAGATGAACCTAAGAAGAAGTTGAAATGGAGAAGAAGAACAACAAGAAGAAGAACAACAACAACAAGAAGAAGAAGAAGCGGAAGAAGCGGAAGAAGAAGAAGAAGAAGATCGATCGGTTGATCGAATAGAACTAAGGTTAGTTTTGTCCAAAATGGGTGAAAGTGTCTAATTTGGTAACTTTGAAGCAAGGTGGGCTAGATATGTAAATTGGGATCCTTGATTGGGTCAGATTAGTAATTATCCCATTTTTAAATTAATAACCCTAACTCAATCTAATTTTTATATACTACTCTGATTAGTGGTGTCTTGTTTATGGAAATATACTACTATAATTTTACTATTTTTTTTTTATTAAGAGTAATATGTAAAAATATAAAAAAAGATAAAATATAATTTTAAATATTCTTATCATTTTGCTAGTTAGTTTTGACTCGTACAAATTTTTACTATGTATATTTCATATTCACGGTCAATAATGGTGTTCATATAGTCAGTGATGAATTTGATCTGTCACCGTTAGATTTAGTCGTATTATAATTTTAATCTAATTATGACCCGGGATGACTAATTTTTTTAATTAATACTAAAAAAAGAAAAAGAAAAAATCATTATTTTTTTAAAAACTTTGGATTTTAAGTCCAACAAATAAAATTTATTCCAATTTTAACTGAGTCAATTAAAAATCGACCCGTTAAGTAACGAGATAAGGTGTAAAAGTATTTCAATGTAGACAGTCAAAAACAATTTTATCTTTAATGCCTAAAATGATTTTTACTTCTAACGGAGACAATAAAGAGCAAATTTACCCCTAACATAGTTTATGATGCGTTTAATGAGGAAGGAGCCTTCCTTCATTACAAACACATCTTACAACATATTTAAACATCACGAAATCTTCGAACTTGCCCAGAAAAACCAATAAATTTAATATATTTTTAGAGTATTTCGTTAATCTCTTAAACTTGTTTACAATAACCAATGATCCCATAAACTCAGGAAACACTTTACGATCAACTCACATAGATGCCCAATAAGGCCTCTTATTTAGAGAGGTCTCATAATTTTAGAAAGCCAAAACTTCTTTTAACTATAATACAATAATTATTGAAATATCAATTATTAAAGCTATTCTAATTAATAATTAATAATTATTATCCATGTAACCAGAATAAATAAATAATTATTATTTAGCCATATATAAAAAGTGAAAATACAACCTGATAAAATGGAATTGAAAATGGACAACAATAATAAACATCATTTTTTTTTCAATCATTGTCTCTTAAAAGCAATAACAACATGGAATCTCCAAAAATCTATTTCACAACTTTTATCTTAAAAATATTAATAAAGATAAGTTACAATTAGCCATATGATTATCAAGGGAGATCGAATTTAGCCTCTACATGCAAAACATTACAATTTTAAGCCTAATGTTTACTAGACATTGTAACTTCAAACCTCATTATAGGAAAATGATATTATTAACGGAAGATGAGTTCTTCATAACAAATGATGTGCAATTTCACGTGTTATTGAGTTGTTAGAACGTTAGAGGTTGGAGGGTACATAACTTAATTTGAAATTGCATATGAAAAACAAAAACATATTTTTCCATTAACGAGGCTTGAAATTGAACTGTCAGTAAATGTTATATTTGAGTTTACACTTTTTGTGCGTGTGGGCTGAATATGTCATTTTCTAATAATCATAGAGCTAAATTTGTAACTTATCCCATAATAATATATTTGTTAATTGTTTCATTTTTTTTTCCAATTGCTCACAAAGTTTAATCTTTATTTGATTCTTCTCGGTCCTGTATATTTATTAAATTTAGATTTTGTCAAAAAGAGACAGTTGTATATGGCATCTACAATATTGGAGCCATCTAAACTTGCTTAAATTAATATATTGGACCATTTTGAAGGAAAAACTTTATGGGACTCCGAGAGTAATAACCCGACTAATCAAATAATGATATATATATATATATATATATATATATATATATATATATATACCAATCATTTTCATGTTGTGGTATACAAAACGATTTTTATTAGTCAGAGTATATTAAGTATAGTAAAATTTCTCCTTATGAAGTGGTTCCAATGATTTATAGCCACTTAAAATTTATTTAAAGTAACACATGATTCAACTTGAAACTTCGGGTGTTTATATTTAAGTAAGTGAACAAGGGATTTGAAAAATCATTTTTTTTATGATGAAATTAAGGAGATCCTGATGTAAGCCACATTTTTTGTTTTGTTTTGTTTTGAAGGGTGGAAAGAATAGATGAGATGAGACTATATCGAATCTGGAAAATAAGGGTATTCATGGAGTAATACTCTCAACCAATCAATTCACGATATATATATATATATATATCACCTAAGAAAGGGTTCTCACAAGAGCCCTTCTCTCTCTCTCTATATATATATACTCTCTCTCTCTCTCTCTCTATATATATATATATATATATATATATATATATATATATATATATACTTAGTTGAGGTAGTCGATTCTAATTCTGCCTGGATTCGGTATCATAAGTCATATCGTTTCTACTTTTTCGGGAAAACCGGTTTTCGGGTATCTAGGCATGGTTTATGCCATGATCAGTATAGGTGTTCTTGGATTTCTTGTTTGGGCTCATCATATGTTTACTGTGGGCTTAGACGTTGATACCCGTGCCTACTTCACCGCAGGTACCATGATCATAGCTGTCCCCACTGGAATCAAAATCTTTAGTTGGATCGCTACCATGTGGGGGGGTTCGATACAATACAAAACACCCATGTTATTTGCTGTAGGCTTCATCTTTTTGTTCACCATAGGAGGACTCACTGGAATAGTCCCGACAAATTCTAGGCTAGACATTGCTCTACATGATACTTATTATGTGGTTGCACATTTCCATTATGTACTTTCTATGGGAGCCGTTTTTGCTTTATTTGCAGGATTTCACTATTGGGTGGGTAAAATCTTTGGTCGGACATACCCTGAAACTTTAGGTCAAATCCATTTTTAGATCACTTTTTTCGGGGTTAATCCGACCTTTTTTCCCATGCATTTCTTAGGGCTTTCGGGTATGCCACGTCGCATTCCAGATTATCCAGATGCTTACGCTGGATGGAATGCCCTTAGCAGTTTTGGCTCTTATATATCCGTAGTTGGGATTCATCGTTTCTTCGTGGTCGTAACAATCACTTCAAGCAGTGGAAATAACAAAAGATGTGCTCCAAGTCCTTGGGCTGTTGAACAGAATCCCACCACACTGGAATGGATGGTACAAAGTCCTCCAGCTTTTCATACTTTTGGAGAACTTCCAGCTATCAAGGAGACGAAAAGCTATGTGAAGTAAAAAACCAATACCGATTCTTAACCTCCGTTTCTGAAACATCTTCTCCACCCTCAGCCCTTAACTCAGAACTAAAGCCTAGGGGTTCAATTCAAGCGTTAATCTATGTTTTCTATAATATATATAGTAATTGGGTAGCTAACGGGATAGTAAGGATTAGGGTAGGAAAGATGCGTCTTCCTATAGCATATGAGCTGATCGAGGGAAAAAGCTAGCTAAGGCACCTCGGGAGTAAGACTGACTTGCTTACTTCGTTACTTCGTAACTGTTGACTTACTTCGTTCCTTCTTCCATACAGTTTTCTTTAAAACCGAAACCTCTGCCATCCTTTTTAGTATGAGTTATCTTCTGTCTTTACATCAGCTTCAGAAGTTCTTTAGTGATTACGTATATCCGTAAAGAATAAAATAGGGTAGATGATTCAATGAAGCTTTCTCGACAAGCTTGATTGACACATATACCATATTTTCCTCTTTCCGTAAACTTCTCGAAAGAAAGAAAGTCAACCATCAGCTCTTCCCTTTCAAGTGCCCATACCTAAGACTTCTTTCCTGGCCTTCCCTTCTTTCGGGTAAAGGGACTCAGAGCACGGGTATGTGTGTGTAAGCATTGCCCTATGCTTTAATCAGAGACGGGATTTACCATTCATTCTTATAGATAGCACAGGAAAGTCAGAAGGTAAAGCTTCATTTAGTACGCTTCCTCAAGCACGGGAAAGCTAGCTCTTAGATGGGACGGGTAACTATCAATTAAGGGTGAGATCCGATTCATCTCTATCAATAACTTAACCGCCTTCCCCCAATTCAACTCATTAGGTCCGAATCGCCAATAGGAAGAAGAGCATCTTTTTCCTCCCCTAGGTAAGTAAGATAGCAGCTAAGACCGCTTCTTTCGCATCAACAGAACAGGTTCTTCTTTCATTCCTAAAGAAAGTGGAATAAGTAAAGAGCTGGACCTGGACCCTCCCTTCATCGAAGACCAGAGAAGCCCCCCGCGGTACACCTACTATATGATCGTCGAATCACTGCCTTGTTCACTGAAATGCGAGAATCTCTTTTTAAAAGTTTAGAGCAAGCCCCTGCAGAACAGTCACTAAAATCACATTTAAGCTGTCTAGTCTAGTTTCGTAGGGCGCCCGGCGCATCCTAACCTGATGCAATTGCGTTTGCTGCTCTTGCTGCAGTAGTGGTTGGTGCCTGCGGCTGTCTTATTTGTTCTCCTACCTCGATGTGAGTTCGAGGCCTAAATTTGACCCATACAGGTAGTCTTAAAGGATTGGCCATAGTGCTATTATGAAAGTTCTCCACATTACGATTGACCATATTTTTATTACTTTCTATTATCCTCAGGTTAGGAGGGAATCTTCTGACTTCGGGAGCGGGAGTCCGTGACGTCAATTTTGAAAACAAAGGGATCAAGGTTAAATACTTAGCTGGAATGTAAGAGAAATTCAAATGTTAAATGAAAACAAACCCTAGACCTCCCTGCCTACTCCCTTACTAACTGAACTCAATCCCAAAGTAGGGTCACCTAGCTTAGAAAGTAAAGGAAGAATACAAATTACTTATTAATTTTATTTGTTTTTTCCGAGCAAGAGAGAGATAGAAAGTCTGTGATAGACGGAAGCCCTCTGCTTTGAAGCCGTGACCGGACGGGACCCATGGCATGATGAATCTAGGTCATAGCATGTTTTGCTAAGCATGTTCAACGCATGGCGTTCCAAGCCCAAAGAAAGTCATGACCAAGGCAGTAATTCTGCACCCCAGCGTCGACAAGGCGCCACAAGCAGTCGGCGATGGTCTATTTATTTTTAGACTCCTCTCAGACCGGTTTTACTGTGCTATATATGGAGGATAAATCAACATATAGATAAATAGGCCAAACCAACCCATAAAGTTACTAATGGGCGCTCAATACTTTTTCCGTAAAAGTCAAAGTTCTTTCTTAGCTTTGACTCCTTGAGGCCCTTTCTTTTAGAAAAAAATAGAAAGATTCCCCTGGTCCGGTGATCCAGTCACCCGGAGAATTGTTTGCAATAAGATACTTACGATTACGCGAACTCACCTAAAGAACCATCTTGTTGTAAGTCTTTCTTCATACAAGAGGGCAGAAGCTTTATATTATATACAATATATTCTCAGTCTAGACTTCGCCACAAGGCATGCTAGCAAGGAAGCAAGCCTATTTATTAGCTATTCTAGCCAAGGAATCCATTAGATCAGCCTAGCTAGCGACTGTAAATACTCAACTCAGGCGATTGCCCTACTCTCTAACCTGCTTTGAAACTACCCCAACCCTAGCTCTTTACCTTGTAGTAAGAAAACAATAGGTAAGTTATGGATCTCCTATAGCTTGGTCTTGTCTTTCAGGAGAAATAGCTTGCTTTAGCTCGGCTGCTTTTACGCCTAAAAGGGAAGGGAAAGAGACTAAGCGAGAAAGCTAGCATTCATGGTGTCTGCAAGGTCAAGAAAGAAAGATATAAATAGACACCATCCCATAGACTACCCAGAGTTATATCTTTCTTTCTTGACCTTGCAGACACCATGAATGCTAGCTTTCTCGCTTAGTCTCTTTCCCTTCCCTTTTAGGCGTAAAAGCAGCCGAGCTAAAGCAAGCTATTTCTCCTGAAAGACAAGACCAAGCTATAGGAGATCCATAACTTACCTATTGTTTTCTTACTACAAGGTAAAGAGCTAGGGTTGGGGTAGTTTCAAAGCAGGTTAGAGAGTAGGGCAATCGCCTGAGTTGAGTATTTACAGTCGCTAGCTAGGCTGATCTAATGGATTCCTTGGCTAGAATAGCTAATAAATAGGCTTGCTTCCTTGCTAGCATGCCTTATGGCGAAGTCTAGACTGAGAATATATTGTATATAATATAAAGCTTCTGCCCTCTTGTATGAAGAAAGACTTACAACAAGATGGTTCTTTAGGTGAGTTCGCGTAATCGTAAGTATCTTATTGCAAACAATTCTCCGGGTGACTGGATCACCGGACCAGGGGAATCTTTCTATTTTTTTCTAAAAGAAAGGGCCTCAAGGAGTCAAAGCTAAGAAAGAACTTTGACTTTTACGGAAAAAGTATTGAGCGCCCATTAGTAACTTTATGGGTTGGTTTGGCCTATTTATCTATATGTTGATTTATCCTCCATATATAGCACAGTAAAACCGGTCTGAGAGGAGTCTAAAAATAAATAGACCATCGCCGACTGCTTGTGGCGCCTTGTCCTGAATAGAACCTACCGACGCTGGGGTGCAGAATTACCGCCTTGGTCATGACTTTCTTTGGGGAGGAGATAGATATATATATAGAGAGAGAGAGAAGGGCTCTTGTGAGAACCCTTTCTTAGGTGAGGACATTTCTTAGGTGAGAACCAATTAAAACTATGTAGTTTTGGGGTATTTTTTTGACAAAAACGGTGAGTTTCATTTGAGAAGTCGCGCGTTTTTGAAGTTGAAAAGATCTGTCTCTTCGTTCTTCGACTTGTTCCTCGACTCCTTCGTTGTTTCCATCTTCTCTCATTTCTACAGTCGATCAACTTTGGTTTTGATAGAAGATTTGCTTTCTGCATTTCATCAATTATACCGTGTATTTCTTCCTCTGAACTTTGGTTAGTTGTTTATCGTGTTCGTTTTTTCTGTTCATTGTTTTTGTTTGCATTTTTTCGCTTTTTCGTTTTTTTCCATGAATTTGTTCGTCTGAACGAGGTTTGTTGCTTTATGTTCTTCGTTTATTTTGTTGTTTTATGTTTTTCGTTGATTTTGATAGCGATTTTATGTAGTTTTTTTATTTTCTAGGGTTTCGTTTGTTTGAACTTTATGAAGAAGTTTCTGTATGTGTTTTCTATGTTTTTTGTATTCAAATGTATTTAGTTTGAGAATGTTTTTATGTTGTTTTATTATTGTTTTATATTTTGTGTTTGTTGTTCTAAAATGATGAACGTATGTTCTGTTAATGGTATATTGTTTTGTTTTATGTTTGTTCTCTATTTTTTAGTTTTGATACCTTTTTTTTGTTGCTTTTTGATTTGTAGGTTTTTCATTTGTTTGAAATCTGTAAGTTTGTTGTGGTTTGATTTTGAAATTTAGTAAGTTTCAAAATGATTTTATTTTTTTTCAAAGTTTGTTCTATATTTGCATGTGTTTGTTCTAAAATTTTGAACAATTGTTCTGTTAATGAGATATTGGTTTTGTTTGGGGGTTTTGCTTGTTCGAACTTTCAAAGTTTGTTGTGGTATTATTTTGTATGGTTTTTGTTCTAAAATATTGAACATATGTTCTGTTGATGAGTTATTGCTTTGTTAAATTAGTTTATGTTTTGTTGATGAGTTATGCATTTGTTTTATGTTTTGTTCTATATTTGCATTTGTTTGTTCTAAAATGTTGATTATATGTTCTGTTTTTTTTTGTAGAAAATGGGCGGAAATGGAGAAGATAGTTTCCCAAGTAATGTGATTGATAAGAATTTGCTGGATGAAATTATTGAACAATATTGTTCTGATGAAGATATGAAAAATAAGAAGAAAGGTAAGAGTGATGTTCCTGTTGAAGCTATAAGTGGAAAAAGACAGACATCTAGAAGATTTAAGAGGACTTCTAAAAGACCTTCCATTTCTAAAAGACCTTCAATGTCAGCCATTCCTACTGACAATGATTTGCTCTCTAGTTATGTTGTTCCGTCTAATAATTTGTTGAGGCGGGAAATAAGGAGTCAATCTATCAAAGGTGCGTTGAAGCAGGAAACAAGTAGTCAATCTAGTAAAGGTATGTTTAGACGACAAACAAGGAGTCTATGTAGCAAAGGTTTTGATTCTTCTCAAGTTTCTGAACCTTCTGTTGATGGTTTAAAGGAAGACGTTGATGCTAGGAAGCTAAAGAAAGTTAAGTTTGCAAGAAACATAAATGTTGCTTCTAGGTTTTTAAAGAAGCGGAAGAAGGTTGTTAGTGCAGGTGATGATGAAAATATTTCTAAAAGGAATAAGACTGCTCTTGGTCAAAGAATACCTCCTAAACAGTTTATTGGTATTCTTAATGATATTCCAGAGACTCATAAGAATGCAATTAGACGGATTGGATTTGGTGGTTTTTTGGATTTAAGTTTAGATGTTCATAATGCTTCTTTTTGTGAAAGACTTGTCAATAGTTTTAATGTAGATAGGTGTAGCCTTATGTTGGGTAATAGTGAAGAGTTGAAGTTTGTTAAGGAAGATTTTCAAGCTGTTTATGGCTTGCCTTGTGGAGGTGTAGAGATTGAGGAGCCCCAAGATGTTAGGGAAGATGATTGTTCAGATTTTTTTGCTGAATGGAGGTCTTATTTTGGGATTGTGAGTGGAAGTCCAATTAATAGTACTGTGATTGCTAAGCTGAATGATCTGAAGACGAAACCATTGTGTGATGAGTTTTTGTTGCATTTCGTATTCTGTGCGGTGAATTGTTGTATTCGTTCAACCAAGAACCAGGCTATGAACTATAAATTTCTTTATAGTTGTAGGAATGTTAATGAGATTGTAAATTTGGACTGATGTTCTTTTGCATATAAGCATTTGTTGGATTCTGTCAGTGATTGGAAGAGGAGTCCTACTTTTTTCACAGGTCCCCTTCCTTTCTTGTTGGTAAGTATATTTTTTTTTATTATGTGTTTGACAATATTTGTTGGTTGTTTATTTTTTAATTTGTGTTTAACTTGTTCATTTTTGTTATTTTTTTGTAGATAAGTTATTTTGATAGGCTTCAACGAGCTAATGTTGTTAATCCAAGAGATTATCCATTGATATCTGTTTGGAATAAAGAACGAATTCAAAAGAGGATGGCTTTGGAAAAATTGAGGGGATTTGGAAGTGGGATTGTGTTAAATAGAATATTGGTAGGAGAAAACTTGGTAAGAGAAGGTATGTATGGGGATGAAGGAAATTTGGAAAGAGAAGCAGTGAATAGGAATGAAGATAAACAAGATGCTGAAGTTGGCAATAAGAAGGAATGTGGAGAAGCTTCTTCTAGTGGACCAGCAGAAATTTTTGTGCGTTATTATAGCTTTCCCTTTGTTTTTAAATTTTAGAACATTCTTATTAAATTTTAGAACATGTTTATTAAATTTTAGAACATGCTTACTATTATTTATAACTTGCCCTGTTTTTTAATTATGGTTTTGTATATGCAGGAATTTCTTTCTAAGTTCCAATCATTAGCTAAAGAACTGGGTTCTAAAGTTAATGAAATGTATGTTATGTTGAAAGAAGCTAATGTTGTTTTTGGTGAAGATGGTACAAGCGTTGAGATGGATAATGTGATAAAGAGTTTATGGAGTAAATATACTCGAGGCAATGAAGATCCAGTTAGTCAAAGTGAAGGAGGGAAAGAAGAAGTTGTTAATGAGAACAAAGCTGAAAGTAAAAAAGATACAGGAATGACTGGAGATTTTGAATGTGATTTGTCTAGTCAAGATAGTCATCCTTATCTTAATTCTGAATTTTTTGATGAGATAGATGCTTTAGTTGAAAGAATAAAAAGAGAGAAGAAAGATCAGAGAGAAAGTGAAACTCCAATGAAGAAATCTGAAGAAAAATATTATTGTCCAAATTTTAATTTGTTGAGTCAAGAGTTGCATGATTTTGTTGGAGCTGAAGGTGGATCTACACAAACAAAAAAATTTGTTGAGAAAGTGGATGTTGCAGATGTGAAGAATAATTCTGATCCTGAAGTAATGTATGTGATAAGAATTATTTTATATTTTGTTTATTTTTTTTAATGTTTGTTATATTTTAGAACATATGCCTTATTGTTTAGTACATAGGTTTTATGTTTCTGATTATCTTATTGCTTTTTTATGTTTTAAGGTGGTTTGTTTTGTCAACAGGTTTGTTGTTGATGATGAAGTTGATAACGTGATGATAGAAGATGTTGTGGATGTAGATTTACAAGCTTTGCCTAGAAATATTCCAGATAAGTTACAGAGTCTGTGCAAATGGGCTAATTCCGAGTTGGTGAAAGGCAATTTTGTTAGCTATGTTGTTGGTGAAGAATTGTTTGGACATGCTGCTAAAGCATTATTGTTGAGGCAGGATATATATTCTTTGGTTCATATGGGAGAGATAACTTGCAACGTTATAATTTTCTATATGAGGTATTTTGTTTTTGAAATATTATAGTTTTATTTATATTAGTTGTAGTTGATTCTTACTATGTACTTTTGTGTTTTTATGTAGCTACTTGTTTAATTTATTGAAGAAAAGAGGAATGGACAAATTGTTTTATTTTGTCGATCCTTATTACACTTATTCAATTGGAAGTACTAAAATAGTAAGTCAGCGCTCATATGAGTTGATGAATCGATTGAAGATGTCCACGATGGATAAGTCTATCTTTTTGTGTCCATATAATACAGGGTATGAAATTTTAGTTATTTTATTTAATATTTTTGTAAGTAATTTTCTTTATTTTGAAATAATAATAGTATTATTTTCAGTGGACACTGGACGTTGTCAGTTATCGATTTGACGAATTTTAGAGCTTATTGGTTGGATCCGTTGAGAAGGCGTTTGCCAAGGGCAGATATATGGATGGATGTTGTGAATGCGTATGTTTTTTGTTTATATTTTGTTTTATAGTTTATTTGATATATAATTATGTTTTAAGATTAAGATTATGTACCTGATTTTAATGAATTTCATTTTAACAGCGCTATTCTATTATACTCTGGGAATGATCAAATTAAAGTCAAATGGACTGCACTTTTGGTAACTCTTAATTTGTATATTGGTTTTGTACATGTGTGAAATTGTTTAGAACGTAAAGGTTAGATTGATGTACATGATTTTAATGTTGTGCTTGTTGTGTTGTAGGGTGTGCCAGAGCAGAAAGATCATAAAACATGTGGTTTTTTTGTAATGCGGTACATGAGAGATATTGTGATGGACAATGATTTGAAGTTTGCTGAAAAGGTATAGTCCACTTATAATAAATATTTTGTTGCATTATTTTGAAATTATAGTTTGTTTTATGGTATTAATTTTTTTATATTTTGTAGTGGAAAAGTAGGTGTGGTATGAAATATATTCAAATTGATTTGGATGAAGTTCGGAAAGAGTTTGTGGAAGAAGTGGTAAGAGTAGGAGTTACTGGACTTGATGACTGTTTTACTGATGATGTTTCTAATAGTAATGCAATGTAAGTGATATTTAAGAATTTTTGTAATTTAGAATATCTGTATGTGTTTTTTGAACATATGGTTTATATTTTAGAACATGAGAATAGAATTTAAGAGTATGTGTTTTCTGTTTTGGAACATGGTTAATTTTTTTTCCTTTTTGTTATTTTTTTATGTTGTTAATAGGAGAGTAGAGAAAGATGTAGGTGAGAAAGTGGAAGAAGGTGGTGTTGGAAATCGTGCAAAAAGGATTTCAAAGTTGCCTGTGTATCTACAGTCTCCATTTTTGGTTGAGTCTGAGCATTTACTAAATAATATGCTTGGTTCGAGGAGAATGTTGGTGGAATATGCTTTCTGTAATGGAGACCCACAGTAAGATCTTAATTGAATGTTGTTTGTGTTAATTTGAATTTTCTTTAAGATATACTTATTGTTTTTATTTTATTCTGTTTGCTTTTTTGAAGTGAGTTGTTGTATAGTGATTCTTTGTCCACAATCAATAGAGAGGAGATTATGACCTTGTCAGGAAAGAATCATTTGGTTTGTAATGTTGTTGATGCGTGGTCTCGAATATTGAATGGTGAAAGGAAGAGCAGGGGTCAAATTGCTGCGAACAGATTCTTCTTCTCTACTGTACCATTTGTATGTGTTTTTACTTTTTGATATTTTTTTTTTGTTAAAAAGAAATTGGATTATATTAATATGAATGTTGTATTTTTGTATAGTTGTTACTATGTACAGATAAGGGAGTTCCTGGATCTACTAAGTACAGCGATAGACACGATGCTTTTTTTAAGAGGATTAGTTATGAACTTCGTGAGGCTAAAGTAGATAGTTTACAAAATTATCAATTGGTAATTATATTAAAAGTAAATTGTGTTTTACTGTAATTTTTGTTTGAAATTATTATGATTGCTAATGGTTTATCTTTTTAGGTGTTCTTTCCGGTTGTTCATGCTGCACATTTCTATCTTTTTGTTATCAACCATTTTACTGGAAAAATAGATGTTATTGATAACAAGGCTCTTGAGAAAGGTGTTCAACCTTCTAGTAAATATAAGGGTTTTGCAAAGGCTTTGGTAATATTACTCAACTGTTTTTTAGTTTTGTTATTGTGTTCTATATATTTATTATCATGTTCTGAAAAACTAACTGTATGTTCTGAATAGTTTATGATATGTTTTAATATTCATAAGATGTTGTTTTATGTTTTCCAGGTGAAAGCATATTCACTTTATATTAAAAGAGAAAGCCCTGAATGTTTGAATGATATCAGTGCTTATAGTGCAAGACATTTGAAGTTGAAGTGGAAAGACACAACCAACAATGATGATTGTGGTGTTTTCCTTATGAAGCATATGGAATTATATTTTGGACAAGATGTTGATAAATGGGATATTGGAGTTGGAGATAACAATGTGAGTTTTTTTTAATCTTTTTTATGATAGGTTGATGTTATTATTTTGAGAATATTAGTAATATTGATTTTGTAATATTGCAGGTTGATCCGTTGAAGAATTTTAGAGTTGAGTTCTGTTGGAGGATTTTGTCAGATCCTGAAAACAAAGAAGTTGCTGCTGTTAATGGGAAGACATTAAAATGGAAGAATGAACACTAGTATTATTAGTTTAATTAGTTATAATTTGTAATATATATGGGATAGTTATTGTAATTTTTGTAAAATATATTGTAGAAGTTTCTGTTGGCAAAGTTTGTGTTTTATTTTTTAACATGTTATATATGTTAGAACATAAGACATATTTGTTGGAACATAAAACATATTTTTTGGAACATACACGATTTTGATAACAGCAATGAAGTGTAGATTGGATATATTTGTTTAGAGTGGAAAGGTGTGCAGCTTAGATGTTTGTTTAACAAAATTGTAATCATATGGAAATTCATTAGAATAGAATGAGAAGCTTGAAGTTAATTTTTACTGTTATACATGTTTATATCCACTATAAACATGTTAGATTCATTTTGATACATGTCATAATGATCATATTTGTAATACTTAAAATATGATAATTATGGCACACGTCATAAATTGGATGGAATATAGATAAAAAGATAAAGGAACATGAAATAATTATTATACTTATAATACTTTGAAATATGTTAATTATGTCATTGAATGAAATATGGGTAAAAAGATAGAGAAATAAAAATAACAAATTTTAGAGAAATAAAAATAAGAAATTTTCAGCTTCTTACATAGAAAAAAAATAATTCTGTGACAATAAATTGTATATTGGAAATATTAAATCGTTGTTCTAATACATGTATCATATGTTCTAAAAAATTTATCATATGTTCTAAACAATATAAGAGATTAGTTGTTCTATTTTTCTGGACAGTTTCTGCTATCATGGTTAGCAAGCTGATTACAGACTCTGCATAACCTCTTTTTTTTCTGGTTTTCCTCAACAACTTTCTCTCTTTCACTCTTCAATCTTTTATCACCGTTTCCTTTTGGAATATGTACACCTGTACCTTTGTTCTTTGATATTTTTGGTGCTTTGACATTAATTTCAGTTGGTACACTAGTTCCAATCAACATTTCAATGTCTTGATTTTTTGTAAGAGTTCTGTTTTTCTCAGTGTCTTTTTGAGTGATGTTAGCTTCTAAATCCATTCTGATTCCTTGAAACTTCTTCACAATATCCTTTATATTTTCCTCATTACCTTGAGCTAAATAGACACAAACATTAATCTCTGACCATAGTTGATTCAGCAATGTTTTCTTATCAATTGTAGCAGCACATTCTTCCATAAGATTTCTGTGCAGATTAATGTTTTTTTGACTTGTTGCTAATGTAGTCCATCTGTTAAGAACATACCTGTTAGGAATTGATTCAAGCATTTTTGCCTTCCAAACCCACACCATGTGTCTACATGGTAAGCCTTGTCTTTCAAACTTCTTGCACGAACATTTTGTTTCGTCTTCAATGTTGTTGTACATAACCTGAAAGTTTTTTGATGTCCTTTGCTCTTTGATAGTGTAAATTTCGAAAGGAGGTTGTTTATAGAATCCGTCTATTCCACAAAAGAAAGAACCATTATAAACCTCTTCCTGAAACTCATAAAAGACAGTAGTTGTATAAACATCAGCTCCATGTCTTTCAATACCCATTGGTGTTTTGCATACAGGTCTTTTATGTTTGGCATCATTGTCATTGTGAGCTTGGTTATGCCTTTGTGCATCCATTGCACTATCAAATCTCAAATAAAATTCTACAAGACTTAAATGAGAATTTGTAAAAGCAGTGAAAAAGTTGTTCTCGCTCTCTGACCTTGATGTAGTTCTCATAATTCCTCCTAGGAATAAGTCCCTGAAGTACGCTGGAATCCACATTTTTCTGATTTCAAATATTTGACCTAGCCATTCATGTTTTTCCAAATTAAACTCTGAAATGACTGCTTTCCATTTTTCATCAAATTCTTCAGGTTCAATCTCAACACTCCAGACAATTGGTTGAATCCTTTTTAAGAAATTGGTTTCTTGCATAATTGCACGACCTATTAAAAAAACCAGTAAGTATCTTCATTATATACAAAAAAAATTTAACATGCCAATAATATATTGGAACATACAATTTAATACGTGATCAAAACATATAGTAGAACAATCAAGTATTAAAATTTTTAATTGTAAACAATGCTTTGGAAGGCTTACCTATTTTATCATTCATCTTTTTCATAATGTGCCACATGCAGAATCTATGTTCTGTTTTTTGGAAAACATTTTTTTATTGCAATCTTCATTGCTGGATCTTGATCTGTTATTAAGCATGTAGGTTCATTGCTTCCCATTGCGTTAAGTAACGTTTTGAAAACCCACTCAAATGATGCAATATCTTCTTTAGAAATGAAACAAGCAGCGAATGTAACACATTTTTTGTGGTGGTCTACTCCAGTAAAGGGGCCAAAGATCATGTTATATATGTGGAAATAATATACAAATATTTGTAAATAAGAAAACTTTTTAAGAATATAAGAATAAGATTTTAGAACATGTCAATAAGATTTTAGAACATGCC
Organism: Euphorbia lathyris; assembly: GCF_963576675.1. Taxonomy (NCBI): domain Eukaryota; kingdom Viridiplantae; phylum Streptophyta; class Magnoliopsida; order Malpighiales; family Euphorbiaceae; genus Euphorbia; species Euphorbia lathyris. The sequence continues at coordinate 46,433,048 of NC_088915.1, read as the reverse complement.
AATTAATATTTAGAACATTGGAATAAGAAATTGGTACATGTAATATTATACCTGTTTGTTTGGTATGTTGTGTCAAAAGATACCATATCACCAAATAGAGCATAATTCTTTCTACAAATGGGGTCTGCCCATAAAGCTCTGCAGAGATGATCGTCTTCATCCATATCAAAGTCGAAAAAAAAAGCAGACCATAGAAGTTTTTTCTTGCTGAAAATGTCAATAAACATTTGGGCATCTGACTCATAAATGTAAGCCTTTAAATCTCTGTGGAAGTTTTTGAAATCTTGCTTAGATGCTCCTACATTGTTGTATCCTCCTACATTTTCTTTTATTTGCCTGTATGTTCTTACGGGTCTGACATTCATCTACACAAAACACATGAACAGATTTTATAAAGAAAGTAAATACAATTTGAAAACATTGTAGATGTTGTTAGGAAAGTAAATTTAGAATATGACTCACCTTAGAATTATCAACAATCAACTTCTTGTGTAGTATTGTCAGTTTTCTTCCCTGTTTTCAAAAATTTTTATACCGTTGGACTCGTCTTAATTAAACGGTCATTTTAAGATCCCTGAAGCTCAAGTAAAAAACAATTCCGGTGAACGGAATCCGGGTGGGCATTTTCCGGCGAAAGAAAAAGTGTCCAGAAAATTCACAAAAAAATCCAGAAAATGTAAACCATTATTATAAGAAACTTTAATTCTTGAGTCGAAGCGGGATTTATTACAGTTTAGTCTCAATAAAACTTTTTCCTTAATTTTATCCATTTTACAGGCTTCAACAATTTTTTAGGAATATACCGTAAGAAATCCCACTTCGACCCAAGAATTAAAGTTTCTTAGAATAATGTTTTATATTTTTTGGAAAATTTTGAAAATTTTTTGGGCACTTTTTTTCTCGCAAAAAACGCACACCCGGATTCCGTTCACCGGAAATTTTTTTACTTGAGCTTCAGGGATCTTAAAATGACCGTCTAATTTAGACGAGTCTAATAGTATAAAAATTTTCGAAAAACAAGATTAGAAATGTTGGGAAAATGTATTTTAAAGAAAAGAAATAAAACATTTTTCTGTTGGAACAATATAAGTATTATGTTGGAACAAATGGTACACTGATTTGGAACAAATGATACACTGATTTGGAACAATGTAAGTAGGAAAAAAAATGTACCCATAAAATTATCAAAAAATCGAAAACATGTAAAACATCATTTTAAGAAACTTTAATTCTTGGCTCAAAGCGAGATTCCTTACAGTTTTGACCCAATAAATTGTTGAAGCATGTAAAATGGATAAAATTAAGGGACAAATTTTATTGGGACTAAACCATAAGAAATCCCGCTTCGACCCAAGAATTAAAGTTTCTTAGAATAATGTTTTACATTTTTTGGAATTTTTTGAGAATTTTCTGGGCACTTTTTTTCTCGCCAGAAAACGCCCACCCAGATTCCGTTCACCGAATTTTTTTTTACTTTAGCTTCAGGGATCTTAAAATGACTGTCTAATTTAGACGGGTCTAATAGTATAAAATTTTTCGAAAAACGAGATTAGAAATGTCGGAAAAATATATTTTAAAGAAAAGAAATAAAATAATTTTCTGTTGGAACAATATAAATATTATATTAGAACAAATGGTACACTGGTTTGGAACAATGTAAATAGGACAAAAAATGTGTCCAGAAAATTATCAAAAAATTTCAAAACATGTAAAACATTATTTTCAGAAACTTTAATTTTTGGCTCCAATCGAGATTCCGTACAGTTTTGACCCAACAAATTGTTGAAGCATGTAAAATGGATAAAATTAAGGAAAACGTTTTATTGGAACTAAACCGTAAGAAATCTCACTTCGACCCAAGAATTAAAGTTTCTTAGAATAATGTTTTACATTTTCTGGAGTTTTTTGAGAATTTTCTGGGCACTTTTTTTCTTGCCGGAAAACGCCATCCGGATTCCGTTCACCGGATTTTTTTTACTTGAGCTTCATGGATCTTAAAATGACCGTTTAATTAAGACGAGTCCAACGGTATAAAATTTTTTAAAAAATGAGGTTGGAAAAGTTGGTAAAATACATTTTAAAGAAAAAAAAATAAAACAATTTTATCTTTCCTTTTATTTACAAATTTGCCACCTCCTTTTGGTTAATTACAAAATTGATCCTTGTCACACCATAAGAAATGTGTCACACCTGATCTCATCTATATATATATAGGAGAGATCAGATGTGACACATCTCTTATTGTGTGATAAGGACCAATTTTGTAATTAACCAAAACGATGTGGCTCATCTCTCTCTCTCTCTCTATATATATATATATATATATGAGAGATCAGGTGTAACACATCTCTTATTGTGTGACAAGTCTTATTGTGTGACAAAGATCAATTTTGTAATTAACCAAAAGGAGGTGGCAAATTTGTAAATAAAAGGAAAGAGAAAATTGTTTTATTTTTTTTTATTTAAAATGAATTTCCCCGATTTTTCCAACCTTGTTTTTCAAAATTTTTTATACTGTTGGACTCGTCTTAATTAAACGGTGATTTTAAGATCCATGAAGCTCAAGTAAAAAAAATTCCAGTGAACGGAATCCGGGTGGGCGTTTTCCGGTAAGAAAAAAAGTGTCCAGCAAATTCTCAAAAAATTCCAGAACATGTAAAACATTATTTTAAGAAACTTTAATTCTTGAGTCGAAGCGAGATTTCTTACGGTTTAGTCCCAATAAAACGTTTTCCTTAATTTTATCCATTTTACATGCTTCAACAATTTGTTGGGTAAAAACGGTAAGAAATATCGCTTTGAGCCAAGAATTAAAGTTTTTTAAAATAATGTTTTACATGTTTTGAAATTTTTTGATAATTTTCTGGATACGTTTTTTGTCCTACTTACGTTGTTCCAAATCAATGTACCATTTGTTCCAACATAATACTTATATTGTTCAAACAGAAAATTGTTTTATTTCTTTTCTTTAAAATACATTTTTCTGACATTTCTAATCTCGTTTTTCGAAAAATTTTATACTATTAGACTTGTCTAAATTAGACAGTCATTTTAAGATCCCTGAAGCTCAAGTAAAAAAAATTCCGGTAAACGGAATCCGAGTGGGCGTTTTCTGGCAAGAAAAAAAGTGCCTAGAAAATTATAAAAAAATTCCAAAACATGTAAAAAATTATTCTAAGAAACTTTAATTCTTGGGTCGAAGCGAGATTTCTTACGGTTTAGTCCCAATAAAACGTGTTACTTAATTTTATCCATTTTACATGCTTCAACAATTTATTGGGTCAAAACTCTAAGGAATTTCGCTTGGAGTCAAGAATTAAAGTTTCTTAAAATGATGTTTTACATGTTTTTGAATTTTTTGATAATTTTCTGGACACGTTTTTTGTCCTACTTACATTGTTCCAAATCAGTGTACCATTTGTTCCAACATAATACTTGCATTGTTCCAACAGAAAAATGTTTTATTTCTTTTCTTTAAAATACATTTTCCCGACATTTCTAACATTGTTTTTCGAAAATTTTTATACTATTAGACTCGTTTAAATTAGACGGTCATTTTAAGATCCCTGAAGCTCAAGTAAAAAAAATTCCGGTGAACGGAATCCGGGTGGGCGTTTTCTGGCGAGAAACAAAGTGCCCAAAAAATTCTTAAAAAATTCCAGAAAATGTAAAACATTATTCTAAGAAACTTTAATTCTTGGGTCGAAGCGGAATTTCTTACGGTATAGTCCCAACAAATTGTTGAAGCATGTAAAATGGATAAAATTAAGGAAAAAGTTTTATTGGGACTAAACCGTAAGAAATCCTGTTTCGACCCAAGAATTAAAGTTTCTTAGAATAATGTTTTTCATTTTTTGAGAATTTTCTGGGCACTTTGTTTCTCGCCGGAAAACGCCCACCTGGATTCCGTTCACCGAATTTTTTTTTACTTGAGCTTCAGGGATCTTAAAATGACCGTCTAATTTAGACGAGTCTAATAGTATAAAAATTTTCGAAAAACGATGTTAGAGATGTCGGAAAAATGTATTTTAAAGAAAAGAAATAAAACAATTTTCTCTATCCTCTCTTTCATTTTATTTACCAATTTGCCACCTTGCCCTTTTTAATTATCATCAAAACTACGTAGTTTTGTTATGTCACACAATAAGCTCATTGTCACAACTTAAGCCCTTATCACGCTGGATCTCACTCATATATATATATATATATATATATATATATATATATATATATATTTCCATCAATCATGCCCATATAGTGATATTCCAAACGATTTTCATTGGCTATGAATATTACTTCCGGAATACTGTAAAATTTCTAATAGAATCCAAGTATCAAAAGTTATCTAAGTTAATGGACCAATCAATAATATATTGGTTAAGTTCATTAAAGTCATAACACTTTAGAATTCTCTCTTTGTCCTTACTAACAATTCAATTAACTTTAATAAAAAGTTTTTTCTGACTAATACACTTATATGTTATTATGACAAATAAGGATTCAAATACTTTATTCTTCCTACAAAAAAAAAAAAAAGATTTATTTCATTTCTAATTGTAAAGTAAGACCTTGATTTGGATTGGCACATCTATTTTTCTTATAAGAATTATGTGTCAATGATTTTCATGCCTATAATTTCTTTTAAAAGAAAATAAACTAACATTTAACATCCAACAACAAAACAAAACGGTTACACTTTACCAAAAAAAAAAAAAAAAAAAAACAAATTACAACAACAGTGAAATCAAACAAACGTTTTGTATAATAAAAAGTAAAAGCTTAAAATATTACTAGTGCTTTAATTTATCCAAAATATTGATTTTTGTCTCTCTTACCTATTATTTGATGTCATTGTCTCCTATATATCCAAAATATTGGACCTTTTTTTTTTTTGTTCATTGACATATTATAATAACATTTGTTTTATGACCTATCAAAATTAGTAAAATCTCAATAAATATAGATGGTAAATTAACAGTTTTTTTAAATTTTATATGATGAAGCTTCTATTAGATAGATTAAGTATCATATTCAATTTCTAAAGTTTCACCAATTTTAATAGGATAGTAATAATAGATTAGAAGGTAAATGTTAGCAAAGTAAGGAGCGAGAAAGATGAATATTAACAAGTGCTTTAAACCAAAAGCAAAAGTAAGGAAATTACATATAAAATCAGTTTTGGAATTTTTATTATGCTTTTGTCAAATAGGTAGTTATTTTGTTGGATTAAAAAAAAATACAGTTTCATATATTTTATTAGAGGCTAAAACTATTTTTTTATTCTTTTAGAACATGCTAAAACCACAAGTAGTTGATATTTTAAGCAATTTTTTATAAGTTTTAGAATGTTGCAAATAATTAGCCCTAATCATGACTAATAATATGTAACTTAACTGGGATAGATTCATTCCTTTCGGAAACCCTACCTATGCAAGATGGAAGACATTGCAAAGGAAGGAATCGAGTCGGGAAAGAAGACTGGAACCGATGTTCCATCCAGATCAGTACGAATCCTGCATAAATTAAATTCCCGAAAGGGATCTGCGTCAAAGAAAGATAAAAAGAAGAAAAAAAAAAGGCGATCCCGATTGATTATACCCCACTTCTCCGAGAGCTTTCCTTCTAGCAAGCAGGTTTGTCGAGTTACTTCGTTCTACGAACTCAAAAAGATGGGTTAAAAGGGGGTGGATTACGGGTAAGCAGCGGAAAATGGGGGAGAAAGGTGGAAATAAAAAGTTGTTTTACCGGGGACGAAAATGGAAGATCTTTCTTTCCGCCGTGAAAAGATTCCCATTGACAGTATACAAAGCTTTCATCATTTGGCTATTGCAATTCTTTTCCTGATAGCCGGCAGCATTGGTTTAATACGATTAATCATGGTTTTCGTAATAACCTTATAGGCCACATTGCCTCTCCAGAAGTGGACTTCGTTCCTCTCCTTTTTGTCGAGTACTGGCAGCAATTGCGACCTTATAATGCAATCTGCATTCTCTGGTCCAATTGCTGTTTTTGTTTCTGTATTCCACTGACGTCTCCCGACCCCGTTTCTAGTACCAGCCGAAAAAAGTCGACAAAAGCAGCGTTGAATCTGACGATGAAAGGGAAATAGAGCACTACGATGAAGATGAAAGGGAAATAGAGCCCACATCGGCTTGATGCCGAATCCAAGACAAGAGCAGATATTCCCTACCCTATTTTTTTTTTATAAGTGGCAACCAATTTATGTGGATAAGAGCAGGCCCTAGTTGGGGAAGAAGAAGTCAATAGAAGAAGGCGGGCTTTGAATTAAATGGGCCCATATATTTATGTACAGCCCACTTGTTGGAACTTTTCCAACATCCTTTTCATCTCTCATTCCCTTTCATATAAACTGAAAACGAAAATGTCTTTTTCCTTTTTAAAAAGGTAATTAATTTAGTGGATTACTAAACCCAGCCATGAATTCCCACCCCTAGCCTCGTAAAAAGACCAAACTACCCTTTACCTAAAATTTAAAAAAACACAAAACCTCTCAAATACCCTACACACTCTTTGATCAAATCCGGACTATTTGTGGATCAAAACATGGAGTGTAACAACAACCGTAAAGGGAAAGCGAAAATAATAAGATTTACCGTTTTTGTTTTTTTTATTTAAGTTAAAAATTGAATCTGTGGGTGATTTTTTAAAAACGCCGGAATCGCAGTCGGGCGTATGAACATCGCGCCTGACCTACGGTTCCGGCGTATGAATATCACGCCCGACCTGTGGTTCGGGCGTGAGGCTATCACGCCCGCACCATAGGTCGGGCGTGATATTCATACGCCCGCACCATAGGTCGGGCGTGATGTTCATACGCCCGACCTATGGTTCGGGCGTGATGTTCATACGCCCGAGGGGTTTTTGAAATGTTTTTTAAAAAAAAGAAATTATATTTACGTTTTAATTAAATTGTTAAATGTTTACATTAATTTGGGGTTTAATTTATATATGAAATTTTGATATTAATTCGATTATAATTTATATGTTAAATTTTTAGATTAATTTAGTGTAATTTTGTAGACGAAGCGGCCTACTATCGGGGGGAAATCCGTCCCGTCACCTGCTCGTCGTCTAGATATGGACTAGCGGACTAATTTTTTTACGGGTTTAATTCAACAACGGACTAATTTTTTTTACGTAACAGGTATTTACAGATTTAATTCAATAGCGGACTAGCTATTTTTTTTGCTCTCCCGACACGCGGGCGTGTGACTATCACGCCTCACCGTGTGGTCGGGCGTGATAGCCCCACGTCTCACCGTGTGGTCGGGCGTGTAGCGATCATGCCCGACCACACGGTGAGGCGTGGGACTATCACGCCCGACCACACGGTGAGGCGTGATAGTCACACGCCCACGTGTCGGGAGAGCAAAAAAAATAGCTTTTTCCTCCCCAAAACCCATGAAAGGGTATTTTCGTCCTTTCACGGGGCTAGGGGTGGGAATTTGGGCTGGGTTTAACAACACCCTTAATTTATTAGTCTCTATATTTTGACAAAACACACTGTTTAGTTCCTGTATTTTCAAAAACACATGGTAAGATCTCTAACCTTTTTCTCAGTGAACTGTTTAGTCATTCCGTCTGTTTGTTAGATTTTTTACCGTTTATGATTTCAGAAATGACTAAATTACCTTTTACTATTTACCTTCAAACTTCAGAAGAGGAAATCCAATTTAGAAGAAGAAGTTATTTGTATGAAGAACAACAAAAAGAACAGACCCAATGCTTACGAATTTGAACGATTAAGAAGAAAGTCAAGAAGAAGAACACTCAAAGTTGATTTCAGATGCATTAGAATTTAAAGGAAGGGAAAATAAAGGAAAAGAAGAACGCAAATCCAAATTGACTAACAGAATTTTCATGAGAGTCTAATGGCAGGGACTAAACAGTTCACCGATAAAAACGTTAGAGAATAAATAGTTCACCGAAAAAAACGTTAGGGACTTTACCATGTATTTTTGAAAATACAAGGACTAAAAAGTATGTTTTGTCAAAATATAGGGACTAATAAATTAATTACCCTTTTAAAAAACAACCAATTCTTCGGCTCAAATAAGTAGGTATTCGTATTTTCAAATGCCAACTTAGACTATTCCCTTTTTATAGAGATCTTGAGATTTCGAACCACCCCTAGGCATGGACAGTAGGAGCATTTGTCCAGGATCCAAGAGATGGAGGGAGCCAAAAATAATATTTTTTAAAAAATAAAATAATATAGAAATTAAATCTTAAAAGATGCAACAGTTATATAAATAATCTTAGTCTTAAACAATTCGCATCACACATCTAGACACAATGAAGGGAGTGACCCAAAAATAATTTTTTTTATAAAAAAGGTACAAAAATTAAAATCTTAAAAGATGTAATGATAATAAATATAATTTATAGGCTTAAACAGTCACAACAATCAAATTTGTGACTATATTTTCTTATAATAATTTTTCGCATGTTGATACAGATTAAGTTTTTCTACAAATGAAAGTGTTGTAAATGTTTTGGCCAAATTTATTGATGTCAGCATTTGAAATTCTTCAGTTTGTTAAAAAATTGTTATCTAAATATTTCAATTGTGTTTCTAAACTTTTGATCGGGACTAAGAAAAGAACTTTCAAAAGATGGGGGTGTTGTTGTATGTCCTAGTCCCGAGATATTATATCTAATAGAACTGTTAATTATAAGGCAATAATCTGTTAAGTCAGCTTACTTATGCAAATTGATTAACAAAGTGTCCAAGGTTAGTGATCTGCTCCCGTTTGGCGGGTTCATGACTTGGTCAAGTGAAGCCATAAGGTAATAAGATACTAATTTGAATACCCTAGTCTGTTACTATCATGGGAGCGATAACTAACTAAAGACTAGTACGTGCTTGATTGTGATGGTGTTTCATCAGTTACAGACATTGGATGTCAACTTAAGGACATTATGGTTTATGAAATAGTAAGAATCTGGATTAATCCTTGAGAACACCACATGATTAGGATAGTCATAGGTGGTTCTCATGTAACATCTAAGTTGAATCCTTAGAACAAGTTCAACATGAGATCTAGATGGTTTGCATTGTACTTTGATTGATTGCCTAACAGGCCCATAATAGGGTGCCAAATATGGGTTTAGTTGGATGCACTGTATTTCATGCTTAGAAACCATGATCAAAGTGAGAGTTTGTTGAATCTTTTATAGAGATTAGATATCACCAACCACTTGTTAGTGAGACTGAGAAGCGTGTAACCAGACCTGAATGGGGCAATGTGTAATTGCTAATTCGAACTTATCAGTTCACTAGATCTCAAACAAATGCTTGAGTATCAGATGAGGATAACTTAGTTGTGCCCCGTGCTAGACTTGATATCACATAGAAATGGATTGCTTAAGACGTTACTATTAGGTTCTCAAAGGTTACACATGAGATTACCATCTCACTTGGATATTTGATGCACCCCGAGCTGCCACTTAAAGGCTCACTAAGGGATAAGTGCACCCCGTAGTTATTAAGTAATAAATCTGGACAAGTCAAGGTATCGAATCCACATGATTTATTCTGCAAGTACCAAACTACTAGGCTTCTGATGTTATCTAGGCAATAAAGGGTTCTAGATTGAGTTTTATATAAGTTAATCCTACTCCTAAGTGATCTTAAGCAAGGTAATTTAACCTCGAAGAGAGTGGAATGATACGATAATACTATTTTTGACCTAATTTAACACTTAATAGATAAACTAATTTGAGTTGCTTAGGCCTAAGGCGATTAAACCTACTTATCCTTCTAGGGTTCCCAGTATTGTAAAAGTCGCTAGGCGCTAATCGGGCGGACAAGACCTCCAAAGATTAATCGGTGATTAATCAGATTGTATTTTTATATTTTTTAGATTTATATTAAATAAATATTATATAAGCATATTTAAACTATAAATTATACTATTAAAAATAATAATAACAGGAAGAATAAAACAAATTTCATTACTATTGAGAGTTTTGAGATCTATCTCTTCTCTTTTATATCTTTCCCTCTCTTTTAGATCTATCTTCTCTTTTTCAGATCTGTCTTCTCTCTCTCAGATCTGTTGTCATGGTGAAGAATTTTTATGAAGATTGAGAGTTTTGAGATCTATCTCTTCTCTTTTAGATCTTTCTCTCTCTTTTAGATCTATCTTCTCTTTTTTCAGATCTGGCTTCTCTCTCTCAAAACTGTTGTCATGGTGAAGAATTTTTATGAAGATGGAGAATTTTGAGATCTATCTTCTCTCTCTCAGATCTATTTCTCTCTTTTAGATCTATCTCCTCTCTTTCAGATCTCTCTTCTCTCTCTAAAACACAGGATCAATTTTATAACTCAATTTTCTCTCTCTCTCTCTCTCTCAATTAGTTATAACTAAATTAACTATAACTAATAGTAGAATTTAAGAAAAATAAATCTCTCTCTCTCTCTCTCTCTCTCTCGGCGATGACCAAGGCGATCGTGAAGGTTAAGGGGGATGGGTCGGTGAAGGCAGGCGGCTGGCCTGTGTCGGATCTGGTGGTGGCGGGGCGCGAGCGGGGCAATGACTTCGGGATCGATGAGGCGTGGGCGGCGGCGGATGATGGGAGATCCGAGGGATCTCCTCGGGGGAGGAGGCGGAGCAGCGGGATTCGGAGGGATCGGTCGAGGGATAGGAGTAGATCGGAGTGGGTGGATGGTGGGGAGGCGGATCCGGCGGTTTCGACGGGGGGTGCTAGGGGTGCGTCGGTGCCGTTGGGGGCTTCTAGGGATGCGGCGGCCGATCGGGGGCTGGAAGGTGTTGGTGCCGCGGCCGCGGCCCTGGACTCGTTTTTCGCGGAGGGACGCGCGCATGATTCCGGAGTTAGAGGGCCGCTTCCGGTGCTTGGGCCACAGGGAGTACCGGCCGTCTCTCCCCAGTAGGATGAGAATGTCGTGCGACTTTCGTTGGCCGCACAGGCCGCACAGGCCGCGCTGGCCGCGCAAGCCGCACAGACTGCGCAAGCCGCTCAAGCGGGAGTTTCCGTGGATTTGGGAGGCCCCTCCTAGAGGGATAAGTTGCTAGGGGTGTCAGAGGAGGATCCCATGATGGAGGTGGATGCTTTTGAGAATGATTCCGGGGATTTTCTCTCTGATTCCGATTCTGAGGATGGAGAGCCTGATAACCCGCTGTGTCCTAGGATCCGGCTGTCCTCATTTGACAAGCGGGTCATGAGATCGAAGTGGAAATTGGCGTTAATCGTCACTGTGTTGGGGAAAAGGATCAGTTTCAATTATTTTGCCCAGAGGATCCAGGCTCAATGGGCAAAGAAAGGAAAGGTTACTATCACAGACCTTGAAAATGACTATTATGTCATTAAATTCACAAGGGCTGAGGATTTCAATGCTGTTGTGAATGGTGGTCCGTATATTATCTCCAATCATGTGTTGGCTCTGAGACCTTGGGTCCCAAATTTTGATCCCCATGATTGCTCTGTTAACAGGATCCTTACTTGGGTTAGGTTCCCGTGCCTACCTCTTGAATACTACAGTGATAGGTTCCTGAACAAGATAGGTAGCCTTGTTGGGAAAGTCCACCATGTTGATAAGACTACCATTGGGGCAGTGAGAGGCAAGTTTGCCAGGGTCTGTATCGATATTGATCTCGCTAAGCCTCTTCTTTCTCAGTTCTGTACTCAAAACAAGGTCTATCATATTGAATATGAAGGTATACACAACATCTGCTATGAATGTGGTATGTTTGGCCATACCCTTGAGGGTTGTCCTAAGAGGAGGAAGGACGTGGAGGAGTTGGTGCAACCTATCATAGGTGAAGCTGAGAAGAGTCAAGGGGAAGTAAGGAGCTTTGGCCCATGGATGCTTGCCAAGAGGCCAGTGAGAAGGAAGCCACAGGCTAATGTTAATGCTAATCATTCACCAGATATTAGTACGATGATGACTACTCTCCAGATTGCTTCTGAGATCAAGGTCAGACCCCCGGATATTAAGAAGGGGATTGAGACTGGAGTGGACTCAGCTTCGGGTTCCGGGTCAAGGTTCGGTGTTTTGTCTATGGAGGAAGATCAGGACTCGGATCCTTCTGATAAGCAGATTGATTTAAGCATGCCTGGTCTGGAGTCGGTAGAGCATGCCTCTAGTCTGGGTAATTCTATTAATCCTCTCTTTGTCTCTAATGCTTCTGCTAAAGGCAAAGAGATTCCCCAGTCTATCCTGTCAGTTGGGAAGGGTTTGAGTAGGGAGGCGAGTACTCTACATCCTCCTGTTGATGCTCCTATTGGTAAGACTATATGAGTGAGTAAGTTAAACATGAAGAATCCCAAAGGGAAACCTAAAAAGAACCTTCATGGTTTGAATTCTTTGGATAAAAGGGGTCCTTCTGGGACCGCCTCTAGGCTCTCCGGAGCCCCGAACAAATACCTGATCTAGGGTTTGGGCCTGCGTCTGTAGTCTCCCCCTCTGATGGACTTCTTCGTTTGGAATGTTAGAGGTGCGGCGAGCAAGGCTACCCGCATTCATGTCAATGATCTCATTAAACAGTTTAACCCTTCCTGCTTTGTCCTTCTTGAGACCAAGGTTAGTGGAGCCAAAACAGATGAGGTGGTTAGAAAGTTTAAGAATTGGAATTGCGTCAGGTCGGAGGCTACTGGACGGGCAGGGGGGATTTGGCTCTTTTGGAAGCCAGGTCAAGTCAATATTGATATTGTTACTATGGACAGTCAATTCATCCATAGTAAGGTGTGTTACCCGGGTAATAAACCCTTCTTTATTACCTTCGTCTATGCTGATCCTGTTTCGACTAACCGAAGAAGGCTGTGGGAGATCCTTCATTCTTTTAGCTCTAACATGGTGGAGGCGTGGTTGGTTGCCGGGGATTTTAATGACATTGCCCTCTTGAGTGATCAGAGAGGAGGGGGTAATCATTATGTGAACCGGTGTCTTAATCATAAGCAAAGTATGGATATGTGCGGGCTTTCGGACCTGGGTGCTGCTGGCCACAAATTTACCTGGAAAAGGAATAGTGTGTTTGTTAGGTTGGATAAGGTGTACGCTAATGTTGCAGCGATTTATAGGTTTCCTGAGGTCAAGGTACTTAATCTCCCTTTCCGTCACTCAGACCATTGCCCTATCCTCATTAATTTGGTCAAAGGAAATCGGCTGAAAGGTAATAGACCTTTTAGGTATCTGGTGGCTTGGGAGTCTCACCCCGAGTTTAAGGATTTCGTTAAAAGCAATTGGCATCCCCACTCTGATGTTCTCCTCGCTACTGAGGAATTCAGGAGGAATGTGGCTGTTTGGAATAAAAATACTTTTGGTCATATTATCAGGAGGAAGAACAAACTCTTGAGGAGAATGGAAGGTGTTCAGCGTTGCTTGGAGGTTCGTTTTGATCATAGCCTGAATGGTCACCTAAGAGCTCTTCAGAACGAGTTGGAAGCTGTGCTTAGACAGGAAGAGCTTCTGTGGTTCCAGAAATCTAGGAAGGCTTGGATTCAAGACGGGGACCGGAATACCAGGTTTTTCCACCTCTCAACGATCATTAGGAGACAGCGAAATAGGATCGAGGCTATTAAAGACGCCAGTGGTGAGTGGATTTTTGAGGAGGAGGACATTCGGCGCCTTGCCCTTGATTTCTACAAGGACCTGTTCAGAGAGGAAGCTGTGGACCTAGAGAGTGCCCACTCTGGCATTTCCTTTCCTCGTTTGGGGGAGGATGCTATTAATAATGCTTTCCATCCCATTGAGCTTAAAGAGATTGATCTGGCCTTCTCCAGCATCGGTTCCACTAAGGCTCCTGGTATTGATGGTATCCCCGCTAGTTTCTATCATAAACACTGGGACACTGTTAAAGAGGGTATATACAGCTTTGTGTTAGGTGTCTTTGGTGGTTCGAACGATATCAGTTTGGTTAATAAAACCCTCCTTGTCTTGATTCCTAAGGTTGCCAAGCCTTCTTCCTTTCTCCAGATGAGACCCATCAGTCTTTGTAATGTCTTGTATAAAGCTATTACTAAGATTGTGGCTAATAGAATCCGGAAGATCCTTCCGGATATTATCAGCCAAAATCAAGGGAGCTTTGTTCCTGGAAGACATTTGATGGATAACGTTGTTATTGCCCAGGAGGTTATCCATTCTATGCAGATTAAGAAAGGCAAGAAAGGGATCATGGCTCTCAAGCTGGATCTGGAGAAAGCCTATGATAGGTTGAACTAGAGCTTTCTTCTGGATAGTTTAGCCAAAGCTGGTATCCCGGAGAACTGGAGGAATTTGATTGGAAAGTGTATCTCCTCTCCTGTTTTCCAGGTTATGATCAATGGGGATATGTCGGATGAGTTCTCTCCATCCAGGGGTATTCGTCAAGGGGATCCTATGTGCCCCTTCCTTTTTGTTATTGCCATGGAAAGATTGTCTCACCTGATCCAAGAGGCGGTGAGCAAAGGGACTCTCCACCCTGTTTCCATCAACAGACATTGCCCCCATGTTACCCATTTACTCTTTGTTGATGATGTCATGCTTTTTGTGGAGGGTAATGAGGAAAAAATTAAGGCTGTGATGGATATCCTCGACTGCTTTTGTGAGGCTTCTGGCCAGAAGATTAACATCCATAAATCTCGTATGCTTTGTTCCAAGAATATGGATAATAGCTTGTGTAGAAGACTGAGTGAGATGTCTGGCATTCCCCTGACTCAATCGTTTGGGAAATACCTTGGGGTCCCTCTTCATAGTGACAGGGTGTCCAAAGCCTCTTTTAAAGACATTTTGGACAAATCTAACGGTTTGTGTGCTAGCTGGAAAGCTAATTCTCTTTCCCTTGCAGGTCGCCTTACTTTAATCCAGTCTATCAACTGCGCTGCTCCAAATCACATCATACAAGCCTGTAAGCTCCCTGAGCCGGTCCTCAATGACCTTGATAAAATTAATCGGCGTTTTCTGTGGGGAGAGTCTGGGGATGGGAGGAAGATTCACCTGGTCCCTTGGAAGGAAGCCTGCCAGCCTAAGAGCAGGGGGGTCTTGGTATAAGGCAAGCTAAGGACAATAATAAAGTCCTGTTAATGAAGCTTCTTTGGAGAATGTGGCAATCCCCCTCCTCCCTTTGGGTTCGTCTTCTGTGCGGCAAGTATAGGAAAGATAGAATCTTTGGTGGCCCGAAGGAGAGGGTTGTCAGCTGTTCCTTCCTCTGGAAAGGGCTTAGTGCTGTTTTTGCTGAGTTCTGTACGGGGATTGGCTTGGAGGTGGGTAATGGGAGATCCATTAGTTTCTGGTATGACACCTGGATTGGTGACAAACCGTTGATTGAGGTGTGCATCGCCCCTCCACCGAATGATCTCCTCTCCTGGAGAATTGCTAATGTGGTGGACTCGGAGGGAGACTGGATCTGGTCTAAGTTCGACTCCTTTCTTAGCCTGGAGACCCTCCTTAATATTAGAGGTGTGAAGATTAGTAATCAGGAGGAGGATAAGGACAGACACTGCTGGGCCTTGACTAATAATGGTTCTTATTCTTGCAAATCGGCCTATGAAGCTTTTACCCCTAATAGGGCTGATCCTCCCTTGGAAATTTGGAAGTCCATTTGGGCCCTCAAAGTCCCCTACCACATTAGGAGTTTCCTATGGCTGGGAGTCAAAGACAGGCTCCTCACGAATGCAGATAGACACAGAAGGCACTTGGCTGTATCTGGTGCCTGTAGCAGATGCAGCGGCCATGTGGAAACCTTGTGCCATGCTTTGAAGGATTGCCCGAATAGTAGAAAGGTTTGGGAAAGGGTCCTTGCTCACCACATCCTTCCTTCCTTTATGGGGTTCTCTGATATTGACTGGTTCTCTGAAGGCATTAATGGAAATTTATTGGCCAGTATGGAGCACGGGGCTATTCTCTTCGCTATTATTTGTCACCAAATGTGGAAATGGAGGAATGAAGAGTTATTTGCTGAGAAGACTATCTTTTTTCCTGACCTCCGGTTTTACTTCTCGAAAAAACTCTCTGTTATTACAAAGAGTTTTGAAGGAGAGCCCCTGGTTCACCCCTCCCCGGTTAAAGAGGTCCAGTTAGTTGGTTGGAGGAAGCCCAGGGAAGGGGTTGTCAAGTTGAATACGGATGGCTCCTGCCTTAGTAATGGCAGAATTGCTGCTGGTGGAGTTCTTCGGGATGCCGGTGGCGCCTGGCTGGCTGGGTTTACCCATAACTTAGGTACGGGCTCCTCCTTTACTGCGGAGCTCTGGGGGATCTTGTCTGGCATTAAACTCGCCATTCGCATGGGTGTTAAACGACTTTGGGTGGAGTCTGACAATTTGGAGGCTATCAACAGGATTTCGGATAGACAGGCTGTTTGTCTTAAGAGTCAGAATCTCATTAAAGCCATCTTGAGGCTTCGTCCTGCCTTCGATTCTCTTACCTTCTCCCATATTTATAGGGAGCAAAACCGCGTGGCGGATCGTTTGGCAGCTGCTGGGCATGGGGGGATGTTAGGTGTTTCTACCCTTTCCGTTCCTCCTTTTCTGTTACCTTCTCTTCTTGAGGATAGGATTAGGGTCAGTCTTCCTAGACTGATCCCGGGTTAGGTTTTTGTTTGTTTGTTTTTTTTCTTCCCTTCTTACCAAAAAAAAAAAAAAAAATAAAAAATATTATATAATAGAAAAATATAAATATTTATTTTAAATAAATAATAAAATAGTTATTAGTTAATACTAATTATAATGTATAAATTGGGCCACTTTTAACCTATTTCAGCCGATTTTTTCCGCCTAGACCGATTTTTCCCGCCTAACCCGACTAGTCCGACTTGACCGACTTAACCCGATTTGAACCGCCTAGGTGGAAGAAAATCAAGCTCCCGACTTACGTCGACCAGTTATATAAAATCGGTCGATGTTGTAAAAATCACCGATATATCGGCCGATTAGTCACCGACTTGACAGATTTTTACAACACTGAGGGTTCCCAGTCCGCTATTCCTTTGTTATAGGCCGAACTAGCTCTAAAGTTCAGGAATTTTAGTCTTACCAACTATGAGGTTGTCAATCTCATAGGGTTAGTCAAATTCGACACGTATGAGTATCACGCCTCACTGTGTGGTCGGGCGTGATAGCCCCACGTCTCACCATGTGGGCGGGCGTGATATCTACACACCTCACCGTGTGGTCGGACGTGGGACTATCACGTCTGACCACACGGTGAGGCGTGGGGCTGTCACGCCCGACCACACGGTGAGGCGTGATAGACACACGCCCGTGTGTCGAGAGAGCAAAAAAATAGCTTTTGTATCCCGTAAATAGGCCGTTAAACCCGTAAATAGGCCGTTAAACCCGTAACTACATAAATGTACTTAACAAATAAAATTAATAAACATAAAAATTAAAATAAACATTAATAAACATAAAAATTAAAATAAAAATTTAATATCTACAACAAAAAGTGTTTAAATGTATGAATGTCTACAATAAAAAATCAGCTCACTCGATGCCACGCATCCATAAACTGATCCATCTCCCTCTTAATGCGTGGAACATCCTCGTCAGATCGGTGGGTAGCCGATAGTTGGGTGACACGCCACAACCAGCTAACCCACTGCAAAAAAATAATAATAAATAAATAATAAAAATTAAATACATATAAACTAATACTAAATAATAACATTAAATAATAATAAACTTACAAATTCGCTGTTGGCGCAAGCATGCTGTACCGGTCCAGCCTGTGGTGCATGAAGGAGATGGGGATGCGAATATCGCCTATACCAGTACATATAAGCAGCATCACAAGCAGTGGGATCGTATCCAACTGGTCGGCATCTGCCCCGATCAATGGATCGAGCCCGTGGAAATCTCCACCAAGTATCCTCAACTGTGACTAAGGAATGCGTGAGCTTATACGCTATATATCTCCATGGCCGTACTGCTTTATCAGGTCTAATACGCTCAGCTGGGATAGTTTGAGTATATCTGACCTGTCGCAGCGCTCGATCGGGCATATACGGCTCGACGATGTCTCTACACTGTATCCAACCGGCGTATGACACTCGAAGCCGATCATCATCGGAGACAGGACCATAAGGCAACCACGTCACCTAAACAAAAATAATAGTCAATAAAAAATAATAATATACTATAAATAATACTTACATTAATTCTAAAATTTTATAAAATACCTCTGCTGCCGTCATACGGTCCAGCTGCCCGCGTATGGTATCTAGTCGGGTGGTCGTCTTGCCTGGTACCCCAACCTCCCATCTCAGTTTACGGGCATGGTCAGCTGGGTTCAAGTGAGCTCCTCTATGCGGCCAGAACACCGGAAAATACTCGTATATCTATGCCTGCAGTAGGGTCAAACATCCGCAAATACCTGAACAGTCTCCTCTGCTCGCTATCCCCAGCTGCCGGTACAACATGGCTAGTGTAGCAGACCCCCATGATAGTCCAGCTGTCCCGCTAACACCACCGTAAACCTCAGCAAGATGGGCCGGTCTAATCCTATCTCCACTCTTGTCAACAAACAGAGTGGATCCAAGCATAAGCCACATCCACGCTGTGGCCCGAGTAGCGTCATCCCTACCCTCAGTGAGAAGCCCCTGTACAGCCCCAACAAATACACCTCCACCACCCCATAAATTTCAGGTCGGCAACAGAAGCTCAGCCTGACTCACCCCAAACATCATCATGCACATGGCATGAAGCCCGTTAGTAGGGGGAGACTCGGACACCATCGGACCGTCGATCGGGATCCGAAGAATTTGCCACACATCATGCAGCTGGATAGTCATCTCCCCGAACGGCATGTGGAATGAGTTCGTGTCGGGCTACCACCGCTCCACGAACGCAGTCAATAGCGGAGTGTCGAGGTTCTTAAACATGGTCTGTGGAAGGTGAGACAAACCAGTCCTCTCGATCATCTCCCTCAGCTGTAAAATGACACATATACAATTTATATAATTACTGAATGTTTTTTATATTCATAGTTAAAAATACAAATTATAATAAATGTTGACACTATATATTATTCTTACTTCGGGTGACGCACCAGAAAACCACTGACACAAATCTCGGCATGCTGATGATCTATTGTAGCATGTCAGAAACGACCGAATCTCTCCTCCCAACATCCGTGAGGCAACATGTCCTAGAAAACTAGGAATCACGGAACCATCAACGGGACCACCATCTACCGGTGCAGTAACTAGCCAGCTCTCGTCCTCACTACCTTTGGGACGTTTGCTTGTCCCTGAAAATTATAATAAATTATACTAAAATTATACTAAAATATACTAATATACTAAAAATATAGTAATATACTAAAATATACTAAAATTGTAATAATATACTAATATATACTAAAATTATACTAAAATATACTAATATATGCTAAAATTGTAAAATTATACTAATATATACTAAAATTATACTAAATTATACTAAAATTATAAAATATATACTAAAATATACTAAATTATACTAATATACTAAAATTATAATAAATTATACTAAAATTATAAAATATATACTAAAATATACTAAATTATACTAATATACTAAATTATACTAATATACTAAAATTATAATAAATTATACTAAAATTATAAAATATATACTAAAATATACTAAATTATACTAATATACTAAAATATACTAAATTATACTAAAATTATAAAATATATACTAAATTATACTAAATTATACTAAAATTATAAAATATATACTAAAATATACTAATATACTAAAATAATACTAAATTATACTAAAATTATACTAAATTATACTAATATACTAAAATATACTAAATTACTAAAAAATACATGTATTCCTACGCGCTGGGTCGGCTGTCTCCCCGGGGTCGGCTGCTCATCGCTCTCCTCAACCTCGCGATCATGTGCAACTGCAGACTGTCGCACTACCCGGGCTACCACATCCAGGGTGTCCTGAAAACCATCGCTATCAGGCTCTCTATCATCATAATCGGTTGCCCCCTCCGATCCATCAATATCGGGCTGCTGCACAATCGATCCCCTCCTCAACTGGTCCGTCGCAGCCCCTCTCCGTCTACGACCGAAAATATCAATACCACGTAATCTCGTATGTCGTGGTGTATCATCCTCTCCGTCCATATCTAGACGACGAGCAGATGACGGGATGGATTTCCCACCCCTAGTAGGCCGCTCCGTCTACATAAAAAATTACACTAAATTAAGAAAATTCTGCTAAAATACTACTAAATTAATAAAATTGTAAATATACTATAATTATAAAATTATAATAAATTATACTAAAGTTTTAATCAATTTAATTATACTAAATTTATAAAATTACCCTAAATTAATAAAATTGTAAATCATTGTAAATATACTAAAGTTATAAAATTATACTAAAGTTTTAATCAATTTATACTAAATTTATAAAATTACCCTAAATTAATAAAATTGTAATAATCATGCTAATACTATACTAAATTTATACTAAAATTAAACTAAAATTACTAAAATTTTAAATAATATATATTTTTATTAAAAAACAACGTGGGCGTAAGGGTATCACGCCCGACCTGCGGTTCGGGCGTATGCGCATCACGCCCTACCGTTGGTGCGGGCGTATGAGCACCACGCCCTCCCAGCGGTTCGGGCGTATGCGTATCACGCCCTACCGTTGGTGCGGGCATATGGCTATCACGCCCTCACCATTGGTAGGGCGTGATACTCATACGCCCGCACCGCAGGTCGGACGTGATACTCATACGCCCGACATGCGATTCCGGTGAATTTTTAGAAACACCCACAGATTCATTATGAGCTCAAAATCAACGAAATAAAGCGGTGAATCTTACCACTTGATCTTTTCCTTTACGTCTTCTGTCGTCATCTATGATTCGGTTCACTGTGTTGTCCGGATTTAAGCAAAAATAGTTTAGGGTTCTTGAGAGGTTTTGGATTAAGCAAAAAAGTAGTTCGGTCAATTGTAGGGGCTAGAAGTATAAATTAGTGGCTAGGTTTAGTAACCCACTTATATTAACTAGGTTATATATATAAAGAGTTATGGTCTCTAGAGCATAAACATTATAAGTTTGTAGCCTCCTATATGAATGGTAGACGTGCTAGTTGCTTTTATTCCTATTAGGTCCATAGACTTACGATGTTCTCGATTCCGCTTAATCTATTACCCTATGGATTCAATATGCTTATGTTATTTTTTTTTTATCATAATGAGTTAATATGAGTTTATGGTAATGAGATTTTGATCTATAAATCTAATTCCAACCATCCTTTCTAGAGAATCAAGATGTTTAGGGTTACTTTTACTTAGTTTATCTCAGATTATCAAAATTGAAATGTATTTATTTTTATTTTTGTATGGATTCACTTATGTCATGTGACATTTATGTGGTGTTGAAGGATCCCATGATCCTGAACCGATCTTACCTGGGATCGCAAATCCCAAGTTTGTCTATGAAGAGCAGATCTAATTATATTAGTGTCTAGAATTGATTTCTTCTGTGTAATACTAATTGATAAGGCCTCATTGGTAAGTGCTACAAGATCTCGTACATTGGAACCCATGGTTATGGACCCGAATCCATTAGTATGGAACATTTTCTTTTCCAAGTGAAATCCCCTAGTATACGAAAGAGTAAAAAAGTGCTTTCGTTGTTGTGGAATAAGACATTCAACTAGGTGCTTTTTTTTTTTTAAAGAAAAGACCATGCATTAAATATAATTAGAATATAAATCTTGAATAATGAAATCTGGAGGATTAGTATGCCACTTCACGTTCTTGCATAGAATAGGTTGCTCTATATGGAAGTAGGTGTTATGTTAGGTGCTGTTTGATAAAATTGAAAATTAAGTGCTGAAAAAATAAGTACTAAATTTTAAGTGCTGAATATTATAAGTGCTGAAAATATTGAATGATTTAACATTTATAAAAATATTAGTTGATAATATTTAATTTAAAATATTAAGTTAAATATTTTGACTTATCAAAATAAGTGATTTTTAACTTAATTAACTAATTTAAGTGGTAGAGAAACAATTTTTATCAAACGTACTTAAATTAAATAAGTGTTTAATATTTTAATTTAAGTAATTAAGTGATTTATCAAACAAGGCTTTAGTCTTTTTGATAAGAAGATGATGAGATTACATTCAAAGTGATTTTACTGTAACAACAACAAAAATAAATTAGTTCATTACAATATAATGAACTTTTATAAACTTATTAAGATATTGTATAAACTTAAGTCATCCAATATTAAGATAAAAGAGTCACAATGGAAAGACTTTTGCAGTAGGAGAAAAATATAATTAATTATGCATTCTTTTCAACAAAATAATTTAGCATAGAGATTTGAGTGAAAAAGCCACACATAAAAATTTGGATGAATATTATATTAATTGAAAAATTCTTGTTTGAAATTAGAATAAGTTATATAACCAATGAAGGAAATAATGATTAATAATGGATCCAAAGTGCAAAAGTCAAATTAAAACTTCAACGGATAAAATAATAACATCTAAAATAAAATAAAACATTGTTGCTTTCATATATAGTATACACTCCCAAAGGAAAACATGTTTTGTTTAACATTGAGCCCCTCATCCTCCTGAGTATTTTATGCATGAATTCTTCAACCATATGGTATATATTCATTATTCAATACATTTATAGTAACAATTTTGGGAATTCTCTACCCATTATAGTAATTAATAATATTAAAACAAATATATCATATAGTTCAGGGGCGTAACTAGGAGGGTTGGGGTGGGCTCGAGCTCTGGCAAGTCGCCGGAGAATTGAGAAATTTTTTTTTAGTAATGATGTCTGATAATATTTTGAAGAGAATTATATTGACTCTATATAGTATTATTTTAATGCTTAATGATAGATGAGATGGTTAATGATGATCATTTCTATTTGAGAGGTCCTATGTTCAACTCCCTCCAATATCAATTTTTATATTTATTTTAATTTTATTTTTTATAAAAACATGTTACCATTATTAATTAATTTAAATGGACTCTTTATTTTTATTTTGATAACATTTTTGAATTCATTTTTAATATGTCTTTACCATTAAAAAAAAGTAAACCTATTTAATATTCATTTTTATTATGCTTTTATCATTAAAAAAAAGTAAACATGTTTAATTTTCTGTTAGTTCAATACTAGTTTCTAAAAAATGATAACATTTTTATAGTTTTAACGAGTTGGAGGCTAAATTTTTTTTTTGTCCAGCCCTAATGGGTTGGACTTTGAAAATTTACCATCAACCGCACAATTAAAATTAGCCCCCCGAATTATTGTGTTAAAAATTATTGAATTTTACGTGATATAATACTTTTAATGTTATAAAAATTTATTATTAAATATTTAAGCTTGGTTCCGCCACTGATATAGTTTATACAGGTAATTAGCATGAAACTGTCACATATATGAAATTAAATTAATATTATTTTTAAAAATTTGCGCACAATGCGCTTACATTAAAGAAGAAAGAAAAATCTCCACCAGACCCGGATGTGATTCGAACCCATGACCTCCCTGGTCATAGGTAAGCTCTCAACCACTAGGCGAAGAGTTTCACCATAATTAAATTAATATTATAAAATGTTGGTTTTGTAAGAAAGAAATAGATTAATTTAATTAATTTATAATTTATGAATGAGTTTTAACTTTTGGTTCAAACTTCGGAATCAGAATTGGAATCGAAATCGGAATGTTACCGAATCAGAATCGGAATGACTATTTATTTATTTTGTTTGGTTTAATTCGGAATCGGAATCCAATTACTTCTAAGAGTATTTGATTCAAATTTCAGAGTTGGAATCAAAATCGAAATTGGATAAAATTAAAATTTCTTAAATTTTAATAAATAAATAAAATATAAAAACCATTAATTATAAGTTAACAAAAAAAAATTAAATTAATATACCTAAAATAGCATGTATAAATATATTAATTTCATGTGAAAAATATGTTAATTATATTATTTTGGAAAGATTTTACATTGGTATTAGTTACTTATGTGCAAGGTGTTAATTAATTGGAAATCCAAATAGGAGCTAAAATTGAGCAAAAATGAGTAAGAAATCAAGTTTTCAGTGAAAGACGCGTACGAGAATCAGAAGACGCGTCAGAGATTCAACAAACAAAATAAGGAAGTGGATACAAAGTCTCTGTCGCGACCGAGATTCTGGAAATCTCGATCGCGACGCGCTCCAGCCAAGCCAGAAACGCACGACTCCGCCCCTTCCTTTCTCTTCCCTAAGCCACGATAGAGATTTCAGGAATCTCTACAGAAATAGCAATTTTATTCAGCACATTTTACATGTTTCAATTTCCAAGCGATGCATCATTTCATCTGAATAGAGGCAACTCTTCACCAACGGATACGTCCTTTCAACACACATCTTAAACAATTATAAATAGAGGGGATTTTCAGAATTCAATGTTGGATATTGTAGTTCATAATTTTGTTAGAGACATACTTGTTATACAAGTTGTATAAATAGTTAGATACAAGATACAGATTTTATAGTTTACATTAGAGTTTTCTTCGAAGTCGAGTTTATGCTCTGTAGTGACCGAAGAGGTGCTATTTTGAGGATTCAGTGAGAGGAACCAGTATTAAAGGCGCCCCACGGTTTGACAAACCTACGAAGTTGAGTAAATAATTGACAACCCGAAACTCAATGTAGTCAAAATTCCATCCAAACTTCTTCTTCTCTGTTAACTTATGACGTTTCAATTCAAACTAATAAAATATCTTTTCAATACAATTTCATTTTTACTATTATTTATTTAAAGTTTGATTTAACGAAACTCTTTGAGTAATCTAATTGGTGTTTTCATGCAAAAACATTTAGAAACAAATTTGGTATTTTCCCATGCAAACTTTGTTGAATACTTAAGCGAATTCGGATTTATATTTGGTCATTGAGGCAATACAAATAATCAGGTTTAGATTCCGAATTTGATAAGGTTTTCAATCTTAGGCCGAAGAGGAAAGATTGATTACAGTTCAATGCCTTTAAATTGAATTAACTGATAATTTATTACATCTTTATAAACGAATCAAAGTTATAAGTTGTGTTTTCGTTTAGTATAAATAAGCCTTGGAAATTAACTTTAATCTAAACATAATTTCTATAAATTGTAATCTTAACTACAACCAAAATTAGAATCGGAAATCACTTTTTAAACCATTTAACGATTTTTTCTATTGACCTCGAGAAAACGAATTTAATCAGAATTATAAGTTTTTATAATCAAACGTTCCATGTGGGATCGATATCTTTTTATTACTACAAGCGAAACCGTGCACTTGCGGAAATCGCTCAACAAGATTTTGACGCCGTTGCCGGGGAACGGTGTTGATTTAAAATTTTTTTATTTTTGTATTTTATTCCGAATCTTGGTTTACAGATACTTATATTTATGTTACATATTATATTTACTTACAAATTTTGTTTTTCAATTTTTTTAAGGTAGTTTCAGTTCGTACGCGTAATTTCTGTTCATGCGCAGTACTAGAAGTTTGGACATTCAACTGGAATCACTTGATCCTGAAATTGAGAAGACGCTAAAGAAAAATAAAAATAATAAAAAGAAAAAGAATAAAGAGCCACAAAATCAAGAGCCACAAGTAGTAGAAATGGCTGGAGAACACCCTAGACTTATGGATTACACTACACCAGGAGTTAACGAAGTTACCAATAGTGTAGTTAGACCCTAAATTAATGCACACAATTTGAGATAAAACCATCATTATTGAATATGCTACAAAATAGTGTTACTTTCTATGGATTGCCTAACGAAAATCCAAATGCCCATTTGACTAACTTTCTTGAGATTTGTGACACCATTAAAATTACAGACGTTTCTACCGAAGCAGTCAAACTTCGCCTTTTTCCTTTCACATTGAAGGTCATGGATAAGGTTTGGTTGAATTCTTTACCAGTCGGAACAATCCAAACTTGGAACCAATTAGCCCAAGCATTTTTATCCAAATATTTTCCCTAGCCAAAACAACAAAAATCATTAAAGAGATTACATCATTTACATAACATGAAAATGAAACCTTGTATGAAGCATGGGAACACTTCAAAGAACTTCAACGTTCATTTACCCGATGAACTTTTAATGCAAACCTTTTACAATGGTATTAATCCTACCACAAGGGGTTCATTAGATGCTACGTCAGGAGGTTTATTTATGAAGAAGACATCTGCTGAAGCAAAAGAACTTTTAGAGGAAACGGCTATAAACAGTAGCATGTGGCCTGCAGAATGTGCACAGACACTGGTTACTCCAAAACCATCATCCTCAACTTCGTCATCTATTAAAGGTATAATTAATCTTAACCCTATAGCGATGCTACAAGCACAATTTTCTGCGCTCTCGGATAAAATTGACAAGCTTATGACACCGTGTGATGTTAACGGTAACCTAGATTATGGATGGAAGATGAATGGTTTTTGAAAAGTTGATCGAATTTATTTTCGATCCTTTTAGAATTATTATCCTGGTGATCAATTTTACCACCAATTCCATCAATAAATTTATCAATCTTAGAAGAAAGATTTCCTAGTGGGTCACTGGTGTGGTTAGTGTTTGTCTTATCTTGGTTGAAATTTCCTTCTTTCCAGCCAAAATTTGGATGACTTCTCCATCCTTGGTTATAGGTATTCGAATAAGGATTATTGCAATTCTGCTTGTTCTTCCGAATCCGAATTACTACAATCATTATTAGATTGGTTCTGTACTTCAGTATGTAATTTGTCTATCTTGTGAGACAAAATAGAAAATTGTGCTTGCAATAGTGTAACAGGGTCTAAGTCATGTATACCTTTCACCTCGAGGATGAAGAAGAGGCGGGAGCATTACTTGTATTAGTAACATGCGATCTCTCTACTGGCCACATACTGCTGTTTGTTGCCATTTCTTCCAACAGATCAAATGCTTCAATAGAAGTCTTTTTCATAAATGACCCTCCAGCCATCGCATCAATTGTTCCTCGGATGGTTGGGTTTATACCATTATAGAAGGTTTGCATGAGTAATTCTTAGGGTAGGATATGTTGTGGGCAGAACCTTTGCAGTTCTTTAAAGCGTTCCCACGCCTCATAAATGGTTTCGATTTCGTGCTGGGTGAATGATGTAATTTCTTTGATAACTCTTGCTATTTTTGCTAGGGGAAAGAATTTGGATAGAAAACTCTTGGCTACTTGGTCCCAAGTGGTGATTGTTCCTGGTGGAAGTGAGTTCAACCAGGCTTTTGCTTTGTCTTTCAGGGTAAATGGGAAAAGGCGAAGCTTAATATCATCTGTTGTCACCCTGTTAATTTTAAAGGTGTCACAGATCTCCAGAAAACTTACCAGATGAGTGTTTGGATTCTCCTTTGGCAGTCCATAGTATTGGACACTATTTTGTAACATTTGAAGTAAAGATTGTTTGATCTTAAACTGTTCTGCAACAATTGGTGGATGGACTACCCCATCCGGTACTCCATTGAGTCCTGGTGCGGCGTAGTCCATTAATCTTTGCGGTACTACCATCTTTGCTTTATTTTTGTTCTTATTTTCCCTTGCTCTTTTCTTTTTTCTTTAAATTCTTTTCAATCTCAGGTTGATAAGGTTATAGTGTCTGCACTTCGTGTCTGACGCATAAACTTTTAATCTTAGTACCTGCTAATCAGAAAGAATTTCATATAAGTCTATAGACCAAAATTTGGAATAAATAAATAATGATTTATATAAGTCAATCTCTTTGGCGTTCCCTGTCAACAGCGCCAAAAACTTGTTAGGCGAATTCCACAAGTGCACGGTTCTGCTTGCAGTAATAATAAGATATTGTTCCCACAAAGAACACTGATTATCTACTATAACTGATTAATTTATAAATTCGTTTTCTTTTAGTTATAGAAAATAAATAATTAAGTTTGTAAAATAGTTTTGTTTAAAAATAATAATAAAACTTAAGTTAGATTTCTTTGGTTTCTATTATGTGCATAGATCGGGATACAAATAGGTTTTTGTAAACATAAACCTGTAAATACTTTTCAACCTTACTGTAGTTGTATCAAGTAAGAATATTTAATCCAATCTCTCGATCCAGGATTAAATAACTTAGATATTTTTAGATAAATAATCCCAATTCCTCGACCTATTATAGTGAATTGGAATTAAGAATTAAAAATGAAACAAGTAGATGATGTGATACAATTATCCTTTGATGAACTAAATCTCTTCTAACTTCATAAAATGATAACTATTCCTATGTCTTGCTTATATGGATTTCTCTAGAATATTCATGAAAGCAGTAATGGAATGAAATGATGAACATAAAATAATTTGCATTGGATTGAATTGTGGTTTTGATAAACAAGTATTTGACAGAGTTGATCATATGTCAAAAGTAAAGAATACAGAGAAGAAAGACTATAACAGATGAGAGTATAAGGGTTGTTAATCCTTTTACTGTCTCTGTAAGGATGTCAAGCCTCTAGGCGTCTTCTTTTTTTGCATCTTGTATCTCGAGAAGTGTATCTCTCGATCTTGCTTCCTTTAATGCTGGAATAAAAGCTTTAGAAATTATTGTATATTGACATCTTCAGTTTATCTCCGAATTTCTCTTGAGAATTTCTGCAGAGTGTCAATTTGTATTGTTTTATCTTCTCTATTGTTGTATATTGAATGGAGAGAGGAGTATCCTTCTTATAGTGGATGAAGGATTGCGCCCTTTCAAGATGATAACTCTTCAAGTGTTGTTATGGAGAGTCACAACTAGTGGTGAAGAAGAATGATGATTCAGTTTGAAGGAGATGACTTTGTGTTGAAGAATCATGTCTTTTGCAGTAAAAACATCAGTCACGAAAGAGACAGAGGTGTCACGTTCGTGACTATGCTTTGCTATGCAAAGTTGATGGATTTGTCTATCACGATCGCGAAAGATGTTTTTCATCAACAGGTGGAAATTCGAGCATGTCACGTTCAGGACAGGTAGGTCATGAACGTGACAGGTGATTTTACCCTATTTCAGCTTCTTTCTTCCGTCTTTGGCTTGTTTCTTGCTGATATTTCTTCATATTGAGTTTTTATCTGTTTCAAACATATCTCTGTACAAATCATGAACAAACAAGTGAAATCTTTCCAAAACCTAACCTAAATTAAGCTAAATGCATTAATATAGATGTGAATATGCATGCGAAAATACGTAAACTTAGGACTTATCAGGGCCCGTCAACCATTGGTTGGGATCTGAACACAAAGTTAGGGTTTGGTCGATCCCTATTATGGGGTAGCCTTTGCCCTGCCACCGGGTCAAATTGCCAGTGATCTCTTAGTGTCTCAATTATTTCTGGATCTCTAAAGAGTTCCATTCGAAGGGGTCTTCCAACGTATCTAGAGTGACTACCGTTGATTTGATGTTGTGAGATAATGGAGGATTCGACATTCCAAGTGCCATAAAGGAAAAAAAAATCAGCAGAGGATCCAAGAACCGCCCCTCCATGAAGGAGAGTTGGGGCACTGGTGACACGGTATACCTAGAGACCTGGTTATGTACTTCCGGAATCGAAGAAGACTCCTCCCCCTTGTCAATTAACTAGAGGAAGGTTGTGTATGGGTGCCTCAGTCCTTATAGGCAGGTTTCCCAGACTCTGAATTATACAGTCCCTTGATTCTTGGCCTATGTGGGCTGCTACGGCTGCTTTAACTTGCTGTATGAATGTTCACGGAGATGAGTTTTGAATATCTTGTATGATGGGTCCAGTGGGAAGAGTTAAGATCCATGTGGTGATTATATCAGTAATCCTAGTTAAGGGAGTGATTGACAATCCATCAGTCTTCGTATTTGTTCATGGTGAAACTTTAAAAGATTGATAGCTCCATGTTCATCGCACCAGTTGGTATTTGTGAAATGTAGCTCTGGCCGGAGTCCTTTCATGTGAGGTGCCGTTGGGATCGGCGGGGAACACTCTAATGCCAAAGTCAGTATTGGAATTGAGAATAATAGTAATTGACAAGAGCTCTTTAGTAAAATCAGAAAAGCATAGCTGGAATAGCTTGAGATTGAGGTATTTATATAGATTTCTGTAACCTTTGAATATTTAATGATGTTGTACACGAACAATCACGTCATTAATGCTTTTTATCACATTCATTGTTTATTCTTGGAGTTTGTCTGTTCCTGCCATTAATGGCGGCAACCCTTGGTTCTCCTTGAAACCGTTTTAGAGAAGGTATAAGGGCGAATCCTTACGGGTAAAGGATTGATGGCGAATCTTGTCCTCTCAACTCCGTTTGGCGTATCTTGGTTCAAGCCACGTGAGTTGATATTATAGTGGTGAATCATTTTTGCTTTTATTATTACATTTTCGTCCTAAGAATATTATCACAAATGTTAAATGTTTGAAGCTAATTAAAAACGCAGAGTTTACATGTAAAAACAACATTATTCAAAACCTTATAGTTATAAACTCACTAAAGATGTAAACATTGTAAATTTCATCAAAAAACCGGACAATTTCTTGGTACAAATTTACAGAATGAATAATATGTGTATTAATTTAAAAACATTCTGTATAATATATAGTATATATTTTTGGAAAAAAGGGTAATGTTGACCTTATCAAGACGACGCGTGGAGCAGTCTATATCTAAAAAGTACTAAAACACGAAGTCCAGCCTACCAAGTCTAATCTCACCTGGCTTATTAAGGCAAGGCAAGATAAGCAAGGGTAAATATGTAAGTGCATTTAATTATTATTAATAATTTCTTGTAATTAAGAGAAAAAAGGAAAAGGAAACGGCTCCTAGTAAAATGCTAACTGCTTTCGAATTGCCAGATCAGCACAAACAAAATCCATCCACTCACACAACACAGTAATCACCGTCCTAAAATAATCCTCAACCGTTGGATTTTTATGTTCCGAATTTCTACGGTGATTAACCTATACTTATATAATAGAATTTTTAAGATGGGTGCTGGTTTTGTCTTGGTCTCTGGGGATGTCCTTATATATATAGGGCCTGTATTATAGTTATTTTTTGTGAATATAGATTTGAGTTTGTTTCTTATAATTATACAAATATATTTATCTGGTGGGAGAGCGGCGGATACAAATCGCTAGAGGAGGAGAGAATCGTGGAGTAGTGGAGATTTTGTGGATTGTCAGTTACCAATTTTTTCTTTTTTGAATTTGCGTCAGGAAACAGATAAGACGACGACGCTGTTTGATCTGGGTTTTAGGGGATCTCTATAAATTTCGACCCTTTTTCAGGGTTTTAACACAGAATTTCCTAACGCATTTTCTTATTTGGGAATCATGTCTGATGGGTATTACAGTTCCAAGAAGACTGATGATATGTGTGAAGATGTTTGTGGCCAGGTAATTTCTCTTTCTTATCTGCAATTCTAAATTCGATGATATTGTTTTTTTTTAAGATTGCTGCTTCTATGCCTCGTTATATTCAAGTTTGCTCATACTGGCCCTTCCAATTTTTAGACATCAAAATTCCTTATGCATCATCCATCCCCTTTTCTTTTTTTTTTTTTTTTTAAGTGACAATGCATTAGGTGGGAATTTTGAACTAATTGGTTTTGAATTTTGATCTTTGAGCTTTAGTTTACAGATTCTTGTTGTTTGAATGTTCAAGTGTGGTACCATTAAGAAATATGACTTTTACTTGTCTCTCTAGGCAGTAGTATTTGCTCATGTTTGTAGGATGAGAAAGTCTTTGATAGTGTAGTGTATGTGGAGGAATTCTTAGGAAATGTTTTGTTTTGAATTGCAGCAGAATTCCCGTGCAGCTTTGAGTATGTCAAGATTGAGGTGTATCTTACGAGGTATGGATTTCAAGACGTATATATTGATGTTCGTGGTTATTCCTTTAGGAATCTTTGGGGTGTATTTACATGGCCAGAAGATCTCCTACTTCCTAAGACCATTATGGGAATCTCCTCCAAAGCCCTTCCATGTAATTCCTCACTACTATCATGAAAATGTATCCATGGAGACTCTTTGCAAGCTTCATGGTTGGGGAATTCGTGAATCACCTAGACGGGTTTTTGATGCTGTTCTATTCAGTAATGAAGTAGACATTCTTACTATTCGTTGGAAGGAATTATACCCTTACATTACACAGTTTGTACTCCTTGAATCTAACTCTACTTTTACTGGCCTTCCTAAATCATTGCGTTTTGCTAGAAACCGAGACAGGTTCAATTTTGTAGAGCCTCGTTTAACTTATGGGACTATTGGAGGCAGATTTAGGAGAGGTGAAAACCCCTTTGTGGAAGAAGCTTATCAGAGAGTAGCATTGGATCAGCTTATTAGAATAGCAGGTATAGAAGATGATGACTTGTTGATAATGTCTGATGTTGATGAGATTCCTAGTGCACACACAATCAATCTCTTGCGGTGGTGCGATGACACCCCACCAATCCTTCATCTTCAGCTCAAAAATTACTTGTATTCCTTTGAGTTTCTGCTTGACGACAAGAGCTGGCGAGCTTCCGTTCACAAGTACCAGGCAGGGAAAACTAGATACGCACATTTTCGTCAGGCGGATGTGCTGTTGTCGGACTCAGGGTGGCATTGCAGTTTTTGTTTCCGGTACATTAGTGATTTTATATTCAAGATGAAAGCTTACAGCCATTGCGATAGAGTGAGGTTCTCTCACTACTTGAAGCCCAAAAGGGTTCAGGATGTGATTTGTAAAGGGGCAGATCTATTCGACATGCTTCCTGAGGAATACACATTTAGAGAGATAATTGGGAAAATGGGTCCTATCCCGCATTCTTACTCAGCAGTTCATCTTCCAGAATATTTACTACAAAAAGCTGATAAGTACAAATATCTGTTGCCTGGTAACTGTCATAGAGAGCAAGAAGGTGGCTGACACTGTTTTAGTTTTATTTTTGTTTGTTTTTTTCACGAAGACGTACGAGACATATTTGTAATTATGGTGAAGCATTCACACACCACACCAAGAAAGGGGTCGATGGAGCTTTGATATTCATTCCTAGAAGAGGACAGACTCTTGTTGAGCATGGGGTGGGGGGTAGTTTGGATTCGCTGGGGTTATTATGTCTTTGGAAGAGGAATGAGGAATGACTCTTGTTGTTGTTGGTGTGGCATTAGCATTCATGATCCAGAAGAAGGAAAATTTTGGCTTTTTTGCACTAATTCTAGTTAATTTTTAGCAGTTGATATATTATATTTATTCCTCTGATTATCTGTTTATGTTTATGTTGTGAACAAGATTCATAGTTAACTTAGGGTATTGCCAAGGAAGGAAGTGCTTGCTTGGGTTACATCGACAAGCTTTTCTTTTTCTTGTGGAACACATTGGGCATATCTTCATATATGCAAACTAAGGAATATACCATTATCCTTGTTGTGTGTTTCTTAAGAATTTGTTGCAACTTCAAATATAAAATAATATATTGCTCTCTCCACTTGTCAATTTCCTCTCTTATTTTCCTTTACCTATCCTATTTATCCTTACAACTGATCCTTGTCCATCCGTTCCACACATATAAGCAAAAAAAAAACCTCTTTCCCACCTCTCATAACTCCTTTCTTTTAACTACCAATTAAATAACCACCACTTTCCTATTCTATTTCTATATGCTTTAAATTTATTAAATATAGAATAAATTAAATTCTTTATTCTTTAAAATATTTCATTAATTAAAGGTATTATTTAAAGGTATACAAGTAAATAGGTCCTTACAAAGAATAGCATAACTCAAAAAATTACTAGCATTGGAACACGCAAGCCTTGCAATTGCATGTGCCGCTGAAGTCGCTAGAAATTAGGGTTGTGAACTATTAAATTTCTACATTCCTATATAATACTACCGAATTCTGACAAGTCACACTTGTTGGAATTAAAAGCATTGGCTACTAACTTAGCATCCACTTCAAATGTCACCTTCTCTAATCCAAGCAACGATACCCATTGAATCGAACTTCGAATGGCAATAGCTTTCGCTATTTTTGGACAGTGAACTCCATCATTCCATTCACTCATCAAACACACTGCTTCACCGTTACTATTCCGAATAATTTCCCCTGCCCCACTTCTTCTTGCTGTTGAGAAAACTGCAGCATCCAAGTTGCATTTCACCCTTCCAATTTCCGGCCTTCTCCATTTGTCCAGGAATTGATCTCGCCATGTTCTTCCTTCACGCAGCCTTACAACATTCCATTCGACCAGTAACTCGTTTCCTTCTCTTCTCAAAGCTGCATGTTACGTTGCCCCCAAAATCAGACAAAGCACAACCGCGACCCTGCTAGACGCTGCATATGTATTATTTTTGCAGAAATCGAAATACCATTCTTCAATGCAATTCCAGTGACCACTCGGCGGAAGAAAACTCGCAGCCTGCCAGTAGTCTTTAGCGAACTGACACTCTGCAAATAGATGCCAATCGATCTCAACCTCCACATCGCAAAAAAGATAGTTTAACAGGATATAGGCGGCAGATCCATCTTCCACACCCCATTCCAATTAAAATTTCCAGTATAGTTTGTACATTATTTTGTAGAATGTGGTAGCCCGACTTCGATGAGTACAATCCGTCCTTAGTGTAGTGCTAGATCAACCTGTCCTTGACATTTACCAACAAAATACTCATATTAGCAATCAAATCAGCCTCCTCAACACTAAACCAACTTTCTAATTTGCCTCGATCCCAAACCCTTGTTCCATCCACCCATAAATCGCATATCCTTGTTTCCGCTATTCCTTCAACCAAATCTGACCCAATGCGAAAATTCCCATCTCTTATCAGCCATGGGTCATCCCAAACTCGTACTTCCTTACCCGATCCAATGTGCCACCCGAGTCTTTGTTTTAGCATATCAGTCGTAGCCCATACACTTCTCCATACATAACTGGGGTTTGATCCAATCCTAGCATTTAGAAAATCGCCCTAAGGGAAACATTTAGCCTTGAAAATTCGACTTACCAGGGCATTTGGTTGATTGAGGAACTCCCAACCCTGTTTTCCTACAATGAAATATTGTAATCATGAAGATCTTTGTAACCGAGACCTCCCTTCACTTTTGGATCACTTAAACGGCTCCATCCGCACTAGTGAATATTCTTCTTTCCATTTTCCTTCGCACCCCACCAGTACGAATTCATCATCTTCTCCAACTCGTCACATGTTGATCTTGGAAGGAGAAAAACACTCATGCAGAAAGTAGGGATAGATTGCGCCACTGATCTCAAAAGCACTCCTTTACCTGCAGTTGACAAGAATTTCATGCTCCATGAACCAAACTTTTTCCGCAGCTTATCCTTTAAAAATTCAAAAATGGCTCATTTAGGTTTGCCTATGAGAGATGGTAAACCTAGATACCTACCCGTATCAAGTGTAGAATTTGGAGAGATTAATTGCTTGTCCATATGCTATTTCACATTCTTTAAGGATATCCACAACTTTCTGTGTCTCCTGCAACTCTGCCCCAAAAAACAAGAAACTATCATCTGCAAACAATAAGTGTGACACCCTAGGGGCTCCTCTACAAACCCGACAATCTTTAATAATGCCTTTTGCTTCCGCCTTTTGCATGAGCCGAGAGAGAACCTCCACACATAAAATAAAGAGATATGAGGATAAAGGGTCCCCCTGTCTCAATCCTCTACCCGATGAAACTGGTCCAACTAGAAATCCATTCACGGCAATCGAATATGATACAATGGTCACGCACATCCTCATCAAGTAAATCCAAACCTCATTAAATCCCATCCGCCTCATAACCGCAGTGAGGAATCCCCAATCAACTCTATCATAAGCCTTGCTGATATCAATTTTTAGTGCAACTTCACCGCTCTGACCCCTACTCTTTCTATTCATATAATGTGGTGACTCGAAAGTAATGAGTACATTATCGACTAGAG
Source organism: Euphorbia lathyris (assembly GCF_963576675.1). Classification (NCBI taxonomy): domain Eukaryota; kingdom Viridiplantae; phylum Streptophyta; class Magnoliopsida; order Malpighiales; family Euphorbiaceae; genus Euphorbia; species Euphorbia lathyris. The sequence continues at coordinate 46,397,161 of NC_088915.1, read as the reverse complement.
ACCATCCAGGGACAAACATCGACTGACTCTCAGAGATAATTCTTAGGAGACATACCTTCAGCCGATTTTCCAAGACCTTGGCAATGATTTTATAAAGCATATTACATAGTGAGATCGGTCTTAACTCAGTCATCCTTTTGGGGTCTTCACACTTCGGTATGGGCTCAGTCGTGATCTTATTACATAACAACGATTGTGCTCTACGGTTATACAATTATTTTTAGATCACATCAAACTTAGCCTTGGAATCCCCGCCCTTTCCTGAAAGGTTCCTTTCCTTGGACGCCCATCGATCATGCATCTTGGGTTCGACTACCTTTTCATGGCTGACGGATTGGGACCTGTCAGACCTGTGTTGGTTCCTTCAAGGTTTGAGTCTAGGGTCCTCCTATTTGGGAAAGGTCATTTTATCTCTCTTACCCGGGACGATCTCTTAAGGGATTGCTCGTTGGAGATTGTGTTTTGCATATGGGGAGTTTTGGATTTATGGCGCCTCCTTATGGAGTCTTCTATTTCCCTTGATTGAGTGCTAGATCCCCTAAGTCGATATATTAGTGATTCGTCCCGATGATCAAGGTAGCTTCAGACAGTATGGTGTTCGGTAGAGCATGCTATATTCTCAAATTTGTTCATATATCCAATAGTTTCTTCTGTTATTTCCAACTTCTTTTTGACTTTATCCATTTGGATGGCATGTTTTGTCATATTACACTAACAATGTCATGGATAAATCCGAGGTTTTCTGCCATTCGTGAAGAGATTGCATCTAAGAGCCTTTATTATTGCAGATCTAAGGCTTTAGTATCCTCTGCCATTTCCAGAGCTAGCCATGATCGGCTTGAAATTGTCAAATATAAGTCTCCAAACACATGAAGTGCATTAGAGAATGAGATTTGGATGGAACTGCTTAAACGAGTCATTGCCTTATTTATTCCATGCTCACCGTACTAATTTCATATGGTTCATTCTTGCAAGTCCATTTGTAAGCCTATAATTGGACATAAAAAAGGTCAAAGGGGGATAAGAACCAAGCGAACCCGCTCCGATGTCTAAGTCATTTTTAAGGGAAGATTTATGGATGAAGATAATAGTAACTCAAAGCTATGATGTAAGCTTGAATAAATAAAGTAAATGTACATTGAGTTATGCTTACTCTATTTATATTGTGATCAAGCTATAAAAGATGACTATAAGTTTTAGGAGCGAGACCTGTTACATGTCACCTGTTGATATATGAACATGTGCCCATATACCGAGATTTGATATCCCTTAAGCCCATTAGACCCGTGATTTATGGGATCAGGCATGATTGTTGTAAAAAATTGGATCCTTGATGGATTCGCTAGGACTTTCCGAGCAAAGACCTTCAAGATAGGGTCGTATTGAGCAGCTTTGTTATGGTGACTCCACATGTCCTTTTTCTCGGGTGATGGGATTAGCTTCGTGAATTCCATGTGGTGAGTTTATATTCACCTAATATCAATATGCTTACATAAAAATACACATTTCCATTAAAAAAAAAGAGAATACGTTTGTAAGAAAAAAAATCGCTCAACTTTTTTATTATATTAATATGGTGATTGACATAATATCTAGTCATCATCATAGACATGCAATATTAACAAAGACTAAGGTTGTAAAAAATGCTAGATGCTAGTCAGGTGAATATAGCTCTTTTCTTGGTTGAGTCATAAGTCTATATTTGGAGGGATTAATTTTAGCCTTGCAGTGAGTGTTGTTGTAAGCATTATAGAGTTGCTGACAATTTTAACTGACTGGATTATCTTTAGCACCTTAAAACTTATCTCTAGCACCTTATTTTAGTTATAAATTTATTATCATTTTTATAAATTAATTTTTTTAAGTCTAGCAAAAAATTTGTTTTGGAAAAAATTCTTAGTCCAAAAGAGTTTAGAAAAAAAGTATAAAAAATAATTAATAATAATGACATTGTTACTTAGGAAATCAAATTCAAATAAATAAAAGTTTTACAAGATTTAAATTCATGATTTCAATATGAAAGTATGCATCTTAAATCAATTCAATAATTTTAAACTATTAAAATATGTTATATATATACAAATATAAATCAAAATGAGGAGGGCAACCAAAACTATCCCCACCCCAAGCTATAGACTAGATCTGTCACTTAAGGTTTTAGGAATTAACTGGATTTATATTTTTTTTATTTGTTAATTAATATATAAAAGTAATTAAAATATATATTATGCGATCTAAAAATAACAATATAAAATGATTTAATATATAAAAGCATATATATTAGTAACTTCTATGCTTAAAATATATGCCAACAACAATATATTAGCCTGTTGGTTGAGAGCTTACCTATGACCCTAGAAGTTATGGATTCGAATCACATGGGGTGAGGTGAGTTGAAGGGTTTCCTTTCTCTTTAATGTAATCTTCCTTCTAATCAGAGGTAAGCGGCAAATCACATATTTCTATATTTATGTACTTATAAATCTCTCAAATAGCACCTGCTTCTTTTTTTCAAAAACAGTTTCTTAAACATAATCTAGTGTTTTTAAAAGCATTCCTAGTAGATACAGTTTGTTACTTTTATTTAATAAGTAGTAACCAACCATTAGGATGATTGCGTCTAATTTTAGTTTGTTACCAATTGTGGTAACAAACACTAACTATACTAATGAAAACTAAAAAAAAAACTAATACAAAAATTGGAGTGTGACATACAGGGACACTAAATACACTACATTTGGCGCGTGTAATATATGCATCAGATGAGACGCATCTAGCAGCAAAAATATTTGCTTTTTATTTTTGGTCATGACCCACCACACTTTCTTTACTAGGTATATATTTAATCTGTATGTGGGTAATTTCTTTTTTAATTAAATTTATTTAATTAATATTATCTTTTTACCCTATTAAATATTAAAATTACAAAAGACTAGTGGGTTGTAATTTTGAAGTGTGATTTGTGGGCACCCAAATTTAATAGAGATGGTCTGATAATGTCCAAGTCTAAGCTGTGGCCATTTGGTATAAAAGGTGAAATATTTTTTTTGAAAGGAAGTAGTGCAAGTGGGTGTATTTATAGATGGACTTTAATAGTGACAAGACATGAATCCAACATTAGAAAACGTCAACTGAAACATAGCTTACTCCCTAATATAATAATAATTAATTTTTTCATTCGTATTTAGTTTATTGCCTCAAATATATAATGATATGAGATCCTGAAAATTTACATATTTGTTTAATTTAATTCTTATCTTTTAATTATATTTTACTTAAATCTCGTATAGCTACTACTACTATTATTTTTTAGACAAAAAAAAACATAATTAAATCTCTAAACTTTACTTATTTTAAGAATCGAGTCTCTAATCAATTATTTTTCTATATTAAACATTTTATTATTGATTTTGTTATGGATCTGGCGCTTATTTAACTTTTTCATGGAGTTTTGGGAATGAGAATATCGATTTGGTGATTCTAATGTTGAAAATCAAGAAATGAGAGAGGAGAAGATCGAGCTTGAAAGCATTTACTGGAAATTGATTTCTGTAATTTCTTTTTACTTTTTACGCTCTACCTATCCTAGTCAATAAACTCGTATTTTTATTTGTCCAAGTCAATAGGCTGAATCTCCCTAACAATACGTGCCTTCCAAACTCGACGAAAAAGTTCAATAAGGGCCAAATCCATAACAGAACGAATGATCAATGTCTCAATGTGGAAAAATAATTGATTAGAGGCTTGATCCTTAAAACATGTAAAGTTCAGGAGCTCAATTATGATTTTTGCCTATTTTTGAAGGATTTTTAACAATTATACACTACGCTGATAATCCCTTTAGATGATAGTTCAAAACCGTCATCCCGACGAAAATAAAACTGCCAGAGGGCTAGCTGCCGTCTATTGATGCTTTAGATGACGATTCGAATCTGTCATCTGAAATAACGTCACGTGACAACGACCAAATTGTTACATGTCATCTGATCACTAATTATATGACAGATTATCTAATAATCACTGTCACCGTATTTATGTTCTCATGACACCATGTTTAAATAATCTGACAAAAAAATAAGTTAAAATGAATCTGTTATGTTAATGTTATGGTAGTTTTAATTGTTCTGACTGTCATTGTAACGTAATATTTGTATTAAATTCTGTCCACTAAAATCCTTAAATGTAGTTATTATATTTATTTTATAACAGTTTTAGTTTATATGTCTGTCGTTGGAACGTAATTAGTATGACAGTTGGTTACCAATTTTCTGTCATATAAGCCGTTTTCTAGTTTTTACCTCTTTCATAAACTTGTATATATAACAAAAGTGCAATCCCAATATAATGCAAATAATATATAAATAACCTTTATATATAACATTAAACTTGTACATACACCAAAATGTGCAAGCACAAAAAAACAGGCTCGAACCAGGGACAGTTAGTTTCTCTCAAAACTTTATAGTTTTAGTAGAACTACACTATTGAAGCTGCCTACTAGATTTTATTAGAAGAAATAGACCATAAGAAGTTCACCCTTGGATATGCATCATATCAGTTTCATCAGATGGTTCGGTTATGCATCCTCTTTGCATATATAGATCGAATGGTTAACAATTACCCTTTCTCAAGTAGCTATGTTATCCTCAACAAAGCACTTAATCTTTTTGTCTAACATAAACATATGTACTCTTTTTGTTAAGAGGAATTCAAAACGAATTTACCAGAATCCATATAGCATTTGATCATTGGCAAAATCAACAAGCTAGACAACCCAACAAGAATTTTCCTATTGCATTTGATCATTTCAATTTCATAAATATATCAGGCAAAAGGATCATTGAATACTATTTTTGTTGTTGAATTATGTTTTTCTGTTATGAAAAATATGCAAGAAACGTTTCAGTAAGAAAGTTCCACGTTTCAGCAAAAAAATTTCCATAACTGTAAAGCAAAATTGCTCCTAACTGCTCTCCCCCACTAACTCATGTTTCAGCTCCACTAATTCTTTTCCAACTTCCACGAGTAATGTTGCTACATATTTGTGGATTTAATTGGACAATTGTACACTTCAGCCAGAATTTTTGATAAATTATCAAATCGGTTCAAAACTTCATATTTCGTACAAATTTTGACGTAAAGAAGTAATTAATGAAATAATACTAGATTCAAGCCAGAATAATTGGTAAAATTACCCATTCGGCCCGAATCTCATCAAATTACATAATTTAACCGAATTAAGTAATTAATTATAAAATTGGCCCAAATTAAAATATGGGTGAAAAAAATACAAAGACTAAAAAGCGTATTAAATAAAAATATAATAATTAACAAACTATTTACGCTATATTATTATGATCCACCTTTTAACTTAGATTTCAATGAAGGTTAATTCCTTCTTATTTCAAGTGAATTACTATACATAGCTACAATTTTCTACCTCTAGCCCCGTGAATAGACGGAAATACCCTTTGGATAAATTTTCAAAAATCTCAAAACCTCTCAAACATCCTAAACACTATTGGATCAAATTCGGACTAATTTCTCAACGAAACCATGGATCGTGACAGGGGCGGTAAAGGGAAAGCAAAAATGGTACGATTTACGGTTTTATTTTGTTGATTTTTTGTTGTTTTTTGAATCTGTGAGGGATTTTTAAAAATCGCCAGAATCGCACTCGGACGTATGAATATTACGCCCGACCTGTGGTTCGGGCGTTTGAACATCACGTCCGACCTATGGTGCGGGCGTGATAGCCTCATGCCCGCACTGTAGGTCGAGCGTAATGTTCAAAGCTCGAACCACAGGTCGGACGTAATGTTCATACACCTGCACCATAGGCCGGGCGTAATGTTCATACGTCCGAGTGGTATTTGGTGCTTTTTTTATTTTTTAAATAAATATAATTACATTTAATTGTTTGTTATTTGTTTAGATTAATTTGATTATAATTTATATGTTAAATGTTAAATGTTGTAAATTATATTGTTGTAAATGTTTATGTTGTTGTAAATTATATTGTTGTAATGTTTATTTTGTTGTTGTTGTAAATTATATTGTTGTAAATATTAAATGTTTATGTTGTAAATGTTTATTGTTGTTAAATGTTTATGTTGTAAATATAATTTTAGTTAAATGTTTATGTTGTAAATTATATTCTTTTCTAATTTAATTGTTGTAAATTGTATTGGTAAATTTAGTTGTTGTAAATCATATTTGTTTTTAATGTAATTTTGTAGACGGAGCGGTTTACTATCGCGGGGAAATCTATCTTGTCATCAGCTCGTTGCCTAGATATGGACGAGGAGGAGGATACACCACGACATACGAGACATCGTGGTATTGATGTATCGGGTCGTAGACGGAGAGGGGCTGCGACGCAGCAGGTGCGGAGGGGTTCAATTGAGGGGGCTGTATTGGATCAGCCCGAGATTCGGGGAGCGGAGGCGGCGGCAGATTATTATGATGACCGAGATCCTGATGTTGATGTTGTGGATGAGTATTTTCAGGAGGTAGCCTAGGTACAACGAGGGCCTGTATCTGATGGTGATGGGTGAGGGTGAGGATGGCGATGAGCAGCCGACCCAAGGCAGAAATCGCAGAGGTGGTCGCTTTGCGAGTACAGGTACTTTTAATTTGCGTATGGTATTTTAAATTTTAGTATAGTATAGTATAATTTTAGTATTATTTAAAATTTAAGGGACCATCAAACGTCCCAAAGCTAGTGAGGACCACAGCTGGATTGTTTCTAAGCCGGTGGATGGTGGCCCTATTGATGGTTCTGTGATTCCTAGTTTTCTAGGACATGTTGCCTCACGGATGCTGGGAGGGGAGCTTCGATCGTTTCTGACATGCTACAACAGATCATTAGCATGTCAGAATTTGGGGGTGTGGTTACGTGGTGCGACACCTGAGGTAAGAATAATTTAGTTTGTCAAAATTATTTTAATTATTATTTTTAACCCTAAACCTCAAAAAATTTCAACAATTGTATATGTGTCATTTTACAGCTGAAAGATATGATCGAGAGGACTGGGTTGTCTCACCTCCCATCCACCATGTTCAGGAACCTCGATGCCTCGCTGATATCTGCGTTCGTGGAGCGGTGGCAGCCCGATACGAACTCCTTCCACATGCCGTTCGAGGAGATGTCTATTCTATTGCATGATGTATGGCAGGTTTTGCATATCCCGATCGACGGTCCGATGGTCTCTGAGTCATGCAGTACTGAGCGGTTGCATGCCATGTGCATGATGATGTTCGGGGTGGATCAGGAGGAGTTGCTGTCGCCGCTCCGAAAATACTGGAGTGGTGGAGGTGTATTTGTTGATGTTGTACACAGACTCACCAGCGAGGGTAGGGATGGCGCGACTCGGACCACGGTGTGGATGTGGCTTATGCTCGGATCCACCTTGTTTGTCGACAAGAGTGGCGATAGGATTAGGCCGTCCCATCTGGCTGAGGTTCACGACGGTATCAGAGGGACAATTGGACTTTCATGGGGGTCTTCTACACTTGCCACATTATATCGGCAGCTGGGGATAGTGAGCAGAAGAGATTGTTCTAGTATTTGCGGATGTTTGATGCTGCTACAGGCATGGATATACGAGTATTTTCCGGTGTTCCGGTCGTATAGACTACCACTCAGGATCCTAGCTAACCGTCCTCGTGCATGCAGATGGGAGGTCGGGGTTCCAGGCAGGACGACCGCTCGACTAGAGACCATACGTGCATAGCTGGACCGCATGACGGCAACCGAGGTATTTTATAAAATTTTAGTATTAATTATAATTTTATTAAATTCCGTAATTTTTATTTCTAAAAGGTTAATCCGAGTTAAATTCTACATTTTTTTCCATACCCAGCCACGTGGGCGTGAGGCTATCACGTCCGCACCTATGGTGAGGCGTGATAGCCTCACGTCTCATCTTGTGGTAAGACGTGAGATAATCACACCTCACCGTGTGGTGAGGCGTGATTACCTCACGTCCGCTTCCGGGAGAGGAAAAATCCTCTATTTCCCACCCCAAAAGCTCAAAAGGTATTTTTATTTTTTCACGGAGCTAGATGTAGGAAATGGAAGCTATGTTTAACAATACCCAGATACAACTGTATATATTCCATAGAATAAATTAAAAAGAAATAAAAGTAAAATAAAAAGAACAAGGTGAGCAGTTAAATAACCAAACTTGTTCGAAAACAAACAAAATCATTTGGCTAAGTATTGAATTAGCTACTCTAACTTATAACCTAATCTAAAGGAGAATTTTCGCTGCTATAGAATAAGAAGAAAGGAACAAGTTTGTAATTTGTTGAGCTTAAAGTGTATTTATTAGTCTAACCAAATACACGCTTTCTCAATATTCCTACGCCACATATTTGAATAAGCTTCATAACAATAAATACATCACTTCACTTTTCCACTTTCATTTTTTTCCATTTTTAGGTCATTTTTTCTTCATTAAAATCATCTACTTATACTAAAATAATATGTTTATTTTTTTTTTCCAAAAACAATGCATTTAATAAGCCTCTATCGGGCAATCAATGTTAAGTACAAATTGCAAAAAAGACGGAATAATATCAAAAAAACATGGGACAAGAATAAGAACGAGAGGACTTCACTAAAGAGTGAGCCACCCAGTTCGCTTGTCGCCTTGCAAAACAAACAGAATAATTGTTGTTAAGAAGAAGATAACGACAACAGGACATCAACGAACCAAAATCCGATACATCGTTAGTTCTGGAATTAATAGCATCGACCACTGATTTCGCATCCGACGCAAAAACTACTTGGCTATATCCCTCCTCCGTCACCCATTTCAACGTCGAAAAAATGCCAAAGTCTCACACTCTTGCACCGACGGTAATCCAACAACATTTGATGTTCTTACTACAATAAACCTCCCATCATCGTCTCTTAAAACAACATCCATCCCAACCTGCATGGTATCCCCAAAACAGGTCGCATCCATATTACATTTTAGACTCGAAGACGGCTTTCGCCACTGAACTTCAGAAAGACCGCTGCTGCCCCCAAATTACCACCCCTTGCAGCAGCTCTCGCCTTTCTCCAATCCCTCAGAACCTCGACAGCCACGGTGATAACTTGGAATGAACTTTCCGCTACATTCTGCCACATCTTTTTATTTCTGCTTCTCCATAAACTCCACAATATCATTAGGAATTTCTTCCCATTAAACCTGGATAAACAAGTCATATCAGCAAAAATAAAATCCAAAAAACTATCAACCGCTGCCGCCAAAGATTGCAAAAGCAACAATAAACCCGCATCCCGCCAAACATTAACAGCAAACGGACATAAAATGAATAGGTGCCAAGCATCTTCAAGATCATTACCACATACAACACACATATCCACCGTGATCAATAATCCTTTCCTGCAAAAATTAAAATACAATGGCAAACCATTTCTAACAAGACGACAAACAAAAAATCTAACTTTCTAAGGAATATTTGCCATCCAAATTTTATCCCAATCACCCATAACAATCAGATGATCATTCGGAGCCGCAACCTCCATTGCCAATGCATAAGCATTTTTTACCGTATACAGACTCGACTTGCTTACATTCCAAATTGGACTATTTGAAGCAATTCCAACTCGAGGAGGAAGTTTCAGAATTTCCTTAACGTCTCTCTCCAAAAATAGCTCCCTTAACATCTCAACATCCCAGTCAGTAGTTCCATGAATAAACAAATCACCAACCATAGAAAGAATTCTTAACCATAGAAATAATATGTTTACTTAATGTCCTTAACTTTTAAAATTTATTTTCTTCTCAATGGATAAATACGTAAGGGTGGAGACTAAAAAACTCTGATTAAATGATCTGGAATAGTAGGTCACTAACAAGTTACCAAGTCACAATTTTTCATTCTATAATAAATTATTCTCCATTGGAAACATGAAAAACTTGACATTGAGAAGATACAACATTATTTATGACAAACAAATACAACAAAAATGAAATGATTAATAATTGCTTACATAATTTTCTATATATCTTGTTTGGGTATATGTTTATTAACTCTTCACTTTCCTATTTCTATTTCTGGTGTTTTTGTTACATGTAAGAATACATCTTCTTTTGAGTAATTTTGTGTCTGCATAACCTATATTATGTACATTAAATTTATTTCTATTTTTAGAGCATCTCCAACACTAACTAGCTATTTAACTCTTTAAAATAATATAAAATATTAGGTAATCAAAATTTAGCTAGCCAAAAAAATAGAAAAGAGAAATAAAGAAGAAAGAGAAAAAATGAATAAAAAATACAAATAACAAGAACATCAGTAAGAAAAAAGGCTTAATACATCATTTGCCCCCTGAACTTGTCCAAAAAGCTTGATTGGCCCCCTGAACTTTCAAAGTGTTCCGATAGCCCCCTGAACTTACAAAAAATATTCAGTTAGCCCCCTGAACTTGCGTAAAACATAATTAATTGATCACTCGGTCGTAAAAAAGTAAGTTAAATGAGGAAGATGTATTCCACGAGTCTTATAAAAAGTAAAACGACCAAAATCGGGATGTACGATTCTAATATTAGAGAAGACAAGTTGTATAGTTGAACAAGCAATAACTTCCTTTTTAATGTATTTTTTAATTTTACAATAACATTCTAAGATACATGGAATACATCTTCCGCATTAAAGTTACTTTTTTACGACCGAGTGATCAATTGATTACGTTTTATGCAAGTTCAGAGGGCTAACTGAATATTTTTTACAAGTTTAGGGGGCTATCGGAACACTTTGAAAGTTCAGGGGGCCAATCAAGTTTTTTGAACAAGTTCAGAGGACAAATGATGTATTAAGCAAAGAAAAAATTAAAAACACTATATGTATGTATGTGAGAGCTAAATCCCATGTGACATACGATGATTGGAAAGTGAGTTGAAATCTCATGTTTAGTTTTTCCACCAAACATTTCTTAACTTCAACTCAATCGATTTTTTTTTTTTTTTTTTTTTTTTGTGCAAAATTGATGATTTTTTTTTTGTAAAAATACAATTTTATCTAAATTTCTCTCAAAAATAATTATAATTTATATTTAACTCACTTTAACTAATTAATAATTTAATTTGAGCAACTTTTATTAGTAATTTGAGTTGAAAGTATGTGTTGTCTTCAATTTATTTTTAAATGTTGTTCTCATAACTTTTTATGTTCAATTTCAATCATTTTAAGTCGATAAAATCTAGTTTCAGTTTCCAGTTCCTAGAGTGAGGACAGTGTTAGCATTTTTTGGTATTCGATTCCTTGCAAGGTCTTTAAACGGATTTAGGTTTATTTAATTAATTAATTAGGGTCATCTTCATTTAACTTTTTACTTAATTAAAGTAAATTAGTTAGATTTTAGTTTGAAATAAATATGGTTAAAAATTCTTTCTATGGTTACCAATTTCAAATTAAAAGGATGTGAGTTATTATACAGATTATTGTTGTTGGAAAATGATAGTGAGTCAGATGAAGAAGCAACCCAGCAAAAACCATTTCGAAGACATGATAAGCTGGATGATTGGATTGAAACAGAATAAGGAAACAGATAAAACATTAGGTTTTCACTAAATCAATGTTTTGAAGCAAAATTTTCTTTTTACAAACTTGTTCATGACATGAGATGTAATCCCCAAACAAGTCATTTCTTAACAATTCTCTATACTGAAGGAATGAAGCTCTTCTAAGTGTACATAGTTAATCACTATCCCAATTCTCATCCAACTCCTTGCTTGTCTTATGCTTTTCATTCGCTTTGTGCTTCTGGTAGTAAACCTCCTTTTCACCTTTGCTGTCTACTCCCAAATCTTCTTCACTCTCTAATTCCCACATTCTATCTTCTGGATCCCACTCAGAATCTTCTCTAGGTATACTTCCCCTCATATTATTTTCTTTGTTACCGCTGCTCCTCACTTCTGCACTTGATTCTCTCAAGTCAGGTTCTTCCTCCGAATTCAATTCCCACATTGTGTTGTCTAGATCACTCAACATATCTTCTGATTTATCTACTTTGCTATGGGAATGCTGATTTCTGCCTGGTCTTGATGATCTGGACACATGTTCTTCCTCAGAATTTGATTCCCACATTGCTTTGTCAACATCCAATCCAGAATCGTTTTCATCCACCTCCCGACCAAATTTAGTGACAGCATTTCTTCTGAGCACCACTCTGTTATAGTCCTTACCAAACTGATCGTGTTTCCTGTGTATGCCTCTAGAGTGAACTTCATCAGCATCACTCTCTAGATTATTCCCAACATCATCAGAATCCCACTGGTCACCCCCCTCAGACACGTCACTCTTATAATATCTAGCATTGCTCCTTTCTTTCTCATGCACATCTCGCCGCCGTCTGGTTCCTCTGTTCTCCCCATCAGAAACATCATTCCTATACATTTCCGATCTTCTAACCCTTCCACCAAAATCCTCTTTGTTCCAATACCTAATCTTACCAAATTCTTCTTGCTCCGCAGCTTCTTCTTCAGCCCAGTCTTTGTCTGCAGCCTCTTCTATTTCAGCTATAAACCTGTCCAGTTCTTCCTGGTCACTATCATCATTAGGTTCTGGATGTTCCAAATTACAATCGGGCTCTAGTACAGGCTGTTTGTCCCATTGGTAGACATAAGGAGTTCCTTCCTTCTTGTCAATAGCATTGAAGAATGTGGAAGCAACCCTCTGGATGCTAGCCATAGCAACTGGATCCTCAGGGTTTACACCCATTCTACGGAGCTGCTGTTCAAATTTCTTAATGTTTAACTTCTGAGATTCAAGAGCTTGCTCAAATCTTGCTTTAAATAGAGCCTGAGATAAACCGCAAACTTGTCATAATCCAGAAGACATAATAATAGTTTTACATCACAGAAAAATGTGCTTCTATTACATGCAACCCTACTTCTAAACTTAGTGTCTACATACAACCTAAGGTTGCATGGCATTCATCACAACCACACACAGTCCATCATCAGTCACCGGTCAAAGGGTTTATCATCATGTTTAGAACTTTTTGTTTTTATTTTATCAGTTACCTGCAGTTTTAAGTTTTAACTCAGATGTGAGCAACACTAATTTATATTTGAACAGTGCTACATGATCTAGAAGTATGCGGTAAAATGCAATACTAAGGCAAGACCAAAACAAATAAAAATAGGCCCACTTACCTTCCTTTTTGTGAGGGTGTTAAGGGGTATCAAATTTTTTGGTTGACGATAGTTCCTGCCTCGGAACATGATAACCGTTTTCACATTATGAATATTTATTACAATGCCCCCACTCAGTCTTGCAAGCATGGTGGCCATTTCCTTTATTTTTTCTTTGGGGAAGTTGTCACAGCATACTTGCACAGTCTCATGAAACTTCCAGTGCATATGCATATTCTGGACAACACCTCCAAAGACTCCACGAACACCAACAGGAACATAGTTCTTATTTCTAAAGCCAATCTTCTTATATGCCTGGGACTGCTCTGGAGTCAGCAGCTCTGGGTCATGCAAAGGAGCTGGCAGCTCTGGTAGCTCATATTTCTTGAGCTTTTGTAGGAGCAGTGCAACTTTCTTCTTAGCCTGCATCCATTAGATTGGAAATAGCAATTCATCAAATTGTTGCAGAAAACACTAGTAAAACTGCCAAAACCAAAAGTACTTGTAGCAGTATAAACCAACCAGAGCACGAGGGGTCAACATCAACTGATAATAGCACACAAATCATATACTCATTTGAACACATATACCTGAAGCTCACCATTCAGGGGAATCAAAAAAAGATTCAGAAAGAGCAATAAAGCAAATAAAAAATTAAGTGGACAACAGATTAGGTTCAACACAAAAAGACTAATAACAAAAGAGCCCCTAGCCTTAAGTTGCTCTTAGAAATTGAATCAAAAATCCATCTAATTGAAATGCTCTCAAAGGGCATAAAGTAGAAAAAAAATGTTTATCCATATTTTGCAACCATCCATCTATAATTCTGGCCACAAGTAAAGTTTATCCTCAGTTGCAGCACATAAAAATGGATGTTCTTTGGATTCAATTGCTGCCTAAGGTAATGTCACTCACACAGGTCGACCCTCTTCTATATGTCAACCTAAGACTAAATAGCTGATTTCTGTAGAATTATGACTATTTAGGTGATGAAACATAGTACGCAGGTAAATAATTTTAATTAAGAGAGATTGCAGACTTAAAAAGTTTGTTCCTTCTACTCAACGACCAGTGACCTCATCAAACAGTTTGCACATGCTAACAGAGGCTAGACTGCAGAAAAGAACATGTCAACCATTGTTGCTTATATGGACAAGAAATTAGATGTAATCTCATACTCAACATATCACAATGAACTTTTTCTGGCTCAAAATATCTTAGATACCAGAAAAACTGAACTATATTTGTGCATAGATTTTAGTAAAACTGATATTAAGGACACATAACAGTGACAACATTGCAACACTTAATAGAAACATTAGTTGATGAAGTATCGTGATTGCCTGGTCAACTTAGGCTCCGTCTTCCATATTTTTATGGCATGTTAGGCAGATACAAACAAGGTGCTAATACAAAGACCATATCCAAAGTTCAGACAAATACACTCTAGTCTGTTGCAAGGTGAGTAAGCTTAAACCTAAATTTGCAGATGCCAAAAACCATGATAGAGAAAGGCTGCCTGTACAAAATCTTTATAAATAGACATTTAGCAATTAGATTACAGCAAGGGAAAGGGTTGAGAAATTAATTGATGATCAAAGACAATATTTTCAAGCAAAGAAAACATACTCTTTTGAGATTGTAAATGAGCCTCTCCTCCTCCGTCATCAACTTCTTCTTCAATTTTTTTGCTCTCCTAATCTCTCTAAGAGTTTTACCAGACTCTTTTTGCATCCGTCTCTCGACCTTACTTCTCATGCTCCTACCTTTTGAAGTAGACATCGCACGACTGAATCCACCATTGAAAGGGTGGTTCAACAATAAAAATGAAGGACTACCATCTTCACAATCGACATTTCGTTGCAACAGGTCGATACAAGAGAGTTTTGAGCAGACATCCTTACCTAAAATAGAATTTCTGCAATTCAAGACACCAAATTCAATCAGACTCCTCCCCCCTTACGTTATAAGCTCCCCCCAATCCCAAATATGCAATCAAGAAAAACAAATTAAAAAGAGTAAGTAAACTTTTCGATTTGCTAAGGAAATGTAGGAAAGCAAAAAAACAAACTTTCAATTGGCTTCAAGTACCTGCAAGGTTTGGATAGGAGATGAGAAGAGAGTGTCTTAAGACAGTTCCTCACTGCAAACATTTGCTCCTGCGATTGATCTCCGTCTCTCTCTGAATCGATGCTTGCTTCCTTTTACTCCATTGTTTTTGTAGGATTTGCTTCACCTGGGTCCTGGGATTTTCAGGGTTTTAGCCTTTAGGTTTTGGGTTTGGGTTTTTATATTTCGGTTTCTGTTTTGACAGCTTCTGTTCTTTTCGGCTCCAACAATGATGAAATACACATGCAATACCTAAGTATAAACGACGTCGTTTTTTCGATTATATTTTCTTTAATTTTACCTGATTTCGAATTACTATGGTTTTGTTAAATTTTGATTGTTTTGCAGAATTTTTTATTAGAAATTTAACAATATATATATAATGCTCAATTAAAAAAGAAAGTGGCTAGGAGAGGAGTTCACGGGCATTAAAGTGGAGTCCCTCATGGCCCGAGCAGTCGAGTTAGTGAGGATGCAACAGTGTTTCAAAGTAGTTGTGGGTACGAGGAAAGTGTGTTAGTGGATACGTTGGAACCCGCCGGAATTGGAATGGGTTAAAGTCGATACCGATGGTGCAAGCAAGGGTAATTTTGAGGCTGCATTGATAAGTGGATTGATCACAGATCAACAGGGTCACTAGCAATTAAAATTTAAGGTGAATTTGGATATACATACGACTTTTTTAGCTGAGCTTTAAGGCATTTTCTTTGGTTTAACTTTGACTTGGGATAAAGTCTATTGTATAATTTAGATAGAAATGGATTTGAGGACGGTTATGAGTTTTATGATAGATCAGATCGGTGTGCATCACAATCAGGGTTGACTCATTCTGAAGTGTCAAGAGATAGATATTAGAGATTTGTTTTAGACATTTGTTTCGGAAAAGTAATCATGATGCTGATTGGATGACGAATTTCGCAGGTTTTTGCTTTTTTTATCAACAAAAGTGCGATGTGCCTCTTTTTGACCTCTAGAATATTTTTATTGCGGATCGGTGTTGACGGTTTCTAAAAAGATTGGTTACTAGTTAGCTTTTCTGTTTTACTTTGCTCGGGTCTAGCCCTCCTATTTTTATTAAAAAAAACGCAAAAATAAATTTTTTTGATTTTTTTTTAACATTTCATAAATGTTAGACAACATTGAAAAATATTTTTCAAACTCTTAGTTGTAAGGACATATTTTTATTTTTAGTTTTTGTACCTATTGTAAAGTTGAAGATGTTAGGATCAAAAATCTCACTAAATCCTCTGTTTTTTTTTTCACCTTTAAAATTTAATTTCTTATTTATGTTTGTTTAATACTTTTTCTTTTTTCTTTTTATTTTTTTAAACTATAACATGTATTAAGAATCAACCAAAAAGCACGTTACAAGCAAAAAAGGAATTAGTAATCCACATCCCATGTTCAGACACAGAAATCGCAACTGAAGCTAATATGTAGGCAAACAAATCCGATGAATGATGAACAAAAACAATAGAAATGTTTTCAATATTCTTTAATAAAGACTGACAATCACCAACCATAAGTTCCATTTTCGAATTGACACTAATTTCTTGCGTTCACTAGAATCTATGAATCCGACTCCACCACGACATTCTTCCAACCATTATCTTTAAGCCAACTCAATAATCCAGGACATGATAAAGCTTCGACCAGTGGTGGTTCAAGACGACAATTGAGGATGTCGTTTACTGTTGTAAGAAAAGTTCCAGACAAATCACTCAAAACGAACATGTGGCCTCCAACCCCCAGTTCCTGAAAGCATGCCCCATCCACGTTAAGTTTTACTCTACCCAGCGGTGGTGGTTGCCAGGCCTGCCGAACCGAAATACTTCGTACAGTTGCAAAATCGAGTTCCTGGACGAGCAAGCCGCCATTGCGATACAAATTCAGCAGCCCTGTTAAAAATTATACCACCCGATGCAGCCTTATTGTTTCATACCATGTCGTTATGGTTCATCAACAGACAAACACAGCAAGTTCAACATCCGATTTACAGTGACACTGATTCAAGTACATGCAAAGACCGTGAAATGAGACGCACCGTGGGTTGAAATCTCCCATAATTGTGAAATTCCATACCTCTTGAGTAGAAGTATGCCCGACCAGTACGTGGAAAACAGTCTCCACCAAACTTTTTTTTTTCTACAGTGATTTACATTCATATTATTATATTACAATTATGTGGTTTTTATTCGTGTATTATCGGAATTTTAATCACTCTCAAATACATTATATTGATACAAATTAATTTGCAATTGACATCATTTTCATTAGTAGAACCAAACTAATATTTTAATATATTAATACATTAAAAAAAAAAATGGGACTTGAAATATTTTATTTTAACATTTCTCTCACCTCTTATAAAACAAGCAAATTTGTTTATTTAATGACCAATGACAATAAATTATATTTAAAAAATATCACATAAACCTTTTCAATTGGTTTGGAATTGGTTTTGCAAAACGCCAAAAGGAGAATATAATATGTATTCTTTAGAAATAATTTTTTCTATATGAAAAAAGGAAAAAAAAAATCTGAAAAGCGAAAAAAACATAATAAATATGGAAATTGGTAAAAAAGTGAAAATTTGAAAATAGAAAAACGTAAGAAAACAGAATAACACAAAGAATGAAAAAAACGTGAAAATTGAAAACACGAAAAATGAAAAAAAAAAGTCATGTTTTCACATTTTTTATGATTTTTTTTTACGTTTTTTCATGTTTTTCAATCTTCCTTTCTTTCCTTTTTTTTTTGCTTTTTTTTACCCTTTTCACATTTTCATGTTTTTGTATGTTTTCTATTTTTTTCTCATTTGATACTTTTTTTTACTGTTTTTTTTTTCATTTTCTCGTTTTTTTGCACATTTCACGCTCTTTTGTTTTTCACATTTTTTCCTGTTTTTAGCATTTTTTATCTTATTTTTTTTTACGTTTTTATGTTTTGATGATATGAATTAGGGATTTGTTGAAGCATATGAGTTTGGAAAATTTGATAGAGAGATAATTTTGAAAAAAAAAAACATTAGTTATAAACTATTCCAAAGTTAAACCATGAGTGCTGTTCTACCAAAATGTAATTCTAATATATTCTATTAACTAGTTGAAGTTTACAGCCATAAATTTGGATGTTGAATGTTGAATTTCCAATATCAATAGATTCTGAAAGTAGTGACTCTCCTTTCAACTAAAATTCAGTAATTTTCACATGCACCTTAATGGGCAAGTGAATTTGTCCATTCACCGTTAGATATAAGCTTATTAAATCTAAACCTCAGGATGCTTTGAATCTCCACCTTAGGATTCTAATAAGCATAGATCTAACGGTGAATGAGCAAATTCTACATGCTCATTAAGGTGCATGTGATCAAAACTGACTAAAATTTGCTATATATACAAAAGTTACAAACTCAAATTTTTTAATTTGCCATAAAAGAACGCCAACCGTTTAGTCTCACTATTAATATTTCTTTCAAAATACAACAAAAACTAATTTTATCTTTGAAGTAAAAAAGCAAAAAGTTGTAGAAAATTTAATTTTAATCACAAATTGATTGGTTTGTAGATGAAGAATAGGTGCATAAAATTATAAGAAATTAAGTGTTAATTCAATCTTGAAATGCAAACACAAAGCCAGTATTATCTTGATAAGATATACAAGATAATAAGACATGAATGCAGTGCATATTTGTTGTATGTCAACAAGAACATCACTAGCATTATATTTAATACAGCAAAGAAAGAACACTTTTTTACATTAATGATTCTCTGTCTATATATATAGAGAGAGAGACCATTGCATTGCTACAACACACAAGTATATGTTTAAGTTAAACAATAAATCCCAAAGCTGAAATACAACAACTTTTTTGGTCTCGGTGGCAACACTTTGAGCCACAAAAATGATCAATGCTATTCCCATTCAATCATTTCCACATTCGATCAATCCAACTAAAAATGCTATCTTGAGAACTAATTTGCAGATCCTGCACAGCAACATAACACAAATTAGTACAATTTCCTTAAAATGAAGCAATCACCAAGGCAAGGCAAATATCAGAGGCTTACAGGAAGCTGGGAATAGGGATCCAGTGTCTCAAGGTCCTCTATTCCATACTCTGCTGCATTATTTGAACTCTCACCAATCTTACAATCTGTGCCATTGAGAATAGCAGAAGAATAATTTAAAATTTCATTGCACAATAAAGAATCATCAACCCCATTGTCTGCAGCCTGAGATTCACCAGGCAGCCACATGTCATCTTCAAGCCTATCAGTAGCTGCTCCTACAATTACTTTCTTTTCCTGTTAACACAAACAATCATATTTCAATACTAAGTAAGTAGGAGTCATGACTATTTTCACACAAGAATTTTACTACCTCAAAAGGAGATTGCAATATGTTGTCATCTGCAACATCCGATTTCCAGGGTCTTGGTGGATTAGGGGGATTCGGGTTAGGAGTCCTTGGACTAGATTGAAATGCTAAAACATCCAAACTTTCATCACCAATAGCATCAATATGTTTCTGCTGCTGGTAGAAGATCTTGGAAACAACATATTGGCCTTCCTTTTCATCTTCGTCCCTTCCCAGATGATATTGATGCATTACCCAATTGGATTTATCAGGCTTATATCCCTTCTTTGAACTCTTATAAAGTACCATAATCTTCTTGCACCCCTTGTGAACTCCATTATCTATCACAAACTTTGTCCTGCCAGTCTTATGCCAACGAACTTGCTCCTCATTCGAACCATCTTCTTTATAGACCTTCCTACGCTTCCTTTGACCTGTAGCATAAGCATTAATAGTCCTATGGAAGAAATGGACACTAGTTCCATCTTTCTTAACACCTGCAAGGAAAAGTGATCAGAAATTATTGACAATGATAGTTTGATTGACAATGTGTAAAACTTACCAGGAAGTTTTTCAGGATGGGTATAGCAGATTCCTCCATCTTCAGACAGTGTAGGAATGAAATCGTCGATAAATGCGTGAGGTTTGGAATCTCCAACACCACATTTTGCAGCCAAGTGTTGTACGAGTTCTGCATCGGAAGGATCGAATTTGACACCAGCTGGAAGACCTGGCCAATCGTGGCAAACCTGAAGAGGATAAGGCCCAAAAGTAAGAAGACATAACAGAAATGAAAGCAAAAATGAAAGTACCTACATCACTGTTGTCTATAAAATATTGGCAATTTGGACATTCACGTTTAGCTCCATAATCTTTGATTTGATAATCAGTAGATGGAGTTGGATTTTTCACTTTACTTGCAATTGTTCTACCATCAATAAGCCAAGACCTGCACATATGTATATGGTATCAAAATATAACCTAACCTTTAATTATAGTTCAATATAAAAGAAACATGACCAAACTTAGTTTTCTTTTCCATTCATTCTTCTTTTTAGAAAATGCAATACAAAATATACTGCATTGGCTTCATAGCTATTTTGTGCAACGTCATAAAAGACCTATATATCTATTCTATGCTCTCCTATCAACATGTTTGGTCTTAAAACAGAAAAAACAGAATAATGATGAGTTTCTTAGAAATTGGAAATGTTACCCAAAAAAGGGTAAAAAACTAAGCCACCAATTTCCTCATTGTGCAAATCCCTTCCTTAGAACACCATTTTCCTCTATCATCATCGGCAGGCAGCACAAGTAGTGGAGTACTAAAACCAATTCGAAAGAACCCAGAAAGGGAAAACCTTTTCTTTTTGATAAAAATGCATTCTCTCAACCTTATGACCCATAAAACAAAATAGAAAAAAAAACAAAAACAAAAAAAACTTGTTGAGTTAAGATCGATTATTTAGCTGAGTTCGTGTAGAGATGATTTGTTGAAATCAAAACTAATTAATTAACTAGATTCGATCGCAAGCTTACCTGGCCATGCCTAAACAGAAACAGAGAAGGAAACTAGTGTGTGTTGTAAGCTTTATATTAGTCTCCTCCTCCCTTCGTTTCTCCACTAGACTAAGGTAAATCCAAATATAAATAAAGATGTCTGAAAAGAGCGGGAAAGACTATGGGCCCAATGGAACAACTACTAGGGATACGAGCTGGTATAGTGTCAATACTGTAAATAAATGCAAATCTGGCTTGCCTACCAAGCATTACCTACAAACTCTTCTATTTAACCCGTTAACATTCTCTTCTGTTAATTCAAATCTTACGCGGTTATAACAAAATTACACACTATTAGTATTACATATTATAGATAAGGCAGCTACAAACTTATTCTAAATGTTTTCAAACCATATCAATTTTGTCTCTACTTAATACAAAATTTAAATATATTTATTTTTCATTATTTAATTATGGGTTAAGGTGTAAAAATACTCCTAATGTTTTGGGCCAGGAGCAATTTTACCCCCTAACGTTAGAAACCTAGAGCAATTTTATCCTAACATAGATAAATTGGGTCAATTTCAGAAATAATTCATCAAATTGTCTTATCGGTCATGAATCTTGTCATCTACACTTCACACATGTCCCCTTTTATCAGCAACAAATCACAAACATATGTTGGGATGTGAAAAAAAATACTGTCTTTTCTACATATTAGACAAAAAAAATTCAAAAAATTCACCGAATTTATAAATATTAATCTCCAATTCTATTAGTAAATTATAAAAAAACATCAAACCTTTTTTTAGAACGAATTGATATTGCAGAATAAGGAATAAAAATATGTGTGTGTTATAATTGGGGTAAAATTGACCCAAATTATCAACATTATGGGTAAAATTGCTCTTGGCTATCAACGTTAGGGTAAAATTGCACCATTTTAGACGTTATGGGTAAAATTGCTCCTGATCCGAAATGTTAGGGGTATTTTTTCACCTTAACCCTTTCATTATTAGATCAAATCTTTCAAAAGTTAATTATATCTGAAATATTTATTTTATTAACATAGTTATAAACAATCTACCAAAATGTCAATACTTTAATTTGTTAGATAGAAGTTAATCACACACACACACACAAAAAAAAAAAAACTGTCTAAAATATTTACCTTGTTATTAAAACAGTTATAAACAATCTGTCAAAATGCACGAAACTGTTTCTGCTTATCGTCAAACTTGTTTAGAAGACCTGATGTTGAATGACTGTCATATCAATCCATTCAAATTTTCTGTTAGGTATGAGTAGAATTAATCTTACTTTGTAATGTTAGAGATAAAATTGCATCATTTTGTATGTTAAGAATAAATCCACATTTCCCTCAAAACAACAGAGATAAATTCCGACTTTATCTCTACATTTTATCCAAAGGTAAGTTTCTTTCGCATAACATATATATATATATATATATATATATATATATATATATATATATGAAAATGAAAATTTCATTAAACTAGAGAAATAGTTACATCATCAAACAAACAAGGGCCAAATCGAAGAAGGGCCTTGAGGCCAAAAAGAGGGGCTAACATTAGATTGAGCAACATATTGAGACTATCAATAACACGATTAGCTTGACGTCTAACATAACACACGTTATGCCTTCTATTTGTGTTGCTAGAAGATGGCATGTATGAATAATGTCTTAAAACTCGTTGCGAGTCGCACACAGCTTATTTTAAAGCATGGGTTACCATTTGTGAATCGTTTCAATGATAACTTGTTGAAAGTGATGTTGCTTCAACCAAGAGAGCCCCTTTGACACAAAGAACCTCCACCACGTGCACATCCAACAAATCATTCAAAGTAGAAGAGTAAAACCCAATTGATCTCCCTTAAGAGCCCCGTAAAATAAAATCGCAACCAATTTGTTGTCTATTTTTGAAAACAACAACATCCACAATCAACTTCAAAGAAGTGCCTTTGGGCGTTTCCATCTATCGATCACAATTCTAGCGAGAAGATAAGACCCATATTGGTTGGTCACTTGGGCATCAAGGTAACTATGAGAGAGGGTGACACATTTATCTATAGAAGCATAAGATTACCCCAAGCCATATCGTTACGATTCCTCCAAATCGACCATAATATCATACAAGCGCGAGTAACACAATCTCTATCATGGTTTGGGAGCAGCATTTCGAACCATCGATGGGAGGTCCCAAATGGAGGAAGGTTAGAGGAATATTAGTGTGAATCCAGCATTGATTGATAAAAAAAAGGTTGGTTCCAAACATGTTTCCAATCATAACAAGATTAGAATACATATGATGAAAGCCCAAGCCCCTATATTTATTTTGATCACATAGTCTGTCTCAAGAAGCTCAATGACTCCTACGCTGCACATATGGTTTTGAACCCCACCAAAAAGAATTCATGCTATTTGATAACATTCGTATGTTATCTCTGGGGTAAAATAGTAAAAACTCACAGATAAAAGGACATGTTCATACAAAGCATGGTCATGTGGCAAAAACCAAGGATATGAAGATAAGGCATACGCCAGTTGAGCCTGGATACACCAGGCGAGGCTAGACACGCCAAGAGGGAATAGATACGCCAATTAAGGCTGATACACCATCGTTACCACTAAGCCGATTTTCAAGAACCTCTACAATCAGTGTCATTAAATGGTTAATTAATGACATTAACGGACAAACCTAAAGAATGTGCAATAAATACATTAAAGAGCACCAAATCCTAGGTTGTTCATATACTACAAAAATGGTTACAAAATCCAGTACAAATACACTAATCTAAATGAGTATTAAGTATGCTTTCGTATTCTTTACTATAGTGCTCTTGAGATTATTCTTAGCACTATTATTGACTTTAGCATCATAGTGTCCCCCACCGAACCCAACGACACCTCACATAGAAGAGCTCTAGCGAGAAGTTAATTTCACAGTTACCAACTAGTGCAGTGAGCATGGAACTCTCGAGTTTCTAGAGTTTAAACCATGAACACGATGACATCGGAGGGACCAAATCCTCCCACAACTGGAATCAATGAAACTACTCAGGGGGTTTCAAACCCACTCTCCAATGGAACCTCCACCTTCCCAACTAGGCCTATTATTTAAGAAATACATGAAACTTCACCCCCGTTCCATCTGGGAGAAAGTCGAAGCATTCGTATGCATAATGCGATTACCGTGTGATTAGGAGGCGATTAGTGTGTCGTTAAGATATAACGATTGATTAATTGAGTTAGGACTTAAATGAATGAACAAACATGACTTTAATTGATTGAATTAGACTTATGGAGGGCTGGAAATGAATTTTGTGAGCAAGCACCTCACTAAGCATGAGGTGTCACCCATGGTTAAGACAAAATACACCTCTTTGATTCAAAAAGATCTATATATGACTCAATTCTTATCATTTGCTTCCCAAATTTCGACCATATCTTCATCAAACCTTTCTTTTTCATACCCTAAACCTCTCCAAAGAAAACCCTTCCAATTTCTTCCATTTTTAAGGCAAACAAGTCAAGTTAGAAAGCATAATAGGTGATAGACACAAATTAAAGGTTACTATGCTATTTTAGCTTCTTTTCTATGAGTTTGATATTCTGAAATACCTAGTTATGATGATATAATTTGTTATGGATGAGTTATAATTAAGTTTGTTGAGTTTTGGTATTGTTTAAATTGGTTATATGCTGTCTAAATGAAAGATATGTATCAAGTGTCCTAAACAGATATATAGGGTACTGCTTTTAGTCATCTTGGAATATGTTTTTCATCTTGATATTTTTCGAATTTGGAATGACATAAAGAATAAACTATGTTCATATATATGTTAAGAAACTCTCTGTAAAATATGGGACTTTAATTCAATATATAGATGAAGAAACCTAGATGGATCCTGACTGGCTCGAAATTGAATGTCATGTGAGGCAGCCATGTTGATGTAGCATTTTGAGGACCTTAGAGTCAGAATTGCAGAAAGTTTATTTATACAAACGTGTTCCTAACCACTTGAAGTATATGTCTATAAAAGGATTTGGAAATCCATTATGTTTATTGTGAGCTAGGTTGAGTGAATTATGGTAGATGCAAAGCTAGGTAGTCTGTTTCTTGGATGGAAACAGTACAGAATCATTTTGCATGCCATATATTGTGTAGAAGTGATCTTAATATGAATTTTGGATACGTTATACCTGTATATGTATAGTTTTAGTAGGTTCAAGAAACAGGACATTTAAATTCATATAGGGAGAGTTATGGTAGAATGTGTGCAAGTAGGTCATGTGATGATCTAAGATAAAAGGATTAGATTGAATGAACTTTGTGGAGTTAGTGTCTTGTAAATCATATAGCATTCATTAGTTTACATTTTCATTAAGTTTATGTTAAGACTAATTGTATAAATGTTTTGTTATATCAGAAGGACAAAGTGCAATTGAATGCACACCAGATCATGTAGAATAGATCGAACCGAGTGCGACGGTAAGCATATTGCTTATATATATATGTATGAATGTATTGTGGCTTGTGACTTGTTGAGTGTGAGATGTGGTTGAATCTGATGTTAATGATGTGAATAATGTTTGAGTGTTTGTGATACGTTGTGACAGATATGAAAGTGATACGATTGAGTACGTTGCAGTGTTATGAGTACAAATATGGCATGTTGAGCCTTGTGCAAATACTTGAACTGGATAATCGTTGGATAAGAAATGAATATGAGCTTGCTTAGATAGATGATGAGTATCCGGTAGAGTGGTAAAATTTGATGATAAGTGTGTGCTAGGGTTATGGATGTGATCTTTCTAAAGGCTCTAACTCTACTAGACGCTACTACGTAGGGGCAAGTGTACCCCATCGTTTTAAGTAATAATCCGGTTAAGACCGGGTATCGAATCCACGGGATTTATAACTACAAATATTAAACTACTCGGTTTGACACGTTATCTAAGCGGCGAATACTTTAGTTGGTTGGGTGACAACTATAAGCTACTCCTAAACTAAGGTAAGACAATTCTCATGTATTTCGAGTCCTCTTAGAGTGATACGGGAGATGATAAGTTATAACCTATGATAAACAACACGAAATATACCCGATTAATAGTTTTACTCTTGCAAAGACGACTATTAATAGACCGAACAACTCCGTGAGGTTCTTAGAGTTGTGATTTCCCCTTAAGGCGACTCTAATTCTTAGGATCAGAAACTAGGGCCCGTAAGTTCTGTAGCTCGTCAATTCCTACGGTTTTCGATTTGTCAACTCCGGTGAGGCAACACCTATGTGATTCCTAATAGATTTCGGAGCTCGTAAACGACCTACACAATAATCAATTATAAGTATCAAGACAAGCAATAAACATTAACACGTATAGTGAAAACGGAATCGTAGATCATGTATTATAAATATGGAGTATGAAAGTACGGGATACAACCAAGCCTAGTACATATAAAGAGTACAAGCTAATTAACAAGTAGAAAGGGAAGAAGAATTGGCCCTTAAGACTAGCTAACCGGACTCAAAGTCGTCTCTTAGGGCTTGGAGGTGGAACTCTCGAGCTTGGTGAATGCGAATGGAGCAGAACTTCGGCAGAGTAACGGGAAGATTACACAAGCTCTCAAGGTGTGAGGAACTCTAATACATGGAAAATTGAATGAATCAAATGAGTGTTAATCACTCTTACTTATACATCAAACTCGGGGGTAAAATTGTAAATACATAAGTTGCATTATTTCTGGATTTGCCCAGGACACACCCCACGTGGACAGGCAGGCGCCCCGCGTGGGTGCCCATTCCGTTGACAATTTCTGGCATATGGATCAGATTCGGTCTTGTTATTCGAACCACGCCCCGCGTGGCCAAGAGTACGCCCCGCGTGTTTGCCCATTCCGTTGATAATTAACTGTGTGTGGATCAGATTCAGGCCTGATGTCATGAACATGCCCCATGTGGACAGTCAGACGCCCCGCGTATTTGCCCATTTCGTTGATAATTGTCTGCGTGTGGATCAGATTCAGACTGTTTGTCATAGCCACGCCCCGTGTAGGTTGGAGTACGCCCCATGTGGTTGAGCCTCTGAAGTTTAATTGCTTGAACCATGACTTTGGCGCCTCGCGTGGCTTGGGATACGCTCCGCGTGGCAAGGAACACGCCCCGTGTAACTGAGCTTCTGAAACTTATATTGAAGAATTTCTCATGTACGCCCCGCGTATTGATAGAGACGCCCCGCGTGATTGGTGGGTTTTACTCCTTTGCTTGTACCTGCGAAATACAATTCTCGACGGCCGGGTTAGCTTGACGTTTATTTTTCCGAAATTAATTGAAAATAAAGGAAATTGATCAAAATCATAAAATTTATTTTTGTTTTGTTGTTTTATTAAAAACACATTATTTTTGTAATTAAACTCACTTATTTAGCGCACAATTAGACCGTAATTCACGCTAAAAGATAGGGTCAAAATGCCCCTATCAACCTCCTCGGACTTTAAAGTTTTACTTGTCCTCAAGTAAAAGAAATCAAAAGACAAGGGATTGAGACAATTAAGAAACAAACTTCCGGTTGGTTTTACCAAGTGCGTGATTTCGAAGCTAAAGTTTTACGAAAAGTTTTCGACAAGTACTTACGCAAGCAAATGAGTGACCAAAACTTATTCGAAACCTCCATGATCAAACTTAATAAGCAATATTAACGGGGATCGATTATCTTTTGAGAACCCGATTGTACCTCACCAAGGGATTTCACTCTTACGCTCAAAATTTGGTGGGTCGGTGTTTTTGCGCTCTCCTTTGTACTTACTCGAAGTCACTTTGAGTTTGCATATTCATCCGAGTTTTTCCTCCTATGTTATGGTTTGGGCAATATTAAAAATGAACCCGGAGGGGGTTGCAATGTGGGTGGCTTTTTAGCGGTTAATTTTTAGAAACTCGAGTCCAAATACCATTTTCATGATCGCATCATTTTTTTTTCATTTTGGCCTTAGCAAGCTTGTAGAATAAAACTTGAAATTGCTCGGGTAGAGCTTGAGAATGCCTTTTTGCTCTTTATTTATATATATATATATTTTGAGAGCGGCACAAAAACGATTTCGAAGACTTATTGTGCTTTAAGGCCTTAGTTTGTTTCGGGTAATTCCGATGCGGTTGATTTTATTGGTATTTGAACAAGAGGAAAAAGGGTTAAATGTTAAAAAGGTGTTAGTAAAGAAATCGTTTAATAGGCTCTAGGGGACTTCCTAAAGGTTAATAAAAATGAGCAAAATAATTAAGAAAAGAATTAGCCTAAGTGCGTCCGTTTTATCATCTATTGCCCTTCTTACCAAAATAAGTGTACTTAACCCGGTATTGGATACAAACTCTATGAGTTGAGTGAAGTCAAAGCTCTCGAAAAATTTGTGAAAGAAATAGAGTTCTCATACGAACTCTTTTAGGCTCAAAAATACCTCACAAGAATTTCGGGTTGAATTGTGTACTTTCAAGTTCTCGTAAAAAATTTCAACCATCCCTTTTTATTGCCTTTTTAGATTTCATTATAGAGATAACTTGTGGGTTAGGACTCAATGCTTTTGTTTAGTACGAGCCTTGGCTTTGCATAAATTCTATAACTTCAAAATCAAGACTCAAATTTCTTAATTAAACTGATCCTTTATGTTTCGATGTTTTTACCTTTGACGACAAATAACGGAACTTTTAATTATTGTCCGTAGAAAGTAGTGTGTTGGGTAATTTATCAGCCAATAAATGAGTTTAATTATTTTGGTTTATTTTATTTTTATTTTTGTTTTTGTTAGTGCAAAACAAACTGTAAGTGCGGGGTTGCACGGCCCTCCGCAGAATTAAAATGACGTCTATTCCAGAGACGTCACAAAAGAAATGAAAACAAAAACAAAAGGAAAAATAAAAAGGGAATTAAAGAGAAACAATGACCCTGCAGGTCTGGTCTTACGCGCGGCGTATCCATGGGGGCGCCCCGCGTAAGAGATGTATTTTGTGTGATTTGGGGGCAGAGACTCGGATACGCAGGGCGTAGACAGGGTAAAGCTCCGCGTAGACCGAGTGGAATGCCGTTATTCAATGGTGAAGGTGGTTTACGCGGGGCGTATATAGGGGTACTGTTGAGCGATTTCCGCAAGTGCACGGTATACGCTTGTAGTAATAAAAGATATCGATCCCACAGGGAACGCTTTCTAACGAAAACTTATTTTGAATCAGTTAGATTTACTTTCAAGGTTTATAAAATGTAAAATCGTTTAATTGGATTTGGTTTTGAAATTACTAGAATAAGAATTAGATTAGAGCATGACGAATGTTAGAAATCACTTCTGATTTAAGGATAAATTTACAAAACAGAAACGTTTAGTTCTTTAGAAAAGTAAACAAATGTATTCGTTTGCATTAAGCAAAGAAAACAACTTTAAACTTTGTATAAATTATGAAAATGAAATAACGTTGATTCCTCTAATTAAAAGGCTTTGAACTGCAGTCAATCCTCCTACGATCGAGTTAGATTGCTACCTTAACCAAATTGATACTCTACTGATGATATCAATTTGTCTAAGTGTTCAACAAAGTTTCCTTGTAAAGATTTTGAATTCAACTACGTTTTAATGAAAACACCAGAACTCACTTCAGATCATTTACCAAAGTGCTACATAAAAATCTATCGAATAGAATGAACTTTATTAGATGAAATATGAATTTGATACAAGTTTACAGAGAACAAGAAGCATGGAAACTTTCGACGACTTGTAAGTGAACGGGTTGTCAATCCTTTCCTTGGGTTTCATTAGAGTTTGTCAGACTCCGGGGCGGATCCTCTACTAAATCTTCTCGCTGAATCTTCGGAATAGAGACTGGTCTATCTACTACCAAAATGTAAACTAATATGAACAAATCTAAATGCTACTGTGTTTGTAATTATTTAATAAACAATGTGTGTACATCATATTGCTTTTTACAGAATCAAACTTCTAATCTCTGACTCATTTCTGAGTCAGAGTTTCTGCATAACTCCTGCACTAATCTTAAAATCTAACTCTCTCATTATATTTCAACTCTCAATCAACTCTTTATTTATAGATGTTGAAGAGTCGTGATTGAAGTGTCGTGTCCATTGTGAAGGGTCGTATCCTCTGCGAAGAGATGTTTCTATCCACCTGAACGAACGCGTTTCTTGGAATTTAAACATGTGTATATTGTGCTGCAAAGGTTGCTGATCTTACCGAGAATAATTAATTCTCGGCCGAGAATGAGGAACTGATTTTTGGTCTTCGAAATAAAGGAGAGAGGCGCCAGAATTTAGCGTGTCGCGACCGATAATTTGGGATTCTCGGCCGTGGCCCATAATTCTCTACTGAGAATTTTGGATTCTCTATCGAGAATTTGGAATATTCTCCCATTTCTGACTTCTTTCTTGTCTTTCTTGTATCGGTGTGCTGATTTCTTCGTCTTTTGGCTCCTAACTTAGGGTTTTTCCTTCGTTTTTGACCTCTTTTTGTTCCTATTTGGATTTTACCAAATATTTAGGCACCTTGCATGAAAGAAACATATTCGGACGTAAAAGTACTCTAAATAGATATAAATAGTACGAATTCGTAGCAAAACTGATGTAAATATTAATGATATTTTAGGTATATTTTGGGCTTAACAGGTACGCTCCGCGTGAACATTATGAATGCATGCAGAAACAGAAATAACGAACACGTAAATAACGAGTGAGGGCAAAATAAAATAGAAGGGCGGAAAATAAACGAACAAAACACAAATAGAGATCGTAGGAAAGTGAAATATATATTAAAATAAACGAAAGAAAATAAAATACACTAAAAACACAAAAGACAAAAGAAACACGAAACGGAAAACATAAAAACAGAAAGGTAAAAACACAGAAATGACAAGAACAGAAAAATCATAAAAACATAAAAACTAAAAACAAAGAGAAACTAGGGTGGAGGCGGAGGAGGATGGCCATAAATGTTGAAGTGGGTGAAGAAGGTGTTGGTGAAGGCGTCGAAGTTGGCCCGGTCCGCTCGCCTTTGGGCCCCGGAGGCGTCGAAGCGAGCGTCTAGGGTGTCAAACCGGGAGTCAAAGTGGGCCCGATCTCATCGTTGGTTCCCCTCTAAAATGTCCAACCGGGCATAGATCGAGTTGAAGTCGGGGTTGGGGGGTGGGCTATAGTTGAGGCCGAGGTCCGAGTCCCACCCGTCCTTTGTTTATTGCGGGCCCGCCCACGAACTTTCACCCGGACCGGAGGCACAATTTTGAGGGTTTGGAAGGCATTTTTATCCAAGGGGCGGGCTTCATAGTGGGGAAGGCATTCAAGGGTAGCGGAGCCAAGAGCGAAGGAGGCATAAATAGTGACTAAGTGCCTGAGCCCGATTTTGGCCCGCCTTCGTGAGGGCATTTGGTGGAGCATGGTGGCAACAATGTAGGAGAGGTTGAACGTAAGGCCATTCTCGCAACAATAAAGGGCAAGAAGCTCAAGCTTGTTGACCTTGTTGGCCTCGGATTTCCTCGAGAAGTAAAAGCTGATGAAGCGATGGAGGAGGTAGAGGACGGGATCACGGATGCTACCCGGGTGGAGGTTGGAGATGTCATAAGTGTCTGACCTGGTAATGGTCATCCAGAATTCACGGGCAGCGTCATCGGTGGGCCAATGGGTGGTGACAGGATCCGTTTGCATGGTGAAATGGTTGCGGATCCAAGCCGTGTCGATGGAGTAGGGGCGGTTTTGAAGGCGGAATGTGAAGAGTGTGGCACCGGGGACACCGTTGGAAGCGAGGGAAGTGTAGAATTCATGGACCAATGAAGGGTACACGTGGTGGCGTGCACAAAAATGGTGGTGCCATCCGAGGGCACGAAGGCGATCCTCAAAGGCACGACCAACATCATAATGATCGAGCGCGTTGAGGTTGATATAAGGGAGAGCCATGACAATGGAAGAGGAGATAGTTTGGTAGGTGATTGCCTCCCCTTCAGTGAGAATGTGAAAGGGGGCGCGGTATTGGCGGATGAGAGGTGGTGTTTCTTATCGTTCAGGTGGGGCTGGTGATTGTGTTTGGTGGGAACGGGAAGAGCGGGCACGAGTGGACCGCGGGGGACTGTTGTCCTCAGATGAGACTCTAGCAAGTGCACTATATACAAGTAATAAAGTGATAAGTGAGTATCATCTCCACAGGGATTGTGATTCAAATCAATATCGGAAATCATTGCTAAACAGTGTGTGTTACAACAGTGTCTTCCTTTATGGTTGATTGTTTAATATTGGTTGTTTAATGACTCAGGCAGAATGATAAAACAATGAAATGAGGTTACTTTGCAAAGATTTTAGGAAATAGAACAGGCTCGACATAACCGAACACGGTGTGCTACGTCTTACAACATTCCATGAATAAAAGACAATGCCAATGAAGCCAAAGTATCAGTTTTGAAGTGAGTATGAGTCAACTGTCGTGTGTTCTCAAACTCCTAAGATTTACTAACATCTTTAGCGTCCTAAAGATGCGTTCTTTCTAGCATTAAGAGCAAAACTGCATTTCTAGATGAGAAAACCCTTGACACAACCTTCTAACTTGTCAGCTTCGAAGTTGAGAGATCAATAGAGATATCGGTGAAGATGAAAGCAGTGTCCTATCATTCATCTAACACATACATACATGCTTGAGCAAGAAAGTTAAATCCTCATTGACCATGACACTGGCAAAACACTAAATATTCATAAAAAAACGTTGTAAAGCTTACATCATCGGGCCGGCCAGGCCGTGCCCGTTCAAAATGTCTACTCACTCATATCGAGCAGTGAGCAGAAGAGGATTCCTGATACAGCTTGAGACTCCATGGGAGCTCTCTTCTTCCTTCTTTTCTACTTGTCTAAAAACAAAACTAAGAAAATTATCCGATCTAATCCTTCTCTGCTTTTCCTATTTAAAGGGAAAAGACAGAGACCCCCAAAATCAGTACAACTTTCGTACCCTTTTCTACATACTAAGTCAACTACCTACTACAATTAAAATAAACTAAAATGATTAACTTTAGATTAACCCTTGAACACTCAAGGGGGTGAGACTTCAAATCATCTTGCTTCTTTAGGCTATCCCATCGCCACACACTTTCACCTGCCGCTCTGCCACTGCCACCAACGATCTGTCGCTGTCCGTCATTGGATAATTCGGTGTTTGACCGCTGGATACAAGTAAGGCTCCACTCCTCATTGGCATTAGCGAAACAAGCTGTTTCCAGCGAGTTTAGCATTTTTCTTTACTTATCTGCACAAGGACATTAATTAGCTCTTTTTCCTTACAAAATGATATAAAAATACCCGAATTCCCTTATAAATTATTTGTTAAACTTAGTCAATTTCATGCCTAACAGGGACGGTCATTGGCGGGTCGCTTACTTCGGGTCATGGTGAGAGGGAGTGAGTGAGATTAGGAGGGAATTAGGAAGTTGGAGTGAGTGGGAGGGAGGAGGGGGGAGAAATGGGGGTTTAAATAGAGAAGGGGTGGGAATCCAAGGAATTTGCGGATTCCCTAGTGGGGTACGCGGGGCGTGAAGGGGCCACGCCACGCGTATCCCACCTCCTGACCAAATTTGGTCCAAAAGTGCCAAGGCACGCGGGGTGTATGGGGGAGCACGCCATGCGTACTTCGGTCTCTGACAGAAAAGGCATGGAAGAAGGGATAGTACGCGGGGCATGAATGGGAGTACGCCCCGCGTGGAGGACGACAAGTGAAACATTTTTTTTCGATTTTGTAAAGATATTTTTAATTTTTATTGGTTTAATGATTTTTAAGTTTTTATGGGTCTTAATGAGTAATTAAGGGGGTGGTTAAAGGGAAAATTAATGATGGAGGGAAGTTTTGGTTAAAATGGAATTTATTCTAATCCTATGCACAATTTTTGGGACAACTAGTGTGTTTCGAGCGAATGGTGAAAAGAACTGATATTGCGAGTTTTGTGCTTTTTCTTTCTTTTAGACGAATGGCCCGTGTGAGCTTTGATCTGGGTACAGAGTTTTCATTTTTTCTTTTTTCTTTCTGCTTATTAACTCTGATTTCTTCTTTGTGGCTTACTAGCTCTTTTTGCTGTTTTCTCTCTTTTTCTTACCCTGCTGATGGTGCTCGACGAGCAGAAATGGGGTTGCTCGCCGAGCAGGATGTAAAACTGCGAATTTTTTCCTTTAAACAGGCAGTGCTCGGCGAGCAGAAATGGGGTTGCTCACCGAGCAGCTGCTGTATCAGTAAGTTTTTTTCTTTTCTGGGCAAACACACTCTTTGTTTGATACAGCAAATATGGGTGATTTACACACTAGAATATTTTTGTGCACATAGGGTAGAACAATTCCATGGGTGTCAAGGGTATTTACGAAGGCTTGTGGCTTGTAATTTGGCTGAATGAAAGAAATGGATGAATGATTGGCTTCAAAGGGGCTACATTAAACGCAATGTAAACATGGTTTTTGGCCAAAACAAAGAAACGGCTTGTAACACAAGTGGCTATACCTAGGTGCCTTTTATCATTTTATCTCCTAATTAGACGCTTGTGGCTTTGATTCAAATGTGGAACAAGACAATTAATATCACAATGCAAGTATGACTCTCAGAAAGAATGAATTGAGCAAATATTTTCTGTTTTTTTTTGTGCTCTAATGTAAGGCTCAAATAATCTCACACTATATGGCATTTTGTTCAGAAGTGATTCCCAATAATCAAATTGATCAATACTGACAATGCATACAAATTATACTTCTTAAAGCCAATAAGTCCCTATTCAAAGTTCCTAAATGTTCGACCTTTTGCTTGCTAAGCACTTATTCGGATAGCAGACTGTCAATTAATGAAATTTCAACCTATCAACTATCACAAGTAACTCAAAGCATCAATTCAAAATCACTTCAATCTTTCAACAATTTCGGAGACGAAGCTATAGGTTTAAAAGTGGAGGCAAGTGGCTCAAAACACACAAAAGCAAGAAAACTAGGCTAGAAAACACTAAATTGGAAAAGAAAACTAAACTAGAAAATTAAAACTGCAGGATATAAAAGCTTGTTTCTATCCGTATCCCTCCCCACACTTTAAGCATGTATTTACTTCCAAAAATGCATGAAAGCAAAGTGTAAAATAAATGACGAGATATAGGGATAGAACAACTCCCTCAATTTTGCCAATCCCACCCGTGTGTATGGGCTGAATAGTCGATGAAGCGATCCATCCTTTGTCTTTGCTCCAAAGCCTCTACACGCATACCTTGCAAGTTGTGAGAAAGACTCGCTATCTGTTCACTGTTTCGCTGATGAAGGGAGGTGGCATGAGTGAGTCCCGTTTCAATCCTTGCGTTCTGCTCCTCAATCCTAGCATTGGACGCCTCAATTCGGGCATTGGAAGCCATGAGTGCCTCGAACTGAGCCATACTTAATCCTTGAGGTGTGGTTGAGGAAGAAGGACCGGCCTCTGACTCTCCTCTTCTTGCTGCTGCCCTTTGCCTATTTACTTCCGGAGGATCTGCACTTTCTGTATAGAGTATCCAGTCTTTGCTAATAATGTTAGCTTTAACCATAAAGTTATAATCCATAGTTAAAAAACCATTAGAATAAGACCGGTTAGCCTAGACGCATAGCCAAAATGTTGGGCAAAACGAGTCATAAAGTGACCGAATCCCATAGTGGATCGTTGTTTAGCCACCACCTCATTCATGGTGGAAAAAACGACCCTAGGCAAGTTTACATAAATCCCTTCCCGTAAGCAATAAAGAAGTAACAGCTCGATATTTGCTATTTTGTCACTGTCATCTTTGCCAGTAACAGAATAGCAAATGAATTTATGCATCAGACGGAGGACAGGGTCTTTGATGAATTTATTTTTATAACTTTTAGACCCTGCCTCAACGCTACAGGACATCTCAAACCAGAAGGACTTTTCAGACACATTTTCCAACCAACCACTAATTCCCTAATCGTAAAGTCCGAACAATTCACAAAATAAATTTTCCGTGACAGTGTGTGTATTGTCAAACAAACGGAATTTAATGGAGCTGACTCCTGTAGACACCGAGTCGGAGGACCTGTGATGAAAACCTGAAAACAAGACGGTCGAAGCGATTGATTCCGAAAGTTTTGAAAAATATATAAAGAATAATAAGCGGAGGAAAATTAACGGCACCGCGCGGGCGCGCAACGGCATCCCGCACGCGGACGACGATGGTCGAACGCTCGCTCGACGGCTCGAGACGTGCGCGCAGCGTCCATCGGACGCACCGCGAGTGGCACACTCTCGACGTCCGAGCAATGCCTGGGACCGCTGGCGGTGCGCGCCCTCGTGGGCCGTTGAGCGCACGTGCCTGGCAGCATGGGACGCGCGTTCGGCGGCCGCGACGTGCGAGCGTCTGGCTGCGCAGAACGCGCGCTCGGCGGCCACGGAGTGCACGCGTCCGACGGCGCGGGGCATGCCCCGAGGGTCGCCGGGCAGGCGCCCAACCACGTCGGGCGAACGCCCAACGCGTCGGGCGGACGCCCGACGAGGATTGGGCGCGGGCGCCCAACCTCGCGTTGGGCGCTCGTCCAACGCCGTTGGGCGATCGCCCAACATTGTTGGGCGGCCGCCCAACAAGGTTGGGCGGTAGCCCAACACTAGGTTGGGCGGCCGCCCAACCACAATGGGCGACGCCCAAATTTTTTTGGGCGTCGCCCATTGTTCCGGGATCCGCTTCCCTATATAAGGGCACGGATCCCAAGGTGAAGGAGGAGGCTTTTGGGGGGGAGGCCTTTAAGAGGAAAAACTTTCTCACTCTAAACATTTTTAGAGAGAGAGAGTGGATTTTTTTTGAGAAAAATATTTTTTTCTCAAAAATTCCAAATTTCCTAAGTTCAATTTTTACTAAATTTTGATTAAAATCGGGAGCTCGCGGTTCGTGGAATCAATCGGCTTCGACTGTCAGATACCGAATCAAAGGTATTATCCGAGGACTAGACTCTTTATTTTATTTAATTTATTTCTCTCCTTCTATTTATTTTTTTTATGCTATAGTTTTTATTCCTTTAGTCATTTATTTATTTTTTCACGTTTTATTTAGTTAGCGTATTTATTTAATTTTCGTTTCGTGTTAAATAAAATTCGGTTTTGTTTTAAAATAAAAAACCTCGTTTTGGATATCCCAATACGAACCGTGATCCGATAAAAAGGTAGTTCGGGTATCGAAAATGTTGTAATTATAAGTTTTTTAATTTAAAAGAGGTTTCCAAATAACGTTTTAAAATGAAAACATCGTTTTAGGAACTTCCGTTTTCGACTATGATCCATCTTTGGTAGTTCGGAAGTCCAAAACGATTGAATTAGATTTAATTTAAAGCTTTTGAATAAATCTGGAAAATATTGGAGTGCTGCTGTAGTTTGTCAATTCTATCACTAAATGCTGTTTACCGACGGATTTTCCGTCGGTAAATCTGCCAAAATGTAAAAAATGTCATTTCGGTCCCTTTTTCTTAACTTTTAGACTTTTAATCCTTAGTATATATATATATATAATTATGTAATACATGTTTTTCAAATTATTTTAGAATTTTAGTATATATATATTTATTTTAGAATATTTGCATATTGTTTTGTATTCCATTTTTCAATATAAGTATAAGTATATATATATATTATTTTTTTTGTATTAATTTGAGTTATGTTGTAAATATTGGTTATTTAGTATCTTGGGAAATAATTAATACATATTAGCATATGGTATTTTTGGGTGGTTAAAGCTATATTAGTTATGTATATATATAGTTTTGGGAATATTTGGGTTATTTTAATGATAATTGAATTAAATTATTTTTAGATAAGTATTACTTTCTTAGTTATAGGATTACTTATTATTTTCACATTTCAAAGTATAAGATATATTGCTCTTATTATCTTCATATACATATAATGATTTTTGGTTAAATCTTATTTTCTTACCTTTCTTTTTGATTTAAATGTATATATATATATATATATATATATATATATATATATATATATATATATATGGTCTAAAACCATTTTCTTTATTCTTTGGGCTCATTCATGGGTCCATGTTCCAAAAGGACTTTAGTTGAGTGTGAATATTAGTTTAAATAAGTTTATTGTTGTAAGTATAACAATTAGAGAGTCCATTAAGTAAGTGGGGAAAATAAATCACCAAGAAGAGAGTTTTTAATTAAATTATTTAAGCTAATGAGCTTTCTTAGATCTCTAATGTAGATAAATAGAGTCATTTTTGTTGATATTTCAAATCGTCTTCAAAACACCACGTTTTAAAAACTTAGTCCGTTCCAACGACGGATTAAGCGAACATTGTAATCAAAATCGTTTTCTTTGTTAATAATGGAGATTTTGAATCGCTTTCTTAATGAATTTGTACAAAATAAAATTGACTTGTATGTCTAACCACGTTTTCTTATTAAAAGGCTTTTACTTTAACGTTTTCAATTACTCGAGTCGTTCCAACGGCGATTCGGGTAAGCTTCATCAAACGGGGTTTTAAAACGCACCTAAATCGTTCCAACGGCGATTAAGGTGCGAACCATGTAAATAAACTCGTTTTGGGGAAATAAGTTAGCGTAGAATAAACACACAACATAACATTTAAATACGGTTGTAAATAAATCACTTCTTTCCCCCCCTCTCTGTGTATGTATAAACACAAATGGGTGATTCTTTACTGATGTGGCTTTTCAATAATATATGCTCAAAATGGTTTCTAAAAAGAGAAAGAAAAGGGTTTCAAATGAATTTTAAACTTAAAAAAGTATACGATTAGTCCGTTATCGCCTAACATGCTGAGTAGGAGGCCGGTGGTTCATAACCGGGCGATGTCGGGGTGCCTAGTAGCCTTTCTCCGGAAAGGAGCTAGCCTTCTCGGCTCGTACCTAAGTTTCCCGAACCCACACCGGTCTCCCGCAAGGGATCGGTGTTCATTTTCCCATTCGTGGGTGGCGACTCTTCCATATCTCCGAGCTCCGGTCCTGCCGAGCAGCTTGATTCCACGATTGGTTGCTTTCGGCGCCAATCACCGCTTACGTCGCCGTGAGGTTGTCCACCCCCCGGTCCGCCCGGGAGATTAGGCCGCGGCACCTCGTCTAACAAGTGGCGACTCTGCTGGGGAAGCGAGAAATTTGATTCCGGAAGGCGTGTATTAAGCCCTTAACGGGGACAGATCGTATTATTTCTTTTCGTATGCATTCATAAGCATTATTGCAAACCTTTTGGGTAATTTCCGCGAAACCTCTAGCGAGAGTCCATTCATCGCTCGAAAGAGGCTAGTGTAAGTTCCCCCTTACAGTGAGGCGCCAAAGGGTTCCCATCCATTCGTTAGGGGCGAATTTGTGCGGTCCTGTGAGGTCCCGCGATCAGCCGTGTCAGCATATAGTAGCCTTAGAAGTTGCCATAGGATTACCCGTTACCATTTTTTATGTGATAAATGAATCAGTTCGTGTTTTCAAATTGCCATGATACGTGTCTAATCCTAAAATATGTAAAGAAAATGAAACGATACGTTAATATATACTCTTAAACCGATATACAAACTACCCCAAAACATCGAAACGATTCGAACTAAAGACGACTTAGTCATCTCGTATGAATGAACTTGTGCGACCCGCCTGGTCCCTTTCCGTGTCCCGAAGAAGGCACATGTCCAGGAAGTGTGCTATGACATAAGCACGTATTAGTATGAATTGGTTTGGTATTTAGGATAGTTATATCTCGATTCAAACGACTATATTAACAGTAGCCGTTATTCACATTCTTTAAATAGGTTGGGATAAAACGAGATTATGACGAAACGAAAACGAAGAACATTTCTGTTTTGAACGACCCCGTTGTAACGTAAAGAGTTTTGCAAACATGGACCGCCCCTTCCGAATAAAAGACGAGCTCTTACGTTATGCCTTGCGTTGTTCTTAAGAGAAATGGATGTATCCGCAAAAGTGACTAAAGAAAATAAACAAACGACCAAAGTCATTTTGTATCTACGATGTATATCCATCCCGAGGGTAGTTAAAGAAAATGAACCAATGCCGTTAAATACGTGCCTCAAGCCGGTATATACGCCGTTTAAAATCTTAAAGCCGAATTAAGCTAAACTGCATAATTGCGCCGTATGGACGAGACTGTGGGCTTGACTAATGGCTCGATCATTTCGACCGTTACCAAAACTACAAGAAATATGGCCCGATCTGCGTGTTTGCTTAACTCGTGCCTAAATGAAAAAGAACGGTAATATCCCTGCTTCGAATAAGCATGCGATTCAACGAAACGTTGATTTTCTATAACCACGCCAGGATGGTATATCCCGTAAATTGGAAGAAATAAAAATTTGTGGCTAGCCGAAAGATTATCGTGCGCTCGAATAAGACTCGTCGTCTTTTCACGTAGCCAAAACGAGCAAGCAGGATTCTTGACGCTAAAACAAAATCCAAAAGTGATTTCATCACTAAATAAACACGTGGTTGCGTCTCTCGATAGATCCAAAAGATCCTGTCGTAATCCAAAAATCGAGACACGAACCCACGCGAATAAAAGGGAACGAGTTATTGTCAATAACGAACGATTGAACCAGAAGAATAACTCGTACCACGTCTAAAAACCGAGATGCGTTCAAAGGGTGTCAAAACTGGAATTGAAGCATCTCGTAAAAATAACGAGGGACGAGTTATTCGGAAGAACGA
Source organism: Euphorbia lathyris (assembly GCF_963576675.1). Classification (NCBI taxonomy): domain Eukaryota; kingdom Viridiplantae; phylum Streptophyta; class Magnoliopsida; order Malpighiales; family Euphorbiaceae; genus Euphorbia; species Euphorbia lathyris. Next base: position 46,356,310 of record NC_088915.1, on the reverse strand, counting down.
TCCATTTGGTCGATATCTTAGTCACTAAACGTTGATATGTCAAAACGAGCTGTATTGTCTGGTGGATGATTTACTTTTTCCGCAATAATCGATGGCATCATGCGTCCCTTGGACCGCAATGTGAGCCCCAAACCAAAATCCTAGGAAAGAGACTTGGACCATCGAGTGTGTGGAGGAATAAGGGTGGAAGAGAGATGTTGTGATACATGTAATTAGACTGACGTTTGTTCTTCTTATCTTATCCGTAAATAAATAAACGCACACACCACGAATCATGTATATAAAATCATGCATACATACTAATGGATACCGTTCGCGCAGACTTCATCATTAAGCGGTTGTGGTTTCGCGAGAGTAACCGGCTAGTCAGGCAGTTTGATCAGCTACAGATTGACAGTTCCGAATCAGCAGTTGTGGCTTCTGAATCACCTTCGTCCGAGTATACTCAGTCTTCTGCCAGTATGTCTACGACCGACGAAAAAGTGGCCGAATTAGAAACCTCTGTGAACAACATTAATGATCAGTTGGCCGCAATTTTGGCCCAGCTCGCCGAGCTAGCGTTGAAGGATAACAAGAGTGGTAGCAAACGCGCTGAGAATGAAGTGAACACCGTCCCCGCTTCGGGAATGAGGATGACTATTAGGATTATATCCAGAAACAGCTTGAGAAAGAGAAGGCCAAGGAAGAGGAGTGGAAGCAGCACATCACTCAGGAAGTGCAGGATCTGCGTGGGGGAAGTTCCGGGAGTCAAGACTTTTATAATTTGAAAAACTGCTTGTCGGCAACTGCTTTGCCTTTGAAATTCCGGCTTCCGGACATGAAAAAGTTCGATGGAACAGGGGATCCCACAGCTCACATGAATCAGTATGTCGCAGTAATAAAGCACACGATCCTAACTGAGGATCAAGTCCTGGGACTATTCAATACCTATCTAGAGGGAGCGGCCCTCGTATGGTTTCATGCGTTGCCGCTGGTGACGAAGAGAGATTGGAAGGAGTTGGCAAAGTCATTCATCGCCCAATATAGTTTCAACACTATGCTCGAGGTTACTCTGAAGGAGCTGGAGAGTACTAAGCAACAAACTGGTGAGTCTTTTTCCGATTTTGTGAGGAGGTGGAGAGCCAAGGCGGAAATTATGAAGCAGAAGCCGCTTGAGCAGGATCAGATCCGAATGGTAGTTGGTAACACGTTGACGTATATTAAGAATGAGCTGCGGTATATGCCTTTTACCGATTTCAATCAGATGTATAGTTGTGCCTTGACAGTTGAGGGGGATGGAGAGCCGAAGAAAGCTTACACTAAGTGGACGAAGTCTGGATATAGTGCCGGAGGGCCAAGTGCGAGTACAGAATCAGTCGCAGGGAAAGTGCTTGAACTTAACGCTATCGAGAAGAGGCAGTTCGCCAAGTTTGATCAAAGCTACGCAAAAGTTTTCGAACGATTGCAGAAAAGGGGATTATTGAAAGCCCTCACTCCTAATGGAAAAGCACCGTCTACTCCTCAGATGCAAGCTAGGGGGTACTGTGAGTTCCATAGCAACTACGAGCACACTATTGAGAACTGTGAGAGGTTGAAGCATGAGATTCAAAATTTGATTGAGGAGAAAAAGATAGCTGATACATCATCAGCAAACCCTTCCACTAGGCACAATCCATTTCCTAATCATAGGGTAAGTATGATCGAATCCGGGCTCGAGGAGAGTACGGTGGTAGAATCCTTTGAGGAGGATGAAGAGGGGCTGTTGGACTCCGATGAGAAAATGACGATAGGAAGCGGATTGTATGTGTCTTTTCTGGGAGAGGAAACAGCAGGCGAGATGATAGATGAGGAATTGGGCGATGGAGCGCCATATGACGAAGATGACACCGAAGAGACCAGACAGAGGTCATCTCGGAGAATTATTCTTGAGTTAAAGATATTCAGTGGGGTGGAGGACCCTGAGGTCCACTTGTATGAGTATATGTGTGCTATGTTTGTTGAACCGTTTGGGATTAATGAGATCGCTCAGTGGTTCCACCCTTCGTTGATAGGCGAGCCTTTGGAGTGGTTCCGATCCTTGCCTGATTCCATCAAGGGTGATTGGTCACAATTGGCAAGTTTATTCTTGGAAAAGTATAAGAAGGCTAAAGAGAGAGCGGCAAAAAGTAGCGCAATGCAGGTTGGGCCCATCAAGCGCCCGTTGCCAGCAGTTAGTAAGTATAACGGCAACAAAGACCCTATGGAGCATTTGCACTTCTACTTGTCAGTGATGGGGCCGTTGGGCTTCAAAGGGGAGGAAATCACGAGTTTGTTTTGCAACTCGTTGGCAGGAGAATCGATGGTGTGGTATATGTCTCTTCCGATGAATGTTAAGGTGAACTGGGCTGAAATGACTAAGAGATTCATCAAGAAATGCACCGCATGGGGACATCCAGAGGAAATGCTTGAGTCACTCGATGAGGAGACACCTGAGGAAGTATTAACCATGGCTAAGTACAAGGGAGATGAGAACCCCATCGATCATGTAAACCGTTTCCGTGCCTACATGTTTGATGCGGGACTCTATCGAAGTGAGTTGGTTCAGCATTTTCCAAAGACACTCATAGGAGAAGCTTTGATGTGGCACCGAATGCTCTCGGCAAAGACAAAAGGGGACTGGGGGTCCCTCATGGAGGCCTTTGTGCAAAGGTATGAGATGTACATTTCGTGGACGGGGTCGTTGGAAGATTTAGAAAGGATCAAGCAATTTCCCGAAGAAGCATTTGTGGATTACGCAAGAAGGCGGAGGTTCAAGTATGCTTCATGTCAGGTCACCTTGAGCGATCAGGAGCAACTCATGTGCATCCGAAAGGGTGCTATTCCACTTGTGGTAAAGAGGTTGAGTAGGGTGTTCTTGAAGGATTATGATGAGGTTATAGGATGGGCTCGGTATGGATCGTCGGACCCTTCCTACGTAAATCCGAACGTCCCTCACATGATGGATCTGATTGTTGTGGATATCTGGGGAAGTTCCTCGGAAGAGGAAGGTATCAATCAGAAAGCTCCAATCCATATCTGGGTTGAGTCTGATGACGAGCCGGAAATTGCCGTAATGGTAGAGTCGGGCCGAGGCACCGAGGGAAAGAATCTGCCCGGATTTAAGATCTTCAACGATGTTACTGACTGGGGCAAAAGAAAGGCAAGCTGCTTCATAGAGGGGATCATGATGCTTGACCTGAATGCTGAGGAGCAGGTGATCACTATTGAGGCCACTGTGGGAGCGGTGGATGAGCCCAGTACCTCTAAGACTTATGAGAAACTCGAGAACCCTATTGATGACAACTAGATTACCGCTTTGTTTGAATCTGATGATGTACTCACCAATACTATCAATGAAATGAATTCTGATTTTGCTTACTTGCTTGATGTTGATTCTGATCATTCCATGCATTCTCATTCATATGACATGCCTACATTTGAAATCAATACAATAGAAATGTCAACTTTCAATCTTGGCACGGATGAAAATCCTAAACTTATACAAATTGCTCAAGAATTAACTATTGAAGAGAGGAAAGAATTTGAGAGAATAATTAAAAAAAAATACGAAATAGTGTTTGCTTGGACGTACGAAGACATGCCTGAAACCGATAAATCCATCGTAGCTCACCGTATTCCAAAATACCCCGATGCTAAACCCGTAAAACAAAAGCTCCGACGCATGAGGCCAGAATGGGTAGATAAGATCAGGGAAGAAGTGAAGAAACAGTTAGAGGCATGTTTCATCGAAGTAATTGAATATCCACCGTGGGTGGCAAATGTAGTGCCAATCGCAAAGAAGGACGGTAAGGTGCGAATGTGCGTCGACTATAGAGATCTCAACAAGGCTTGAAGATGAATTCGCATTGCCTCACATCGATGTATTGATCGACAGTGCAGCATCAAGCGTCTTGCACACGAATGCGGATGGCTTCATGGGCTACATACAGGTTCAGATGGCCGAGAAGCACAAAGCAAAGACCTCGTTCACTACTGAGTGGGGGACATGTTGCTATAGAGTAGTGCCATTTGGTTAAAAAAACGCCGGGGCAACTTATCAGCAAATGGCTACGGCACTATTCCACGACATGATACACAAAGAGGTGGAGGTCTATGGGGATGACATGATGGTCAATTCGGATACAAGAGAAGGGCACTTCATAGCACTTGAGAAGTTTTTGGCCCGAATCGTAGAATTCAAGCTAAGGTTGAACCCGAAGAAGTGCTTCTTTGGCGTTTCGTCGGGGAAAATCCTAGGCTACGTAATCAGTAACAAGGGGATTGAGGTGGATCCTGATAAAGTGAAAGCCATACAGGAAATGTCGGCACCGAAGAATGAGAAAGAAGTAAGGGGATTCCTGGGGCAGGTTCAGTATATCAGTCGGTTCATAGCACGACTCACCACGATCTGTGAACCCATTTTTAAACTGTTACGGAAAGATCAACCCACAATTTGGAACGATAAGTGTCAGCAAGCGCTGGAGGGTGTACGGACTTATTTGACTAATCCGCCAGTTTTGAGGCCACCTAAACCCGGGAAACCACTTCTTCTATATGTGGCGATCGAGGAGCGATCTATTGGGGCAATGCTGGCCCAAGAAGGGGACATCGGTGTGGAGCATGCGGTGTATTATCTGAGTAAGAAATTCCTGGAATATGAGCTCAAGTATAACATGATCGAAAAGACGTGTGTGGCAGTAGTATGGCTAACAAGGAAGCTACGGCACTATTTTCAGTCCTATAAGGTGATCATTATATCCCAGATGGATCCCGTGAAGTATCTGTATCGAACTCCATCTCTAACTGGGAAGCTGGCCCGATGGTTGTTGTTATTATCAGAGTTCGACATCGAATATATGACGAAGAAGGTTATTAAAGGGAGAGCCGTAGCAGAATTTTTAGCCAATCAGCCTCTAACTGCGGAAGAAGAAGAGATAAACTATGATTTTCCCGATGAGCACTTGAACGCAGTAGAAGTTATACCGTGGAAAATGTTCTTCGATGGAGCAGTTAACTCGAATGGAGCCGGGGTACGACTGCTACTCATCTCACCGAAAGGAGAAAGGATCCCAATAGCGAAGAAGTTATCATTCCCTCTTACTAACAATATGGCCGAGTATGAAGCGTGCATCTACGGGTTAGAGTCGATAGCAGTATTGGGAGCATCGTATGTCGAAATCTGGGGCGACTCAAAGCTGATCATCGAACAGGCACAAGGAAATTGGGAAGTAAGGGAGGAAAGGTTGCACCCGTACCTGGACCAATTAGAAGGGTTGGCACAGAGATTCAACGAGTGTCGCTTTTATCACATCCCTCGAGCACAGAACCAAGCGGCGGATGCTTTGGCCACTCTGGTGTCAGTTTGGGATAATCCACGAAATCTGGCCTCAAAGCCTTTGGTGCTAAAGAGGTCTCACAAACCGTGCTATGAAGACGTAATGTTGCTGGGAGTGGATGAAAAGCCTTGGTATTTCGACATCGTGAACTTCATGAAAAACGGGATGTATCCGGCGGGATCAGAACTTAGGGATCACGCTGTGATCAGAAGGCTAGCTCAGCAATTTGTTATCCACAACGATCTGCTTTACAAAAGGCACATCGATGGGTTACAATTGAGATGTTTAGACGAGGGAGAAGGCCGTGAAGTAATGGAGTCAGTGCACTCGGGAATTTGTGGAGCCCACAAGGGAGGAGCAGTGCTAGCAAAGAAAATCATAAGGCAAGGCTTCTATTGGCTCACTATGGAAAGAGATTGCAATGAATATGCGAAGAAATGCCACGATTGTCAAATCCATGGCGATTATAATCACCTGCCAGCTATGGAACTGCATGTGTTGGCACCCGTTTGGCCGTTTGCAGCTTGGGGCAATGATATCATCGGTGAGGTGAGGCCTAATGCATCAAATGGACACAAGTTCATCGCAGTTGCCATTGATTACTTCACCAAGTGGGTAGAGGCAGAATTGTTTAGTAAGCTGGGATCGAAGCAGATGAGAAAGTTTATTGAAAAGCATCTAATCACCAGGTTTGGGGTGCCTCACCACATGATCACGGATAATGGGATCCAGTTTCAAGGGGAAGTGAAAAGTCTCTTCTAAGAGTACGGTATTGAGCATCATAGATCGTCTCCATATCGCCCACAAGCTAACGGGGCAGTAGAAGCGGCCAATAAGAACCTTATGAGGATTCTCGTAAAGACAGTAGCATTGCATCAGAATTGGCACGAGCAGCTTTCGCTCGCTTTATGGGCTTATTGCACGACGGTTAGAGCGTCAACTGGGGCAACGCCGTTCTCCTTAGTATATGGGGCAGAAGCGGTTCTGCCTATTGAGGTTGAGAAGCGATCGCTGAGAATCGCGATAGAAGTAGAGATTCTTAAAGCAGAATGGGTGAAGAAGCGTTATGAACAGCTGGCATTGGTAGACGAGAAGAGGATGGAGGCCCTTTACCACATACAGCTATATCAAAGGAGGATGGCCCGGGCTTTCAACGAAAGGGTTAAGGTCAGTCCTATCAAAGAAGGAGACATGGTGCTGAAACAGATCCGAATGACGCGCACCGACCCTAGGGGCAAGTTTAGGCCAAACTGGGAAGTACCGTTTCTCGTGAAGAAGATCCTAAACAAAGGGGCGGTGAAACTAACCACGATGGATGGCATTGAGTTTTCCAAACCTACCAATCTAGACAGGCTTAAGAAATACTTTTCGTAAAAAAAAAAAAAAAAGAAATGTAAAGAAAAATTCCCGATAGGTTGAAAACCCGCAAAGGGCGACCTATGCAACAATAAGGGAAATCCCAATGGGTGAAAACCCGAAAGGGCACTCATTTAAAAATTCCGGGATAGTAAAAGGAGAGGAGAAAAATCACCGGGATCCGAAAACCGAAAGGCGGGTCCTGGTAACAATAGTTATGACTTGAGCAATTACAAAAACAATGTATAAGAGACTAAGTATTTCTGTTGGTTGTAAATAAATAAAGGCATGAATATATTTGACGAGAATGATTGGAATCATCATAATCTACTGAATGCATGGTAATATGAATCACGAGTTATACATTTCCTATCCTACTTTTCACAAAAAGCCTACCTACTATCCACCCCACTCCCTATACATCGGCTATACATCGGAGAAACCCTAATAAAAGCTACAAAGCAACAATGAAAGCTACAAAGCAACAATGAAAGCTACGAGCCTAATACGAAGGGAAGTCCCAATAGTTCGCAAAATCTCTCAGGTGGGATGCCCGCTCCGCAGATAGTGCCTCCTCGGCAGCACGCGCTCTCTCATCAGAAACTCACGCTCTCTCATCAGAAACTCGTGCTCTCTCATCAGCAGCTCGTGCTCTCTCCTCTGCAGCAAGGCGTCTGATCGACTCATCACGCGCCCTCTCCTCGACGGCAAGGCGACCCTCAGTCTCCCGTCGCATCATCCCCGACCAGTGGTCGTTCCTCTCTTGATACACATGACCAACTCGGGCATCAGCTTCCCGCACTAGCTCGCTCTGTCTCCGCTCATGGGCATGCAGATCACTCTACAGAAAAAGAAAAAAAAAACACAGATAAAAGGCAGCATAGGCAAAAACATAAATCATACATACATGCATACATTTCACTACACTAAAGTACAGTAATGATACATACCAGGTGATCGGTGCAGCGCAAGCTGAGGTGGTCTCGGAAATAACCAGACAGCCCCACGTAATCCGTACAGGTCTCTCTCGTGGTCAGAGAAGCGTCTGAGGGATCAAACGGGATCCTCGAGGAGAAGATAGGAGGGACCGCCTCAAATCCCGCGTAAGGTGCCCCGGACTCGTCATAGCAGATCGTAGCATAATCTCTCCCATAGTCTGGTATAGGCACGCCTATGGACGACCTCTCCAGTCGAGCTGCACTGGAGGACTCGCCGACAAAATAGGGCTGCTCGCACACCGGTGTTTGAGCCCGAGTACCGTCGAAAAAATCAGATAGGTGGGTACTCCGCCAGGATCCCTCCTGCAAAAAAAAAAGCAAAAAAAACACACGATAAAACCTCCGAGCATATCATGAATAAAATGAAAAGAGGGCGGAATCACTTACCGGAACCTCCGCCTGACCTAAGACGGCCTCGACCGCCTCTTTCGAAAACACGTCCGCCACCGGATCTACCTCCATCGCTGCCGCCGGGGCATCCCTCGCGCTCAGTAAAGTGGACAAATAAGGCTCGCGGCCCCCGGCGTGAATCCAGACCACTCTACCGACAAAATGACGGGTCAGATCTCGACGAATGGTCGATAAGGGCAGAGTCCGCACAGCAAACATGGAAACGGGAATCTCCCCCGGCGTCCAGTGAACATCACTCACTCCGGTGATGCCTCGATCTCCCAAATACCACGCCCACACACAAGGGCCGGTGAGCACGCACTGCTGCTCCTGGATCATCGATGTGTATGAATACTCGGGACCAAAGTCAAGATCGTCCCACCTGAACTTAATCTAAAAAATATGCACAAAGAAAAGGGTCAGAAAGACTCAAGCCAAAGTCTAGCGAGACTAAGCGAGATCTACCTGTGTGAGGACTAATGAGTCAATCCGATCTAGGCGCCATGGCACTGTCCGCCTCCTCTCAGCGCTCAGATCAAAATCTCTCCATCGAACCATAAAAGGCGGCCTCTGTGCTCTCAATCGAGGTCGAGATCGACTGGGAAGGATGCGTCTCTCGTATGCCCACACCTGCGGTATAAACAAGGACTAGGAGTGTGAGAAAGGAAAAAAGCAAAGACCGGCGAATCAAGAAGGCGTCACGTACCAGCAGAGCAAAGGTGTAACCACCGAAATCCTTGCGCTTCCGGCAAGTCAGGTCTAGAAACTTGTAGAGAAAAGCTAAGCCTGCCCCCGCCCAATCGTAGGAAGCTGCGGCATCTAAATCACTAAGGGCCTGGATGAGACCCGCATGTACCTTTCTGCCCTTTGTGCGGAAAATCGTCTCGCTAAGAGCATATACAAGGAAGCTACGAACCGCCAGATCAGTAGCATCAGTCTCACAGAAGTCCCGTCTACTCAAGAGGCTAGCAGTCGAAATAAACTTCGTCGGGGTAGATTTGGCGCATAGAGGAACTCCTGGTCCTATCAAGGCGGCAAGCCTAGCAGGGTCGACCCGCGGTCGCATCATGCCATAATGGAAAGGGACGGGAGTGTTGCTCCCTCGTAATCCGGTCAATAATGAAAAATCTCGGGGCGAGATGGTCATCTCCGCGAAGGAAAGGTGGAAGGTGTGGGTCGAGTCAACCCACCGCTCACACAGGGCCCGTAGGCCAAAGGGATCACACACCCCGTTGGTGCGGGGCAGCGCTGCAATGAAGGGTCCGAAGCCCAACTCCTGCACGCGGGCTCTCGCCGCGGCGCTCAGCCTATCATACCATGAAAGAACCTCGGCAGTGGTCCCGGAAATCTCGATGAGCTAAAGAGGAACAAGATAAGAAAGTTCAAATACAACTCCTAAGGCTAGCGAGTGATAAGAACGCGTTAAAACTAGGTATTCGTTCGTCCGGTCAATTAGGGCCAATTTTCTGTAAAAATCTCTCCCGTAGGATCATTTATGTAAGGTTTAGTCAATTCTTTTATCCACACTCGTCTACAGGTGACGAGGAGCATAGATTAGGCTTTACTATTCACGTGCATTAGCTAAGTTTTTACTATTCATATTTTTACTATTCACGTTTTCACTATTCACATGCACTATTCACGTTTCTTACTATTCATGTGCATTAGTTAAGTTTTTACTATTCACGTGCACTATTCACGTTTTTACTATTCACGTGCACTATTCACGTTTTTACTATTCGCGTGCATTAGTTAAGTTTTCACTATTCACGTTTTTACTATTCACATCGTTTTTACTGTTAGCATGCATAAATTCGTAGTGTCACTATTCACATGCATATAACGCGCATTCTCACAAAAATAAACAGGTGTTACGTGTAAATAAAGGAATTCACGTTTTCTAGCGAAAGTCCTCTAAGGCAGCCTAAGAGTTAGCATGCAAATCATGTTCGTATAGGAGTGTTAAAGCCTAGAGTTCAAATCAAATAAAAGTGAGAAACCACTTACCTCGTTGCAGCGTGTCCTGCTCAAGTGTGTCGTAGGGTCGTGGAAGGTATCCACTCTATCCAGGTTTACGTAAACCTCGTCCATGCCTCTGGTGCCATCCCATTCATCTAACTCCATCCCGAGAATAATCCAAATTGAAATCTAGTGAGAGAAAGAGGAGAGAGAAGGTGTGGGGTTGAAATGAAACCCCACCACCTTATATAGGAAAAGGGAATTACATTCCCGTAAATAGTGAAAAAAGTACGATTTGACATAAAGGTAAAAAGTAAATAATTAATTACCAGGTGCACAGACCTCCGATTTGCAGTCCGTTTCAGCCTGCGTTTCTCCCAGACAGTGACCAACATTGTCAAAACATCAACTCCAGACAACAGTCAATTTTTACAGAACAGTGACACCAGTCAAAATACAGACGACAGTCAACAGAAAAACAATCATTAGTCTATATCATTTCCGACTAAGACATGTGCCCATCGAATCTTCGAGATAATAACTCCAGTGAGAAAATACAGACGACAGTGTGATAAGAAAATCCAGAAGCAGCCCCCGCTTTTTAGCCACGGTTGCAGACCGGAGTTGCTTTTTAGCCATTTGACTCACGGTCGCAGGCCGGAGTTGCTCTTTAGCCATTTGACTCTCGGTCGCGGACCGAAGATGCTTTTGAGCCATTTGACTCTCGGTCGCAGACCGAAGTTGCTTTTTAGCCATTTGACTCTCGGTCGCAGACCGAATTTGCTTTTGAGCCATTTGACTCTTGGTCGCAGACCGGAGTTGCTTTTTAGCCATCTGACTCGTGGTCGCTGACCGGAGTTGCTTTTTAGCCATCTTCCTCGCAATCTTGAAATAGGGTAGCTGTTTAGCCATTATCCCCGCAATCTTGAAATAGGGTAGCTGTTTAGCCATTATCCCCGCAATCTTGAAATAGGGTAGCTGTTTAGCCATTATCCCCGTGATCTTGAAATAGGGTAGCTGTTTAGCCATTATCCCCGTGATCTTGAAATAGGGTAGCTGTTTAGCCATTATCCCCGCAATCTTGAAATAGGGTAGCTGTTTAGCCATTATCCCCGTGATCTTGAAATAGGGTAGCTGTTTAGCCATTATCCCCGTGATCTTGAAATAGGGTAGCTGTTTAGCCATTATCCCCGCAATCTTGAAATAGGGTAGCTGTTTAGCCATTATCCCCGCAATCTTGAAATAGGGTAGCTGTTTAGCCATTATCCCTGCAATCTTGAAATAGGGTAGCTGTTTAGCCATTATCCCCGCAATCTTGAAATAGGGTAGCTGTTTAGCCATTATCCCCGCAGTCACAAATAGGGTAGCTGTTTAGCCATTATCCCCGCAGTCGTGAATTAGGGTGCAGCCCGAAGCAGAGTCTGAAGAGGTCAGAGAACAACGCCGGAGCGCGCAACGCAAAGGTCAGGTATGTTCCCTCCTACTCGTTACGTGTCTTTTACTTTTATATGTTTTACATTGCATGTGTACGTTAGCAAAAGACGTTTTCGAAACACACACATCACTGTCAAAATAGAAAAGTAGGGGCAACTGTAGACACCGAGTCGGAGGACCTGTGACGAAAACCTGAAAACAAAACGGTCGAAGCGATTGATTCTGGAAGTTTTGAAAAATATATAAAGAATAATAAGCGGAGGAAAATTAACGGCACGGCGCGGGCGCGCAACGGCATCCCGCACGCGGACGACGATGGTCGAACGCCCGCTCGACGGCTCGAGACGTGCGCGCGGCGTCCGTCGGACGCACTGCGAGTGGCACGCTCTCGACGTCCGAGCAATGCCTGGGACCGTTGGCAGTGCGCGCCCTCGTGGGCCGTTGAGCGCACGTGCCTGGCAGCATGGGGCGCGCGTTCGGCAGCCGCGACGTGCGAGCGTCTGGCTGCGCGGAACGCGCGCTCGGCGGCCACGGAGTGCACGCGTCCGACGGCGCGGGGCATGCCCCGAGGGTCGCCGGGCAGGCGCCCAACCACGTCGGGCGGACACCCGACGAGGATTGGGCGCGGGCGCCCAACCTCGCGTTGGGCGCTCGCCCAACGCCGTTGGGCGGCCGCCCAACAAGGTTGGGCGGTAGCCCAACACTAGGTTGGGCGGCCGCCCAACCACAATGGGCGACGCCCAAATTTTTTTGGCGTCGCCCATTGTTCCGGGATCCGCTTCCCTATATAAGGGCACGGATCCCAAGGTGAAGGAGGAGGCTTTTGGGGGGGAGGCCTTTAAGAGGAAAAACTTTCTCACTCTAAACATTTTTAGAGAGAGAGAGTGGATTTTTTTTGAGAAAAATATTTTTTTCTCAAAAATTCCAAATTTCCTAAGTTCAATTTTTACTAAATTTTGATTAAAATCGGGAGCTCGCGGTTCGTGGAATCAATCGGCTTCGACTGTCAGATACCGAATCAAAGGTATTATCCGAGGACTAGACTCTTTATTTTATTTAATTTATTTCTCTCCTTCTATTTATTTTTTTTATGCTATAGTTTTTATTCCTTTAGTCATTTATTTATTTTGTCACGTTTTATTTAGTTAGCGTATTTATTTAATTTTCGTTTCGTGTTAAATAAAATTCGTTTTTGTTTTAAAATAAAAAACCTCGTATTGGTTATCCCAATACGAACCGTGATCCGATAAAAAGGTAGTTCGGGTATCGAAAATGTTGTAATTATAAGTTTTTTAATTTAAAAGAGGTTTCCAAATAACGTTTTAAAATGAAAACATCGTTTTAGGAACTTCCGTTTTCGATTATGATCCATCTTTGGTAGTTCGGAAGTCCAAAACGATTGAATTAGATTTAATTTAAAGCTTTTGAATAAATCTGGAAAATATTGGAGTGCTGCTGTAATTTGTCAATTCTGTCGCTAAATGCTGTTTACCGACGGATTTTCCGTCGGTAAATCTGCCAAAATGTAAAAAATGTCATTTCGGTCCCTTTTTCTTAACTTTTAGACTTTTAATCCTTAGTATATATATATATAATTATGTAATACATGTTTTTCAAATTATTTTAGAATTTTAGTATATATATATTTATTTTAGAATATTTGCATATTGTTTTGTATTCCATTTTTCAATATAAGTATAAGTATATATATATATTATTTTTTTTGTATTAATTTGAGTTATGTTGTAAATATTGGTTATTTAGTATCTTGGGAAATAATTAATACATATTAGCATATGGTATTTTTGGATGGTTAAAGCTATATTAGTTATGTATATATATAGTTTTGGGAATATTTGGGTTATTTTAATGATAATTGAATTAAATTATTTTTAGATAAGTATTACTTTCTTAGTTATAGGATTACTTATTATTTTCACATTTCAAAGTATAAGATATATTGCTCTTATTATCTTCATATACATATAATGATTTTTGGTTAAATCTTATTTTCTTACCTTTCTTTTTGATTTAAATATATACATATATATATATATATATATATATGGTCTAAAACCATTTTCTTTATTCTTTGGGCTCATTCATGGGTCCATGTTCCAAAAGGACTTTAGTTGAGTGTGAATATTAGTTTAAATAAGTTTATTGTCGTAAGTATAACAATTAGAGAGTCCATTAAGTAAGTGGGGAAAATAAATCACCAAGAAGAGAGTTTTTAATTAAATTATTTAAGCTAATGAGCTTTCTTAGATCTCTAATGTAGATAAATAGAGTCATTTTTGTTGATATTTCAAATCGTCTTCAAAACACCACGTTTTAAAACCTTAGTCCGTTCCAACGACGGATTAAGCGAACATTGTAATCAAAATCGTTTTCTTTATTAATAATGGAGATTTTGAATCGCTTTCTTAATGAATTTGTACAAAATAAAATTGACTTGTATGTCTAACCACGTTTTCTTATTAAAAGGCTTTTACTTTAACGTTTTCAATTACTCGAGTCGTTCCAACGGCGATTCGGGTAAGCTTCATCAAACGGGGTTTTAAAACGCACCTAAATCGTTCCAACGGCGATTAAGGTGCGAACCATGTAAATAAACTCGTTTTGGGGAAATAAGTTAGCGTAGAATAAACACACAACATAACATTTAAATACGGTTGTAAATAAATCACTTCTTTCCCCCCCCCCCCCCCTCTATGTGTATGTATAAACATAAATGGGTGATTCTTTACTGATGTGGCTTTTCAATAATATATGCTCAAAATGGTTTCTAAAAAGAGAAAGAAAAGGGTTTCAAATGAATTTTAAACTTAAAGAAGTATACGATTAGTCCGTTATCGCCTAACATGCTGAGTAGGAGGCCGGTGGTTCATAACCGGGCGATGTCGGGGTGCCTAGTAGCCTTTCTCCGGAAAGGAGCTAGCCTTCTCGGCTCGTACCTAAGTTTCCCGAACCCACACCGGTCTCCCGCAAGGGATCGGTGTTCATTTTCCCATTCGTGGGTGGCGACTCTTCCATATCTCCGAGCTCCGGTCCTGCCGAGCAGCTTGATTCCACGATTGGTTGCTTTCGGCGCCAATCACCGCTTACGTCGCCATGAGGTTGTCCACCCCCCGGTCCGCCCGGGAGATTAGGCCGCGGCACCTCGTCTAACAAGTGGCGACTCTGCTGGGGAAGCGAGAAATTTGATTCCGGAAGGCGTGTATTAAGCCCTTAACGGGGACGGATCGTATTATTTCTTTTCGTATGCATTCATAAGCATTATTGCAAACCTTTTGGGTAATTTCCGCGAAACCTCTAGCGAGAGTCCATTCGTCGCTCGAAAGAGGCTAGTGTAAGTTCCCCCTACAGTAAGGCGCCAAAGGGTCCCCATCCATTCGTTAGGGGCGAATTTGTGCGGTCCTATGAGGTCCCGCGATCAGCCGTGTCAGCATATAGTAGCCTTAGAAGTTGCCATAGGATTACCCGTTACCATTTTTGATGTGATAAATGAATCAGTTCGTGTTTTCAAATTGCCATGATACGTGTCTAATCCTAAAATATGTAAAGAAAATGAAACGATACGTTAATATATACTCTTAAACCGATATACAAACTACCCCAAATCAAAATCAAAGTATCGGGTAGTGGAGACAATATTACCGGATAGTGTTTTGAACCGCTTACCTTCTGCCTCGGATTCCAAGAGGAATGGGCAGTGATACTGAACTGACAGAGCACACGGATGTGTCGTGAGGAATACGGGTGGAGCTACCCGTTGTGCGCGCCTCATGGGATTCACGGCCGGGGCACGCTTCCTCCTTCCTCCCCTTCCCAAAGGCTGTGCATAATCATCTCCCTCAGACATTGTGATTTAGGTTTTCCTAAGTTAGGGGATTTTGGAATTTTTGGAATTTGGGGAAAACCTAACCCTAAACTTCGAATTGATGTTGGAATGGAGTAGTGAGGATGAATCTAAGGGTTTTTGTAGGGGAAGTGACGATTTTCACAATGGAATTCGAAGTGGGAGGGTTTTTGGGAGGTTTTAGAAGTTAGAGGGTTCGAACATTTGTCTGCTGGAATTCTTAAAATTGCTTTTTAACTGATAGTGCTCGGCGAGCAGAAAAGGGCTAGCTCGTCGAGCTGCGCGTTAAATCGCGAATTTAAGCTCTTTTGACAAGACATGCTCGGCGAGCAGGAATAAGGTTGCTCGCTGAGCAAACGGTTGATTTCGACAAGGGGGCTTTGATAACGTTGTCGTTTCACTAGGATTTAAAATTGGATGACCTGCTCGGCGAGTAGGGGGAATTATGCTCGGCGAGCAGGTGTATTTTCGCTCTTTTAAGTCCTTGATTCATCGGGAGCATTAATATCCTGAAAATTGACGGAGAAGCAACGGAATCAGTTTATTGAAATACGAAAAATAAAAAGAAACGAAAAATATAGACAAATCTAAATAATTATTTCAACCTATTCAATTTACACAGATTATAATCAAAATAGTCCCCGGCAACGGCGCCAAAAACTTGGTGGTGTTGTTGTCGGGAATTTCGAAAATTAAATCTAGTTATAAACAAAATAATCCCCGGCAGCGGCGCCAAAAACTTGATGCTCGTAAAGGATATAGCATTTAATAGGACAAGTGTATCCTATCGCAACAAGTAATATTGTGCTAAGCACGAGATCGAACCACAATGACTATTTGTTATAATCAGTAAATATACCTAGGTTGGTCTAACTATTTAGAGGGTTGAATAATAATTTGGGTAATTAACTAGACGAATTGAAAGCAATAATCTAATAAAATAAAGCGAACAATTAACATGGAGAAGGTGAGTTAACGGATGGCACAATCTAGGTCGAGGAATTCCTTGATTAAATCCTATGTATGGTCTAGGGAATTAGGATTTAAGTGTTACCAGTGATTAGACGGTAATTGCCCTAATGAGATAGACAAATTTATACGGGATTTGTCTAACCTATTCACATGCATTTGGGTGACGGCTTGATTAGGCATATACCCTAGGTCATGCAAAGCATTAGGTTCTTTGGCAATTAAGGCTAAAGCCGTAGCCCAGCCACAAAGCCGCACTCCTAGTGGTCTCTAGCGAGGTCAGATTTACACAGGTTCAGTATAGACAATTCCGTGGTCAGGTTCTCGTCTATCTATAATCCTATTTAACGTCAGGGTAACAGACATTAAGCAAATTATATACATAAATAGGCTAGTTGATCATTATCAATGTTCATTCTAGCATAAATCCTGTTTCTAACATCATCTAGGCATTAGGCATGCATAATCTGTTCAATCAAAGGCTCTAATTCTCTAATCATACATATTCATACAATCAATTTCATCCCCATCCCGAATTGGATGGGGATCGGTTCATAGACAAACCAATCCAAGCAATAGGCATGTTAGATTAATGGAAAACATCTACGACAATTTATAAAAGCAAAAGATAAATAGGCGAAGAGATAAAAATCCAAAACCCATTCTGCCGATTCCGATTATAAATTAGAAGAGATGAAGATCTTCTCCCGTCAATTGTGATAAACGAAATTACATAATTAAACCTAATCTAAGAAACTAGAAAAACAATGCTAAAACCTAATCTAAAACTGAGCTACTGAATCGACTACATCCTGAATAATGAATGATGCCCCTTCAACATAGTTTTCGCCTCCATTTAAAGTCCTCCAGTGCGTTTCTGAGTCAGTTTAGGTATTCTGGTCGACTGGAGCGTTAAAAGCTTATTCGGGTCGGGATTCCGGCCCGCGAGTTATGGCCCAAATGTATCTCGAGTCGCTGCTCGCCGAGCAGAAATGCCCTTGCTCGCCGAGCAGGGGTGCCTGTCGAGGTGAGATCGTGGTTGCCCAGCCTGCTCGCCGAGCACTCCATTGCCTGCTCGCCGAGCACTCCATTGCCTGCTCGCCGAGCAGGCAGTGAAATATCTGATTGTCCTTGTTTTGCTCCGTTTCTCGTGCATTTACCCTTGAAACAACTCAAAACACTCGTTAGACGACAAATAGATGAAACGTGCCAAAACGTACCATAAACTGAGCAATAGAGGCTAAACACGAATATAAAATGGGGTTAAACTACATTGAAAAGACTATATATTTGGGACATATCAACAAGGACATTAATTAGCTCTTTTTCCTTACAAAATGATATAAAAATACCCGACTTCTCTTATAAATTATTTGTTAAACTTAGTCAATTTCATGCCTAACAAATACCCCCAAATCGAACCTTTGCTTGTCCTCAAGCAACAAATTGTAAGAAGGAATCAGAAAAAGAGTTAGGAATGAAATTAGTTTAATGAATGAGAACGAGGAGTACAGAAACACAGAACGCTTGGCACAATTAGGAAATGAACAGATGCATGCTAAGGTTTCATCGAAGAGTAAAAGCTTGTTTTAAAAATTGTGTCCTTTATGCTCAAGAAATTCCTCAAATCTTAAAATTCAGACTTCCTCTTTCACAAAGAGTTACCAACTGCCAGACATGCCTCACTAAGGAATGGAATAATTCACTCACTCTCGCATGGCATCTACTTGCCATAGGAAAACAAATGCGATTTCACTCCTCAGCTCAGACACCACACCCTTAGGGTGCGAGTTTGCCTATTGGTCCCGAATCTATAGGTCAAAGTTCCTCCATACATAGTCCAAAGGACTTTATAAAGGTTGTAATGTTAGGCTTAGGCTCTGGTTTGACAGTGAAAAGCTATTTCAGTGTATGAATTCTGTCTTTTTGCACTTTATTTAACATACGCAGCCTATAATGATTGCTGTTTACACACACTTTATCTACACAACCTGTTCACTCATAACCCAGTACTCTTTTGAATATTAATAAATGTTCCTTCCTCCCCACATTATATTCCCCAGTTCTTTCAATCTTTTCCTTAAGCAATGTTTGCTCAATTGCTTATATTCGCATAACTTAAGCACATGATTTTTATTTTAAACAATTGGCTATTCGAAGCATAAGACAGAACTCAGGGTATTTTAGAGTTATAAGTGAAGGGAGAGGGCTATCATTCGTGGTTTTTCAGAAAGAGCAGGTCATGGCTCGACTTGGTTATCCTAATAATTGGGGTGCATAGCACAGGTGCCTTTTGTGTAGCGGAAGGAATAACTAAATGCCTTTTTCCTCCTATGAAAGTCAGAACCAATCACCGTTTCAACAGGGCACCAAGGCAAATTCTCCCTAAAGATAGTGAGTGCTGGCCCACTCATAAAAATTCAATGCATACTATAGATGCATTATAAGGCTCAAGTTCTCACTATTTTTTGGGGAAAATGCAGTAAGGCCATGATTACTAATTTTGACAGAGGAATTAAAAATTTAAAAAATTTTGGAACTTCATGAATTAAGGAACACGAAGTGCAAACAAGCAAGTAACACAACATAACACCAAATAGCATGCACAGTCTGCTCTTTGATTCCTACATAACACCAAACAATTCCCTAGATGGAACATACACAAGCGGAGAGAAAACAATGGAAACAAACAATAATTACCAAGGATATGCACAACAATTCTCAAGGGGTATTTGTTCTACATCAAATCACTAATTTAAACAAACCGATTAACAGCATTTATCATGTTATTTCCGCATAAATTGTGATGCACACAATCCCCACCCCCAAAAGAAAACAAAACATTGTCCTCAATGTTATTAATCACGGCAGCAGATTGTAGATAAGGTGACAACAAAATAGGCGGACCAAAACATGATAGAGTAAGGGTGTTAGAGGTTACCAGATGCTAGGACAGTGAATATTGGGACAGATCAGGCATGATGGGAAAGAGAGGAGTTAACCTCTCTATTCACAGGGGCAGGAATACCCTCCTCCTTCGAGGAGGCAGCAGCGTTAGCCTTAACATTAGCACTGGCAGGTGTTTCGGGCACTTGTCTTACCGGACTTTTCACAAAGAAACCAGAGGGACTTTCTTTGGCATGTTCCTCAATGCAAAGGCTCTTGAGCATATCGATCTCGCCTTGTTGCGACGCATACTTTTGCTCCATGGCGAATATCATTTCGCGGTTTGCCATATTCTGGGCAAACAGGGCGTTGAATCGATCCATTACATCTTCGCAGGTCAGCTTTGCACATTTCAACAAATTTGACACAAAATTAAAATAAATAAAAGTAAAAGTAAAAAAATCAATCACATGCAAAGTTACTTGTGCTACAATTGGTGTTCGTAGCGAACACCCTGTTCATGTACTTTTACTGACTTGGGGGATCCTGGAAGTGAACAGTATCGATCTTCCTTGTGTGATCATTCTCTAAATATGGTTTTAATTTTTGCCCGTTCACCTTAAAAGGATCACCCCCGTATTTGAAAATTTCAACAACTCCATGTGCAAATACACGGTTTACAATGAATGGTCCTGACCATCTTGACTTGAGCTTTCCTGGAAATAGCCTCAATCGTGAATTGTACAGAAGGAAGTTTTGTCCCTCATGAAACACCTTGTTCATGAGCTTTTTGTCGTTCCACTGCTTGGTCCTGGCTTTGTAATTCACCGCATTTTCGTATGAGAACAGTCTGAATTCCTCCATTTCGCTCAGTTGTAAACTTCTCTGTTCACCAACAGCCTGCGTCTCAAAATTTAAAAATTTTAATGCCCAAAATGCGCGGTGTTCCATTTCCACCGGCAAGTGACAAGATTTCCCGTATAACAACCGAAACGGAGACATTCCAATCGGTGTTTTATAAGCGGTATGATATGCCCATAGAGCATCATCGAGCTTGTTTGCCCAATCCTTCCGAGAGTTGCCAACAGTTTTCTCTAAGATTCTTTTTATTTCTCTATTGGAGATCTCCACCTATCCACTGGTTTGTGGATGGTATGGTGTGGCAACCCTGTGTGAGACTCCAAGTTTTTCCATTAATTTTTCAAATTTCGCATTACAGAAGTGGGTCCCTTGATCACTGATGATCGCTCGCGGGACCCCGAATCTGGCAAACAGTCTTTTCAGAAATTTGACTACCACACGGGCGTCATTGGTGGGACTAGCTATTGCTTCGACCCACTTGCTCACATAATCCATAGCCATTAAGATGTATTTATTCCCTTGGGAAGTTGGGAATGGTCCTATAAAATCTATGCCCCAGATATCAAAAATTTCGCACACAACTATGTTGTTTAGGGGCATAGCATTTCGAGCCGAAATGTTTCCAGTTCGTTGGCACTCATTGCAAGTTCCAACGAATGCATTAGCATCCTTAAAAAGAGTGGGCCAGAAGAAACCTGATTAGAGAACCTTTGCCGCGGTACGACTTGCACTATTGTGTCCTCCGGCTTCACGGTTATGACAGTGGCTTAGAACATCCTGTCCTTCTTCTTGCGATATGCATCTTCGAATGATTTGGTCCGCGCACAACCTGAAAAGGTAAGGGTCATCCCAAAAGTAATATTTGATTTCGGAGAAAAACTTCCTTTTTTGATTCGTGGATAGGTTGTGTGGTTTGAGCGAAGTTGCAAGGTAATTAGCTATATCGGCGAACCATGGCGCAGACTGTGCCGCATATAGATGCTCGTCAGGAAACCTTTCAACGATTTATGCTTGTTCAAAGCTGCCTTTGTGATCTATCCTTGACAAATGATCTGCTGCAACATTCTCCGCTCCCTTTTCATCCTTAATTTCCAAATCGAACTCCTGAAGTAATAGCAACCATCGGATCAACCTTGGCTTAGCATCCTTTTTCGCGAACAAGTATCGCAACGCTGCGTGATCTGTGTGAACAATCACCCTGGATAAGACCAAGTAGGGCCTGAATTTGTCGAAAGCATACACAACCGCTAGAAGTTCCTTCTCGGTAGTTGTATAGTTTTGCTGGGCCTCGTTCAATGTCTTGCTGGCATAGTAGATAGGTCGAAACTTCTTCTCAATCCTCTGTCCAAGAACAGCTCCCACACAAGTGTCGCTTGCGTCGCACATCATTTCAAAAGGTTGCTCCCAATCTGGTCCTGCCAGTATACGTGAGTTGATCAGCTTAGTCTTCAAGAGCTCAAAGGCCTTCAAACAGTCTGCATTGAAAGAGAACTCGGCTTCTTTATGGAGTAGGGCTGACAATGGGAGTGCAATCTTTGAAAAATCTTTTATAAACCGGCGATAAAACCCTGCGTGCCCCAAAAAACTTCTTGTTGGAAATAGGGCTAAGGTATAGCAGCGGAAATATAAAATTTTTAGCCTACTTCCTTTTAACCATAGGATCTGTTAATCGTTATTTCATATAAATAGGGATAAGAAGAAATACCTTTCGATGATCAATCTACCGTTGCAAACGAAGTGCCCACAACTTCAAAAGAGATGTAAACTGTTTACCAATCTGCCCCTATCCGAAACCAACCTTCCAGACCTCCGAACGACAATCCCTTCGGTGGAAACGTGGAAGAATATGTCTAGAAGCTATTGTCCAAAAATCGCGACGATCCGACGGTTCAATCTCCGGGAATCCTCGAAATAGTGAACTGACCTGATGTAGGCGAAGAAAAACGAATTTCTCCCTTTTGATTGTTTTTCTTCTTTCGTGAACACGGTGAGATTAAGTTAGTATCAACCCTTATGAGATGCAACCAAAATAGATTGCCTCTAATAAATCAACACAAGATCAAAGAGAAAAGAGATGGAAGAGATTAATCGATTGACGGAAGCCGTATGAATTCTTGTCCACGAACTTGGGGATGGAAATTCACTTTCTCTCTCTAAATGCAATTTTCGAAAAACTCAAGTAGGGGAGGAAGAAGCATGTCCCTAAATTCTAGTGAAGGAGGGGTATATATATTAGCTTGTCTCTAAACCCTAGTTAGATAGAAATAGGTTACTTAATAGGAATCCAATTCGGAATAGGATTTCTAATTATTATCTTACTATATATCTAATATAATTAGGATAATAATAAATAACCTATTTAGATAATAATAGGAGTATATTAATCTAATTAAAACTCCTAACTTGATTATCTCTTAATTAATTTAATCTCACAATCCTAATCAAATTAGGATGAATGGAATAAATTAATTCCTTGCTTAATACATATAAATTTCGGCCCCCATCCCTCCATATGGGCCTTATTGGGCTCAATTGGGCTTCCATCTATTAATCATATCCATCTCTCTTTTGTTTCCAAGTCTTATGTGTGATCCATTAGGTTCTTACTACTTCTGGCCGTATGCAACTATTAAATTAATTTCTTCAAGAATTATATTTAATCCTTGCATAACGGAATGATGAACAGAGCATGTTATCGGCATGTCCGTAATCATTCCCCCAGAGTCCGTTAAGAAGATAGGTTGATTCTGCCGTTAACCCTTCCGTATTAGTTACAGTATAATTCGATCCTTTATCAACTACATCCTTGAACTGAATCTTATGACTATGGATGATGTCAAGTCACATATAGCGAGACGTTCGTTTTACTTGTACAGGCCGAGTCAACTCAAATAGATAGGTTAAGTGAAATCTGTATTTCTACTCTTAAGCTATCACCTTGCAAGGATTTAGAGTCGAGTCTTCCACAAGCGATCCTTGGACGTATCTCCCATTCATCGGGAGTGATAAATGCTCAATCCAATGTATAACTACCCTGACATTACCTCCTGTGACACCCAACCTTTGCAGTTCACACCCCAGAGTCATCTCTGTTAAGGATCGTGGGACCACGCGATCAAAGTCTCACATTCAGTAATTCAGGATGACCAATTAACATTCCTTTGAGTCTGAGGATTATTTATACCTATTAATACCAATGAGATGAATAGGTGACAAGGACGAATCTACCCATCCTGTTATCTCAAGTCGGATCCCCAATCCTAATGAACGACGTTTCATCGGATCTATGTAACTGTCCAGATATCTATATATATGAAGCTTGTGAGATCAGCTTTCTGTCGGACAGAAGACATTGTTACATACAAGTCTCAACAGTGATATATCAATCCTAAACATATCACTTGACTTGGGGTGGTTTTAAGATTATTAGTTTATTATAAAGTTTTGTCTCACTTCATGCTTGTATGAACACTTTATAATCACTTTAAACAAACTTACGGATTTCCTTTTATTAGACTTTATTTAGTGCTTAAAAGGGATTGCCTTTATATAGTTATAAAACATATATCTCATTAAAACAAATGATATAAAGAACAATTCATTTACATTAAGTTTGTATCCTGCAACAATTGACTATAGGACACTAACCCCAACATACTCCCACTTGGACTAAAGCCAATTGTTTCTAAAACTTATCCCAGTAGAAGTTAAATGACGATCATGTACTTTCTGGGTTAAAGGCTTTGTCAACGGATCTGCAACGTTGTCCTCTGTAGGTACTCTTTCTATTCTCACATCTCCTCTAGCCACAATCTCTCTAATGATGTGGTATCGCTTTAGGTAGTGCTTGGATGCATTATGTGTAACCCCCTCACTTGGATCACATGATATCTCACACAATATCAGTTATAGACATGCTTTCAATTCTCAATCATATAAACTTTACATATTATACATAAGAGAAAGCATTTACAATTTACAATACACGTTTAAGTCATTATCCTACATAGAGGATTTACAAAACAAAAGTATATCACAAGACTCCAAAATGCCTAGATGAGAATGGACTGACACTGATGGTGCGACCTTAAGCAAGAAGAACTCCACCTAACCTGTAAAATCTGTTGGCAAGGGGTGAGCTGCCTACTCAATAAACATAATACGCATATATGTATATACAAAAGTAATGTAAAGAGCACAAATCAAAATATATCATCAATACCAAGTTAGACTTTATTCACCTGTTTCACTTATTATAGTAATACTTATTTTAGAAAGGCCTTGTTGTACTTAGACAATATATATAAAATGGTCCTTGAGCCCAATCTGTATTCCGGCTCACTAAATTCGGAATACAATCATCTGTGCTACGGAGGAGTTACACTCACTCACGTACTCATATATCTCAACACATGTGCTTCCGGCTCACAATATTCGGATAGCACTCTCAACTTGGACCATTTCACATATCCATCTAAGCAAGCTCATATTCATTTATAATCCAACCATTATTCAGTTCCAGTATGTGCACAAGGCTTAACATGCCGTATTTACGCATAACACTGCAACATACTCAATCATAACACTTTCTTATCAATCATGACGTATCATAAACACTCAAACATTATCCACATCATTCACATCAGATTCAACCACATCTCACACTCAACAAGTCACAAGGCACAATACAGTCATACACATATATAAGCAATATGCTTACCGTCGCACTTGGTTCGATCTATTCAACATGATCGGGTGTGCGTTCAATTGCACCTTGCCCTCCTAATGTCACATAACATTGATCCAATTAGCCTTAACATAAACTTAATGAAAATATAAACTAAGGAATGCTATATGATTTACAAGACACTAATGCCACAAAGTTCATGCAATCTAATCCTTTTGTCTTAGATCATCACATGACCTACTTGCACACATTCTGCCATAACTCTCTCTATATAAATCCAAATGCCCTGATTCTTGAACCTACTGAAACTAGACATATATGGGTATAACATATCCAAAATTCATGTGAATATCACTTCTACACAATATATGGCATGCAAAATGATTCTGTCCTATTTCCTGCCAAGAAACAGACTATCCAGATTTGCATCTACCATAATTCACTCAACCTAGCTCACACTAAACACAATGGATTGCCAAATCCTTTTACATACATATACTTCAAGTAGGTAGGAACACTTTTGTATAAAGAAACTTTCTCAAATTATGACTCTAAGGTCCTCAAAATGCTACATCAACATGGCTGCCTCACATGACATTCAATGTCGAGGCAGTCATGTTCCATCTATGTATCTTCAAATTCGAAGAATATCAATATGAAAAACATGCTCCAAAATGACTGAAAGCAGTACCCTAGATTTCTGTTTAGGGCACTTGATACATATCTTTCATTTGGACAGCCTATAACCACCTTAAACAACACCAAAACTCAACAAACTCCATCACAACTCATCCACAACAAATCCTATGATCATACCTAGGTATTTCAGCATCTCAAACTCATAGAAAACAAGCTAAAACAACATACTAACCTTCAACTCGTGTCTATCACCTAGTATGCTTTCTAACTTGACTTGTTTGACTCGAAAATGGAAGAAATTGGAAGAGTTTTCTTTGGAGAGGTTTAGGGTATGAACAAGGAAGGTTTTGCTGAAGCTTTGGTCGAAATTATGGCTGGAATAGATAAAGAATGAGTTGTGCACATCATTTGGCAAATGAAGAGGTGTATTTTGTCTTAATATTGGGGTGACACCTCGTGCTTGCTCACAAACCTCAAATTCAGCCCTCCTAATGTGTAACTTAATCAATTTAGGACATATGAATTCATTCATTCATTCATTCATTTAAGTCCTAACTCAATTAACCAATCGTTACATCTTAACGATACACTAATCGTCTACTAATCGCACGGTAATCGCATTATGCATATGAAACTTCTAATGACAATGCGATGAATCTAAAATGTATGTATTCAATCATGAAAACATATATGAATGTGGGAAGATGTATATGTTAGGGTTTTAGGGATGTTACATTATGAGACCGTGGTTCCTTTGCTTGTGCAATGGCTCCATTGTTATCACAGTACAGAGTAATGGGATTGACAATGTCAGGCACCACACCTAGTTCTGTAATGAACTTTCTAATCCAAACTGCTTCCTTTGTTGCTTCCGCAGCAGCGATGTACTCTGACTCGGTCGTAGAGAAAGCTACGCTTCCCTGCTTGGAACTTTTCCAACTGACCGCGCCCCCATTCAAGATAAACAGGTATCCTGATTGGGATTTAAAATCATTCTCATCTGTGAGATGACTAGCGTCTGAAAATCCTTCAATTTTCAGATCTCCTTCTCCGTACACTAGGAACATATCTTTAGTCCTTCTCAAGTACTTAAGAATGTTCTTGACGGCAATCCAATGCTCGTCTCCCAGATTCCCTTGGTAACGACTCGTTACAGATAACGCGAACGCTACGTCAGGTCTAGTGCATAGCATAGCATACATAATCGAACCGATCGCACTGGCGTACGGGACTACAGCCATGCGTTGTTTGTCATCATCAGTTTTAGGACATTGATGATTGTTTAACTTTACTCCATGTACCATGGGTAAGTTACCTCGTTTCGATTCAAGCATGCTAAACCGATTTAGCACCTTTTCAATGTATGTAGCCTGTGAAAGACCAAGCAGTCTACGCGATCTATCCCTGTAGATCTTTATACCAAGTATATAGGCTGCTTCACCAAGGTCTTTCATTGAGAAGTTACCGGATAACCATACTTTCACCGATTGTAATAGAGCAATGTCATTTCCCATTAACAGTATATCGTCCACATATAGTATGAGAAATGCTATAGAGCTCCCACTTGCTTTCTTGTAAATGCAAGCTTCTTCGCAATTTTGTTCGAAACCAAATTGTTTTATGGTTTCGTCAAAACGCTTGTTCCAGCTTCTAGATGCTTGCTTGAGTCCATAAATGGATCTCTAAAGTTTGCAAACTTTATTTGCATCCTTTGATATGAAACCTTCAGGCTGCATCATGTATACATCCTCAAGCAGATTTCCATTTAGGAAAGCTGTTTTCACATCCATTTGCCAAATCTCATAATTAAAATGAGCGGCAATTGCAAGCATGATTTTGATTGATTTGGACATAGCAACAGGAGAGAAGGTTTTGTCATAATCAACACCTTGTTTCTGACGATATCCTTTCGCTACCAACCTAGCCTTGTAGGTGCTAACCTTTCCATCCATGTCAGTCTTCTTTTTGAAGATCCACCTGCACCCAATGGGTTTTATCCCCTCGGGTGGATCAACCAAAGTCCACACTTGGTTAGTATACATGGAATCCATTTCAGAATCCATGGCCTCAAGCCATGCTTTAGAATCTGGACTAGTAAGAGCCTCTTCGTAGTTTTCGGGTTCGTCGTCTAACATGGGAACCTCGTCATCATCTCCCACTAGAAAACCATATCTAACTGGGAGTTCACGAACTCTTCGTGATCTACGAATAGGTGCCACTGGAGTCTCATCTAATGGGACTTCTTCGGGTACCTCAACCGCTTCTGTTGTTTCATCCGGTGTCTCTTCCCCTTGAACTTCGTCGAGTTCAATCACGCTTCCCTTTTGCGTTTCTTCGAGAAACTCTTTCTCTAAGAAGGTTGCGTATCTGGATACTATTACTTTCTGATCATCTGGATGATAGAAGTAATACCTTATGGTCTCTTTGGGATATCCAATGAAGAAACATTTATCAGATTTAGAATCCAATTTGTCGGACGCAATGCGTTTGACATATGCTGAACAACCCCATACCCTCATAAATGAGAATACGGGTTTCCTACCAACGAACAATTCATATGGTGTGGAACTGGCGGATTTAGTTGGTACTCGATTCGGGGTGAAGAGGGCAGTTTCTAAGGCATAGCCCCAGAACGTCTTTGGAAGTAAGGCCATGCTCATCATGGATCGTACCATATCTAATAGGGTACGGTTTCTCCTCTCGGATACACCATTGTGTTGTGGTGTATAGGGAGGTGTCCATTGTGAGCATATCCCACATTCAGTTAGATAATTCAGAAAATCATCTGAAAGATATTCGCCACCTCGATCGGATTGAAGCGTCTTTATTTTCTTTCCTAATTGATTTTCCACTTCATTCTTGAAGCATTTGAACTTGTCAAAAGCTTCTGATTTGTGCCTCATCAAGTAGATGTAACCATATCGAGTATGGTCATCTATGAAGCTTATGAAGTATCTGAATCCTCCTCTTGCTTGGACTGACATAGGACCGCATACATCTGAATGAATGAGTCTTAGAGTGTCTGATACACGCTCACCTTTATTGCTAAAGGGTGTCTTTGTCATTTTACCTTTTAAACATGATTCGCATGTTTCCAATGATTCCGAATCAATTGAATCTATAAGACCATCTGAATGAAGCTTTAGCATGCGTCTCTTGTTTATATGGCCTAAACGACAATGCCACAAGTAAGTTGAATTATCTATCTTATGTCTTTTGGTATCAATTGCAAAAACAGGAGTTTTATCATCTAACACATAAATCCCATTTTGTGATATTCCTGAAAAAGAAAAGATCGAATCTTTATAAAAATTGCAACTATTGTTCTTTATTGAAATATGAAAACCGTCGTCAACAAGACGGCTAATAGAAATAATGTTACGAGACATCTCAGGAACGTATAAACAATTCCTTAATTCTATTACAAGCCCAGAGGGCAAAAGTAAAACATAATCTCCAATTGCGATGGCGGCAACTCTTGCTCCATTTCCCACTCGCAAGTTTATGCTTCCTTTCTTAAGTTCCCTAGTCTGTTTTAGCTCCTGCATATTTGTACAAATATGAGATCCACATCCGGTATCAAGTACCCAAGATTCAGACAATGAAACTGTATTTATTTCAATATAGAACATACCAGATGTAGAAGCATCGCCCTTTCCCTTCTTGAGGGTGGCTAGATACTCCTTGCAGTTTCTCTTCCAATGCCCATCTTTACCACAGAAGTGGCACTCTCCTTTGGGCTTCTTCACTTCCTTTCCCTTGGACACAGCTTTCTTACCTTTCTTGGGATGTTTAGGATTGGGAAAATTCCTTTTCCTCTTCTTTGATCTCTCAATTACAAGAGCCGGTATGGCCTTGTCTTTCTTCATATTGGGCTCAACTGACTTGAGCATGTTTGCAAGCTCTTCAAGAGAAGTTTGCAAGTCATTCATCTGATAGTTCATGATGAACTGTGAATAACTCTCTGGGAGGGATTGAAGAATCAATTCTATACTTAATTCGTTGTCCATCACAAATCCAATACTAGAAAGTTTGGTAATGTAGCCAATCATCTTGACACAATGTGTCATGACTGATGTGCCCTCTTGCATCCGGCAACGATATAGCAATTTGGATATCTCGTAGCGTTCGCACCTGGTCTGTTTCCCAAACAGTTCCTTTAGGTGCATGATGACGGAATAGGCATCCATCTCCTCATGTTGCCTTTGTAATTCCGACGTCATCGATGCAAGTATGATGCAACCGGCATGATCATCATCAGCCTTGTGCTTCTGGTAAGCATCAATTTCCTCGATGGGAGCATCATCTTCCGGGATAGGGGGTATCGGTGTATCAAGTACATACCCAATTTTCTCGAACTTCAAAACAATTTTGAGGTTACGAAACCAGTCGGTGAAGTTTGAACCATTCAACTTGTTATCGGTAAGAATGTTTTGCAGATTGGTTTTAGTCATGATTTTAAAGAGTGAGTGTTTAAACAAAACCTGAGAGTGAGAAAGAGTAAACGTATGTTATTCATTTGTTTTAAAGTGTAACAATCTAAAATTATAGGCCTTTTAATTTATTTCAGATTGCTCCCACTATTTTGCCAAATTAATAACCCTCCATATTAATTCGAAGAATTTCACAAATCCTTTAGTGAGCTAGGATCCTAACTCCTGAGATTTCGCCTTAACTTTAGCCAACAAACTAGTCTCATTCGTTAGGTAGATTCATTCAATCAATCACATCTCGAATGTGATTCCTAGGTTATTGGGTTACTAACCACATTAGTAACTAATATGTCATTCATATTAATCCCAACCATTTTGTCCATTAGTGTATGACAACATGAGTTTGCCCATCCAATTATCATACTCTAATTTAAGTACTACCCCATATTCATGAAAGAACGATTTTCGATAATCCAGGTGTTACCATAAGACCCCGAGCTTGACTTTGGCCAACAACCCAAAGGCCCCCAGTACTGCCGGCTGAATTATAATATTAGGGAGGGGCAACCGATTTTAATAACTTATTTATTTACTTAACTTTTTAATGAGGGATTTTTATTTAAGTCTCATAATCTAACTTAGTCTTGATTTGCTTTAGCATACATCAGACACACATTCACACATACATTGGCGTTATGGACATATCATCTAAATTATTCCGTCGAACCAGAGACGGAATAAAAGGGCAAACCTAAGGAAATACTAACTATTACATATTTCTCTTTAGGTCCTCCGTCTTCTCCATGGCGCCTTGAAATTACATATTAATTTCTATACTACTAAAAGAAAACTTAATTGAATTGAAGGGAATCAGATGAGAGGAGAAATTACAATAGATAGTAGAAAGGCAGGACGCGCATGCCCTATTTCAAAAATACCAAAAGACTAAAAGAGGGTCCAAATATGTCCATAACTCCAAACATGCAAAGACTCAATTAAATAAATTTAATTGGTTGATTACATAACTGTCTTATGTAATATTTAGGTTAATCACATTAACTTATCAAATTAACTTTCATCCAATTTTACTTCTAATCGTTTTATATCTTTATATTAATTCTTAGATTAATATAACCATAC
Source organism: Euphorbia lathyris (assembly GCF_963576675.1). Classification (NCBI taxonomy): domain Eukaryota; kingdom Viridiplantae; phylum Streptophyta; class Magnoliopsida; order Malpighiales; family Euphorbiaceae; genus Euphorbia; species Euphorbia lathyris. The sequence continues at coordinate 46,325,363 of NC_088915.1, read as the reverse complement.
AAAACGTTGATTATGCATGTCCCAATTATTTTGATTTCAATTCATTTAACGCTTTGATTTACAACTTGGTAAAAACAAACTTTTAAACGAATTTTCATTCGATAATCAAAACAGAAAACTATTAATTTCCGAAACATGTATATATATTTTATATTCAAAACTAATTTTAAACACATATATATCAGATTTTCAAAACGGTTGAAAAGCGATTTTCAGAAATAGGAAAAACTACAATAGATTTCCGTTTTATCTTTAGAATCAATAAAACTAATTTTATTAATCTAACCATAAAACTAATAGATTTTGTTATAATGATTATCAACCGCAATAATTAGGAACATAAGCATAATCAGTTTTAATTAACAATTAATCAAAACTTACCATAAATATTTATTCAATCCTATTGAAAACTTCTATATTTTCATATATGAAATAACGGATTTAACGATGGCTCTGATACCACTGTTGGAAATAGGGCTAAGGTATAGCAGCGGAAATATAAAAATTTTAGCCTACTTCCTTTTAACCATAGGATCCGTTAATCGTTATTTCATATAAATAGGGATAAGAAGAAATACCTTTCGATGATCAATCTACCGTTGCAAACGAAGTGCCCACAACTTCAAAAGAGATGTAAACTGTTTACCAATCTGCCCCTATCCGAAACCGACCTTCCAGACCTCCGAACGATAATCCCTTCGGTGGAAACGTGGAAGAATATGTCTAGAAGTTAATTTGGTTATATCCTGAATACCCATCAAGAAAACAATAGAATGCGTAGCCCGCTAGTCTTTCTAACATCTGGTCAATGAAGGGTAAGGGGAAATGGTCCTTCCTTGTGGCTTCATTAAGCTTTCTGTAGTCGACACAAACTCTCCACCCTGTTATTGTTCTTGTGGGTACTAGCTCGTCCTTCTCATTTAGGACTACGGTTGTTCCTCCTTTCTTTGGCACAATGTGAACAGGGCTTGTCCACACACTATCAGATATTGGGTAGATAATGCCAGCATCGAGAAGCTTGATCACCTCCTTTCTCACAACCTCCTTCATGTGGGGATTGAGCCTTCGTTGCGGCTGAATAGTTGGTCTGTTGTCCTTTTCCATCAAGATTCTATGAACACAGACTGCAGGGTTAATTCCTTTGATGTCATCTATTTTCCATGCTATTGCACTCTTGTTTCTTCGCAAGACCGCCATTAGTTGCGCCTTTTGGTCAGGAGTTAATTTTGATGATATGATGACAGGACTTCCGCTGGGTGGTTCAAGGAAAGCGTACTCGAGATGTTCAGGCAATGGCTTTAATTCTGGCTTAGACACAGGCACAGTTGGTACCTCTGGTGGTTCTTGATGAGTTGGAACAGCAGGGTCTGACGGAGGTGTCGGAAAGTTGCTTTCAATGGAACAGCCTGTTCCCTCGCATATGTTCACCTCTCTCCCTAATAAAGTTTCTAATGTGTCCTGTTCCTGCAAAGTAGTAAGACTCTGAAAATCATCTAAGAAACAGCATGTGTCATCATTATTATTCGCACGCCTTATTGCTTCATTCATTTTAAATATGACTTCCTCACCATTTATCCTTAAGAATAACTTTCCCTCTCCTACATCTATCAATGCTTTTCCTGTCGCTAGAAATGGTCTACCTAGGATAATAGGGACATGCAAATCTTCATCAATGTCCATTATAATAAAATCAACGGGCAAAATGAATTTTCCTACTTGGACTAACACGTCTTCCACTACTCCCCTAGGATAGCATACAGAACGATCAACTAATTGAATTGACATACGAGTGGGTTATGGTTCTCCTAACCCGAGTTGTGCATATACAGAATACGACATTAGGTTTATGCTAGCTCCTAGGTCGCAAAGTGCATTTTCAATAGTCAGCTTTCCAATTGAACAAGGAATCGAAAAACTCCCTGGATCTTTTAGCTTCTTTGGAAGCTGCTGCTTGTTTTGGAGTATGGACGAACAGTCTCTGTTGAGTTGTATCATGGAAATGTTCTCCAGTTTCTTCTTGTTCGATAGGATATCTTTGAGGAACTTTGCATATGTTGGCATCTGCGCCAGTGCTTCCACAAAAGGTATGTTGACATGCAGTTTCCTCAAAGTGTCCAACACTTTAGAATTCTGCTCCTCCAACTTCTTGTTGATTAGCCGCGTTGGATATGGCACAGGTGGGACATACGGCTGTGGTGGTTTACATGCTCTTTCCTCCTCTTAATCTGGCTTACTTGCTTGGTTAGCCTTCCTCGTTTCTTCATTACTAGGAATAGCTTGTTCCAGTTCCCCTTCAACTTCTTTGGATGTTCCTGCACGCTCAGCATCCTTGTTAGATAAAACTACTAGTTGAGTTTCCTTACCAGACCTTAAGGTGATTGTCATGACGTCGCCTTTAGGATTTGGCTCAGTATTCCTCGGCATTATCCCTTTTCCTTTTGATGTGGATGCGGTGATCTGGTGGACTTGTGTTTCCAGATTCTTGATCGATGCCTGCGTCTGTTTCATGAACTGCATCATCATTGTTTTCATATCTGGTTTGACTTCTTCCTTTTGTGGCACAGGTTGCTTATAATGCTGCTGAGGTTGTCTTTAGTAATATCCTCCTTGCTATTGTTGATACCTCGGCTGATCTTGATACTGTGGTGGTCCCTGCTGGTCTGGTTGACCTGTCCATCCAAAATTTGGATGGTTCCTGGTTTCAGAGTTGTAGGTGTTAGAATAAGGGTTGGGCTGATTCCTCTGATTGTACCCTGCGTAGTCGCATTCAGCCCGTGTGCCTTTTCCTTGCTTAACTCCAGGACAGTTGATATTGAAATGAGCTCCTCCGCAAAAACCACAACTGTCATTGAATGGTGGTTCACTAAATGGCGGTTCATTATGAATGGACGAGACATTTATCTTTCCTAGCTGCCGAGTAAGCTGTTCTACTTGGCTTGTTAGTTTTGACACGACATCCTCGCTTCCTGTCCTTTTTCCTTCACTTTTTGATGAATGCCAGTTGTAACTCGTGCTGACCCCTTTCTCTATTAGGTCATATAAAGCTTGTGGCTCTAGATCTTCTGGGTTACCATTCGCGATAGATTCAATCTGGATTTTGTAAACGTTGGTCGCGCCATTGTAAAAATTCTGCATTTGCATCCACATAGGGATACCATGATTTGGCACCCTTCTGAGCAGCTCCTTGTATCTTTCCCATGCTTCCGCCAGCGACTCATCTTCGTCCTGTATGAAGCGTGACACTTCATTTCGTAGCTTGATGGCTTGTCGAGGCGGAAAATACTTCATCAGAAAAGCTCTTGCCATCTCTTCCTAACTCGTGATCGTTCCAGGCTGTAAATTTCGCAGCCATGTTTTTGCTTTATCCCTTAGTGAAAAAGGAAACAGCTTCAATATGATCACGTCATCAGAGACACCTCTGTTCGACCTGAATGTGTTGCACAAGGTGATGAATTCTTGAAGATGCCCATTAGGATCTTCAGATTGAAACCCATTAAATTGCACCGAGGCTTGGATCATTTGTATCATGGACCCTTTTACTTCGAACATGTTGTTTCCCTCGTTGGGCAATACGATACACGATGAGTGTCCCTCGGTAGTTGGCCTAGAGTAGTCTCTAATTCTCAAAACGGGAAGGTTATTATTTTCTCCTTCCTCTTCTTGGTTTGGTGGAACTTGCTGTTCTGGTCCTTCCCTTCCAGCCATTCTTCTCTCTCTTTGCCTTTCTCTCTGTCTAGCATGTCGAGCTCCCGCTCTGTTTCGTCTACACGTTCTCTCTAATTCGAGATCGATAGGAAAAACAGGAGGTGCAGCTCTACGCATAAACGGAAAATGACTTCTTTGTTCCTGCACGCCTTAACACACAGATTAAAAACACCCTGTTTTACAGAAATTTCAGCTATAAATTTGATGCTCTCAATCCCCGGCAACGACGCCAAAAACTTGTTGTCCTCAGATGAGACTCTAACAAGTGCACTAGATACAAGTAATAAAGTGATAAGTGAGTATCGTCTCCACAGGGATTGTGATTCAAATCAATATCGAAAATCGTTGCTAAACAGTTTGTGTTACAACAGTGTCTTCCTTTATGGTTGATTGTTTAATATTGGTTGTTTAATGACTCAGGCAGAATGATAAAACAATGAAATGAGGTTACTTTGCAAAGATTTTAGGGAATAGAACAAGCTCGACATAACCGAACACGGTGTGCTACGTCTTACAACATTCCATGAATAAAAGACAATGCCAATGAAGCCAAAGTATCAGTTTTGAAGTGAGTATGAGTCAACTGTCGTGTGTTCTCAAACTCCTAAGATTTACTAACATCTTTAGCGTCCTAAAGATGCGTTCTTTCTAGCATTAAGAGCAAAACTGCATTTCTAGATGAGAAAACCCTTGACACAACCTTCTAACTTGTCAGCTTCGAAGTTAAGAGATCAATAGAGATATCAGTGAAGATGAAAGCAGTGTCCTATCATTCATCTAACACATACATACATGCTTGAGCAAGAAAGTTAAATACTCATTGACCACGACATTGGCAAAACACTAAATATTCATAAAAAAAACGTTGTAAAGCTTACATCACCGGGTCGGCCAGGCCGTGCCCGTTCAAAATGTCTACTCACTCTTATCGAGCAGTGAGCAGAAGAGGATTCCTGATACAGCTTGAGACTCCATGGGAGCTCTCTTCTTCCTTCTTTTCTACTTGTCTAAAAACAAAACTAAGAAAATTATCCGATCTAATCCTTCTCTGCTTTTCCTATTTAAAGGGAAAAGACAGAGACCCCCAAAATCGGTACAACTTTCGTACCCTTTTCTACAAACTAAGTCAACTACCTACTACAATTAAAATAAACTAAAATGATTAACTTTAGATTAACCCTTGAACACTCAAGGGGGTGAGACTTCAAATCATCTTGCTTCTTTAGGCTATCCCATCGCCACACACTTTCACCTGCCGCTCTGCCACTTTCCTACCACTGCCACCAACGATCTGTCGCTGTCCGTCATTGGATAATCCGGCGTTTGACCGCTGGATACAAGTAAGGCTCCACTCCTCATTGGCATTAGCGAAACAAGCTGTTTCTAGCGAGTTTAGCATTTTTCTTTGCTTATCTGCACAAGGACATTAATTAGCTCTTTTTCCTTACAAAATGATATAAAAATACCCGAATTCCCTTATAAATTATTTGTTAAACTTAGTCAATTTCATGCCTAACAGGGACGGTCATTGGCGGGTCGCTTACTTCGGGTCATGGTGAGAGGGAGTGAGTGAGATTAGGAGGGAATTAGGAAGTTGGAGTGAGTGGGAGGGAGGAGGGGGGAGAAATGGGGGTTTAAATAGAGAAGGGGTAGGAATCCAAGGAATTTGCGGATTCCCTAGTGGGGTACGCGGGGCGTGAAGGGGCCACGCCACGCGTATCCCACCTCCTGACCAAATTTGGTCCAAAAGTGCCAAGGCACGCGGGGCGTATGGGGGAGCACGCCATGCGTACTTCGGTCTCTGACCGAAAAGGCGTGGAAGAAGGGATAGTACGCGAGGCATGAATGGGAGTACGCCCCGCGTGGAGGACGACAAATGAAACATTTTTTTTCGGTTTTGTAAAGATATTTTAAATTTTTATTGGTTTAATGATTTTTAATTTTTTATGGGTCTTAATGAGTAATTAAGGGGGTGGTTAAAGGGAAAATTAATGATGGAGGGAAGTTTAATAAATTTTGAATTTGAAAAGAATGGAGGTGATTGGAGGTTAGAATGGGTGGAGTGTAGAAGTGGGAAAGGTGTGTGGGGAAGAGGAAAAGCTGTCATGGGGAGTTGCAGTCCGCAACCCCCCAAGGATACGTGGGGCGTAGAATGGGGCACGCCCCGCGTAACTCTTATTTCTTGCTTTTAACTAGGGAACCAAAAAGGACGTGGGGTGTGGGATGGGTTACGCCCCGAGTAAGCGTGCGTTTGAGCACCAAAATATGAGCAGAAACCCATCTACGCGGGGTGTACCGATGGGCACACTCCGCGCATAAGTTTTGGATTAGCGATGGGATTTGTTTTTTCGTGGATTTTTCATATTAAAAGGGACGAAACGATCTCTAAAGAAAGAAAACGACAACATAAAAAAAATTGAAAGAAGAAGACAATGCACACGAAAAAAAAGAAAGAAAATAAAAGTAATTTGAAAAACGTATATGATACATATAGACACAAGGCTTGGAAAGTGCAAACCGGGGCTACGTTTATAGTCGGAGTAGCTCGACTTTCGTGCGTACGTGCTCATGGAGTCCGGAGATATGTGGCTTCGCCATGTTGTGGGAGAGCTCCGCCTCGGTATATTTTCAATCGGTGGCCGTTCACCCGTTGGATTGTGTTGTCGGGACCTTGGATTTAGACCACTCCGGAGGAGTGTGCATTGATGACCGTGTATGGTCCCGACCACCGACTTTTCAATTTCCCAGGGAACAAACAGAGGCGGGAGTTGTATAAGAGAACTTGGTCCCCCTTGTTGAACTCCCGAATTTGCACGTGCTTATCGTGCCATTTTTTCATATGCTCCTTGAAAAGTTTTGCATTTTCGTACGAACCTAGACGATGTTCATCAAGGACATTGATTTGGAGGAGACGATGTTCCCCTGTAACCTGCACATCAAAATTTAAAAATTTCAGAGCCCAATATGCCTTATGCTCTAATTCCACCGGTAGGTGGCATGATTTCCCAAAAACTAATCGATAAGGTGACATTCCGATGGGCGTTTTAAACGTCGTGCAGTAGGCCCAAAGAGCGTCATCGAGCTTTAGGCTCCAATCTTTCCTAGAGGTGCTAACCATTTTTTCCAAAATACGTTTCAATTCTCGGTTAGAAACCTCAACTTGCCCACTAGTTTGCGGGTGGTAGGGCGTGGATACTCGGTGTGCAACCCCGTATTTATGTAAGAGTTGATCGAATTGACGGTTGCAAAAGTGGGAACCCCCGTCGCTAATGATAGCTCGAGGGGTCCCAAACCGAGTAAAAATATTTTTCTTTATAAATTTTCCTACCACCTTAGAGTCGTTTGAGGGTAAGGCAACGGCCTCCACCCATTTGGAGACATAGTCAACAGCCACGAGAATGTAGGCGTTGTTATGCGACTTAGGGAAAGGCCCCATAAAGTCTATTCCCTAAACATCAAAAAGTTCACAAACTAGGATTCCTTCTTGGAGCATTTCATGTTTACGGGAGATGTTCCCGCTCCGTTGACAAGCGTCACATGACTTGACGAAGTCTTGGGAATTCTTGGACATGGTGGGCCAATAAAAGCCGAAACTGGCCCCCGGCTCTTGGGTGAAACACATTCGTAACACATGATTTACCTCCTCCTCCGGTATGCACCTACGAATAATATTATCAGCACAAGATTTAAACAAAAAGGATTCTTCCCAAAAATAATTCTTAGCATCGTGAAAGAACTTCTTACGTTGCTCGTAGGTAAGGTGCGAGGGAAGAATATTACTGGCCTTGTAGTTTGCCATGTTGGCGTACCAAGGTAGAGGTGTTACCGCGTAAAGTGTCTCGTCGGGAAAGGTCTCCTTGATCTCCACAAGTTCCGGAGATTCGGCTTGCTCGCTTTGCAAACGGGAAAGATGGTCGGCCACGACATTCTCCACTCCTTTTTTATCTTTTATTTCAATGTCGAATTCTTAGAGGAGGAGAATCCATCGTATCAACCGAGGCTTGGCATCCTGCTTGGTCATTAAGTACTTAAGAGCTGCATGGTCAGTGTATACGATAATTTTTTATAACACAAGATAGGATCTAAATTTATCAAAAGCAAAAACTACCGCAAGCATCTCTTTTTCCGTGATTGAATAGTTTTGTTGGGCCTCGTTTAGAGTTTTGCTTGCATAGAAGATTGGGCGGAAAAGTTTATCCACCCGTTGGCCCAAACAAGCACCGACTGCCAAATCAATAGCATCGCACATTAGTTCAAAGGGGAGATCCCAATCGGGTTTCACCATGATGGGCGCGTTAATTAGTTTTTCTTTAAGCGTATTAAATGCGATTAAACATTCGGAAGAAAAACTAAATTCCGCATCCTTTAGGAGGAGTTGGGTCAAGGGGGTTGCTATTTTAGAAAAATCCTTAATGAATCTCCGATAGAAACTCGTGTGACCCAAGAAACTCCAGATCCCTTTTGCATTGATTGGTGGAGGCAATTTTTCAATCACCTCAATCTTGGCCGGATCGACCGCGATTCCCTCCCCGGACACTTTGTGTCCTAACACTATACAATCTTGTACCATAAATTGACACTTTTCCCAACTAAGAGCGAGATTAGTGTCCTCGCATCGTTGAAGGACCTTATCAAGATTGCTTAAGCAATTTTCAAAGGACGACCCAAAAACCGAAAAATCGTCCATGAAGTCCTTAATCACTTCAGAGAATATAGCCGTCATGCAACGTTGAAAGGTGGCGCGTGCATTACAAAGCCCAAACGACATCCGCCTATATGCAAACGTCCCATAAGGACAAGTGAATGTCGTCTTTTCTTGATCTGAAGGATCAACGGGTTTGCATATAGCCAGATAGGCCATCGAGAGTAAAAAGAATTTGTGTCCCGCCATTCTCTCCAACATTTGGTCAATGAACGGCAAGGAAAAATGATATGTTCGGGTGGCTTCGTTAAGTTTCCTATAGTCGATACATACCCGCTACCCCATTACTTTTCTTGTGGGGATTAATTCCCTTTGATCATTTTCCGTTACTGTTGTGCCCCCTTTTTTGGGAACGCATTGGACCGGACAAACCCATTGACTATCGGAGATAAGAAAGATTATACCTGCGTCGAGGAGTTTGATTACCTCGGTTTTTACTACCTCTTTCATGTTCGGGTTAAGTCGTCATTACGGTTGCACGGAGGGTTTGACTTCGTCCTCCATAAAGATGCGGTGTGTGCAAATGGTGGGGCTAATCCCTTTGATGTCATGAATGGTCCATCCAAATGTGCCTTTGTGTTTTTGTAACACCGCAATCAATGCTTTCTCCATTTCCTCTGTCAAAAGAGAAGATATGACAACGGGTAAGAAACTAGGAGGTTGTAAAAATACATATTTCAAATTAGGAGGCAAGGGTCTAAGTTCCAAAGTCGGGGGCTCTTTGAGAGACAACTTTGGCTTTGCTTTGCTATCTCGGTCCAAACCCTCGAACCGGGTCCTTGCCAACAAACACTGTTCTATCTCGGAGGAGTACTCAAACGGTTTATTCAATGGCTCCTCATCCACGTGCTCACTATTACTTGAATCCAAAGAGGTTTCCATGGAAGGCCTATCACACAAATTCTCAACAAACAAATCAATAGAGTCCATAGAATTTAAAACATGACAATCCTCCATAGTATGAGAAGGGAATTTCATAGAGTTGTATACGTTAAATACTACCTCTTCGGCTTGCAACCGTAGTATAAGCTTACCCTCGTGGACGTCGATGAGAGTCCTACCCGTTGCAAGAAATGGTCTTCCTAGGAGGATTGGTACCGAATCGTCTTCTGCCATGTCGAGCACTACAAAATCGGAGGGGAAAATGAATTTGTCCACTTTCACTAAGACATCCTCCACAACTCCTTTCGGCCGGGAAATTGATCTATCGGCCAATTGAAGCGTCATGTTGGTAGGCTTTGGCTCTCCCAAGCCGAGCTTCCTAAAAACAAACAAAGGCATTAGATTGATACTAGCACCTAAATCACATAAAGCTCTACTAAACTCAACATTACCAATTGTGCATGGGATGGAAAAGCTTCCTAAATCTTTGAGTTTAGGCAGGAGTTTATTCATTATAATCGCGGAGCATTCCTCCGTTAGCGCTACCGTTTTATTTTGTTCTAACTTCCTCTTTCTGGCGAGGATTTCTTTAAGAAACTTCACATAGGTGGGCATTTGTTCCAATGCCTCCGCAAACGGGATGTTAATGTGAAGCTTCTTAAAAATTTCCAAAAATTTGCCGTATTGGTGATCAAATTTTTCCTTTTTAAGTCGTTGTGGAAAAGGAAGCTTCAGTTTGTAAGTTCCAATTGGATCACTAACATCTTTATTATTATCCGAGGAAGTCATGGGTTTTGGGTTCGAACCGGGGTTGCTTACCACTTCCAGTTTGTTACTTACCTTTGGAGCGGTTGGAATCGCCTTTGGAACCGGTGGCTCTAAACCCTTACCACTACGGAGTGTAATTGCTTGCGCGGTCTCCAGATTCTTGGGCCTTGAGTTTTGTTCGGTGTTAGTTGGGAGAGACTCATGTTGTCTCTCTTGTTGGTGGCGATTCAATTGGGCCACTTGATGCCCCAAATCCCTACAAAAAGCTTCATTGTCAGCAAGACGGGAAGATATTTCCTTAAGGAGATTAATTACCGTAGAGTCTTGCGTGTTGCTAGGAGGTTGAGAAGTTTGTCCTCCTTGGGCATTGGGGGATTGACCCAAACCTTGCTCCTTGTATTCATTATGAAATCCGGATGGGGGCTTCAACACATTCTGATTGTTGCCATAAGACAAATTATGGTGTTGGTGTTGAGGCCTCCATCCGTTGTTATTATTATTACGGTGGTGATAAGCATTCGGGTTATGATAGGAGTTATAATTAGAATTGTACCTTAGTTGCCCCCTACATAACTTACGCTCTCGGCATCGCCTGAAAAAGGGCTTTTGGCTTGGCAATCTTGACCATGGTGGTCACCACCGCAATGCGAGCACATCAGGACCTGTGCTGTATTTTTTAGGCTCATTTGTGCCATTAAGGCGCCTAGCTTTTTATTCATCTCAACCATGGAGATTTTGGGAGCCTCGTCTTCCACGATAAATGTTTGATGTCGCGAGGGTCCGGCAAGCCGATCTTCTTGCCATTGAATGCTTTTCTAGCTAACTCGTGGATAAGTTCATAAGCCTCATTTGCCGATTTCCTAAATAAATCCCCACCTGCGGCAGAATCCACAGTTGCACGATTAGTGGGAGTTAAACCATGATAGAAGGTACTTACAAGATCGTGCTTGGGGATGTCATGATGTGGGCAATTTCGGAGCAACTTTCGGAACCTAGCCCAAGCTGAGTGAAGGGCCTCGTATTCAAGTTGCCTAAAGGAAGTGATATCATTTCTCAACTTAACCGTTTTGGACGGCGGGAAGTAGTAGGAAAGGAACTCCTTCTCAAGCTCCTCCCACGATGTAATTGATCCCGCCTCCAACGAGTGCAACCATTCCAACGTTTGACCTGTCAAAGAGAAAGGAAACAGCTTTAGACGTACGGCTTCAACCGGAACACCATTTTTCCGAGAAGTATCGGCACACATAAGAAATTTATCCAGATGTTCGTTAGGGTTCTCATGAAGTTCTCCTCCAAATTGACCAAGTTGTTGGATCAATTGGATCATGCTAGTCTTTATCTCATATGTGTTGGCCGGGGTGGTGGGAGCGACGATTCCATTGCGATTTTAGGGCCTATGCGGAGCAAGGATCTCCATCATCGTTCTTGTGTCATTGCCCCCTCCATTGTAGATGTTGTTCACGGGTTGGACGGGCGACCTATGCTTTTCCTCGGGTTGGTTAGCTTCATTGTTGAGGTTGTCCATCTTTTCTCTCCGAATCCTACAAAGAGTACGTTCAATTTCAAGATCAATAGGAACGAGAGTACCACTCCGAGATCGGGTGTACATAAACTAAAGAAGTAGATAAAGAAAATTTAAGTACACGAAGAATGTTGTTAATAGAAGTTGATATAAACAATTTATACAAAAAGAATGCTTAGACTAACAATAAAACATTTTTGTCTAATATTGCAAGAAATTATAAATCCCCGGCAACGACGCCAAAAACTTGATGAGTATCCGGTAGAGTGGTAAAATGTGATGATAAGTGTGTGCTAGGGTTATGGTTGTGATCTTTCTAAAGGCTCTAACTCTACTAGACGCTACTACGTAGGGGCAAGTGTACCCTGTCGTTTCAAGTAATAATCCGGTTAAGACCGGGTATCGAATCCACGGGATTTATAACTACAAGTATTAAACCACTCGGTTTTACACGTTATCTAAGCGGCGAATACTTTAGTTGGTTGGGTGACAACTATAAGCTACTCCTAAACTAAGGTGAGACAATTCTCATGTATTTCGAGTCCTCTTAGAGTGATACGGGGGATGATAAGTTATAACCTATAATAAACAACACGAAATATACACGATTAATAGTTTTACTCTTGCAAAGACGACTATTAATAGACCGAACAACTCCGTGAGGTTCTTAGAGTTGTGATTTCCCCTTAAGGCGACTCTAATTCTTAGGATCAGAAACTAGGGCCCGTAAGTTCTGTGGCTCGTTAATTCCTACAATTTCTGGTTTGTCATCTTCGGTGAGGCAACACCTATGTGATCCCTAATAGATTTCGGAGCTCATAAACGACCTACACAATAATCAATTATAAGTATCAAGGCAGGCAATAAACATTAACACGTATAGTGCAAGCGGAATCGTAGATCATGTATTATAAATATGGAGTATGAAAGTACGAGATACAACCAAGCCTAGTACATAGAAAGAGTACAAGCTAATTTAGCAAGTAGAAAGGGAAGAAGAATCGGCCCTTAAGACTAGCTCATCGGACTCAAAGTCGTCTCTTAGGGCTTGGAGGTAGAACTCTCGAGCTTGGTGAATGCGGATGGAGCGGAACTTCAGTGGAGTAACGGGAAGATTACACAAGCTCTCAAGGTGTGAGGAACTCTAATACATGGAAAATTGAATGAATCAAATGAGTGCTAATCACTCTTACTTATACATCAAACTCGGGGGTAAAATTGTAAATACACAAGTTGCATTATTTTTGTATTTCCCCAGGACACGCCCCGTGTGGACAGGCAGGCGCCCCGCATGGGTGCCCATTCCATTGACAATTTCTGGCATATGGATCAAATTCGGTCTTGTTATTCGAACCACGCCCCGCGTGTTTTCCCATTCCGTTGATAATTAACTGTGTGTGGATCAGATTCATGCCTGATGTCATGAACACGCCCCGCGTGGATAGGTAGATGCCCCGCGTATTTGCCCATTCCATTGATAATTGTCTGCGTGTGGATCAGATTCAGACTGTTTGTCATAGCCACGCCCCACGTAGGTTGGAGTACGCCCAACGTGGTTGAGCCTCTGAAGTTTAATTGCTTGAACCATGACTTTGGCGCCTCGCATGGCTTGGGATACGCTCCGCGTGGCAAGGAACACGCCCCGCGTAACTGAGCTTTTGAAACTTATATTGAAGAATTTCTCCTATACGCCCCGCGTATTGATAGAGACGCCTCGCGTGATTGGTGGGTTTTACTCCTTTGCTTGTACCTGCGAAATACAATTCTCGATGGCTGGGTTAGCTTGACGTTTATTTTTCTGAAATTAACTGAAAATAAAGGAAATTGATCAAAAGCATAAATTTTATTTTTGTTTTGTTGTTTTATTAAAAACACAGTATTTTTGTAATTAAACTCACTTATTTAGCCCACAATTAGACCGTAATTCATGCTAAAAGATAGGGTCAAAATGCCCTTATCAATGGATATGTGAATTGGTCCTAGTTGAGAGTGCTATCCGAATATTATGAGCCTCTAGCACATGTGTTGAGATATACGAGTATGTGAGATGAGTTTAACTCCTCCGTAGCACAGATGATTGTATTCCGAATTTAGTGAGCCGGGATATAGATTGGGCCCAATGACCATTTGATATATATTATCTAAGTATAGCAGAGCCCTTACTTACTAAAATAAGTATTACTATAATAAGTGAAACAAGTGAATATCTTTTTGATATAGATTAAAGTCGACTGAGAGTTTTAATCTTAAACTCACAAAGATTTCAATCTTCTCAAGCTATACTTGAAGGTTGAGTTAACCCAAAACAAGGTGAAACCTTGATGCTCCAATGGAGGCTAGATTCAAATTCATCAAAAGTTCCTAAGCATTACAAAGAAGAGAGTTTAAATACTCTCCCAAATAAAAGAGAAAAGACCAAAAGCCCATGAATAAGGTTTTTGGCAAAACATGTGTCTAAGGATAGAATAGGAAAGGAAAGAGTCCATGGTAGTCTAGTAATAAATGGTGGATGGAAAAACAGTAAATAAATAGCAACAGTATTGGTCCCCTCTTTAAAGAACTTGGAGGAGAAGTATTCGCCAGGTAGGACACGCCCCGCGTGGACCTTGAGATGCCCCGCGTGACGTAGCCACTGAGGTTTGGAGAGTCTTTGAGGAGCACTTCACGCGTGGCGTTCGTGGAGTCACGCCCCGCGTATTGGCGCCTCTGATCTTGGTGATCCCCGTTGATGGTCTTCACGCATGGCGTCCCTGGTGGTACGCCCCGCGTAGTTGGCCTCCTAGGTAACCTTCACTTCAGGCCCTGGTTTCACGCCCCGCGTACTTGGGGATGCGCCCCGCGTCATGGATCTTCTGGGCAATTCTTCAGTAAGGGAGTCCTATACGCTCCGCGTCTTGGTGAGCATGCCTCGCGTGCTTGGCTGGTTACCCCGGCTCTCGTTATCCTCGTCTCTTGGCTCCGAGCTCGGGCTTAGATAAGGGATGCCCTCATCACTTTCTATTGAAAATTCTAACTTGGTACTGATGATATATTTTGATCTGTGTTCTTTACATTACTTTTGTATACATATATGTGTAATATATTTATTGAGTAGGCAGCTCATCCCTTGCCAGATTTTTACAGGTTAGGTGGAGTTCTTCTTGTTTAAGGTTGCACCGACAGTGTCAGTCTATTCTCGCCTAGGCATTTTGGAGTATTTTGATGCATTTTTTTTGTAAATCCTCCATGTAGGATAATGACTTAAACATGTATTGTAAATTGTAAACGCTTTCTCTTCTGTATAATATGTAAAGCTTATATGATATTGAAGTTTATATGATTGAGACTTGAAAGCATGTATGTAACTGATGTTGTGTGAGATATCATGTGATCCTAGTGAGGGGGTTACAGAGTATTTTGAGAAATTCAATAAATTGTGGCTCAAAAAGAGTTTGTATAAATGGGACATCACATATCCCAAAACCAAAAGGGGGGAGAAAGTAAATGTTGGAAGAAACGCCAGAGCGTATTACAAGTTTCATAAAAGAAATAGGCATGGCACTAAAGCCTTTTGGGAGCTTGCAAAGGAGATAGAGAAGTTGATAGAGAGAGGCAAGCTGAATAGGTTCGTCCAAGATAACAAAGAACCAAAGAATGACAGGAAGAGGTTAGATCCAAAAAATAAGTCTAAAGGCATCATCAGCGTCATAAAAGGTGGACCAGGGTAACAGCCGCCTATCAAAAAGGCCAAAATATATGCTCTAGATAAAACATCCCCCAACCAACCATTTGCAGAAACTGGCCCTGCGATCGCTCCACATGCAGATGCATTGGTGATTGAAGGATGAGAGATGAAACAAGTCATGATTGATACTGGAAGCTCATGCAACGTGATCACCATGGAGCTTTTGCCAAACTAAAAATTGATCTGATACAAGTTGAAACTACGATTGTAGATATATGAATATTTCCTTCCTAAAAAGGGGGAGGTAACGACAAAAGCCTCAAAAGATAAAAGGTTTCCTCAAAGATAGGGAAATAAAATTAAGCCCTTGAGGCGAATCATCTTCCTCAAAGATAGGAAGATAGCACAAAAAGCCTCTAAGGCAAAAAGTTTTACTCAAAGATAGGAAGATAAAAGTCGTTGAAGCGAATCATCTTCCTCAAAGACATGAAGATAACACAAAAACCCTTTGATGCTGAAAGTCTTCCTGAAAAATAGGAAGGTAAAATAAAGGATACGGATGGCCACCTATCCTAAAAATAGATTCTAGACTTGCAAACATATGCAAAAAACAAACAGATTCTGAAACATAAAATGCGCGCGAAAATAAAGAGCAGATCGAATATGCAAGAAAAAATAAATATATATATATATAAAATATCATTGTATAATTACAAATAAAACTAAGGAAACACTTTTTCCTTAGACAAAAATGTTTACATTTAAAACAAAACTCTGAAGAAGCGGCTGAGTCTTCCTTGGCTTTCTCAACTTCGACCTGAGAAGTCATGGCATCTTGCGCATCCTTGGCATTTATAGCTTTTGGATCAATGATTATGACATCTTCATCATTATTGGTGGGAAGCTATGAGGTCTCTCCCTCCGCATCCGACAAAGCTTTTGGACCCTCCACCGCCAAAATTTCTTCATATATGACCTTAGAAGCATTCTCTAAGGTATCATAATAAAGAGCTTCTTTGATGGAAGGGACATTAACTTCAAGATCCTAAAAGCCCAGCTCTAAAATAGTCTCTCTTTATGATGGCACATATATGTTCGTCGTAGTAGTAAGCGCAAAGACCACACGCCCTCTCGAGGTCGATCTTATCTTGCTCATGCCCTGTCTCAGCTGCCTCTAGGGAATCCTTCACCCCTACTAGCTCATCTTTAACCTTATCAGAATTGGCCTCGAGGGTGCGAATATTTTCCTCGAAGGAATCCATTATCACTCGGGCAGCGCTATTACTTGCTTTTTGGTTAGCAAAATCTGATTCAAGCTCTTTGACATGAGCCTCATTGGCTATGCCTTCAACCAAACCCACCTCTACGGATTGTAGATGGTTGAAAAGCTGAAAAAAAAAGAGTTAGAAAAAATAAAAAATGAAAAGCTAAAGGGAAAGATTCATAAAATACACACCGACATAGCCTTTCTCTTGGCTTGCTTTAGATGGGTTGAGGCCGTATATTTCCCTCCGGCTCATATGAACATTTGGAATCTGATGGATTGCCTTATCCACATCATTGAGCATGATGTCAGATTCCAAGGTCAAAGATTGACTGTATTTGGTGCACAAGTATTCGCTAAGAATTGGCTTCTCCGGCTACAAAGAAAGAGAAGAATGTTAAAACACAAAGGATGGAGTTTATACAAAACGAAATAATTGAAAAACTTACCACTTTATAGGAGGTGGGCTCCAAAATGGAAATGTGGAACAGGTGGAAACCAAACCGTACACCGGAGAAAAGCCGCTCGTGACGCTGGATGGAGGAGCAGAGGACTGAGGCGCCTTCTCGCCAATCGTTAAAGCTCCAGATTTGAGCTTCTTGGCAGGAGGTACGACCCCAACTTCAGCTGCCGAGCGCTTGCCCTCCTTATTATCCAGGGTCGCCTTACCCTTCTCCTGAGCCACCTGGGCTTTTGATAAGCCCAAAACATACCTAAATTAGCATGCATAAATATGTTAAATTTCATGTAAAATATATGTTAATTACTTTATTTTAGAAAGATTTCATGTGGATATTTGTTGTTTGTGTGCAAGGTGTTAATTATTTGGAAAAAGCTAAATAGGAGCAAAAATAGATTAGAAATGAGTGAGAAATCAAGCTTTCAACATAAATCACGTCTGAGAATTGAAAGTCACGTCTGAGAATTGAAACACATTGCAAAGGAGGAAAGGAAAGTTTCTGTCACTGCCGAGATTTTGAAAATCTCGACAAGGACACGCGCTGAAGCAAGATGCGCGCTTCTCTCTCCCATTCTCCCTCTTGTCTCGGTCGAGATTCTTGAATCTCGTTAGTGACAGTTGTTAGACGAGGTGTCACGGCCTAATCTCCCGGGCGGACCGGGGGGTGGACACCTCATGGCGACGTAAGCGGTGATTGGCGCCGAAAGCAACCAATCGTGGAATCAAGCTGCTCAGCAGGACCGGAGCTCGGAGTATGGAAGAGTCGCCACCCACGAATGGGAAAATGAACACCGATCCCTTGCGGGAGACCGGTGAGGGTTCGGGAAACTTAGGTACGAGCCGAGAAGGCTAACTCCTTTCCGAAGAAAGGCTACTAGGCACCCCGACATCGCCCGGTTATGAACCACCGGCCTCCTACTCAGCGTGTTAGGCGATAACGGACTAATCGCATATTTCTTTAAGTTTAAAATTCATTTGAAACCTTTTCTTTCTCGTTTTGAAAACCGTTTTGAGCATATATTATTGAAAGCCATTTTGGTAAAGAATCACCCATTTACATCAGTTCAAAATACATAGGAGAGAGAGGGGGGAGAAGAAAGAATCGATTTGTTTACAATGTGATTTATGCTTCGTATTACACACTAACTCTAAACTAAACTCACTTCCCAAAAACGAGTTTATTTACATGGTTCGTACCTTAATCGCTGTTGGAACGATTTAGGTACGTTTCAAAACCCCGTTTAATGACGTTCACTCGAATCGCCGTTGGAACGACTCGAGTGTTTGAAAATGTTGAGATAAACGTTTTAACAAGAAAACGTGATTAAGCATACAAGTCAATTTATTTTGTTCAAAAACCATTTAGTTAGGAAAACAATTCAAAACCTCTATTATTTACAGTTAAAAGCAATTTTAATTACAATGTTCGCTTAATCCATCGGGCGTGCGCCTCGCGCTGTCGGGCGCGTACGCCCCACGGTCATCGAGCGCGCGCTCCGCGCTGCCGGGCATGTGCGCGTAACGGACGTCGAGCGTGCGCCCCGCACTGCCGGGCATGCGTCTAACTGTCGTCGGACACGCGTCGGCTGCCGCTAGGCGCTTGCACCACGTCGCTGAGCACTCGCGAGCCGTCCACTGGACGACCACGACTCACATTAACTTTTCTTTTCTGATTATATATTTTTGTTTTAAAACTTCCGGAATCAACCGCTTCGACCGTCTTGTTTACAGGTTTTCGTCACAGGTCCTCCGACTCGGTGTCTACAGTTGCCCCTACTTTCCTATTTTGACAGTGATGTGTGTGTTTTGAAAACGTTTTTTTTGCTAACGCAACACATGCAATGTAAAACATATAAAAGTAAGAGACACGTAAAGAGTAGGAGGAAGAATACCTGACCTTTGCGCTGCACGTTCCGGCGTCGTTCTCGATTATTTCCGTCCTTGCCTTTGAATCGGCTGCCGGTGGATGTTCTTCTTACGGACCCTAGCCTAAGTTGACTGCGGGTAAAAATGGATCAAAAGCAACCTTGGTGCACGACCGCGAGTAAAATGGCTCAAAAGCGACCCCGGCCTACGACCGGGGGGGAACTGGCTCAAAAGCAACCCTGGTCTACGACCGTGGGTAAAATGGCTCAAAAGCAACCCCGGTCTACGACCGGGTTAAAATGGCTCAAAAGCAACCCTGGTCCACGACCGCGGGT
Source organism: Euphorbia lathyris (assembly GCF_963576675.1). NCBI lineage: Eukaryota > Viridiplantae > Streptophyta > Magnoliopsida > Malpighiales > Euphorbiaceae > Euphorbia > Euphorbia lathyris. Next base: position 46,306,195 of record NC_088915.1, on the reverse strand, counting down.
AAAATGGCTCAAAAGCGACCCCGGCCTACGACCGGGGGGGGGGGGGGGGGAATGGCTCAAAAGCAACCCTGGTCTACGACCGTGGGTAAAATGGCTCAAAAGCAACCCTAGTCTACGACTGTGGGTAAAATGGCTCAAAAGCGACCCCGGTCTACGACCGTGGGTAAAAGGGCTCAAAAGCGACCCCGGTCTACGACCGTGGGTAAAATGGCTCAAAAGCGACCCTAGTCTACGACTGTGGGTAAAATGGCTCAAAAGCAACCCTGGTCCACGACCACGGGTAAAATGGCTCAAAAGCAAAGGTTCTTTCTAACAATTCTGAATTCTTTTAAAACACCGTTGTCTGTATTTTCTCACTAGAGCTAGTGTCTTGGAGGTTTGAATGGTTCGATAGGAACGTCTTTTTAGTCCGGAATGATTCAAACTAACAATTATTTTTCTGTTGACTGTCGTCTGTATTTTGACTGGTGCCGCTGCTCTGTAAAAATTGGCTGTCATCTGGAGTTCTATCTCGACATTATTGGTCACTGTCTGGCAGAAGCGCAGGCTGAAACGGACTGCAAATCGGAGGTCTGTGCACCTGGTAATTAATTATTTACTTTTTACCTTTATGTCACATCGTACCTTTTTCAATATTTACGGGAATGTCATTCCCCTTTTCTATATAAGGTGGTGGGGTTTCATTTCAACCCCACACCTTCTCTCTCTTCTCTCTCTCTCTAACTTCTGATTTGGATTATTCTCGGGATGGATTTGGATCAACATGATGGCACGAAGGGCATGGAGGAGGGTTTCGTGAACCTTACTACAGTGGACCCTTTTCAGGACCCCACATCTCATCTGAGCCGGACCCGCTGTAACCAGGTAAGTACTTTCTTACTTCCTCGTCTTTTGACTAAATTTCTAGGCTTTAGTATCCCTACTTTGAACATGATTTGCATGCTAACCCCTAGGTTGCCTTAGAAGACCTTAGTTAGAAAACATGAATTTCTTTGCTTGCAAGTAACACTTTATTTGTCTTTTTGGAAGAATGCGAATTATATGCATGTGAATAGTAAAACTACGAACAATGCCTGCCAATAGTAAACAAAAATGTGAATAGTGCACGTGAATAGTGAAAACGTGAATAGTGCATGTGAATAGTAAAAACATGAATAATGCATGTGAATAGTAAAAACTTGACTAATGCACGTGACTAATGCACGTGAATAGTAAAAACTTGACTAATGCATGTGAATAGTAAAACTCGAATAATGCACGTGAATAGTAAAAACTCGAATAATGCACGTGAATAGTGAAAACTTGACTAATGCATGTGAATAGTAAAAACTTGACTAATGCACGTGGATAGTAAAAACTCGAATAATGCACGTGAATAGTGAAAACTTGACTAATGCACGTGAATAGTAAAAACTTGACTAATGCACGTGGATAGTAAAAACTCGAATAATGCATGTGAATAGTGAAAACTTGACTAATGCACGTGAATAGTAAAAACTTGAATAATTCTCTTTGCCAATGCGGACGAGAGTAGATCAAAGAATAATGAATTAATCAAATCCTATGCAAACAACCCTAAGGGAGAGATTTCACAAAATGACGGTCCAAATTGACAAGATGTCTTTAGGTTAGATTTGACCGAAAGAATAGCTAAATTAACGTGCTTTCATCAGATGCAAGCCTAGGAACAACATTTAAACTTACCTGTTCCGTTCTTTCCAGTTCATTGACATTTCCGGGACTACGGCAGATATTCATGTGTGGTATTCCATGCTAGGCGCCGAGGCGAGAGCCCGTGTGCGAGAGTTGGGCTTTGAGCCCTTTATTTTAGCGCTGCCCCGCGCCAATGGGGTGTGCGACCGTTTCGGCCTACGGGCCTTATGCGAGAGATGGGTTGACTCGACCCACACCTTCCACCTCTCGTTCAGGGAGATGACGATCTCACCCCGCGACTTCTCTTTACTGACCGGGCTACGGGGGAGTGGTACTCCGGTTCCCTTCTCCTTTGATACGATGCGTCCACGGGTTGACCGTGCTAGGTTGGCTGCTTTGATTGGGCCGGGAGTTTACACGGGTGTCAAATCCACCCCGGCGAAGTTCATCACTACCTCGGGGCTTTTGAGTCGTAGGGACTTTTATGGGACCGACGACACTGATCTGGCTGTCCGCAGCTTCCTGGTATATGCTTTAGGCGAGACGATCTTCCGCACCAAGAGCGGGACGATACATGCGGGTCTTATTCAGGCCTTCAGTGATTTGGACGCGGTGGCGTCTTACGATTGGGCAGGAGCGGGTCTAGCTTACCTATACAAGTTTTTGGATCTGACTTGCCGGAAGCGCAAGGACTTCGGCGGTTACACTTTTGCTCTTCTGGTACGTGGTTCATCCTTAACTTGCCCCTTTTATCTTCTTCGCGCCTTCTGTTCATAACCTTTGTTTTTACAAGCAGGTTTGGGCCTACGAGAGGCGGATTCTTCCCAGCGAGCGTCGGCACAGGCCACGGGTAGTGAAGCCCCCACTTATGGCTCGGTGGAGCGAGTTCGGTCTAGGTACCGGGGAGAGGCAGACGGTGGCGCAGCTCCTAGATTGGCTTGATTCACGAACCTTGGGGTAGGTAAATATCTTCTAATCACGCTAGATTTTAGTTTGATCAGACCTGACTTTTTCTTTGTGCTTTCAGATTAGATTCAGGTGGGACGACCTTGACTTCGGTCCCGATTACGCGTACGTCACCCTGATCCAGGAGCAGCAGAGCTTGCTTACCGGCCCTTACGTGCGGGTATGGTACTTGGGCGACCGGGGAATCACCGGGGTTAGTGCCTCGCATTGGACACCATGCGAGATCCCCGTCTCCATGTTTGCGGTGCGGACTATGCCCTTATCGGTCATTCGTCCGGATTTGACTCGCCGCTTTGCTGGTAGAGATGTATGGGTTCATGCCGGGGGCCGTGTTCTCTATTTATCGACATTATTGAGCGCGAGGGATGCCCCGGCGGTGGCGATGGAGGTGGACCCTGTGGAGGACGTGTTTTCGGGGGAGGCTGTCGCTGCAGTTTTTGGTCGGGAGGCGGTTCCAGTGAGTGGTTCGGCCTATTTATTTTTATTTACGAGATGGTCAGTGGTGTTTATTGTGTCTCTACTTGCAGGAGGGTTCCTGGAGGAGTGCCCACACGTCAGACTTCTTCGATGGTGCCCGAGCTCAGACGTCTACGAGCGAGCCGCCCTATTATGTCGGCGAGTCCTCCAGCGCCGCCCGACCGGAGAGGTCCCCTTTGGGCGTACCCATCCCTGACTTTGGGAGGGATTTCGCGACAGTTTGCTACGACCAGTCCGTAGTGGCTTATGCCGGTGTCGAGATGGCCCCTCCTGCCTTTACGTCGAGGATACCGTTTGATCCCTCAGACGCTCTCCAGACTTCGAGGGAGACGTGCACCGATTATGTGGGGCTATCTGGTTTCTTCAGAGATCGACTCAACTTGCATTGCACCAGCCACCTGGTATGTATCTTTATTTTATTTTAGTGTAGTGGAATGTATGCACATGTGTATGTATGACTTCTATTCTAGTCTGTATTTCTTTTTTATATCTGTTTTTTCTTCTTTTTTTTTTTTTTACAGAGCGATCTCCGTGCACATGAGCTGAGACAGAGCGAAGCGCTGCGGGAGGCCGATGCCAGGGTTGGCCAGGTGTATCGGGAGAGGAACGACCACTGGTCCGGGGTGATGCGGGCGGAGACCGCGGGACGCCTTGCTGTTGATGAGAGGGTGAGGGAGGAGACCGCGGGGCGCCTTGCTGCCGAGGAGAGACTTCGAGTCACCGAGGAGACCCTATCTCCGGAGCGAGCGTCACATCTGAGGGACTTTGAGGCCCACTGGGATTTCCCTCCTTATTAGGCTTATCATGTATAGCTTCGTAGCTTTTATTAGAATTACCCCGATGTATAGCTTGTGTATAGGGAGTGGGGTAGATAGTACGTAGGCTTTTTATTGTGAAAAGAAAGGTAAGAAATGTATAACTCATGATTCATATTACCTTGCATTCAGTAAATTATAACGATCCCAATCATTCTCTTCAAATATACTCATGCCTTTATTTATTTACAAACAACAGAAATACTTAGCCTCTTATACATTATTTTTATAATTGCTCAAGATATAACTACCGTTACCAGGACCTGCCTTTTTTCGGTTTTCAGATCCCAGCGATTTTTCATCTCTCCTTTTACTATCCCAGAATTTTCAAATGAGTGCCCTTTCGGGTTTTCACCCATTGGGATGTCCCTTATTGTTGCATAGGCCGCCCTTTGCGGGTTTTCGACCTATCGGGAATTTTTCTTTCTTTTTTTTTACGAAAAGTATTTCTTAATCCTATCCAGATTGGTAGGTTCGGAGAACTCCATGCCATCCATAGTAGTTAACTTCACCGCTCCTTTGCTTAGTATCTTCTTCACGAAGAATGGCCCTTCCCAGTTTGGCCTAAACTTGCCCCTCGGGTCGATGTGTGTCACACGGATCTATTTTAGCACCATATCCCCTTCTTTGATAGGGCTGGCCTTGACCTTTTTGTTGAAGGCTCGGGCCATCCTTCGCTGATATAACTGCACATGGTAAAGGGCCTCCATCCTTTTCTCGTCCACCAATGCTAACTGTTCATACCGCTTCTTCACCCATTCCGTCTCGGGAATCTCTGCTTCTACTGCGATTCTCAACGATCGCTTTTCAACCTCAATCAGGAGAACGACTTCTGCACCGTATACCAAGGAGAACGGCGTTGCCCCAGTTGACGTTCTAACTGTCGTGCGATAAGCCATAAAGCGAGCAGAAGCTGTTCGTGCCAGTTCCGATGCGATTCTACTGTCTTTACGAGTATCCTTTTAAGGTTCTTATTAGTTGCCTTTACTGCGCCATTAGCTTGCGTACGATACGGAGAAGACCTATGATGTTCAATACCGTACTCTTGGAATAGACTTTTCACTTCTCCTTGAACCTGGACCCCATTATCCGTGATCATATGATGAGGCACTCCGAACCTGGTGATCAAGTGCTTTTCAATGAACTTCCTCATCTGTTTAGACCCCAACTTGCTAAATGATTCTGCCTCCACCCACTTGGTGAAATAATCAATAGCGACTGCAATGAATTTGTGCCCGTTCGAAGCATTAGGCCTCACCTCTCCGATAATATCAATGCCCCAAGCCGCAAACGGCCAAATGGGTGCTAATACGTGCAGTTCCATAGCTGGTAAATGATTATAATCTCTGTGGATTTGACAATCATGGCATTTCTTCGCATATTCGTTACAATCTCTTTCCATGGTGAGCCAATAGAAGCCTTGCCTTATGATTTTCTTTGCCAATACCGCCCCTCCCATATGGGCTCCACAAATTCCTGAGTGTACTGACTCCATTGCCTCACGGGCTTCTCCCGCATCCAAGCACCTCAGTTGTAAACCATCGGTGTGCCTTTTGTAAAGCAAGTCGTTGTGGATGACGAACTGCTGTGCTAACCTTCTAATCACAGCCTGATCCCTAAGTTCTGATTCTGCCGGGTATGTTCCACTCTTCATGAAGTTTACGATATCGAAATACCAAGGTTTTTCATCTGCCCCCAATAGCATTACATCTTCGTAGCATGGTTTGTGAGACCTTCTCAACACCAAAGGCTTCGAGGCAAGGTTCCGAGGATTATCTGATACTGACACCAAAGTGGCCAAAGCATCCGCTGCCTGGTTCTGTGCTCGAGGAATGTGATAAAAACGACATTCGCTGAATTTCTGCGCCAATCCCTCCAACTGGTCTAGGTATGGACGCAACCTTTCTTCCCTCACTTCCCAGTTTCCCTGTGCTTGTTCGATAATCAGTTTTGAGTCGCCCCAGATTTCAACATATGATGCTCCCAGTGCTGCTAATGAATCCAACCCGTAGATGCACGCTTCATATTCGGCCATATTATTGGTGAGAGAGAAGGATAGCTTCTTTGCCATTGGAATCCTTTCTCCTTCTGGTGAGATAAGTAGCACCCCTACTCTGGCTCCATTCGAATTAACTGCTCCATCGAAGAACATTTTCCATAGTATAATTTCTATTGCGTTCAAGTGCTCATCGGGGAAATCATAGTTTATCTCTTCCTCTTCTACGTTCAGAGGTTGGTTGGCCAGAAATTCTACTACGGCTCTCCCCTTGATAACCTTCTTCGTTACATATTCGATATCAAATTCGGACAAAAGCAGCAACCATCGGGCTAGCTTCCCTGTTAGAGACGGAGTTCGGTACAGATACTTCACGGGATCCATCCGAGAAATAATGATCACTTTGTAAGATTGAAAATAGTGCCGTAGTTTCTTTGTTAGCCATACTACTGCCACGCACGTCTTTTCGATCATGTTATACTTAAGCTCGTATTCCAGGAACTTCTTACTCAGATAATACACTGCATGCTCCACACCAGTGTCCCCTTCTTGGGCCAGCATTGCCCCAATAGATCGCTCTTCGATGCCACATAGAGGAGATGCGGTTTTCCCAGTTTAGGCGGTCTCAGAACAGGTGGATTAGACAAATAGTTCCGGACGTTCTCTAAGGCTTGTTGACACTTATCATTCCAAATCGTGGGTTGATCCTTCCGTAGCAACTTAAAGATCGGCTCGCAGATTGCAGTGAGTCTTGCTATGAACCGACTAATATACTGGACCTGCACCAGAAACCCCCTCACTTCCTTCTCATTCTTTGGCGCTGGCATTTCTCGTATGGCCTTTACTTTGTCAGGATCTACTTCAATTCCCTTATTTCCGATTACATAGCCTAAGATTTTCCCCGATGAAACGCCGAAGAAGCACTTCTTCGGGTTTAACCTTAGTTTGAATTCTGCAATTCGGGCCAAAAACTTCTCGAGTGCAGCGAAATGCCCCTCTCTTGTCTCCGACTTGACCATCATGTCGTCCACATAAACCTCTACCTCTTTGTGTATCATATCATGGAACAGTGCCGTAGCCATTCGCTGGTAAGTTGCCCCGGCATTTTTCAAACCAAACGGCATCACCCTATAGCAGTATGTTCCCCACTCAGTTGTGAACGAGGTTTTCGCTTTGTGTTTCTCAGCCATCTGAACTTGCATGTAGCCCATGAAACCGTCCACATTCGTGTGTAAGACGCTTGATGCTGCACTGTCGATTAACACGTCAATATGAGGCAGCGCGAATTCATCTTTGGGGCACGCCTTGTTAAGATCTCTATAATCGACGCACATTCTCACTTTGTCGTCCTTCTTTGCGATGGGCACTACATTTGCGACCCAAGGGGGATAGTCGATTACTTCGATGAACCCTGCTTCTAACTGCTTCTTCACTTCTTCTCTGATCTTATCTGCCCATTCCGGTCTCATGCGTCGGAGTTTCTGCTTCACGGGCTTCGCGTCGGGGTATGTTGGAATACGGTGAGTTACGATTGATTGATCAATTCCTGGCATGTCTTCGTATGTCCAAGCAAACACTATTTCGTATTTTTTAATTATTCTCTCAAATTCTTTCCTCTCTTCAATAGTTAATTCTTGAGCAATTTGTATAAGTTTAGGATTTTCATCCGTGCCAAGATTGAAAGTTGACATTTCTATTGTATTGATTTCAAATGTAGGCATGTTATATGAATGAGAATGCATGGAATGATCACGATCAACATCAAGCAAGTAAGCAAAATCAGAATTCATTTCATTGATAGTATTGGTGAGTACATCATCGGATTCAAATAAAGCAGTAATACAATTCTCATCGTCAGGGTTCTCGGGTTTCTCATAAGCTTTGGAGGTACCGGGTTCATCCATCGCTCCCACCGTGGCCTCAATAGTGATGACCTGCTCCTCGGCATTCAAATCTAACATCATGATCTCCTCGACGAAGCAGCTTGCCTTTCCTTTGCCCCAGTCGGTAACATCATTGAAGATCTCAAAACCTGGCAGAATCTTTCCTTCGGTGCTAGTCCATGACTCGGGAGTCCCCGAATAAACCTTTCCGTGCCCCTCATTCATAAAATACTTCTTTAGGCCCACCTTTCCTTCACCACTTGTGTTGGACGGACCTCCCAGCTCATATCCTAAACCCCTCCGGGTTTTCTGACTCTTGAAATCCGAAAATTCTGGCAACCCTTGATGGTGTGCTCCCAAGCCCATACCGGGGATGAAACCCCCCTTCATCATTTTCACCACATCGGAGGTCATGCTAGACTCGTAGATCCCAGAAACTTGGAATCCAGAGAAAAGTTGAGGCTCAATTCCCAATGCCGCCACTGAACTCAATTTCTCAGCTCTAATTGTCACTATCTCCTCCCCGAAGGGGAATTTGATCATTTGATGGAGCGTGGAGGGCACACCTCCCAACTTGTGGAACCATGGGCGTCCCAACAACACGGCAAAGGTTACCGGGATATCCAGCACCGTGAACTCTGTTTCCTCCTCGTGCGGCCCTACTTTCAGCTTGGCCTTAAAAACTCCTTTGATATGCCTACGGCTATCATCATAGGCCCTAATCCCTGTTTCCGAGGCAGTCAAATCTCCTCTTTCTACCCCCAACTTGGACAAAAGTTTTAGTGGGCAAACATTAATGGCCGATCCATCATCGACCATCACACAGCTAGTCTTTTTCCCGTTAATTTCAGCTCGGATGTACAAAGGCTTGTTGTGAGCCTTCCGCTCTTCTGGGAGATCTTCGTCAGTGAATGTGATTTCGGCCTTCTTTCGGGCCATAATTGCCCCTACTAAAGCTGCCGGCTCAGTATCGGTAGAAATAACCAAATTCTGCAGTTCTTTCATCAGATTTTCATGGTGGTACTTGGAATGGCATAGGACTTCCCACACCGTAGACTTAGCTTGTGTTTTCTTCAACTGCTCGAGGACTTGGTCATCTGGCTTGGGAGCCGATCCTTCCCCTATCTCAGTCTCAACCATAGGTGCCTTTCCCTCGGCCACTCGACCTGATCTTGTCATGATGGCGATTTCCGGCTCATCATCAGATTCATCCCAAATATTGATGGGAATCCTCCGATCAGTATCCTCCTCATCCGAGGAACTTTCCCAAATGTCCACAATCATCAAATCCATTACGTGAGGACCGTTTGAATTCAAATAAAAAGGATCCGCTGATCCATACAAAGCCCAGCCTATCAAATCATCATAATCCATGAGGGATACTCTACTCATCCTCCTCGCCACCAACGGAATCGCGCCTCTCTGTATGCACATGAGCTGCACCTTATCACTCATCGTTTCATGACACTGCTCATAGCGGTGCCTCCACCTCCTATCATAATCCACGAATGGTTCATTGGGGAATTGCCTGATCCTATCCAGATCCTCCAGGGATCCCGTCCATGGAACATACATCTCATATCTCACCACAAAAGCATTCCTAAGAGGTATCCAATGACCCATTTCCTCCTCTGATAGGCCTTGGTGCCACAGCAAGGCTTCTCCTATGAGGGTTTCCGGGAAATGTTCATGCAATTCGCACTGAGGGAACCCGGCGTCATACATATGGTTGCAGAATAACCTCGCATGCTCAACAGGATCCTGGTATCCACCATACCTAGGCATTGCCAACACTGCCTCAGGTGTTTCATAAGAGGGCGAGTCCGGGGTTTGCTCCGCCAGCATCTATATCGTATACTCTTTGATAAACCTCTTCGTCATTGCCACCCAATCGGTCTTGACATGCATCGGAAGTGACATATACCACATCAATGGCTCACCCATCAGCGAATTACAGAACAAGCTGGTGATCTCTCCTTCATTAAAACCCAAAGGCCCCATGGCCGACAAGTAAAAGTGAAGATGTTCCATCAGATCCTTGTTGCCATTATACTTACTGACCCTCGGTAACGGATGCTTGATAGGTCCAATCTGCATCGCAAAGTGCTCTGCGGTCCTATCCTTAGCTCTCTGGTACTTTTCTAGGAATAAATCTGACAACTGCTCCCAATCATGCTTACAAGAGTCGGGTAACGAGTGGAACCACCCCAAAGGCTCGCCTATTAGCGAATGGTGGAACCACTGAGCAATCTCGTCCACTCCGAAGGATTCAACAAACATATCGTGCATATATTCACGCAAGTGTACATCAGGATCCTCTCCACCACTAAACAGACCCAATTCTGGCACAATAGTCCGAGATGGCCCTTCCCCAGTCTCTTTGGCACTATCTTCATCATACGGTGCTCCACCGTCCAAACCTTCATCCATCGGTTCACCTTCCTGTTCCTCGCCAAGGAAGGACACATATAGACCATTTCCTATATTGCCTTTTTCATCGGAGTCCAGCAACTCCTCTTCATTTTCCTTGAAGGATTTCATCACTACACTTTCTTTTAGACCGAATCTGATCATGCTCACCCTATGATTAGGCAATGGATTACGCCTAGTGGAAGGGTTTGCTGATGAAGGATCAGCTATCTTTTTCTCCTCAATCAAATCTTGGATCTCATGCTTCAATCTCTCACAGTTCTCAATAGTATGCCCATAACTGCTGTGGAATTCGCAGTATCCCCTAGCTTGTATCTGCGGAGAAGGTGGAGCTTTGTTATAAGGAGTAAGAGCTTTCATCAACCCCTTTTTCTGCAATCGTTCGAAAACTTTTGCGTAGGTCTGATCGAATTTGGCGAACTGCCTCTTTTCGATGGCATTAAGATCAAGCACTTTCACTGCTGCAGATTCGGCACTCGCACTTGGCCTTCCGGCACTATATCCAGACTTCGTCCACTTGGTATGAGCTTTCTTTGGTTCTTCGTCCCCCTCAACTGTCAAGGCGCAGCTATACATTTGGTTGAAATCGGTAAAAGGCATGTACCGCAGCTCATTCTTAATATACGGCAATGTGTTACCGACTACCATTCAGATCTGATCCTGCTCAAGCGGCTTCTGCTTCATAACCGCGGCCTTGGCCCTCCATCTTCTTACAAAATCGGAAAAAGATTCCCCAGTCTGCTGCTTAGTGCTCTCAAGCTCCTTCAAAGTGACCTCAAGCATGGTGTTGAAGCTATACTGAGCGATGAATGACTTCGCTAACTCTTTCCAATCCCTCTTCGTCACCATCGGCAATGCATGAAACCATGTGAGGGCAGCCCCCTCTAGATAAGTGTTAAACAGCCCCAGGACTTGATCCTCAGTCAGGATAGTGTGCTTCATTACAGCAACATACTGATTCATGTGGGCAGTGGGATCTCCAGTTCCATCGAACTTTTTCATGTCAGGGAGCCGGAATTTCAAAGGCAACGCAGTTGCCGATAGACAATTCTTCAAGTTATAAAAGTCCTGACTCCCGAAACTTCCTCCACGTAGATCCTGCACCTCCTGAGTGATGTGTTGCTTCCACTCCTCTTCTTTAGCTTTCTCTTTCTCAAGCTGTTTCTGGATGTAATCCTGATAGTCATCCTCGTTCCTGAAGCGAGGACCGGTGTTCACTTCATTCTCAGCGCGTTTGCTACCACTCTTGTTATCCTTCAATGCTAGCTCAGCGAGCTGGGCCAAAATTGCAGCCAACTGATCATTAATGTTGTTCACAGAGTTTTCCAATTCGGCCACCTTTTCGTCGGTCGCAGACATACTAGCAGAAGACTGAGTATACTCGGACGAGGATGATTCAAAAGCCACAACTGCCGATTCGGAATTGTCAATTTGTAGCTGATCAAACTGCCTGACTAACCGGTTACTCTCGCGAAACCACAACCGATTAATGATGAAGTCTGCGCGAACGGTATCCATTAGTATGTATGCATGATTTTATATGCATGATTCGTGGTGTGTGCGTTTATTATTTACAGATATATAAGATAAGAAGAACAAACGTTAGTCTAATTTACACGTATCACAACATCTCTCTTCCACCCTTATTCCTCCACACACTCGATGGTCCAAGTCTCTTTCCTAGGATTTTGGTTTGGGGCTCACATTGCGGTCCAGGGGACGCGTGATGCCATCGATTATTGCAGAAAAGTAAATCATCCATCAGACAACACAGTTCGTTTTAACGTATCAGCTTTCGATGACTAAGATATCGACCAAGTTGGATTGTCCCTTCAGGATAACTCGTCTTTTGTCATTTTGCGAGATGCATTAGTTCGGGTTTTGACTCCCCTTGGGCGCATCTCGGTTTTTAGACGTGGTACGAGTTATTCTTCTGGTTCAATCGTTCGTTATTGATAATGACTCGTTCCCTATTATTCGCGTGGATTCGTGTCTCGATTTTTGGATTACGGCGGGATCTTTTGGATCTATCGAGAGACGTAACCACGTGTTCATTCAGTGATGAAAGCACTTTTTATTTTAAGGAACGGACTCATCGTGTAACGTGTTTGTTTTTAGCGTCAAGAATCCTGCTTGCTCGTTTTGGCTACGTGAAAAGACGGTGAGTCTTATTCGAGCGCACGGTAATATTTCGGCTATTAACAACTCTTTATTCCTTCCAATCTACGGGATATATCACCTTAGCGTGGTTATAGAAAATCAACGTTTCGTTGAATCGCATGCTTATTCGAAGCAGGGATATTACCGTCCTTTTCACTTTGGCACGAACTGAACAAACACGCAGATCGGGCCATATTTCTTATAGTTTTGGTAACGGTCGAAATGATCGAGCCATTAGTCAAATCCACAGTCTCGTCCATATGGCGCAATTATGCGGTTTGGTTTAATTCAGCTTCGTGATTTTTAAGCGGCGTATATACCAGTTCGAGGCACGTATTCAACGGTATTGGTTCATTTTCTTTAACTACCCTTGGGATGGGTATACATCGTAGATACAGAATGACTTTGGTCGTTTGTTTATTTTTGCTTTTTTTTTTAATTTTCTTAGTCACTTTTGCGGACACGTCCATTTCTCTTAAGAACGACACAAGGCATAACGTAAGAGCTCGTCTTTTATTCGGAAGGGACGGGCCACGTTTGCGAAACTCTTTACGTTACAACGGGGTCATTCAAAACAGAAATGTTCTTTGTTTTCGTTCTGTCATAATCTCGTTTTATCCCAACCTATTTAAAGAATATGAATAACGGCTACCTGTTAATATAGTCTTTTGAATCGAGATATAACTATCCTTGATATCAAAGCGACTTGAACTAATACGTGCTTACGTCACAACATATTTCCTGAACATGTGCCTTCTTCGGGACACGGAAAGGGACCAGGCGGGTCGCACAAGTTCATTTATACGAGATGACTAAGTCATCTTTAGTTCGAATCGTTTTGATGTTTCGGGGTAGTTTGTACATCGGTTTAAGAGTATATATTAACGTATCGTTTCATTTTCTTTACATATTTTAGGATTAGACACGTATCATGGCAATTTGAAAACACGAACTGATTCATTCATCACATCAAAAATGGTAACGGGTAATCCTATGGCAACTTCTAAGGCTACTATATGCTGACACGGCTGATCGCGGGACCTCACAGGACCGCACAAATTCGCCCCTAACGAATGGATGGGGACCCTTTGGCACCTTACTGTAAGGGGGAACTTACACTAGCCTCTTTCGAGCGACGAATGGACTCTCGCTAGAGGTTTCGCGGAAATTACCCAAAAGGTTTGCAATAATGCTTATGAATGCATACGAAAAGAAATAATACGATCCGTCCCCGTTAAGGGCTTAATACACGCCTTCCGGAATCAAATTTCTCGCTTCCCCAGCAGAGTCGCCACTTGTTAGATGAGGTGTCGTGACCTAATCTCCTGGGCGGACCGGGGGGTGGACACCTCATGGCGACGTAAGCGGTGATTGGCGCCGAAAGCAACCAATCGTGGAATCAAGCTGCTCGGCAGGACCGGAGCTCGGAGTATGGAAGAGTCGCCACCCACGAATGGGAAAATGAACACCGATCCCTTGCGGGAGACCGGTGAGGGTTCGGGAAACTTAGGTACGAGCCAAGAAGGCTAGCTCCTTTCCGGAGAAAGGCTACTAGGCACCCCGACATCGCTCGGTTATGAACCACCGGCCTCCTACTCAGCGTGTTAGGCGATAACGGACTAATCGCATATTTCTTTAAGTTTAAAATTCATTTGAAACCTTTTCTTTCTCGTTTTGAAAACCGTTTTGAGCATATATTATTAAAAGCCATTTTGGTAAAGAATCACCCATTTACATCAGTTCAAAATACATAGGAGAGAGAGGGGGGAGAAGAAAGAATCGATTTGTTTACAATGTGATTTATGCTTCGTATTACACACTAACTCTAAACTAAACTCACTTCCCAAAAACGAGTTTATTTACATGGTTCGTACCTTAATCGCCGTTGGAACGATTTAGGTACGTTTCAAAACCCCGTTTAATGACGTTCACTCGAATCGCCGTTGGAACGACTCGAGTGTTTGAAAATGTTGAGATAAACGTTTTAACAAGAAAACGTGATTAAGCATACAAGTCAATTTATTTTGTTCAAAACCCATTTAGTTAGGAAAACAATTCAAAACCTCTATTATTTACAGTTAAAAACAATTTTAATTACAAGGTTCGCTTAATCCGTCGTTGGAACGAATTAAGGTTTTTAAAACATGACGTTTTAAGAAATGGTTTAAAAATGTCAAGAAAACGTTATTTACACTTAGGAATATCTAGAAAACTTTAAGTTTAAATAAGCAAATTAAACTCTCTTTTTGTGATTTTACTTTCCCCTTTTCACTCAATTAACCTTTACTTGAACATATTCACAAGAATGAACCACTTAAATCCCCAAAATTCACCAAATAAAACAAATTGGAAATATAAACATATAAAGGTCAAAAAGTGAAATGAATATAGGTATATACATATATATATATATATACATATATATACATTTTCATCTAAAATAAGGATATATCTATAGATTAAAAAAATAAGTAAAAGATACTAAATATATGTATAATAAGGATAATGAAAGATACTAAGTATAATACACTTTTTATCCTAATAAAAAAAACGTAAAACAATGAACAAAGTTCATTAAGAATAAGAAAATAACACTTATATCCCAAAATAACTATTATAATAAATATATAGGAAATAACCCTCCCAAATATACATTAAACATCAAAATAACGTCTAATTATCCTCAAAACATCTACTAATTAATTACCCCAAAATGCCCAAGTAAATAACCCTCTAAAATAATACCCAATATAGTTTAAATGAGTCTAGTTTAAACGAATAGAAAAGAAAAATCTATATATATACGTATACTTTTATTAAATCAAATTAATGAAAAATAATAATATATAAACACATTAAATAAATATATGTACAAAGCATTTAAAAATAGTTTGAAAGTATATATTACATAAATATACATATATATATATAAAGGACCAAAAGCCTAAAAGTTGAGAAGGAGGGACCAAAACAGCATTTTTTTACATTTCAGCAGCTTTACCGACGGAAAATCCGTCGGTAAACGGCCTTTAGTGACAGAAAACGTAAAATTACAGAAATGAACCAACAGTTTCCAAATTTATTCAAAAGCTTTAGATTAGATCTATTCTATCGTTTTGGACTTCCAAACTACCAAAAATGGATCATAGTCTATAACGGAGGTTCCTAAAACGACGTTTTATTTTAAAACATTATTTAGAAATATTTTTAAAACTTATAATTACAACGTTTTTATTAATCCCGAACTACCTTTGAATCGGATCACGGTTCGTATTGGAATATTAAAACGAGGTTTTTATTTTAAAACAAAACCGAACGTTTATCTAATACGAGACGAAAATTAAATAAATACGAAAAATTAAATAAGACGTGATAAATAAATAAATGACTAAATAAATAAATGACTAAATAAATAAAATTATAACATAAAAATGAATGAATAAAAGAAATAAATAAAATAAAATAAAACGAGTCTAGTCCTCGGATAATACCTCAAGTTCGGTATCTGACAGTTGAAGTCGGTCGATTCCACGAGTTGTGATTTTCCTGTGTTTTTTTATGTTTTTGATAAAATATTTAACTTTTTGGAGATTTTCAATTTTTAGGAAAAAAAAAGTTTTCTCCCAAAAAAATCAACTTTCTCTCTCTAGAAAATGTTCTAGTGTGAGAAGCTCTCCAAAATTCCCCTCCCTAAATGCATTGGGATCCGTGCCTTAAATAGGCAACGGATCCCGGAAGCTTTGGGCGACGCCCAAATAAAATTGGGCGTCGCCCAAAGCCGGTTGGGCGAATGCCCAACCTAGTTGGGCGAACGCCCAACTTATGTTGGGCGAACGCCCAACTTTCGTTGGGCGGACGCCCAACGATCGTTGGGCGTCCGCCCAACGTCGCTGGGCGCTCGCCCAGCGGCTGCCGGGCGCGTTCGCCCAGCGGCCATCGGGGTGCGCCTCGCGCTGTCGGGCGCGTGCGCCCCACTGTC
Source organism: Euphorbia lathyris (assembly GCF_963576675.1). Classification (NCBI taxonomy): domain Eukaryota; kingdom Viridiplantae; phylum Streptophyta; class Magnoliopsida; order Malpighiales; family Euphorbiaceae; genus Euphorbia; species Euphorbia lathyris. Next base: position 46,289,836 of record NC_088915.1, on the reverse strand, counting down.
GTCGAGCGCGCGCTCCGCGCTGCCGGGCATGCGCGCCTAACGGACGTCGAGCGTGCGCCCCGCGCTGCCGGGCGTGCGTCCAACTGTCGTCGGACACGCGTCGGCTGCCGCTAGGCGCTCGCACCACATCGCTGAGCACTCGCGAGCCGTCCACTGGACGACCGCGACTCACATTAACTTTTCTTTTCTTATTATATATTTTTGTTTTAAAACTTCCGGAATCAACCGCTTTGACCGTCTTGTTTACAGGTTTTCGTCACAGGTCCTCCGACTCGGTGTTTACAACAGTGAAGCAGTTTATGTATTTTTCCATGTTTATTTATCCAAACGACGTATCCTTTCATCCGGATCGAGGCAACTCTTTACCAACGGACACCTCTATCCAGCGTACCTTTTGGAAGATTATAAATAGAGGAAGAATTCTTTAGAAAATGGTTGTTCATTTATTGTTCAGTTACAAAAAGTTAAGAGATACAAGTTATAGATTTTATTATTTACATTAAGGCTTACCCAAGTCGAGTTTATGTTTCGAAGTTGATCGAGAGATTACTATTTTGAAGACTCAACGAGAAGATCCAGAATTCAAGGTGAAATACGGTGTGATGAACCTACGAAGTTGAGTAAAGGATTGACAACCCGGAATTCATGCTTCGGTCAAAAGCTTTTCAATCTTCTTCTTCTCTGTTAAACTTGTGAAGTTTATAACTCACATTAATAAAATATCTTTTAATTCAATTCCATTTTCACTATTGTTTTATTTAAAGTTTGATTTAACGAACTATTTTTTAAGTAATTTAATTGTTGTTTTCATGTAGAAATATTTAGAAATCAATTTGGTATTTTCTCATGCAAACTTTGTTGAACACTTAAGAAAATTCGGATTTACATTTGGTCATTGCGATAATTCGAATAATCGGGTTTAGATTCCGAATTTGATTAAGGTTTTCAATCTTAGACCGAAATTAAAGATTGGTAACAGTTCAATTCCTTTAAATTGAATCAATTGGTAATTTATTACATCTATTTTAAACAAACCAAAGTTTAAAGTTGTGTTTTTACGTAGTATAAATTAACCTTGGAATAAGTCATAATCTAAATTTAATCTCTGTAATTGTAATTGTAATCATAATTAGAATTAGAAACTATTTAACCATTAACGATTTTCTATAAATCTCGAGAAAATGAACTTAATCAAAACAGTAATTTTTAATCAAAATGTAAAATGTTCTTTGTGGGATCGACATTTTTTATTACTACAAGCGAAACCGTGCACTTGTGGAATTCGCCCAATAGCTTTCCTTTGTTTCATGTGTTCTGCAATCAGAGAATCCGCGTTAACCGCCTCCTTGCCAAGGGACGAAAAAAGTGTTAGATACATAGAAGGAGAAAGTAAACATACTTTCACTAAAGTCTTTATAAGAACGGTAATAAAGAACGTCATCGCGAATCTCCACCAAAGGGACACCCGCCTTCTTGAACTCCAAAATTTGGTCGTATGTCCAAAATCTGCCTTGATGGACCTCATCAGTTTCATGACTCTTTCCTCATCGGGGTTCAGGCAAAAAAATTTATTCGCCCGTTCTTTAGGGTTATAGTTCCAAGACCTATGAAACCCTAAGGAAACGCCCTCTACTTCCTTAATGAAAATTACTTGCTCCCCTAGTTATGGACGTTCGACATTTTACAGCCAAAAGGGGAATAACCCTACAGTCGCTGAAAGGTAAGGTGATCTTCCACCTCACGCTTGGTTAGCATATGCAAGGAACGGAAGACACGCGGACTCAAAACTATTCCTAGATTCGCCCTAAGGTACGAATTGCATAAGATATCCAGCCACCCGTTAGGATGAAGCTGGCAGATAGGAATCCGAAAGAAATCTAAAATATTGTCTACCACCTCAGGGACATGATATTCAAAATCCCTTTCTATGTGGCTCATATACACCATGAAGCACCCCTTTGGGGGATGGGCAGGACAGTGATAAGGATTAGGGACCACGCACTCAGCCGCGTGCAGCCAATGATACAAACTCTTCAGGACGACGATCACCCCAAAGTCAATTTTTTGACTTAGTAATTTCCATTTTAGGAGCTTTGGCTCCCTTCTTCTTTTTGGGGGCCGAAGAACTGGCTTTTCCCCCCTCCCCATAAAGGGGATTAGGTGCCTCCACCATAACAACCAGAGTTGCAGTCGGAGGAGTCACAGTAACTTTTTGAGTTACCCTTTGGGCCTCCTCAAAACCCAAAGTCCTCTCAAACGACTCAACAGAAGAATCTAGACTCATATTCAAAAAATGAAGTATAGGAAGTTGTCAATGGGTGAGGGGAACTTGCATGAAAAGAGAAAATCGGAGATGAAGGTCTGGGAGCGGAAAGGAGAATTCTAGGAGCAAGAAGCAAGGAAGAATACGAAGTGAAAATCCTAAAAAGGGAAATTCCACCATTATAAAAAAAAGGCGTTGGACCCTAGGGAATTGGGTCCAAATGCGCCACATGTCTTCCTCTAAATGACAAGGAAAAACGTGCCCGCGCAGCTCAATAAATGCGGAAGCACGACATGAAAGTGAAAAGCCTTAAAGGACTTGAATGGCATTTTAGAGGGGCTTCTAATAACATCTGCATGTTATCTCTAGGACAAAATAGTAAAAACCCATAGATAAAATGACATGTTCGTACAAAGCATGGCCACGTAGCAAAAACCACGAATATGAAGATAAAACATACGCCAGTTGAGACTGGATATGCCACATGGACCAGATATGCTAGTCGAGGCTAGACACTCCAAGAGGGAATAGATACGCCAATTAAGGCTGATACGTCATCGTTACCACTAAGCTGTTTTTTAGGAACCTCTACAATCGGTGTCATTAAATGGTTCATTAATGACATTAATGGACAAACATGAAGAATGTGCAATAAATACATTAAACAGCACTAAATCCTACGTTGTTCATATACTACAAAGATGGTTACAGAATTCAATATAAATACACCAATCCCAAAGAATATTAGGTATGCTTTCTTATTCTTTATTATAGTGTTTTTGAGATTATTCTTAGAACTATTAATGATTTTGGCATCAGAGTGTCCCCGCCGAACCCAACGACAGCTCACATGGAAGAGCTTTGGTGAGAAGTTAATTTCAAAGTTATCAATATTGAAGCTCCTTACAAAGAGAAGTGTGAAGAACGAAGCACTCACGTAGTATGAATGGATTGCTTGAGCTAAATATTTGAGGAGAACTTCCTTACCCGCATGAGGTAACAACCTCTCATGCCAACCATTTATCTTATGAGAAATATATCCTAGAGGAAGCTGAAAACAGACCTTTTACTACGCCAAATAAGAGATAGAAGGCCTAGGTAGCGACCCATGTGTAGATACCCTTTTTTGTTTAGAAGTTTTTAACGTTTTTTCGTTTTCATTCTGTATTCAGACAAGTCGTAAATATTGCATTTTAAACTCAGAAACGATTATTAAGTAAAAGTACGTCTTTTAAAAAAAAATCGTTTTATGAATGTCTATGAAATGTCAAAGTTATATTCAGAATGTGAATGATTAGGATTAAAAGGTGTGAATTTGGTTTAATAAAAATATTGCTCAAAAAGTGTGTTTTATTTCAAAAGACAAAAATTGAGTTAGTCCGTATTTGAATTAATGCTTATTAGTGGATCTAAATATTGTTTATTAATTAATTTGGAATTACTTTCGATTAATTAATAAATCTTGCCTTATTATTGATTTTAAATTATGAGACTTGTATAGTTCGGTTCATAAACGCTAAAAGTTAAAATTATTACATTAATTTTGATCGAGACGTTTTTTAAGCAATTTGTAATTGAAATATAACGCGAGGATTTATGATAAGGAACGGGTAAAATAATTAAAGTACACGAATATGTAGATAATGAATAAAATGAAAAATTTTATTAATTAATCAATAAACATTACATTTTACAAATGGACCTATCTACCTCTATTTTTATTTTTCATTTTTAGAAAATTTTGGTAGAACCGTGAGGTCCGCTTGTTAATGTTGAAGATACCCTAATATTCTCGCCTTAAAACTAAAGGCAGCTGTTATATTCCCCAAAAGCAGGATCGAGATTGAATTGGGGAATATTTTGAAATGAACCGAGTTAATCCGTTTCAATTTCAAGTGTAACGAATTCCAACACTTGGGGGATTGTTCGTACAAGTGCAATAAAATCTGTAGGGTGATTTATTCTTTATTTTACATTTGTTATCCGTAGGAATCGGATGTTGCTGTGTTTTAAATTATGTTTTCCGTAGAAAATCCACAGAAAAAGCATATGATATTGATAGTATTGAATTGAGTTGAGTTGATGATGCAGAATTTATTGAGATTGATGATTTATGAACAGGAGAGAATTAGGCCTTTGGATGGACCTTATTATACAACAATTATTCATACATATCTCAGATGAGATGAGACATCAGAATACTAGCTTCCTATTCAAACCTCAGGTAAGTAACTACATTTCACTTTTTCTTTTTCTTATCAACTTGTATTTTTCCTACTTTAATGTTTATTAAACTTTTGCCTACATACCTCCACAGACATCTTTTCTGCCTTTTGGAAGTTATCAGTAACACTGGTTAAAGCAGAAAAAGAAACCTCTAGGTTTGTCTTCAACCGGGCCCTTTGGCGTTTCCCCCGACTCATCCCTCACTGCCATTAAAGAACTCGTTCCTGGAGATTCTGGTGGCAATACAGCATTCTCTGAACTGAATATCCTAGCCGGGATCACCGGCTCTATCGGTGATACCGTGGAAAGATACCGCAGGAGCATCTGTATTATCTGGCTGAAATTCGGGCGAGCATTCGGATCCTCTTGCCAGCATGATGTCACTATCATTGCCAAATCCTCCGGAAGGTTATCCGCGTTGGGTCTCACATTCTGAAACATGTAAACATCCTAAATAATGATATCCAATAAACACCCTTAAATTAATGCTTGCTTAGGAAATAATTTCAAACATTGCTCACCTTAAAAGCGGCTGCATATGCTGCCTGTAAATTCGACATGCCTTCGAAAGGTAATTTATTGTGAATGAGCTCCCACAAGACAATTGCAAAGCTGTAAGCATCCACCTTGTGATTGTAATGCTTTTTCTCACCATGCCTTAATGTGACAGTGCTGTAAAGCTGCCCACAAAGCAGAAGGTGGTGATAAATAACCAGTTTATAAAAATGTGCTAAAGCAATAAAATATGTTATTTCTAAAGCTTTTTAATGTATCTAAATATAACACCTCTGGTGCCATCCAACGATATGTTCCTGTTTCAGCAGTCATCATCTCTGTCAACGACTCTTCCCTCGCTAGACCAAAATCAGCAAGTTTAACTGTTTTATGGTCGGCAGTCAAGATCAAATTCTCTGTCATTCGGATAAGAAACTAATTAGGGTCTTTTAAAGTCAATCCATTACGCCAAGAATGTGGATTTAGATAACTCTTCACAAAAATAGTGACTTCCTCCCAAAATCATATCAACACAGCCTATATGAATCATTCTCAATGTTCTATTGCTTGGTTTAAGCTTAGATTTTCTGAAAGATTTAATATCCATTTAAAAGCATTGTTTCCAAGACAGATGTTATTGGCTTTTTATCTTAAGAACAATTTTATAAATCTCCCTTATTGGAGACCCTGAGGCATCAGTTCATTTCGCGTTGGTAGAAGGACGCACTGTGAAGATCTCAAGAAAAGACGGAAACAGTCAGAATGTCACAGTAAGAAAGCAATCTATTGAATGCTTTGAAATCTACTTATACTACACTCCTTGCCAACGCTACGCGGACATGCAGAATAGCAACGGTTATGATGATGACAAACCTCATGGACAATGTCATAAAATGAGCTTTATTTGGAAATGAGCGAAATTGACATGTAAGCCTAACGTATACAATGAAAGTTAGGACAATTGATATTGATTTTTTTATGACTTGCAACAAGTTCCACTACACGTTGGAACGTGACGTCCTGCATAATGCTGGACTGCCTTCCAATACTAATAAAGCATGCAGAATAGCTATGACGTATGACAAACTTTATGTGCAATGTCAAAATTTCTCTAAACAACCTGCTCTTTATTTAGAAATAAGTGAAATTGACATATAAGCAAACTGAATATTTTTTTATCAACTATAATAAAAATTTCCATAGATATGTTTATATAATAAACATAATATGGAGATTCTTTATATCATTGAAAAAAAAAAAGGAAAAGAATAAAATAAACAGAACATCTATTGATTAAAGATCACTTTGGTCCATGAAATGAAGAAGCAGGACATAATCTCAAGTCAGCTCATGCATCACCCATACTGCCCAACTCATTCCTCAAAGTGAAAAAATTACCAACTCCATCCATGTGATTTTCATCCAATTTGATAATGATTAGCGAGTGAATGAGCCAAACTGGTTTTTTCTCGCTTTTTTTGGATCACTTCATTGACCAAATTGCTCTTTCATCCGAAAATCTATTGATAAATATTTCCCTTGTACTCAGAAAAGGAATGATTATAGCAGAAACACCTAAGAAGTAGATAGAATTAAAAGTTCATGTTTTGTTTGGAACTTTGATAAATTACATTTTCAATGCAAAAACACACACCTCATGCAAGAGAAACACACACCTTACTTGATTGTATCAATGTAAAAATATCTGAACCCAAGAGTTGATAACAGGATCACACATGTTAAACCAGAAAATCATACAAAATGACCATGTAAATTTCAATTATTTGTCTTTCTCAACAGTTAAACCAAGGTAAAAAGGCAAAAGTATAACATTAGCGTTTATATACAATTTATAAAAGGAAAAATGATAGGAAGCATAGTCTAATAAGTCTGTTTATAGAGACTATACCCTAAGTTTTCTATTCAACAAAATTCAGTCCAACAGGTAGGAAGAACTAAAAGATTGAAAGGCGTGGTTGAAATGGTAAGTTAAGCAAAAGATAAGAAGAAGTTCAATACTCTACCAGGTTTTAAGTCGCGATGAATGATTCCGTGTGAGTGTAAACATTCCATTGCACGAGCTATGTCAAGTGCGAAACCAATTGCCACAGGCATTTCTAGGCATCTTGGCCGGATGTTGAGCAGGTACTTACGCAATGTTCCACCCAATAGAAGCTCAGTCACAATCACCATTACAGGTTCATTGCAAGCACCAATAAACTGGTCACCACAAAGATCACTTCAATCAGAAAGAAATGCTAAATATGGAAATGGCATTTTAATCTTGTTTTATAAATGAACATATAAATGCTAACCAACCTTTACTAGGTTTTTGTGTTGAACTCTAGATAACATTGCAACCTCTCTAGCGAACCTTGCTTCTCTCTTGGCAATCTCTTCTGGGGTTTCTCCTTTATGAACAACTTTAATAGCAACATTTTGATTCTTGTACCTATCAATTACAGACAGCATGAGATGAATCTCAATCACATCATCTTAAGTTAACACCGGATTCTTTGAAATGACTTCACCAGCAGGCATATAAACAACAATCTTATCAATAAATCCCGCAAAAGAAAGCTGGATTCAGTTTATAAATCTGAGAAGTTGCAGTTATAAAATGAATCGGAAATCAACAGGAAAAAAGGGGGAAGAGTTAGACTTACTTTCCCTCGTATACTTTAGCATGAGCACCTTCCCCAATCTTGGGACCAACAAAGAGAAGCTTAGGATCAATCAGCCACTTATGATCCAAATTGAAGTCTCCAGAATAAAACCCATTACTAGATCCCATCTCTTTTTTATAGTCCATATCAGCTAAGGAAGTACCATCTATCGAATTGAAAAAAGAAAGGGCGTTTGCTTCTATATCACGATTACAAGTTACAACTAAACTAAACTAAAGCAGAGTGAAGTAAAAGAAATTGAAAAGGAGAGAGGGAAAAAGAAGGAGAAATAAACATGGCCCAAAATCAGGGGGGGGGGGGGGGGGGGGGTTGCAGATCCAGAAAGATAAGAAATAGGCTTAGTTTAGGAGGCAAAGAATAAAACCCCACATGTTAGAGAGAAAGGCAGGCAGCAGCAACAGAAGAGAAGAAGAATAAAAAAAAGAGAAATGGATAAAAGTTGTTATGGGGAAGTGAGGATTGAAGAAGAAAGAAAGAGCAATGAGATTTGAAGTGATGAAAGATTTCTCTCTCTGAAAGTGCTGATCTGCAGATAAAGCCTCGGCAGGATATAAGTCTGTGTCAGACAACAGTAGTGGGCTTTTATTATATTTTGTTTTCTACACAAATCGAAATGGAAAATAATATATTTTTATATATATAATACACACAGACAAACAAACACATATTAAAGATTAAAGATAGAGCAATGAATTCAATTATCTTCTTCTTCTTCTTCTTCGTTTTTTACTTTAGTTTTAATATTGGAAGAGACTTGTCAATTCTAATCTAATAAACTCCATTCCATTCCATTTCCAAAAGCTTTCTCATTTTGGTTTGTTAAAGGATCACTTCTACTCCTATGTTTCTTTTTCTTTTTTCTGGGAAAACAACTATGTTTTTCTTTATTTCAATTTCAGTTATTCTTCTTTGATTTATGTTAGCTTTTGTTTTAATATTAATATGATTGGGTATTTTACTCTTTTCCTTATTTTCTGAGTGTTGACATTTGATATATACGAAAAATTGAGATATAGCATTTTGCTATCTCTCTCCAAAATCCTTTTGAGTTTATCATACATATTTCCTTTTTCCACATAGTATCAGAGCTTTGAGAAATCGATCTGATTATCACCGATTATCTTCTTCATTCTCGATTGCTTCTTCATTCACCGATTACTTCTCCTCGATCCAGTTCATCATGGATAATGATGATTTCCGCTCATTATCACCCAGAAGAGGGGAACAAAATCGATCTAGGTCAGATTCAACGCCTACATTAAACTCTTCCAATTAAACAACAATGACACACCTTGAGCTGTTCTTGTAAGTTCACCATTAACTGGTGAGAACTATTTTGCTTTGAGTCACGCAATGCTTCTTGTGTTACGCGCAAAGAAGAAAATCGCGTTTGTACAACAAACTGATCTTGAACCGGATGTAGATTCAGAGGAATATGAAGCTTGGGATCAGGCTGACAGCACGGTGAAGTCATGGATTCTTAATTCCATGAGTAAGGAGCTTGCATAATCGTTCTTCTATCCTACTACTTCTCGATCTCTCTGGAATGAGCTTGAGAAGCGATTTGGTACTTCTAATGGACCACAATTATACAAGCTAGCTAAAGACCTCTCTACCTTTTGTCAATGTAATCTACCAGTTTCAAGCTATTTTACACAATTATCTCGCACCTGGAATGAATTTGATCATCTTAGACCACCACCATTATGCAAATGTGGAGCACATTCTAAAATGATGGCTCAACAAGAGGGCGATAGATTACTACAGTTTCTTCTTGGATTGAATGATGGATATGACAACGTAAAGAATCAAATTCTTCTTCTCGAGCCTCTTCCAGATCTCAACAAGGCTTATTCTAGAATCATGCAAGTCGAAAAACAAAGAGAAGTCAGCTCATCTCAACATCTTGAAATTGCTAATTTCAGTAAGCAGTCCAATTCACAAACTAGTCGAAGATCTTTTCCTTCTACTGGATCTAGTACATGATCCAGTTATACTCCTGGATCTAGCACGGGATCCAACTCTACCTCTTAGAATAAAGATTTTGTGCGAAAAGAAGACTTATACTGTGATCATTGTGATCGAACAGGACATACAAAGGAGACTTATTTTAGACTCACTGGTTATCCATATTGGTACAATGCAAACTTCAAAAAGGATGGGAAGAAGAAGGGGAAATCTGATCAAGCTCACTGTGCCGCATCTCTAGAGCCATCTATAGATATCTCTGGAGGAGATGTTTCCCCTCAATTTGCTTCATATATTGATTCTGCAATCTTGAAAGCACTAAAGACTCAACAAACTTCTTCTATACAAGATGCCTTCACACCACTTGCAGGTGTAGTTGGTATGTTTCCTGACTCAACTATTAATATAGACTGGATTGTGGATAGTGGAGCAACATCATATATGAGTGGATGTTTGCATTTATTTTCCTTCATCTCTAAGCTAGCTCATCCTAAGTTTGTGCATCTTCCTAATGGGCATAATGTCATGGTTGATACAGTTGGTATAGTCTCTTTTACACGGATTTTTAAGCTACATAATATCTTTTACATTCCTACTTTTAAGTATAATCTGATGTCAGTTGGTCAGTTATTGACTCAAGCTAATGTGACAGTGAAATTTTATATTGATCATTGTGTCTTACAGTCTTCTTCTACTGGGTCCTATCTAGCTGTAGGATCATTTTTAAATGGACTGTATCACATATCTGTAGAGTCATTCTCTAAACTGACTCTACAAACTTATGTTTCTCCCTCTTCTCAATGTAATGTTGTTTCTCAACCGCAAATTCTACCAGATGACATATGGCACCAGAGGTTAGGACATCCATCCCCTGCTCTTTTGCCTCATATTCAAAAGATTCCTTTTTACCCTGAGTCTCATTCCTGTCATGTGTGTCCCCTAGCTAAGCAGAAAAGATTGTCATTTCCCATAAGCCATATCTCTACCCAAATGAAACTATATATGTTACACATGGATTTATGGGGGCCTTATCTTAAGTCATGATTGACTGGTGCAAACTATTTCCTTACCATAGTTGATGATCACATTAGATTCACTTGGCTAGTCCTTCTTCAAAATAAAGCACAGATGTCTTATGCCATTGAAAAATTCTTAAACATGATTTATACTCAATTCTATAGTTCAGTCAGGGTTATTAGGACTGACAATGGTAAGGAATTCTTCAATAACAATTATTATCACCTTTTTACTAAACTAGGCATCATTCACCACCATAGTTGTGTTTATACTCCACAACAGAATGGTGTTGTGGAGAGAAAACATCAACACATCTTAACTGTTGCTAGAGCTTTGCTCTTTCAAGCTTCAATGCCTACTCTGTTTTGGGGAGAAGCAGTTACTATGGCTGCTCATCTAATCAATTTTCTTCCTAGTAAACTTTTAAAATGGTCCACTCCTTATACCCAACTATACGCTACATCACCACCCTACCATACTCTAAAGGTTTTTGGATGCCAATATTTCCGTACTATCACCCATAACAAAACAAAATTAGAACCCAGGGCTAATGAAGGGATCTTTCTAAGATATCCTATGAACCAAAAGGGATATAAAATATGGGATCTTACTCAAGAAAAACTCCTAGTGTCTAGGGATGTCATGTTTTATGAACACATATTCCCTCATTCTATTCTCAAACCTTCTTCATCCTCTTCTGATGTTCCTCTTCCTTGTCCCATTGATGATCCTATCCTGCTTGATTCTATATCTGTCCCATCACCACCACCACAACAATCACTAACTCCTTCACAGTATATCTCTACTGATGATTCAATTATTTCTTCTCCTAATCCCGTTGTTACAGAACATAGCTCTTCACATCTCCTTGCTGTTACAAAATATAGTTCTCCACTTCTCTTTGATCATCAAAGACCAATAATGAAGCATAAGAAGCCAACTCGGCTCGATGATTTCGTTTCTAATGTCAGTCTTCAGTTCTCTTATCCACATTTTGCATCTCTTCCTTCTTATATTGTACCTCACATGGCTTTTTTGATCAATCTATATGAACTTAAAGAACCTAAAAATTATGAGGAGGTAAAACTAATCCTCCATGGGTTGAAGCTATGCATAAAGAATTATCAGCCCTTGAAGATAATGGCACTTGGATCCTAACTACTCTTCCTCCTTCCAAGAAAGCCATTGCCATCAGATGGATTTTCAAGATCAAGTACAAGCCTAGTGGAGAAGTAGAGAGGTCCAAAGCAAGGCTTGTGGCCAAGGGCTACAACCAATTATATGGAGAAGATTATTTTGATTCCTTTAGCCCTGTAGCCAAAATAATGACAGCTAGACTTATGCTTACTATGCTACCAGCAAACAATGGCCAATTCACCAACTGGATGTGAACAACGCCTATCTGTATGGGTTCATTGAAGAAGATCTTTATATGCAGCCTCCACAAGGTTATAGTAAAGCAGTGTCTCGGCAAGTGTGTAAGCTCGTCAAATCACTTTATGGGATGAAATAAGCTGGGACGCAGTGGAATAAAGAGCTAACTAGCATTTTACTCACTTTTGGTTTTCATAGGTCTACACATGATCATTGTCTTTTTTTCCACATCATAGATTCCTCATTCACCAGTCTTGTAGTATATGTGGATGATATTTTGCTCACATGAACTAGTTTGCAGCTTATCAATGATGTCAAGGGTTTTCTTCATGACAAGTTCACCATTAAGGATCTAGGTAGTATCAAATACTTCTTGGGTATCGAATTGGCAAGGGATCATGTCGGTCTTACTTTGAGCCATACTAAGTATTCAAGGGATATTCTTCTTGATGCAGGAGTTATGGATATGCAGCATGCTTCTAGTCCTCTAACACATGGCATTATTCTTACTGATTCAGGTACCCTTTTACCCAACCCTTCCAAATATAGAAGGCTAGTTAGTAGACTTATGTACTTGAATTTTACCAGGCTAGTAGAAGACCTGATCAAGGAGCGGCCCTAAGGTATGGCGATGGGGGCAGGAATGAACTGAATTCCAAATCAAAAAAAGAGAGATAGTGACTGAGGCTCATTAGTAAGGTGAGAATCCAATACATGCATACGTGTTTTAAAGCCGTGAGGCCCAATGTGTTGGATTTGGGCTAGAACGGACAATATCTACATAGTATTGGCCAGAGTGTTACAATGGTATTAGAGCCGACTCTCCACGTACGATGTGTGGTTCAGGGACAAACCAAGTGGAAGCTGGTAGGCCTATAACAACCTGATCTGGAGTGGGTGGCACCGGGGTAGAAGTCCTGAGCAAGGAGCGGCCCTAAGGGATGACGATGTGGGTAGGAATATACTAAATCCCACATCTGAAAGGGAGAGACAGTGACTGGGGCTTATTAGTAAGATGAGAATCTAATACATGCAGATATTTTTTAAAGCCGTGAGGCCCAAGGTGTTGTATTTGGGCCAGAGCGGACAATATCTATATGGTATTAGGCAGGGTGTTACAATATCTCTCACAACATGAATGTTCATTGGATTATTTATAGGTGGGGAGTTTATACTTGAAAACCTCATGTTTGAATTGTAGGATGCCCTACATTTCTCTATTCCTTATAATGCGCCCCCCCCCCCCCCCCCGAGTCTATCTCCTCATCTCTCACAAAGTGGTTAGGGGAAGTTTGCATAGTAATGTGACCCTGCTAAAGAATATTAAGAACAATTTGAGGATTAGGCATGCTCCCAGTTGTATTTTAGTCTTGGACGTTGGGACTTTTGCTAGGATTCTCCTCCCCATGTGGAGGAATAAGGTACTTTTCTCCATGGTTGCTTTTTATTTCTTTACGAGAAGCAGCGCTATTTTTTTCACTTTGAGGGTGAACTAGCAGCACTAGAATCTACTTGATCCTTCTTGTGATCAACTAATTGACCAATCTATTGTTAACCTGCAATAAAGTAACATCATACTTTTTGGCAAGAGCCTCAAGCACTTTGGCCATGTTGGCCAAGGCTAGAGTCAAAGTTGTGAAGTATTCTCATCTTGAATTTTGAATGAGGTCCTCCTTGTTTCGAGTTAAAGGATTAAAACCCAGCTCATCGATCCTTAAAAAAGTATGGAGTGCTCCTTCAATTTGATCGACAAGGTCAACATCTTGTCATGTATTAGCAAGCACAACATTTGAATCATCGGACACAGTAAGAACGTTATAATCTTTAGAACTTTTCTTTGGCAGCATGTTGGGGTCCCACCGAGCGTGCCGAACTGTTTTTTGCCATTTTTGTAAGGACGGAATTGAGCGTGCCAAAAAGTTTGTGAAAAACTTACAAAATGAATTACGCGAAATTAAATGACTTCTAATAAGCGAATGTGAAAAGATGAAATGACTAAATTGTTCATAATTAACTCTAGAGAATAGAAATCTAATTGAAATAAGCTACTAATGTGAACATAAATATTAGTAGAATTGAAATGCACTTTACTGAAAAAAATAATAATTTGATTGTTGAAAATTCTAACTACAAAAGAAGCTTTGAAACTAAAATAGAAATGCAAAATAATTCTGAAATTGCAAAGGTGTTGTTGATTGACTCTATTTGGAAGAGTTTGGTTTCATTTGAGTTTGTTTATTTGATTGGTTGGGTTTGTAACCTCTATTCATTCTCATTTTATAGATGCTTCCTTGAAACTGCTTCTGCCACTTTCAAAAACTCACTTTTATGGCCAAGAACTTTCCTTCACTTGCCTTAAAATAAAAACTTACACATTTTGTAACTTTCAAATCTCCACGTAACCACATCTAGTCTTTAATCCTTTACATTCTCAACTGATTATTTTAATTACAATAAGTTATGATTAATTAATTAGTTAACCATAAATTTACTAATTAATTAAATTTACTTAAATTTACAATAAAGCAAATCAGTTAAATTTATCAAATAATCCAAATTACTCGTTTAGATCTAAACTTATTTATAATTATAAATTTAACCCAAAATAAGTATAGATGTAACAAATTTGAATTTATGCCATAATTTTAGAATATGGGGATTTTATAGAGGTCCAGGTGTTCCAACTAAGAAAAAACACCTTCCATACATTACTTGACACCTGTCCTCCACCTCATTAATTTAAAAATTCCTTTTTTCTTTTAATCGTTAATAGTTCTAATGTTGCTTCAAGGAAAAAGCAAAAACGGGGCAGGAGGAAGGACGCCGGAAGAGGAAAATTTGCCTCAACATTGCCGCCGAAATTCGCTGCCTCCACCGCAGATCAATGGAAAGAAGAAGAAAAAAATTATGCTGTACAGATAGAAGGGAAGATGAACAAACATCAACAAACATTCAAAACCCAACCATAAAACATCAAATTTCAAAATTCAAATTCCATAATTCATCTTCTATTGATAGTTATGTGCAGCACTATAAAACAAATGAAATTTCAAATCCATATTTCAAGATAATGAAGATACATATACACAAAAGCAATGGGTAAAAACTTAAGAGGTCCTCACTTTTTCCATTAACGTATGATAAAATCTAATACTGATAAAAAAAAAATCCATTTTCGTCTATTGAGAGAAGGTTTCTGTCATTTGCAAGTTCAAATTTTTATTCAATTACAAAAACACCTAGATCTTGTGAATACCCAAGCATCGATTCTCTTAACAGATAAACAACTTCCATCAACAAAGGTCTTCTATGTGAATTTAAGCGTCTTGAGCTCTTCGTCGACGGAGAATCGACGTGGTTCTTGCAGTACTCAGTTGCCTTTCAAAGGATCTTGCTGGTGATATTAGGCAGAGGAATGTTGTTATTAGCGCAGTGATCTTCAGGCCAATAGAATTTTGATCCAATACAACCCATAGAACTTCAGTTTGTTTGTTGATCCACCCGAAATTAATTTGGACGGGCGTAAGGAAGCCATGGAGGATGTAGGCGGCCTGGACGAGCCACGGTGGCGATAGGAAGTGGCACTTGAACGGCGACGGTGGAGATCGGTGGCTCTGAGATTTCCGTCGAACAAACAGGAAGAACGACGAAGAATTACTATTCAATCAAAACATCTTTTTCGTAAATAATAAAAAGCTTTTTTAAATTAATGAGGAGGAGGACAGGTGTCAAGTAATATATGGAAGGTGTTTTTCCAGAGTTGGAACACCTGGATCTCTGTATAAGATCAATTGCCACATGTGACTTTTTTTTTCTGAGTAAGCCGAATGTTAACAAAAAAAATTAAATGTCTTACAAAAGAAACTAATTACTAGCAATTTGATGGAATTTACATTTATATTGTTTATTTTACATTTTTAAATATATTTTAAATAATATTTACAATCTATATATAATATAAAACAGTAACGATGAAGCTGATGTGTCACTTCCTCTTTTTTTACTGATAAAAAACATAATGCAATATATAATATTTTAATTTTAATTATATTATTATATTTATCTATAAAAGATTATTTTATCCATACTATATCTAAGAGTTCTACAGAATTTAAATTAATCCTTAAAATCTCTCTAATTCTCTACATATCTATATCTAAAAGTTCTACAGAATCTAAATTAAGCCCTAAAATCTCTCTAATTATATGCATATCTATATATAATATAAAACAGTAACGATGGAGTTGAGGTGTCGCTTCCTCTTTTTTTTACTGATAAAAAATATAATATAATATATAATATATTAATTTTAATTATATTATTATATTTATCTATAAAAATATTATTTAAATTAAATGTGAAAATAAAATAATAATATTTAATCAATATAACACCTTTATATCATTAATTGTAATTATTAGATTATATTTTTATTAATATTTATATATTAAGATGAATCCGTGCATCGTAAGGGTCAAAAACTAGTTTTGTATATATAATGAATCTCTTGGATGATTCTGATTTCGTCATTATATACACCATAAGGCTAGAGATCCAGATAAAACAATATCGTGTGAGCAGGAAATGAGGAAGAAATGTATGGTTAAAACGTTCGAATGATGAAATTTCGAATAAATATTTAACATGTATAATAGAAAATTATAAAAATTACTCAAATAATCCTTAAAAGGAAGACGAAGAGGTGAGTTGTGAAGGTCTCTATCAAGTAGCATGGATCAATTTTAATTCCAAAGAAAAAAAACCATTTGGAGATGAAGGAATGCAATTTTTTTTTTTGTTGGTAAAACGACGACGGTACCTGTCGACATTTGCAAATTTGAGACACTTTTAGATTGATATTGTCATTTGGCCGTTAACGATTTCAAAATGAAAAATTTCAAGAATTAAAATTGTTTAGTATCACATTTATTATAGAACCACATTTTTTATTTTTCAAAATCATCACGTTTGGAGATTTCTCTCTTCAATACAATAACTTTCTTTATTCTCACCAAACAACACTTAAATGATCTTAAAGCTAAAGAATTTAAAAGTTACTTAAAATATCATTAAATTTTTGAAAATTTTCATTTTGAGATCGTTAACAATCAAATGGAAATATCAAACTAAAAATCCTCGATTTCTCAAATATCGACAACTACAATCCTCAATTTGACAAAAAAAAAAAAATCATAGTCTTTTATGTGTAAATCAATGTAACTATATTTTTTTAGTTAACTCTTGTATTTTTGAAAGAAAAAACATATAATTATGACAAAAAATATTAAAATGGCTAATTATTTAGTGACTGGTAATTTGAACCACATATTTGATCGATTTTTGAATTTGTTTTAACATGAAATAAAGTATTTATATAGTAAGAGCATATAGATTGGGTGTATTAGGGTTGTGCACAGTTCGGTTCAAGTTGGGGATTCATGAATCTCCAGTATTAGATTGAAATTCAGAGATTAATAAAAGGAAATCTTCAGGATTGGATTGAAAGAATAAATCTCCAGAATTGAATTGTCCCAAAATTTCAGTCCAGTCCAGTTCGAGGATTCGGAGATTCAGTTCAAGTCCAATCCAATATAATTTTTCGGTGATTCGGATAAATATCTAAAATTTTAAGTCCTAAAAAATAAATTAAAAATTTAATTTACAAGATAATAAAATATAGAATTTTATTATCTTACATAACTTGAAATAAATAATATTTTTTTAGGAAGTAAACAACATTCATTAATTAAAAGTTACAGTAGACAACAAGTTTAAAAAACCCACAAAAATCAAAGTTACAAAATAACAAATCGATAAAAACAAACAACCTTTGATTCCAAAAAGACAACACTTCATTAGCAAAATATGATCAGACCACAATCTCTCTAATTATCATCCCAATTTGTAATTGAATCTTCTTAACATAATAAATTCCTTGTTTTTCAAAGGAAATGCAGTAAAAGCCAAACATCAACCTGAAATATAATTGCTAAGTAAATATTACATTTTTCAATAGCTTCAAGATCTTCAAGTTTTTCTTCATTCTTGAAAGCTTGAGTTGAAGTTTTCAACCAATCTTGACAACAAATCAAAACCGCAGCTGTAGCAGGAGTTAAAGAACTCCTAAATCGATCCAAAGTTCTACCACTTGTACTAAACGTAGATTCAGAAGCAACAGTTGAGCATTGAATTGCAAAAACATCTTTTACAACTTTGGATAAAGCATGATATCTTATAGCATTAACCTTCCACCACTATAGAATGTCAAACTCAATTACATATTTTTCAGGTGCCTTATTGGCATATCTTTCTCATTCTCTCTCAATTGACATATCTTTATCAATATTCAAAAAATAATCATCAATGTCATCATCCGCTTCATCCAAACTAGAAGAATGTGCTCCAAGATTCACATTTTCTTGCACATTTTGCACTATATACTCATCTAACAATGCAATAATAATCTTTGTGACTTGTGCCACCAACTCATTAGCATCATTCTGACTATAAATTAAGTGTATTTAGCCATCAAGTATTTAATTTTATACCTTGGTTCAAAAACTACCGATACAAAAAGCATCACATTCATTGTGTCAATAGAACCCCAATACTTATCAAAATTTTCCCTCATTTGATGTGGTTTACCTAAATACCGATGCTACTGTTAAGAGGACGGAGCAGAGGCACACGCACTGGCGTCGCTGTTCCAAGACGTAGGACAAACGCCGGTGGAATGAACGAAAACGCAGCACAAACGCAGGTGGAGTGGAGGAGTAGATGTAGCGGCTGTGTTTGTAAACATAAACGAGATTTAGAGTTACTGTAGGGCAATGGTTTTCTTTAGGTTATTATTTAGTTTGTAAAGTTCAATATTACCTCACTATACATATTCTTTTATTTTTCATAAAAGCTACATCTACTAATTTATTTTGATACTTTTATATAAAAATAATACTTATAAATTAAAATTAATAATTTTATTTGGAGATCCATTATTAAAATATAAATTTATTATTGCTAAACTTTCGGTTCTTTCAGTCCAGTTCGGTCCAATCCAATCCAATTCGGTTATCGGTCCGGTGTTGGATAAATTTCGGTCCAGTTCGGTTCAGTTCTTCGACGAAAATTCAACGGTCCAATCCAGTTCGGTTCTCCAAAAAAAAGTCGGTCCGGTCCAATTCTAAGAGTTTTTTCTTCGAATATTCGGTCCAGTCCAATATCTCCAGGATCCACGTCCAGCCCTACGATATAGTATTTTGTTGGGATATTTATGGAAGTGAAAGAAAAAAAGCATTCCGAATAGATTTTGGATTGAATTTGATTATTGATTAGTGGTAGAATTGAATATTTAAATGCCAAAGATGTAGAAGTGTAGTAAAAGTCGGTGATGGAAACTTTTGTAATGTCTACTTTTTCACTTTGCCTCTCTCCTCTTCTGAATTTATTTGACTTTTTTTGGCAACCCATAACCTACTTAGTCGTGGTCCGTCCGTCCGTCCGTCCATAAGTCGGTGACCCTTGACGTTCACAATTATATATTGCTTGTTTAGTTCCCTCTTGACTTGACTTCATCACTCAACTGTTTACCTATTTCAAGGGTCCACTTTGGCGGTGAAGCGGCCTCTCTTTCAAAGTCTAATGGGCCTCCACTTGGGCTTATTTTGAAATACTGTAATTCCAAGGGAAATTTACATGGAAATACACTTTTGAAAAACAATCTACAATTATGTCAAATCATAATTTTTAACTATATCAAACTAATAAAATCATTAATATATTAAGAATTAGAGTTTATAAATTATGGTCTAGGATATATTGTCTAGGGTTTATGATTTATAAATTGGAGTTTAATTTTTTTAAATTAAAGTGTAAAAGCATACTTTATTTGCTATATATAGAATATAATGACATATTCAAAATTAAGTTTCATAATCTGATTTAGTTTTAATTTTATAGTTAATTATGATATTCATGTTGGAAGCCCTAATTCCAACACAAACATAATTAATCCAAATATAAAGACATCAACACAACAAATAATAATAAAAACAACATTATATATCCATAAGAAAATAACAATTATATATAATCAGGAATTTTCTCATGCACCTCAATGAGCAAGTGAATTTGCTCATTTATCGTTAGATATATGTTTATTAAATTCAAGCCTCATGATACTTTAAATCTCCAACCTTCCAAGTACTTATTGACCTATGTTGGATGGATCTCATGAATACACTGTGATACCAAAATCAATAATCAATAATTGTAAAGAAAGTGGAATATTGCAATGATAAAGAAAGAGTGTAAATATACCAACTTATGGTTGCTTTATGTGTGAAAATATTGTTTATCCTTAGATTGGGGGGACGGTTCCCGTCGTACCGAATACTTTTTGGCTTCCTTTTGTTATTGGGCCCTTTTAGAGTTGGATGAGCCTTTGAATATGAATTGGGTCTGTTCTTAGATTTGGTTTGAAACAGATGCTCTCCTTATTACGCTAATTTCAATCATCGATATAAAGATGTATTTTAAATGACTTATGTCTTTTATACTTAGCCTAATAGTTAACTATTGTTGCTCGAGGTCCCCATAGCAGTTTGATTTAAAAATGACAGTCACCTATATTCATGAAATTGTATATAAATATTTGTTGAATCATAAAGAAAATTTTCACATTCAGAAACAATAAGGCACAAAAACTACATTTATTGGCCTTTGAATCCCAAAAAGAAAGTTTTTTCTTCTTCAAATTAGTCTCATTAATTCTTCTTCTCTCCTTTAGGTATTTTATTTGTTTTTATCATGTTTTACTTGAGTTCACCTACCCAGTCATCCTAATTTTAGAGCTTTTTAGACGATGTTCTTCTTTTCCTTCTTTCGTGAGATGCCCAAAATTTCCTCCTCCCTGAATATTTCCTTGACCGACGACTCTAGTGAGGGAAGCAAGAATTCATCTATTAATTGACTAGAGCTTCGGAACCACAAAGGGTTCTTAGGTGAACTACTCGTAGGATCAAACTTCTATATCCGGTTTGAAGCTAATATCTCTCGGAAGTATAAGTTCAAAAAGACATAAAAAAAACTTAATTCTAACATACACTGAGGAAATATTTAAGCTCTATCATGTATGCTTAGATTCAGGTTGCACCTGTTTTGAGTTAATTTCAGGATCTCGAATTTAAAGGCCTTAAAAGTTCAAACCAAAATTTGATTAAAAGAACATTTCAAAACGCATAGTCCCAAAAAGCGAAAAATCAGAGGTTGTGTAGAGTTATATACTAAAAAAACGTTTAATGGATCTATCGAGTCAGTAAAAATAAAAGATATAAAAGGACTAAAGTTCTAGAGTGAACTTTAGGAGGAGGTGTAGAACATCCAGATTCAGAAAAGAAAATCTTTTGATATATAAAGAGTATATGTACATAAAAGAGAAAATACAAGTGCATAAAAGATAAAATACAAGTACAAAAAAAAAAGTGTGTTAGGGATTAAAGCCAGTTAATCAATTGTAGCGCAGCGGAATTGCGGTTTAAAATTTATTTCTAATCCCTTTGGTTTGATCTTTGTCCGTTAACCATTGATTGAATAAAACCTTTTGATCCGTTTAAGGATATAAACATACCTGGACTGTCTCTTCTAGAGACGGCTGAAGAATCCACAAGGTAATAAGATCTCCGTAGTCAGGTGCACGAACATCTATTGAGCCAGAACCGGTGCTAGCCGAAGAAGAACTGGAGAGATAGTGAAATTTGCCAAAAATAATCCACTTTCTCAGTGGTGGCTGCCGTAATTCAAATGGTTTGCCTACACAAACCTTATTTTGGCCGAATATGATGTATAGGTTAATTAGGGTTTTAAGTGTTTTAATTTATATATAGTGTATTCCTAAACCTAATTGGTTTAGGATTAATTGGTTAATTACAAAACTAATCCAATCCTAATCTAATTATATAAATAAATACCAATAATATTTATTCTATGCAATTAATTATGATTAGATTAAATTTAATTACCCCAATTAAATGAATAACACTAATTAATAAATTAACGTATTGATCTAATTAATTATTCACCGAATGCAATTTCATTAATTTACAAATTAACTAATTACATCGTGCAAACTAATTAATCAATTAAATACTCAACACTTAAGACCATTAATCAATTACCTTGATACATAGTATCAATTAATCAATTGATTAACCATTAATTAATTACCTTGACATTTTATTGTCAATCAATTAATAAATTCTATCTCTCCAATGTACCGTTTTATAAGTTCTAACTCAGATGTTCGATGTGCACGATCCTATGGGTCTGTCCTTAGCTAGCAGTGGGCTTATGGCTCACAGACAGTAAGTGGGTTCTAGCAAACCATTACTGCCCCAAACTAAGACAGAGTTTCAGCAGTCTAAAGATGCAGAGACCCTGTAGTTATCTCTTAACTTCTTTTACCATTTGATATCGATATTATAAACTAGAGGCATGGCGGCTGTCATCCTCTCTAATGTTTATGATATTTCTTGATCTTAAGTAGATTAATGAATCCGATAAGTAGACTACTTATCGGGGTGTGGCCACACACTTATCAATCTCACTTATCAAGTGGCCTATGATATCATCTCACTATGATGTGAGCGGTAATTCTATTACTTCACTATCAATGCCAATGTGTTCACCTGTTCACCCAATCATACCCGTATTTGGCATACTGTTACAGACCTGTTAGGCGTATGTCAAAGTGAACCGGATCCCACATTGATATTATAATGAAATCTGGTCTGAAGACAGTTAGATACCTACTTAAGAAAACTAATGACACAACCACCATGTAGTTTTCTCGAGCGGATCGATCCAGTCACATGTATACAACATGTACCCATATTCACAACTGACTTATCAAGTGCTATGGCTAGTATCAGTTACTACCATACAGTCGTCGAATATACAAGTCTGTAGTCCTAATCATTCCCATGATAGAATAGACTTGGGATATGGTTTTACGATTATCAATCAATGGATTCTCTATTCATATTATAGCACAAGATATAAATGAACTAGATTAATGCCTTTATTAATGTGACACAAATACATTTCATAAGTGTTGGTCCCTTATTTAGCTTTAAAGTATAGTTCCAAAGGGGGGGGGGGTTAGGAACTATTCTAACTTTTTCGCAATTTAGGCAGACTTCTTTTACTAAAGAAAAGGTTTGAACAGCGGCGCTGAGTAAACAGCAAGATACTGGCTTAGTCAACAGGTGACTAGGTCAGTTTCTTATCTTGAGTCAGGATAACACTTAGAGTCTATTCCTGAGCTCTTACGTTTTAATGCGCACAACTCAACTTGACCTCTTGACTTGGTCAGTTTTGATTGTTTAAGTAAGCAATATAAATAAGGAGTCAAAGGTTTAGAAATACTTCACTCAGCAGATTTATCCAGGTTCGGCTTCTTCTACGCCTATGTCCTGTCCCCGGAACACGTCCGAGATTTCAAATCCTCTACTGAGCTCTTTAAAGGTAGAGCCTCAAACCTTTTACAATATCAGCAATTGAGTATGACAAGAGTACCTTCCTCTATACTTCTACTCAATCCTAATCTCTCCGCTGAGTACTTAAAACCGAGTACTCAGCCTCTCCTTTCTATCTCTAGAAATGATAAGTGTTTTTGTCCTAATACAAAGATGTGCTAAGACACTTTAGACGATTTACAATCACTCTAGACTTTCACACAGATATGAAAATGTAGTGTAAGAATTTTGCTTTGCTTCTTGCTTGCAGAACTTGTAGAGATTTGGTCAGCGTAATGGCTTGATCAAGTTCTGTGTATTGTGAAGCTTGTGATGGCACTATTTATAGAGACGTCTGGTCATTCGGTCATTTCGAATTTCGAAATAACCGTTGGAGGGAAACGGCTATGTGTCGTTGTCATCCTGACTTGCACAGAGCTCTCGGCCAATCACAATTGTGTATCTTCTGTCCTCGGTCAGCACAGCAGATGGTCTCTCCTTTTATGGTAAAGTCAACTGGACAGCATACTGTGTCGTCTGAACTTTGCCAAAAGAGGAAACACTTTGTCTAGAAGTTTTCCTTTGCCAGCTGCTGTCTTGTACGCTTTGTCGAGACTACTCAGCAGCTTCATCTTGAAGTTGTTCCCGAAGGTCTTCTAGATCCTTCCGATTGCTGAGTTGCGTTTTGAACAAAACGGCAACGTCTTGATATACGCGGGGCGAGTGTACTGAGTTGTTTGACTTGGGCATTGGCTTCCGTATTGGGCTTGGGCCATCCAATCCTTATGACTTATAACATTTATACTCAACATTGAATAAACACATTAGTAGGATAAATCAAAGCATTTAAACTTAGTGTGTTTAGAATATGTATTTTAACAATTTTGTCAAATCAAAATTATGTAGAAAGGTGTTTCAACAATAAGAACCAATGCCTATGAACTAGGGCACACCAACAGTCTCCCACTTGAACTAGTTCCAAGCGGGTATTGCCCTAAACACTATAGATCTAGTACTACCAATTGCCTTGGTAAACTGATCAGCGATATTGTTCTCAGTGTCAACCCTCTACAATATAATGTCACCGGGTAAGGTGTTACTATCTAAGTACGCGATTGGATCTCTTGTGTGACATGGGATCCAGTGCTTGTGCTATGGCCCCATTATTGTCACAGAAAACATCAACTGATCTTAGGAGAGTTTGACCTACTCCTAAATCAGTTATGAACTTCTTAATCCAAACTTCTTCCTCTGCATCATCGCATGCAATGATGTGTTGGTCCCTTATAACATTACAAGTATAGTTCCAAGGGGGGGTTAGGAACTATTTAAACTTTTTGCAAGTTAGGGCAGACTTCTTTTCTTAGAAGAAAAGGTTTTAACAGCGGCGCTGAGTAAACAGCAAGATACTGGCTTAGTCAACTGGTGACTAGGTCAGTTTCTTAACTTGAGTCAGGAGCAAGCTGTTCGTCCGTTGGGACAAAGGTCAGCTTGATCTCTCCCTTGAGTACATGGTCTCTAATGAAGTGATGTCTGATGCTGACATGCTTCATTCTGCTATGCTAAATTGGGTTCTTGGACAGATCAATTGCACTTTTGTTGTCACATTTGACCTCAATTGTCTTCGTTTGAACACCATAATCTTCAAGTTGTTGCTTGATCCATAGGACTTGAGCAACACAGTGACCAGTAGCAATGTACTCAGCTTCAGTGGTGGACAAGGCTACTGACGCCTGCTTTTTGCTGAACCAGGATACAAGACAGCTTCCTAAGAAGTGGCATCCTCCAGAGGTGCTTTTACGTTCCAGCTTGTCTCGTCCATAGTCAGCGTCAGTGTATCCGATAAGTGTAAAATCATGAGTATTTGGATACCACAAACCTGCGTTCACTGAGCTTTGCAAATATCTAAGGATTCTTTTTACAGCAATGTAATGAGATTCCTTAGGGTTAGATTGATATCTAGCACAGTAGCATACTGAAAACTGAATGTCCGGTCTACTGGCTATTAAGTAAAGTAGAGAGCCTATCATACCTCGATATAACTTGCTGTCTACTGACTTACTATTCTCATCAGCGCAGAGGACAGTGTCAGTGCCCATAGGAGTGGATATTGGCTTGCAATTTTCCAAGTCATATTTCTTTAAGATCTCCTTGGCATATTTTGCTTGACTGATGAAGATGCCATTGTTTCCTTGTTTAATTTGAAGACCGAGGAAGAAGTTGAGTTCTCCCATCATAGACATTTCAAACTCAGTCTGCATTTGTTTGCTAAACTCCTTGCACATTGATTCGTTAGTTGCACCAAATATTATATCATCAACATAAATTTGGGCCAGCAGGGTATCTTTACCCTTTTTCTTAATGAATAAGGTTGTATCAGCTTTGCCCCTAACATAATTTCTAGTCAGCAGGAAACTGGTCAGCCTCTCATACCAAGCACGTGGTGCTTGTTTGAGGCCGTACAGAGCCTTTTTGAGTTTATAAACATGGTTTGGGAACTTAGGGTCCTCAAAACCTGGAGGTTGATTTACATAAACCTCCTCGTTTATAACTCCATTAAGAAATGCACTTTTGACATCCATTTGGAATAATTTAAAATTCATGTAAGATGCATATGCACATAATATTCTAATTGCCTCTAGCCTCGCCACTGGGGCAAAGGTCTCACCGTAGTCTATACCTTCTTGCTGACTGTAGCCCTGAGCTACAAGCCTTGCTTTGTTCCTGACTATGTTTCCTTGTTCGTCCATCTTGTTCCTGAAGACCCATCTTGTTCCGATGGTCTTTTGACTCTTTGGATGAGGCACCAACTCCCATACATCATTTCTTCGAAATTGATCGAGCTCCTCTTGCATTGCGTTCATCCAGAATTCATCGTACTCAGCTTCAGCGAAATTCTTCGGTTCTTGTACTGAGACGAAAGCAACATTGCTGAGGTACTTCCTGAGTTGATTCCTCGTCATCAGGGTATTCCCAGCAGAATCAAGGATTGCACTTTCGGAGTGCCCTATTGGAATCCTTATTTCTTTGGGTAGATTCATGTCTTGTGCTGTTCCTGTTTCAACAATCTCTGCAGAAGTAGATGGGTCAGTAAAAGTAATCTTAGGTTCACTCTTACTTTTGGTCAGCCTTTTCGTGAATGACTTAGTAGCTGGTTCTGAGTCAGCGATGGTTACTGAGTTTGGATCATCTTCGGTCAGCGGCTGGTATCTACCTGCAGGGTCAGTTTCATCGAACTCTACATGTATTGACTCTTCTAAAACTTGAGTTCGCTTATTAAAAACTTTGTATGCTTTGCTGTTTGTTGAGTAGCCCAGAAAGATAGCTTCATCAGCTTTTGAATCAAACTTTGCTAAGCTATCTTTGGTATTTAAAATAAAACATCTACAGCCAAAGGCACGAAAGTATCCAATGTTGGGCTTTCGTCCTTTCTAAAGTTCATAGGGGGTTTTCTTAAGTATAGGTCTAACTAGAGCCCTATTCAGAATATAGCATGCTGTGTTAACAGCTTCTCCCCAAAAATACTTTGGAAGCCTATGCTCATCCAGCATTGTCCTGGCAATCTCAACCAGAGTTCTGTTCTTCGTTTCAACAACCGCATTTTGCTGAGGCGTTCTAGGAGCAGAGAAGTTGTGGTCAATGCCGCTGGCTTCACAGAATTCAACAAACTTTTGGTTTTTGAATTCTCCACCGTTATCACTACGGATATGAGCTAATTTTAGGTCTTTCTCATTTTCAATTTTCCTAACCAAATTTGAAAATGTCTCAAAGGTCTCATCCTTGCTGGTCAGTAAGATAACCCACGTATACCGAGAGAAATCATCTACAATGACCAAGGAAAATCTTCTTCCACCCAGACTCAGCGGCTGGACTGGACCAAAGAGATCCAAGTATAGTAATTCTAACGGACGTTTAGTTGAGACAATGTTTTTACTGTGAAAAGATTGTTTGGTTTGTTTTCCAGCTTGGCAAGCGTGGCATAATTGATCTTTTTGAAATTTAAGTTCAGGCAGTCCCTCAACCAATTGCTTTCTTGCTAGTTTGGCCAGGAGGTCCATGCTTACATGACCAAGTCTCCTGTGCCATAGCCCGGAATTTTCTTCCTTTGTTACTAAGCACAGAGTTTTTGAAAACTTTTTCTCTAAGTCTAGCATAAAGACATTATCTATCCGAGGGGCAGTTAAAATTAACTCATTAGTTTTACCCTCGTATATTTTACATCCAGTAGCATCAAATATAACTTTTCTCCCATTGTCACATAGCTGAGCTACGCTGAGTAAGTTATATTTGAGTCCGCTGACTAGGGAGACAGATTCAATAGTAGGATTACCTCCGATGGTTCCCGAGCCTACTATCTTACCCTTCTTGTTGTCTCCAAAACTTACACTCCCTCCTTGTTTATGTTCAAACGTGATGAACTGAGTTTCATCACCCGTCATATGCCTTGAGCATGCGCTGTCAATATACCACATCTTTGACTTCTCGGCACATCTCAGGCTTACCTGCATTGTAACTAGTTACTTTTAGGTACCCAAATCTTTTTGGGTCCTGACTTGTTAGGTGCAACAGGTATAGCATCATATTTTATTTTATGGCGACATACATGGACAGTATGGCCATTCTTTCCACAGAAGTCACAACTAACCTTCTGTTTAGGATTTTTTACTGACTTGTCAGCACCCCAGTGCTGAGCGTGCCAGCACACTTTAGTAGTGTGTCCTAACTTCCCATAAAAGTCACACTGGACTTTTCGCTGGGGATTCCATCTCTGCTGAGTACCTTGGTACTGAGTTCTCAGAGGAATGTTATTTTTCTTAGGAACCTTTAGTTGGTTCTGGATGGTTGTGACGTCCTTCCTCAGTTTCTTTGAAACTGACTGGACTTCAGACACATACTCATGCATGATCTTCATGTTATCATGCAGAGTCAAATTGTCCTGAAGAAGATATCTGAGGTCACTTAGTTTGACCTCTTCCACTTCGTCACAGCGCCTGCTGAGTGCTCTAACCTTTTTATTACACTTCTTAACAAGTGTATAGAGATCACTCAGGGCATTAACCATATCGTTTCTGAGTTGGGGAAGAGAAATTACCTCATTTGATTGCTCTTCATCATCTGATGCGATGGATGGGTTAGCATGCTCAGAGACGCATAGCTCATCAAGTTCGTCAGCCATAAAGCATATCTTTGCTGACTCGGTGGCCTCAGTTTCTGTTGATGAAGATTCATCACTGTCACTCCAAGTAGCCACCATTGCCTTCTTCCCACTCTTCTTATCTTTCCTCAGCGTGGGGCAGTTCGACTTAATATGGCCAGCTTGATGGCACTCAAAGCATGTAATGGGCTTTGAGCTGTCCTTTCTGTATTTGCTGTCGCTTGAGTCAGCCTTATACTTATCAAACCTTTTGTAAGGCTTTTTAGAATATTTGTCGTTCTTCCTGAACAGCCTCTTCATCTTTCTTGTGAACATGGCCATCTCATCATCATCAGTTGAACTCCCGTCAGTGGAGTCAGCCTTCATGACAAGTGACTTCTGCTTCTTGTCATCAGATTTTTCCTTCACCTCAAAGTTTTTCATGGATATCTCATGGGTAAGCAATGAACCGATGAGTTCGTCATATTTGTAGGTGGTTAAATCCTGAGCTTCCTCAACTGCTGTCTTCTTTGCTTGCCAGTCTTTTGGAAGACTCCTGAGTATCTTTTTGACTTGTTCTTCCTCAGTGAAGATTTTCCCAAGTCTCTTGAGCTCATTAATGATGTTGGTGAACCTTGCGTTCATGTCTGAAATGCCCTCATCATTGTTCATCTCGAACAGCTCGTACAGTGTCATCTGCTGATTCACCTTGGATTCTTTTACTTTGTTTGTTCCCTCGTAGGTGACTTCCAGCTTCTTCCAGATCTCTTGTGCCGACTCACAACCTGAGATTTTGTTATATTCTGCAGCATCGAGCGCACAGTGAAGCATATTGATAGCCGAAGCATGGTTTTGAAGCTTCTTGAGATCATCCTCTGTCCATTTGGCCCCAGCTTTTATAACTGTTTGGCCAGCCACAACCTCAACAGGTACAAACGGCCCTTGGACTATAGATAGCCAGGCACTCATGTTTGTAGCCTGAATGAAGTTTTTCATCCTATTCTTCCAGAAGGTATAGTTTGACCCGAAGAATAGGGGAGGCCTAGTAACGGACAGCCCCTCAGGCAGTATTTGAGTTGTTTGGTTTCTAGGGAGAAACCGAGTGCTGTTTTCGCCCATGGTAGGGATCAGCTCAAGGTTGTTAGACCTTTTACAGTGAGCTTTTAGGCTCTGATACCACTTGTTGGTCCCTTATTTAGCTTTAAAGTATAGTTCCAAGGGGGGGGGTTAGGAACTATTCTAACTTTTTCGCAATTTAGGCAGACTTCTTTTACTAAAGAAAAGGTTTGAACAGCGGCGCTGAGTAAACAGCAAGATACTGGCTTAGTCAACAGGTGACTAGGTCAGTTTCTTATCTTGAGTCAGGAGATAGCACTTAGAGTCTATTCCTGAGCTCTTACGTTTTAATGCGCACAACTCAACTTGACCTCTTGACTTGGTCAGTTTTGATTGTTTAAGTAAGCAATATAAATAAGGAGTCAAAGGTTTAGAAATACTTCACTCAGCAGATTTATCCAGGTTCGGCTTCTTCTAAGCCTACGTCCTGTCCCCAGAACACGTCCGAGATTTCAAATCCTCTACTGAGCTCTTTAAAGGTAGAGCCTCAAACATTTTACAATATCAGCAATTGAGTATGACAAGAGTACCTTCCTCTATACTTCTACTCAATCCTAATCTCTCCGCTGAGTACTTAAAACCGAGTACTCAGCCTCTCCTTTCTATCTCTAGAAATGATAAGTGTTTTTGTCCTAATACAAAGATGTGCTAAGACACTTTAGACGATTTACAATCACTCTAGACTTTCACACAGATATGAAAATGTAGTGTAAGAATTTTGCTTTGCTTCTTGCTTGCAGAACTTGTAGAGATTTGGTCAGCGTAATGGCTTGATCAAGTTCTGTGTATTGTGAAGCTTGTGATGGCACTATTTATAGAGACGTCTGGTCATTCGGTCATTTCGAATTTCGAAATAACCGTTGGAGGGAAACGGCTATGTGTCGTTGTCATCCTGACTTGCACAGAGCTCTCGGCCAATCACAATTGTGTATCTTCTGTCCTCGGTCAGCACAGCAGATGGTCTCTCCTTTTATGGTAAAGTCAACTGGACAGCATACTGTGTCGTCTGAACTTTGCCAAAAGAGGAAACACTTTGTCTGGAAGTTTTCCTTTGCCAGCTGCTGTCTTGTACGCTTTGTCGAGACTACTCAACAGCTTCATCTTGAAGTTGTTCCCGAAGGTCTTCTAGATCCTTCCGATTGCTGAGTTGCGTTTTGAACAAAACGGCAACGTCTTGATATACGCGGGCCGAGTGTACTGAGTTGTTTGACTTGGGCCTTGGCTTCCGTATTGGGCTTGGGCCATCCAATCCTTATGACTTATAACATTTATACTCAATATTGAATAAACACATTAGTAGGATAAATCAAAGCATTTAAACTTAGTGTGTTTAGAATATGTATTTTAACAATTTTGTCAAATCAAAATTATGTAGAAAGGTGTTTCAACAATAAGAACCAATGCCTATGAACTAGGGCACACCAACAGTCTCCCACTTGAACTAGTTCCAAACGGGTATTGCCCTAAACACTATAGATCTAGTACTACCAATTGCCTTGGTAAACTGATCAGCGATATTGTTCTCAGTGTCAACCCTCTACAATATAATGTCACCGGGTAAGGTGTTACTATCTAAGTACGCGTTTGGATCTCTTGTGTGACATGGGATCCAGTGCTTGTGCTATGGCCCCATTATTGTCACAGAAAACATCAACTGATCTTAGGAGAGTTTGAACTACTCCTAAATCAGTTATGAACTTCTTAATCCAAACTTCTTCCTCTGCATCATCGCATGCAATGATGTGTTGGTCCCTTATAACATTACAAGTATAGTTCCAAGGGGGGGTTAGGAACTATTTAAACTTTTTGCAAGTTAGGGCAGACTTCTTTTCTTAGAAGAAAAGGTTTTAACAGCGGCGCTGAGTAAACAGCAAGATACTGGCTTAGTCAACTGGTGACTAGGTCAGTTTCTTAACTTGAGTCAGGAGATAGCACTTAGAGTCTATTCATGAGCTCAGATGTTCGATGCGCACAACTCAGCTTGACCTCTTTACTTGGTCAGTTTTTGGTTATTTAAGCAATCAATATATATAAGGAGTTTAAGGTAAGAAATACGTTACTCAGCAGATTTATCCAGGTTCGGCTTCTAAGCCTATGTCCTGTCCCCGGAACACGTTCCGAGATTTCGAATCCTCTACTGAGCTCTTTAAAGGTAGAGCCTCAAACCTTTTACAATCTTAGCAATTGAGTATAACAAGAGTACCTTCCTCTATACCTCTACTCAATCCTAATCTCTCGCTGAGTACTATAACCGAGTACTCAGCCTCTCCTTTCTAATCTCTAGAAATGATAAGTGTTTGTCCTAAACAATGATTGCTAAGACACCTTAGATGATTGAATAATCACTCTAGACTTTTACACAAAAGATATGAAATTTAGTGTAAGATTTCTTTGCTTTTTGCTTGCAGAACTTGCGTAGAAATTTGGTCAGCGTAATGGCTTGATCAAGTTCTGTATTGAATGAAGCTTCTGATGGCACTATTTATAGAGACGTCTTGAGGCATCGGTCATTTCGAATTTCAAAATAACCGTTGGAGGGAAACGGCTTCCTGTCGTTGTCATCCTGACTTGCTCAGAGCTCTCGGCCAATCAGATTTGAGTATCTTCTGTCCTCGGTTAGCTTTTGGTTAGCTCGGCAGAATGTCTCTCCTTTTATGGTAAAGTCAACTGGACAGCATACTGTGTCGTCTGAACTTTACCCAAAGTGGAAACACTTTGTCTGGAAGTTTTCCTTAGCCAGCTGCTGTCTTGTACGCTTTGTCGAATCAACTCAGCAGCTTCGTTCCGAAGTTGTTCCTTGAAGGTCTTCTAGATCCTTCTTCCGCTGAGTTGCGTTTTATCCATAACGACAACGTTTTGACAAACGCGGGCCGAGTTGTATTGAACCGTTTGACTTGGGCTTTGACTCTTGTATTTGGCTTGGGCCTTTTAATCCTTATGTCTTATAAACAATTTAACTCAACATTGAACAAACACATTAGTAGAATAAATCAAAGCATTTAAACTTAGTGTGTTTAGAATATGTTTTTTAATTATACTTAAACAATTTTGTCAAATCAAAATTATATGGAAAGGTGTTTCAACAAACTCCCCCATTTTGATGTTGGCAAAACTATTCAGCGAGGAACTCAGTATTGAGCTCCCCCATGATAGTTGACCTATTATAACTTAGCAAACTCCCCCGTAAGGGTTGAGCTACTGACTTAGTTTTACTCTAAACATTTAAAGGTTTAATTGAGTAAGTCTAAGGTCAGTTTCAGATATAGGTCAGCTCATGGAACATATTCTATTTTACTCAGTGTTATGCGGAAGGTTTTAACATTCAGAGGGCGCTGAGTAATTTGTTGTTCAATGAGTTTTATAAGACTACATATCAGTCAATGTCAAACATGTTATTAGCATTGGGTTCAATCAATAAATTTTATAAGCATTAAACATAGCTGATTCAATTGAAGATACATAATGACATAATACACAACATCGTATAAAAATAATTCATAACTCAGAGTTTGAACATAAGATGCAAGTATTGATATTTAATATAGGTAGTCAGCGTTTACAAACAAAAGTTCAAGACAGAAATAGAGACTACATACTTAGCCTATACTGAGCTAGCCTGTATCTATTTCTTTTTCTTCTGTTTGGACTGACTAGACTCATGCTGTGTTCTCGCTTGTTCTTTCTCCCCCGTTTTGTCAGCATCGGGAGGAGGAATCCTAAAGGTGTCGGTTAAGACAGCTCTTGTCAGTTCTGTGGACAGCGCTTTAAGTCTATCGGCGCTTTCATTGACACCATCAAAAATAGCCACTCCATTATCTGAGACCTCGGCGAGTATATTAAGCTCAGCAGCGCTGATCATGCTGACTGTGAAGGCTTGAGATTTGCCTATCCATGTAAGTGCATCGGTCAGACCAGTAATGACTTGATGGAATGTTTTGAGTAAGTAGGTGTCATAGTATTGACGCTGAACATTGCTGTGACGTATGTGGTTGAAGGTTTGTCTGGTGATAGACAACATTTCATTTTGCTTCATAGCGTCAGTATCCATCTCTTGCTTGTTCAGATTCAGCAATCGAACGGCCTCACCAATTTGCTCCACTGAGCACTGAGAATAGGAGACCATTTGCTCGTTGGTTTTGATTTGATCGGTGTGAAGCTGAGCAAAGAGCATCTTTACTTCATCAGAAGTTGCATAGCGTGTGTTGGCAGCTGACAAAGTCTGAACTTGTTGTTGTAGAGCGTTTAAGTGTTGAACTATTGTCAGCTGGATCTCAGCCAGCTTTGCGATGGAATCCTGCTTAACTTGATGTGCTTGATAGGTAATGATGATACTCAGCAAGTCCTTAAATCCCTTAACTTCATTTAGAAGCTGAGTTACTTGGGAGAGCTGAGTAGTCTCAACATTAGAAGTCCCAGCAGTAGGAGCAGAAGTTTGTTGAAGGTCTTTGATTAATGTCTGCACTGAGTCGATGATGCGTTTTCCAGATTCAGTGACATTCATGTAGCTTAGAGAGCCTTCATTAACTTGCCTTGGTTCATCAGTATGACCGGTTGGAAGAGGAGTGAGAGGAATGACAAGGTCAGTGACTGGAAGTGTGGTTCCAATCTGCACTTGAGGTTCTGGTAAAACTGATTGATCGGCAGATGTGTTGAGTGGGGAAGTAGAAATTCGAATACTGTCAGTGCTGATGGGGGCAGATATGTTTGGAGTCAGCACAATGCTTGGATGGATAGTATTGACAGTAATCGGCTCAACTTGACTTGTTGAGTTGGCGGAAGCATTCAAGTCGGCGTGTTCCTTTGGTGAAGAAACAGAGGCTTGCTTTTCGATAGATGCCGATGTAGTAGAAGGTGGTTGTCTTTTGAAAAATTTCAGCTTGAGTTTAGAAGGGTCTTGGGTCGGCTTCTGAATAACAAAGTCAGGGACAGTTGGTGGTTTAATAGGAGGGTCACTGACTGTCTTCTGACTTGCCTTGACCAATCTTCTTTTTCGAGGAGGAGGAGTGTCAGCTTGGATAGACTCTCCTGAGTGAGATTGAGAAGTTTCTTCTTGATCAGCTTCTTGATCAGAATTAAGCTGGTCAGTTTGCTCATGTACTTGATCAACATTGTGTTGGTCATGTTCTTATTCTTCTCCAGCAGCCAACTCAGTATTGGCTTGCTCAGCTTCAACCTCACTGGTTGTCTCCTTATTTTCCTCAGCGTCATCCTGACCGCTGGCCTCTTCTTCTTCGTCATCTTCTGAACTATCACCATCTAGTTCTTCCTCAACTTGTGCAATGAACTGATCGTCCAAATGCACCTCTTCTTCTTGATTCTCAGCTATAGTTCCTAGACACTATGTGTAGTGAGAGTCACCAGGCACAACAATTTCAGTAGGGATAGCATCAATGGGAGTCAGTGTAGAAGACTTCTGCTTCTTTTGAGGCTGCACATCAGCATCAGTTCTGTCCTCAGTTTTAGGCTCATCTTGCCTTAGGCTCAGCCTTCTTTGAAGTGGTCTCAACAGCTTTCCTCTTGTGGGCAGCTGGAGCCTTAGTTCTTC
Organism: Euphorbia lathyris; assembly: GCF_963576675.1. NCBI lineage: Eukaryota > Viridiplantae > Streptophyta > Magnoliopsida > Malpighiales > Euphorbiaceae > Euphorbia > Euphorbia lathyris. Next base: position 46,254,501 of record NC_088915.1, on the reverse strand, counting down.
TCCCTTTCTTCGGGACAGCTGTTTCCTCAGCTTGTTGTTCACCAGCAGCAGCAGTTTTTCCTTTCTTCAGAGGCTGATTGAACTTCAAAGCCCTCAGCAAAGAAGCTGTGATTTCAGATCCTCTAGCTTTAACTTCATCAGTTAGGTCTATCTGATGATCAATGAGGATCCTGGTGATAAGCGATCCCAGCCTCAGAGTTCCGGTACTCCTTAGGAAGCCAGCAATGAGGAATACTGGCATGTTGATCGGCTTATATATCAGCATATGCCATATGAAGCATTGCTCGAAGTTCGTTGCTGAGGTGGTGCAGTTGATCTTGGGGTAGATGAAGTAACTCAGCAGATAGTGAGCCATCTTTTGGTGCTGACCCATAGAGGAACTGGAGACTTCTCCTGAGTGACCTTCAGGTTTACAGAAGGTGACTTCGTACCCAGTACCTTCATGATCTCCAGATCTTCTCAGCTTTGCTCCTTCATTTTTCAACTTCAGCAAGTTCGCCAAATAGGTGGGATTGATGAAAATCATTTTCCCCCTTACTACTATTGCCAGACAGTCCTGGTTATCATCAGCAACTTGGAGGTTCTTGTAGAATTCCCTTACTAGGTCAGGATAGGTGTGATCCCTAATGGAGAATAGCTCGGTCCATCCATTTTGCGATATCCATTCGCAGAAGGGTTGCTCAGAAGTCACGAAGTTCTCAGAGACCCATCGTGAGAAGTCCACCTTCCATTCGCTAATGTTATAAAAAACCTTGGTGTAGGTTCTGATTTTGGTCGGTTTTCCTTTGGAGGAGGTAGATTGCCCAGTTTTTCCTTTACTCGGCGTAGTGACCTTGGTAGATTTAGGCACAGAAGTTTGCCTGGAGTGTTCATCGGAGCTGGTCTTAGGGTGACCGGCACCGGAGATGTTGATAGAAACTTGAGTCATAGTTTCAGAACAGGTTTGGGAAGCTTTGAGAGTTTTTAGAGAGAAAGCTTTTGCCTTAGAATTCGGTAGATGTAAAGAAAATAAAGAATGGGGATTTACCCATTATTTATAGTGGTGAAGTGTGGATCTTATCGAATCCATGTGTCAGTTTTGCCTTGGGATTGTCAACCGACAAAGATCCTGGCTTTTATGACACATTCGGTGCATACATCATCGTAGGTGGCTATTCGTGTGCTTAAGCATTTAATGCAACGGATCTAACACTCATCGTTTAGAATACTAAGCGTTTTGGATTCTGAGTGGTCAGTAGTATATGACAGGATGATTTCTCAGTTTAAGATTTACTACTCGGTGTGCATATTGACTCAGTATTGATGTGTATTTTGTGTTAAGTACTCAGCATAACAATCACTCAGCATGCATTTGTGTAAATCATTCAGCATAGTAATTCACTCAGCATAAATTTTCATTTTAGAACAGGAATTTACTGAAGAGGATTAAACATACCAATGGCTTCTCTTAGTATGCTGAACTGTTCACGAGCCTGTGGTTTTGTGAAGATATCCGCAAGCTACTCATCCATTGGGACGTAGGTCAGCTTTATCTCACCTTTGAGTACATGGTCTCTAATGAAGTGACGCCTTATGCTGACATGCTTCATTCTGCTGTGTTGAATTGGGTTCTTTGATAGATCAATTGCACTTTTATTGTCGCATTTGACCTCAATTGTCTTTGTTTGAACACCATAGTCTTCAAGCTGTTGCTTCATCCATAGGACTTGAGCAACACAATGACCAGCAGCAATGTACTCAGCTTAGTGGTAGACAAGGCTACTGACGCCTGCTTCTTGCTGAACCAAGATACAAGACAGCTTCCTAAGAAATGACATCCTCCAGAGGTGCTTTTTCGTTCTAGCTTGTCTCGACCATAGTCAGCGTCAGTGTATCCAACGAGTGTAAAGCCATGTGTGTTGGGATACCATAAACCTGCGTTCACTGAGCTTTGCAAGTATCTAAGGATTCTTTTTACAGCTATGTAATGAGATTCCTTAGGGTTAGATTGATATCTAGCATAGTAGCATACTGAGAACTGAATGTCCAGTCTACTGGCTGTTAAGTAAAGTAGAGAGCCTATCATACCTCGATACAATTTGTTGTCTACTGACTTACCATTCTCGTCAGCGCAGAGGACAGTGTCAGTGCCCATAGGAGTGGATATTGGCTTGCAATTCTCCAAGTCATATTTCTTTAATATCTCCTTGGCATATTTAGCTTGACTGATGAAGATGCCATTCTTTCCTTGTTTTATTTGAAGTCCGAGGAAGAAGTTGAGTTCTCCCATCATCGACATTTCAAACTCAGTCTGCATTTGTTTGCTAAATTCCTTGCACATTGATTCGTTAGTTGCACCAAATATTATATCATCAACATAAATTTGAGCCAGCAGGGTATCTTTACCCTTTCTCTTAATGAATAAGGTTGTATCAGCTTTGCCCCTGACATAATTTCTAGTCAGCAGGAAACTGGTCAGCCTCTCATACCAAGCACGTGGTGCTTGCTTGAGGCCGTATAGAGCCTTTTTGAGTTTATAAACGTGGTTTGGGAATTTAGGATCCTCAAACCCTGGAGGTTATTAACATAAACTTCCTCGTTTATAACTCCATTAAGGAATGCACTATTAACATCCATTTGAAACAGTTTAAAGTTCATGTAAGATGCATATGCACATAAAATCCTAATAGCCTCTAGCCTTGCCACTGGGGCAAAGGTCTCACCGTAGTCAATACCTTCTTACTGACTGTAGCCCTGAGCTACAAGTCTTGCTTTGTTTCTGACCATGTTTCCTTGCTCATCCAGCTTGTTGCGGAAGACCCATCTTGTTCCAATGGTCTTCTGACTCCTTGGATGTGGCACTAGCTCCCATACATCGTTTCTTCTGAATTGGTCAAGTTCCTCTTGAATTGCGCTCATCCAGAATTCATCTTCCTCAGCATCAGCGAAGTTCTTAGGTTCCTGAACTGAGACGAAGGCTACATTGCTGAGGTACCTCCTGAGTTGATTCCTCGTCATCAGGGTATTCCCAGCAGAATCAAGGATTGCACTCTCTGAGTGCCCTCTTGGAATCCTTATCTCTTTAGGTAGATTTATGTCTTGTGCTGTCTGTGTTTCAACAATCTCTGCAGAAGTAGACTGGTCAGTGAAAACAATCTTAGGTTCACTCTTACTCTTGGTCAGCCTTTTAGTAAATGACTCAGTAGCTGGTTCTTGGTCAGCGGTTACTGAGTGTGGATCATCCTCGGTTAGTGGCTGGTATCTACCTCCAATGGTTCCTGACCCTACTATCTTACCCTTCTTGTTGTCTCCAAAACTTATGCTTCCTCCTTGTTTACGCTCAAACGTGATGAACTGAGTTTCATCACCAGTCATATGCCTCGAGCATGCGCTGTCAATATACCACATCTTTGACTTCTCAGCACATCTCAGGCTTACCTCATTTGATTACTCCTCATCGTCAGATGCAACGGAGGGGTCATTATGCTCAGAGACGCACGGCTCAGCAAGTTCGTCAGCCATGAAGCTTATCTTCGCTGACTCGGTGGCCTCAGCTTCTGTTGATGAAGACTCATCACTGTCGCTCCATATAGCCACCATTGCCTTTTTGCCGTTCTTCTTATCTTTCCTCAGCGTGGGGCATCTTGACTTTATATGGCCAGTTTGATGACATTCAAAGCATGTAATGGGCTTTGAGTTGTCTTTCTTGTATTTGCTGTCGCTGGAGTCAGCTTTATACTTATCAAACTTTCTGTAAGGCTTCTTAGAATATTTGTCATTCTTCCTGAAGAGCCTTTTCATCTTCCTTGTGAACATAGCCATCTCCTCATCATCTGTTGAGCTCCCATCAGTGGAGCCAGCTTTCATGACAAGAGACTTCTGCTTCTTGTCTTCAGATTTTTCCTTCACCTCGAAGTTTTTTATAGATATCTCATGGGTCAGCAACGAGCCGATGAGTTCGTCATATTTGTAGGTGGTTAAATCCTGAGCTTCCTCAACAGCGGTCTTCTTTGCTTGCCAGTCTTTAGGGAGACTCCTGAGTATCTTTTTGACTTGTTCGTCCTCAGTGAAGATCTTTCCAAGTCTCTTGAGCTCGTTGATGATGTTGGTAAACCTTGCATTCATGTCAGATATGCCCTCATCATTGTTCATCTCGAACAGCTCATATAGTCTCATCTGCTGGTTCACCTTAGACTCCTTTACTTTATTGGTTCCTTCGTAGGTGACCTCCAGCTTCTTCTAGATATCTTGCGCCAACTCACAATCTGAAATTTTATTATATTCTGCAGCATCCAGCGCACAGTGAAGCATATTAATAGCCGAAGCGTGATTTTGAAGCTTCTTGAGATCATCCTCTGTCCATTTGGCCTCAGCTTTTACAACTGTTTGGCCAGCCACAACTTCGATAGGTACAAATAGGCCTTGCACTATAGATAGCCAGGCACTCATATTTGTAGCCTGAATGAAATTTTTCATCCTATTCTTCCAGAAGGTATAGTTAGACCCGAAGAATAGGGGAGACCGAGTGATGGACAGCCCCTCAGGAAATATCTGAGTTGTTTGGTTTCCTGGGAGAAACCGAGTACTGTTTTCGCCCATAGTGGGGATCAGCTCAAGGTTGTTAAACCTTTTACAGTGAGCTTTTGAGCTCTGATACCACTTGTTGGTCCCTTATAACGTTACAAGTATAGTTCCAAGGGGGGGTTAGGAACTATTTAAACTTTTTGCAAGTTAGGGCAGACTTCTTTTCTTAGGAGAAAAGGTTTTAACAGCGGCGCTGAGTAAATAGCAAGATACTGGCTTAGTCAACTGGTGACTAGGTCAGTTTCTTAACTTGAGTCAGGAGATAGCACTTAGAGTCTATTCCTGAGCTCAGATGTTCGATGCGCACAACTCAGCTTGACCTCTTTACTTGGTCAGTTTTTGGTTATTTAAGCAAGCAATATATATAAGGAGTTTAAGGTAAGAAATACGTTACTCAGCAGATTTATCCAGGTTCGGCTTCTAAGCCTACGTCCTATCCCCGGAACACGTTCCGAGATTTCGAATCCTCTACTGAGCTCTTTAAAGGTAGAGCCTCAAACCTTTTACAATCTTAGCAACTGAGTATAACAAGAGTACCTTCCTCTATACCTCTACTCAATCCTAATCTCTCGCTGAGTACTATAACCGAGTACTCGGCCTCTCCTTTCTAATCTCTAGAAATGATAAGTGTTTGTCCTAAACAATGATTGCTAAGACACCTTAGATGATTGAATAATCACTCTAGACTTTTACACAAAAGATATGAAATTTAGTGTAAGATTTCTTTGCTTTTTGCTTGCAGAACTTGCGTAGAAATTTGGTCAGCGTAATGGCTTGATCAAGTTCTGTATTGAATGAAGCTTCTGATGGCACTATTTATAGAGACGTCTTGAGGCATCGGTCATTTCAAATTTCGAAATAACCGTTGGAGGGAAACAGCTTCCTGTTGTTGTCATCCTGACTTGCTCAGAGCTCTTGGCCAATCAGATTTGAGTATCTTCTGTCCTCGGTCAGCTTTTGGTCAGCTCGGCAGAATGTCTCTCCTTTTATGGTAAAGTCAACTGGACAGCATACTGTGTCGTCTGAACTTTACCCAAAGTGGAAACACTTTGTCTGGAAGTTTTCCTTAGCCAGCTGCTGTCTTGTACGCTTTGTCGAATCAACTCAGCAGCTTCGTTCCGAAGTTGTTCCTTGAAGGTCTTCTAGATTCTTCTTCCGCTGAGTTGCGTTTTGTCCATAACGACAACGTTTTGACAAACGCGGGCCGAGTTGTATTGAACCGTTTGACTTGGGCTTTGACTCTTGTATTAGTCTTGGGCCTTTTAATCCTTATGTCTTATAAACAATTTAACTCAACATTGAACAAACACATTAGTAGAATAAATCAAAGCATTTAAACTTAGTGTGTTTAGAATATGTTTTTTAATTATACTTAAACAATTTTGTCAAATCAAAATTATGTGGAAAGGTGTTTCAACATGATGTACTTAGCTTCTGTCATAGAATCAGCAATGGTTGGCTACTTTAAGGATCTCCAACTAATGGCATCGCCATTCAAGAGAAATCCATACCCAGTATTTGACTGGTTATCATCCTTAAAACCTCGGTTAGTGTAACCTGATATTGCCATTCCTCCTACCCATCAAATACTAAGAAAAACATCCTTGATACGGTTGAGGTACTTCAGGATTGCCTTGACTATTTTCCAGTGTTCCTTGTCGGGATCTGACTGGCACCGACTAGTCATGTTTGGTGCAACACGCAACATCTGACCTTGTACATAACATAGAGTACATGATGGATTCTTGTCTATGTACGATGCTTGACTCAAGCCTAGAAGTCGGTTGGATCTAACCTTGTAGATCTTAATCGGCTTCTCCTAAGTCTTTCATTGTGAAGCATTTACTCAACCACTGCTTGATCTTGCATTGTTAATATATTGCCTCCAATGAGCAGTATGTCATCGACATACAATATTAGGAAAGTGGATATGCTCCCACTGAATTTCATATACACACAGGGTTCATCAGAATTCTGTACGAATCTACTTGAAACACCACCTGTATAACCGGTTTAGCCTCCTCAATATTTTGAGGATCTATATCGGTTCCCAAAGCATCCTTAGCATAAGCTGCAGGAGTTTGTGAGTCTTGAATCTCAACGAGATCAATATCACTCCCACTGTCTACTTTGGAAAGGAATTCCTTTTCCAAAAAGATTGCAAACCTAGCCACGAATGTTTTATTCTCAGCTGGGTTGTAGAAGTAATAACACTTAGTTTCCTTAGGGTAACCCACGAACTGGCATTTAACAGATCTGGACTCTAGTTTGCCAATTATCAATTTCTTGACGTGTGCATCAAAGCCCCAAATCTTCATGAAGGAAGCGTTGGGCTTTCGGCCCGTCCATAATTCATATGGTGTTCCTTCAACTGCCTTGCTCGGTGTATTGTTAATTATATGAGTAGCAGTTTCCAAAGCAAATCCCCAAAAGGAGATAGGGAGAGAAGCTTGACTCATCATTGAGCGGACCATGTCGAGCAGGGTCCTATTCCTCCTTTTGACACTCCATTCCATTAGGGTGTACCAGGAGGAGTGAGTTGGGAAATGATCCCTCACTCTCTCAAGAATGAGACAAACTCTTGGCCTCAAGTATTCGCCCCCTCTATCAGACCGGAGCGCTTTTACTTTCTTGCCAAGTTGATTTTCTACTTCATTTTTGAAATCTTTGAATCTCAGAAGTGTTGGTCCCTTATAATGTAGCAAGTTAATTCCAAGGGGGGATAAGAACTATTTAAAATTTAAGTACGTTAAGGCTGACTTCTTTTTCTTTGAAAAAGGATTACACAACGCGCTGAGTCAATAAGACACTAGCTTAGTCAACTGGTGACTAAGTCAGCTTCTTTCGTTGAGTTAGGAGATATCACTTTGAGTCTATTCCTGAACTCAAATACTCAATACACACAACTCAGCGTGACCTCTTTACTTGGTCAGTTTTGTTTAAGCAAGCAATATATATATTAAGAAGGTTAGAAAGATATTACTCAGCAGATTTATCCAGGTTCGGCCTCCAAGCCTACGTCCTGTCCCCGGAACACGTTCCGAGATTTCGAATTCTCTACTGAGCTCTTTAACGGTAGAGCATCAAACCTTTTACAACTTAGAAGCTGAGTATAACAAGAGTACCTTCCTCTATACCTCTACTCACTCCTAAACTCTCGCTGAGTACTATAACCGAGTACTCAGCCTCTCCTTTCTAATCTCTAGAAATGATAAAGATTTGTCCTAAACAACAATTGCTAAGACACTTTAGATGATTGAATAATCACTCTAGACTTTTACACAAAAGATATAGAATTTGGTGTAAGAATTTGCTTTGCTTTTTCTTGCAGAACTTTGCGTAGAATTTTGGTCAGCGTAATGGCTTGATTAAGTTCTGTGTCGAATGAAGCAACTGAAGGGCTCTATTTATAGAGACGTCTGAGGCGTCGGTCATTTCAAATTTCGAAATAACCGTTGGAGGGAAACGGCTTCCTGTCGTTGTCACTCAATTTTGCTCAGAGCTCTCGGCCAATCAGATTTGAGTATCTTCTGTCCTCGGTCAGTGTTGAGCAGCTTTTAGTCAGCTCGGCAGAATGTCTCTCCATTTATGGTAAGGTCAACTAGACATCGTTCTGTGTCTTCTGAACGTTACCTAAAGTGGAATTGCTTTGTCTGGAAGTTGTTCTTGCTCAGCTGCTGTCTCGTACTCTTTGTCGATTCAACTCAGCGGCTTCACTCCGAAGTTGTTCAATGAAGGTCTTCTAGATCCTTCTCTTGCTGAGTTGCGTTTTGATCATAACGATAACGTTTTGCACACGCGGGCCGAGTTGTCTTGATCTGTTTGACTTGGGCTTTGACTTCCGTATTGGGCTTTGGACTTTTACTCTTTATGTCTTATAAATAATTTTAACTCAACATTGAACAAACACATTAGTATAATAAATCAAAGCATTTAAACTTAGTGTGTTTAGAATATATTTAATTTTACTTAAATAATTTTGTCAAATCAAAATCATGTGGAAAGGTGTTTCAACAAACTCCCCCATTTTGATGTTGGCAAAACTATTCAGCGAGGAACCCAGTGTTGAGCTCCCCCATGATAGTTGACCTATTATTACTTAGCAAACTCCCCCGTCAGGGTTGAGCTACTGACTTAGTTTTAACTCTAAACATTTTAAGGTTTAATCGAGTAAGTCTAAGGTCAGTTTTCAGATATAGGTCAGCTCATGGAACATATTCTATTTTACTCAGTGTTAAGCGGAAGGTGTAACATTCAGAGAGCACTGAGTAATCATTTTGTTCAATGGTTTTTGTGAGACAGTGTTTTGTAGGCATATATGACAATGTCAAACATTTGATCAGCATGGGATACAATCAACAAGTATTATAGACAGTAAACACAGTTGATGTAATTGAAGATACATAACAACATAATACTCAGCATCATATGAAATAACTCAAGTTAGGATAAAAGATGCAAGTATTGTATTTAATAGAAGTAGTCAGCATACATAGAAGATAAAGATGAGCATAAAAGAACATATAGACTACAGACTAAGTGAAACAAGAACTGAGCTAGCCTATTTCTACTTCTTTTTCTTTTGCTTAGACTGACTGCTTCTAGGAGCCTCCTGCTGAGTTCTAGCCTATTCTTTCTCCCCCGTTTTGTCAGCATCGGGAGGAGCAGGAATTCTAAAAGAGTCGGTTAGGACAGCGGCGGTTAGCACGGCGGACATCTCCTTAAGTTTATCGGCGCTTTCATTAATGTCGTCAAAGATAATAACGCCTTCATTCAAGACCTCTTTGGGTATGCCGATTTCAGCGGCGCTGAGCAGGCTCAGTATGTAAGCTTGTGACTTACCTACCCAAGTAATTGAATCTGTCAATGCAGCAAAAACTTGATGAAAGGTCTTCAGCAAGGCTGTGTCATAATATTGACGCTGGAGATTGTTATGACGCACATGGGTGAAGATCCTTTGAGAGAGGACCAATATCTCATTTTGCTTCATTTGGTCAGTGTCCATCTCTTGTTTATTTAAGTTCAGCAGACGAACTGCTTCGCTTATTTGCTCCACCGAGCATTGAGAGTAGGAGGCCAGCTGGTGGTTGGTCTTGATTTGCTCAGTGTAAAGCTGGGCGAAGAGCATCTTAACTTCATCAAAAGTTGCATAATGAGTGTTCGCAGCTGACAAGGTCTGGAATTGGCCTTGAAGAGTGTTAAGATGTTGAACCATTGTCAGTTGGAGCTCAGCCAGCTTGGTTATTGAGTCCTGCTTGGGCTGATGTGAATGAATTGAAATCATATCACTTAGCAGATCCTTCAGTCCTTTAACCTCATTTCAGAGCTGAGTGACTTGGGACAGCTGAGTTGATGCATTGTTACTCGACCCAGCAGTAGGTTTAGCAGATTGATGAATGTCCTTAATGAATGACTGCACTGAGTTGATGAGTTTTCTACCAGTCTCGGTGGCATGTAGATAGTTGAGGGATTCATCATCATGTTGCCTAGTTGTTAGGGATTAAAGCCAGTTAATCAACTGTAGCGCAGCGGAATTGCGGTTTAAAATTTATTTCTAATCCCTTGAGTTTGATCTTTGTCCATTAACCATTGATTGAATAAAACCTTTTGGATCCGTTTAGGGATAAAAACTTACCCGGACTGTCTTTTCTAGAGACGGCTGAAGAATCCACAAAGTAGCAAGATCTTCGTAGTCAAGTGCACGAACAGCTATCGAGCCAGAACCGGTGTTAGCCGAAGAACGGAGAAGAACTGGAGAGATAACGAAATTTTCCCAAAATCCCACTATATGAATCTTAGTGGTTCTTGCGGAAAATCAACTTGATTTTCTATATCAATTTTGTAGGTGGCCGAATGTGTATGTGGTGGCCGAATTCCAATAGTAGTTAATTAAGTTTTTAGAGTGTTTTTTTTTAATTTATATATAGTGTATTCCTAAACCTAATTGGTTTAGGGTTAATTGGTTAATTATAAAACTAATCCAATCCTAATCTAATTACATCAATAAATACCAATAATATTTATTCTATGCAATTAATTATGATTAGATTAAATTTAATTACCCCAATTAAATGAATAACACTAATTAATAAATTAACGTATTGATCTAATTAATTATTCACCGAATGCAATTTCATTAATTTACAAATTAACTAATTACATCGCGCAAACTAATTAATCAATTAAATACTCAACACTTAAGACCATTAATTAATTACCTTGATACAAAGTATCAACTAATCAATTAATTAACCACCAATTAATTTCCTTGACATTTTACTGTCAATCAATTAATTAATTCTATCTCTCCAATGTATCGTTCTATAAGTTCTAACTCAGATGTTCGATGTGCACGATCCTATGGGACTGTCCTTAGCTAACAGTGGGCGTATGGCTCACAGATAGTAAGTGGGTTCTAGCAAACCATTACTGCCCCCAACTAAGACAGAGTTTCAGCAGTCTAAAGATGCAGAGACCACTGCTTCACTCCTTGCAGTGTTGGTATATCGCCTCCAATGAGCAGTATGTCATCGACATACAATATCAGGAAAGTGGATATGCTCCCACTGAATTTCATATACACACAAGGTTCATCAGGATTCTGCACGAAACCATATTCAGTTATGGCTTCATTAAATCTCTGATTCCAAGACCTAGATGCTTGCTTCAATCCATAAATGGATCTTTGAAGCTTACATACTCGGTTAGGATACTTTGGATCGATGAAACCCTCTGGTTGTGTCATGTAGACATCCTCCAGTAACTTCCCATTCAGGAAAGCGGTTTTAACATCCATCTGCCATATCTCATAGTTATACCATGCAGCTATGGCCAGTACTATCCTAATGGATTTGAACATAGCAACTGGTGAAAAGGTTTCATCATAGTCAATTCCTTGGATTTGTCTATAACCTTTTGCCACCAGTCGCCCCTTGAAGGTGTTATCGGCTTTTAATTTGAAACACCACTTGCAGCCAATTGTTTTAACACCCGGAGGTGGATCCACCAAGTTCCACACCTGGTTATCACACATAGACTGCATTTCAGCCTCCATAGCTTTACGCCATTGATCTAATTGTGGGCTTTCAATAGCCTCTTGATAAGTCTTGGGCTCATCCTGGTCATCGACCATTATGTCCCCATCATCAGTCACGACAAAACCGTACCTTTCGGGTTGATGACGTGTCCTATCAGACCTTCTAGGTTCCTGTGTAACTGGTTCAGCCTCCTTAATTTCTTGAGGACCTAAATCAGTTACCTGAGCATCCTCAGCATCTGCTGTAGGAGTCGGTGAGTCTTGAATCTCAGCGAGATCAATATTGCTCCCACTGTCTATTTTGGAAAGGAATTCCTTTTCCAAAAAGACTGCAAACCTGGCCACGAATGTTTTATTCTCGGCTGGGTTGTAGAAGTAATAACCCTTAGTTTCCTTAGGGTAACCCACGAACTGGCATTTGGCAGATTTGGACTCTAGTTTGCCACTCATCAATTTCTTGACATGTGCATCACAACCCCAAATCTTCATGAAGGAAACGTTGGGCTTTTGGCCTGTCCATAATTCATATGGTGTTCCTTCAACTGCCTTGCTCGGTGTATTGTTAACTATATGAGCAGCAGTTTCCAAAGCAAATCCCCAAAAGGAGATAGGGAGAGAAGCTTGACTCATCATTGAGCGGACCATGTCGAGCAGGGTCCTATTCCTCCTTTCTGACACTCCATTCCATTGGGGTGTACCAGGAGGAGTGAGTTGGGATACAATCCCACACTCTCTCAAGAATGAGACAAACTCTTGGCTCAAGTATTCGCCCCCTCTATCAGATCGGAGCGCTTTTACTTTCTTGCCAAGTTGTTTTTCTACTTCATTTTTAAAATCTTTGAATCTCAGAAGAGTTTCAGATTTATGTTTCATCAGATACATATACCCATACCGGCTATAGTCATCTGTGAAGGTAACAAAGTACAGAAAACCAGATCTAGCACTAGTGCTCATTGGACCGCATACATCTGAGTGTATCAGTTTCAATAGCTCCGTGGCCCTTACACCAGTTTTGGTGAAAGGCGCCTTTGTCATCTTCCCTCTTAAACAAGATTCACACGTGTCATAAGACTGCATGTCGAATGACCCTAGCGCTCCACTAGAGTAAAGCCTAGTTATGCGTTTCTCATTTATGTGGCCAAGACGACAGTGCCAAATATATGTAGGATTTAGTTCATTAGTCTTAATCCTTTTAGCGTTTATGTTATAGATTGATTCACTACGTTTTAGATCAAGGATATACAGACCATTTTCTAGAAATGCGGTTCCATAAACAATATTGCCACGATGTATAGAAATCCTACCACGTCCAATATTAAAATTAAAACTGGAAATATCCAACATAGAAACTGAGATAATATTCCTGCGCATTGCAGGTACAAAACAATAATCTCTAAGTTCTAAAACTAAACCAGTAGGCATCTCTAAAGTGTAATCTCCGATCTCCAAGGCCTCTACACGAGCACCATTGCCGACTCGAAGATCCACTTCACCAGATCCTAACAACCTCCTATTTCTCAATCCCTGCACATTTGAACAAATGTGAGTACCACATCCAGTGTCTAAAACCCAAGATGTAGAAATAGCCAGATTTATCTCAACAACATAAATGCCAGAACTAGAAGCTTTAGCCTTCTGTTTCTCCCTTAGCTTTGGACACGTGTTCTTCCAGTGTCCCTTCTCATTACACTCGTGACAGATATCATCTGCCAAGGCCAACCTACCTTTAGGAGCTTCCGCCTTCCTTGTCTTTGACTTGGCCTTTTGGGCGTTCGCCTTGGACTTGGACTTGGCCTTTCCCTTAGGTGTGTTTCCTTTGTTGGCTGGTAAGGTAGCAATCAGTACAGATTCCTTCCACTCGTGTCTACAAATCTTTTGTGAGTTTATAGGACATTCAAGGAAATCAGTCCCTGAAAGTTTTTCCTTTTCCAGGAGTGGTCTGAGTGAGTTGTTGCTTGTTGCATTCATTATTTCTTTTATGTAACTTGGTGATTTTTATCTACGTGGAAAAATTACATTAGAGTTAGAATAAAGGGCTTAAGCCAAAGATCAAATTAATAATCCATTTTAATTTGTTATTGGTGATATTTATTTGGCTGTTTTGACCAAGATCCACAATCCATCAACAATCGGCCGAGCTAGGGCTCCGCCGTCGACCATTGACGATTTGGTAGGATAAACTATCCAATCCTCCGCAAGGACTCTTGGTTTGATGGGCTTTGTGACACTTAGCCCATCTGTGCTTAGGGCCCGCTCTGAGCTAATGCTACACACGTTGAGTCCAACCACCATACACACGTTAGCCATACCGAAGTATCCTAACCCTCGACGGCCCACTAATTACTACAGCATACCTGCTAGGGCACGTCATACACTGTAGCACTACCTGGGAGGAAGAGGTGTGAATCTGGAAAGCACTTTAAGCGACTCAATATTTCATTATCCGGATTAATTAAGTGATACGGCTTTACCATATAATTATCGCGGGTGATGATCTGGTGATCGTTGCTATTTATATTTCATGTTATACTAAGCAATTGTATAATAAAATAAACATAGAGACTCTATGGGCCTTATAATACATCATAGTGAAACTAGATATACTATCTAATCTTCACGGGCTTGCTTCAAGTCTCCTTGGGCTCCCACCATGGGCTTGGACCATCTGGGCTTCTTCACGACCAATTACAATTTTATGAATAGAACCTATTCTAAAATTACATTAATGAAAGAATGGCACGCAGGCCATATTTCCCAAAATAAATTAAATTACAAACCGACTTTAATTTAGGGCCCATAGAACTCTATAACACATTGCTGCACGGTAAGACATACAAATATAATGCATGATCGTGGCATTCCAAAATCATCTAATATAGTTAAGCCGAGTTACTTAGGGTGAAATCGCCAATTTTACCATATGTGACTAAGGCCCAAACGGTTAACATCCATTTGTATGCAAAATTACAATTTTGCTCCCTCTGAATTTTAGGATCGTCACATATCCAAAATTTAGCCCTCCCAATTTAAACCGGTGTCACGGTTTATTGGGCCAATTTCACAAATTAACCATATTCAATTTTACACAAATTATCAATTCGATTAAAAATTAAATATGCATGCCAATCAAAAACGTTTTAATACAAATTAATTTTCATTCAAAACACGTTTAATAAATTAAACGGTATTAGGGCCCTGATTTTATTAAAAATACCCGTGAAATTTTTAAAGATTAAAATCAGTCCCGTTAAATCCAAAATTAGTCTAATTCTGAATTTTTTAACGGACCCGGGACAGCGACGGGGCTGCTGTCCGCGGACAGCAGTAGTGCTGCTGTCCGCCCAACAGCAGCCGCGGGGCTGCTGTTCGCGGACAGCAGTCCCGCGACTACTATCCCGTGTTCGAAACTTTTTTTTTCTTTTACTATTTTAAAAAAAGGCTGCTGTATTTTTTTTTTTATTTAATTTTAAATTATTCTAAAAACAATTTCATAACCAAACACACCAAAAATACAGACAGAAACAAAATTGAAAACTTCCTAGAACAATTTCTACACGAGGAATTAATAGGAATTCTCGAAACTGATTTGGAAAGATAATAAAAACCAAATCTTATTAATTTTCCATCAATCAAAACGGAATAAACCATGGCTCTGATACCACTGTTAGGGATTAAAGCCAGTTAATCAACTGTAGCGCAGCGGAATTGCGGTTTAAAATTTATTTCTAATCCCTTGAGTTTGATCTTTGTCCATTAACCATTGATTGAATAAAACCTTTTGGATCCGTTTAGGGATAAAAACTTACCCGGACTGTCTCTTCTAGAGACGGCTGAAGAATCCACAAAGTAGCAAGATCTCCGTAGTCAAGTGCACGAACAGCTATCGAGCCAGAACCGGTGCTAGCTGAAGAACGGAGAAGAACTGGAGAGATAACGAAATTTTTCCAAAATCCCACTATATGAATCTTAGTGGTTCTTGCGGAAAATCAACTTGATTTTCTATATCAATTTTGTAGGTGGCCGAATGTGTATGTGGTGGCCGAATTCCAATAGTACTTAATTAAGTTTTTAGAGTGTTTTTTTTAATTTATATATAGTGTATTCCTAAACCTAATTGGTTTAGGGTTAATTGGTTAATTACAAAACTAATCCAATCCTAATCTAATTACATCAATAAATACCAATAATATTTATTCTATGCAATTAATTATGATTAGATTAAATTTAATTACCCTAATTAAATGAATAACACTAATTAATAAATTAACGTATTGATCTAATTAATTATTCACCGAATGCAATTTCATTAATTTACAAATTAACTAATTACATCGCGCAAACTAATTAATCAATTAAATACTCAACACTTAAGACCATTAATTAATTACCTTGATACAAAGTATCAACTAATCAATTAATTAACCACCAATTAAT
Organism: Euphorbia lathyris; assembly: GCF_963576675.1. NCBI lineage: Eukaryota > Viridiplantae > Streptophyta > Magnoliopsida > Malpighiales > Euphorbiaceae > Euphorbia > Euphorbia lathyris. The sequence goes on along the minus strand of NC_088915.1, from coordinate 46,238,468 downwards.
TTCCTTGACATTTTACTGTCAATCAATTAATTAATTCTATCTCTCCAATGTATCGTTCTATAAGTTCTAACTCAGATGTTCGATGTGCACGATCCTATGGGACTGTCCTTAGCTAGCAGTGGGCGTATGGCTCACAGATAGTAAGTGGGTTCTAGCAAACCATTACTGCCCCCAACTAAGACAGAGTTTCAGCAGTCTAAAGATGCAGAGACCCTGTAGTTATCTCTTAACGTCTTTTACCATTTGATATCGATATTATAAACTAGAGGCATGGCGGCTGTCATCCTCTCTGATGTTTATGATATTTCTTGATCTTAAGTAGATTGATGAAACAGATAAGTAAACTACTTATCAGGGTGTGGCCACACACTTATCAATCTCACTTATGAAGTGGCCTGTGATATCATCTCACTATTACATGAGTGGTAATTCCATCACTTCAATATCAATACCAACGTGTTCACCTGTTCACCCAATCATACCCGTATTTAGCATCCTGTTACAGACCTGTTAGGCGTATGTCAAAGTGAACCGGATCCCATATTGATATTATAATGAAATCTGGTCTGAAGATAGTTAGAGCCTACTTAAGAAAACTAATGACACAACCACCATGTAGTTTTCTCGGGCGGATCGATCCAGTCACATGTATACAACATGTACCCATATTCACAACTGACTTATCAAGTGCTATGGCTAGTATCAATTACTACCATACAGTCGTCGAATATACAAGTCTGTGGTCCTAATCATTCCCATGATAGAATAGACTTGGGATATGGTTTTACGATTATCAATCAATGGATTCTCTATTCATATTATAGCACAAGATATAAATGAACTAGATTAATGCCTTTATTAATGTAACACAAATAGTGTATCTATGCAAGAATAATCAAAAAGCATAATACAATATACATGAACCAATGCCTAAGAACTAGGGCACACCAACACTAGTTTCCTCAGTATGACCAGTTTGTGGAGGAATTAGTGTTATGACAAGGTCAGTGACTGGAAGTGTGTTTTCAAGCTGTACTTGATTTTCTGGAAGAGAGGATTGATCTGCAGTAGTGATGGTTGGTGAGGTAGTAATCCTAATGCTGTCAGTGATGATTGGTGCAGGAATATTCTGAGTCAGCACAGTGCTTGGAGCAGCAGTATTGACGAGAACTTGCTCGATTTGGCTCGTTGAGTTAGCGGAAGCATTCAAGTCGGCTTGTTCCTTTGGTGAAGAAACAGAGGCTTGCTTTTCAAGAGAAGCTTGTTGAGAAGAAGGTGTTTGCTTACAAAAAACTTGAACTTAAGAGAAGAAGGATCTTTAGTCGGCTTTTGAACAGGTAAGTCAATGACAGTTTTCTGACTTGCCTTGATTAATCTTCTTCTGCGAGGAGGAGTGTCAGCCTGCATAGACTCTCCTGAGTGAGAGGGAGAAGTTTCTTCTTGATCAGCATTAAGCTGGTCAACTTGTTCTTGTTCTTGATCTGCACCCAACTCAGTATTAGATGGGTCAGCAGTTTCCTCTTCATTAGTTGTCTCCTCAGCGTCCTCAGTGTCATCCTGACCGCTTGCTTCTTCTTCTGCTTCCTGATCATCGTTATCTAGTTCTTCCTCCACCTGAGTGATGAAATGATCATCCAGTTCCATATCATCTTCTTGATGCTCAACTTCAGTTCCTTGACACTGTGTGTAGTGAGAATCACCAGGAACAATGATGTCAGTGGGGATAGCATCAATAGGGGTCAGCGTAGAAGATTTCTGCTTCTTTTGAGGTTGCTCAGCTTCCAGTCTTTCCTCTGTATCAGGCTCATCTTGTCTGCTTCTCTTCTCAGCTGACTTAGGTCTCTCCTGACCTTTTTGAGAAGCTGACTTTAGCTTCTTAGTTTGAGGCTCAGCCTTCTTTGAAGGAGTCCCAACAGCTTTCCTTTTTCGGGCAGCTGGAGCCTTTGTCCTTTTCCCTTTCTTTGGGACAGTTGTCTCCTCATCAGCCTCATCAGCATTTTTGCCTTTCTTAATTGGTTGGTCATACTTCAAGGCACGCAGCGAAGCAGCTATGATCTCAGAGCCTTAGGCCTCAGTTTCCTCGAAGAGATCAATTTTATGGTCTTTGAGGATTCTGGTTATGAGTGAGCCCAGCCATAAAGTTCCAGTGCTCCTTTGGAAGCCGGCTATTAAGAAAACTGGCATGTTGATGGGCTTGTAGGTCAGCATATGCCATATGAAGCATTGCTCAAAATTTTTCGCTGAGCTGGTGCAGTTAATCTTGGGGTAGATATAGTTGGTCAGCAGATAGTGTGCCATCTTTTGGTGCTGGCCCATTGATGAGCTTGAGATTTCTCCAGAATGGCCAGCGGGTTTGCAGAAAGTGGCAACGTACCCAGTTCCTTTATGATCACCCTTCCTTCTCAGCTTTGTTCCCTCATTCTTCAATTTCAGCAAATTGGCAAGGTAGGTAGGGTTAATAAAGATTGTCTTCTCCTTTACCACGGTTACCAGATAGTCCTGGTTGTCGTCGGCAACCCGTAGATTGTGATAAAATTCCCTTACTAGGTCAGGGTAAGTGGGATCTCTAATTGAAAACAGCTCGGTCCAGCCATTCTTCGATATCCATTCACAGAATGGTTGCTCGGATGTTACGAAGGCCTCAGAAAACCATCGTGAGAAGTCAATTTTATATTCTCTAACGTCTGCGAAGACTTTGGTGTAGGTTCTGGCCTTGGTCGGCTTTCCCTTAAAGGAAGTGGCTTGGCCAGCTTTGCCTTTGCTCGGGGTAGTGACGTTAGTTGTTTCAGGCGAAGTAGTTTGCCTGGTTGGTTCATCGGAACTGGTCTTAGGGTGACCGGCACCGGAGATGTTTACGGAAACCTTTGTCATAGTTTCAGAGAAAGATTGGGAAGTTTGAGAATTTTAGAGAGAGAATGCTTTGCCAGAGAATTCGGTAAGTGTAAAGAGATAACAATGGGGATTTGTCCATTATTTATAGCAGTGAAAAGTGGATCTTATCGAATCCATGTGTCAGTTTTGCCTTGGGATTGTGAACCGACAATAATCCTGGCTTTTATGACACATTCGGCGCATACGTCATCCTAGGTGGCTATTCGCGTGCTCTAGCATTAAATGCAACAGATCTTATACTCAGCGTTTAGAATACTAAGCGTTTTATATTCTGAGTGGTCAGTTTTATACATACGGATGATTTCTCAGTTTGAGATAACTACTCGGTGCCAATGTTTGCTCAGTATGTGATATTCATTAATTTAGCATTTGATACTCAGCATACATTTATTCACTCAGCAAACAATAGATCATTCAGCATGTTAATTCACTCAGCATGAGTCTATATTAAGAGCTAGAATTTACTGAAGAGGATTAAACATACCAATGGCTTCTCTCAGTATGCTGAACTGTTCACGAGCCAGTGGCTTTGTGAAGATATCCGCAAGCTGCTCATCTGTTGGGACGTAGGTCAGCTTTATCTCACCCTTGAGTACATGATCTCTAATGAAGTGATGTCTTATGCTGACATGCTTCATTCTGCTGTGTTGAATTAGGTTCTTTGATAGATCAATTGCACTTTTGTTGTCGCATTTGACCTCAATTGTCTTTGTTTGAACACCATAGTCTTCAAGCTGTTGCTTAATCCATAGGACTTGAGCAACACAGTGTCCAGCAGCAATGTACTCAGCTTCAGTGGTAGACAAGGCTACTGACGCCTGCTTCTTGCTGAACCAGGATACAAGACAGCTTCCTAAGAAATGACATCCTCCAGAGGTGCTTTTTCGTTCTAGCTTGTCTCGACCATAGTCAGCGTCAGTGTATCCAACGAGTGTAAAACCATGAGTGTTGGGATACTATAAACCTGCGTTCACTGAGCTTTGCAAATATCTAAGGATTCTTTTTACAGCTATGTAATGATATTCCTTAGGGTTAGATTGATATCTAGCACAGTAGCATACTGAGAACTGAATGTCCGGTTTACTTGCTGTTAAGTAAAGTAGAGAGCCTATCATACCTCGATACAATTTGCTGTCTACCGACTTACCATTTTCGTCAGCGCAGAGGACAGTGTCAGTGCCCATAGGAGTGGATATTGGCTTGCAATTTTCAAGATCATACTTCTTCAATATCTCCTTGGCATATTTAGCTTGACTGATGAAGATGCCATTTTTCCCTTGTTTGATTTGAAGTCCAAGGAAGAAGTTGAGTTCTCCCATCATCGACATTTCAAACTCAGTCTGCATTTGCTTGCTAAATTCCTTGCACATTAACTCATTAGTAGCTCCGAAAATAATATCATCAACATATATTTGAGCCAGCAGGGTATCTTTACCCTTTCTCTTAATGAATAAGGTTGTATCAGCTTTGCCCCTGACATAGTTTCTAGTCAGCAGGAAACTGGTCACCCTCTCATACCAAGCACGTGGTGCTTGCTTGAGGCCGTACATAGCCTTTTTGAGTTTATAAACGTGGTTTGGGAATTTAGGATCCTCAAACCCTAGAGGTTGATTAACATAAACTTCCTCGTTTATAACTCCATTAAGAAATGCACTTTTAACATCCATTTGAAACAGTTTAAAGTTCATATAGCTTGCATAAGCGCATAAAATTCTAATAGCCTCTAGCCTTGCCACTGGGGCAAAGGTCTCACCGTAGTCAATACCTTCTTGCTGACTATAGCCCTGAGCTACAAGCCTTGCTTTGTTCCTGACTACGTTTCCTTGCTCATCCAGCTTGTTGCGGAAGACCCATCTTGTTCCAATGGTCTTCTGACTCCTTGGATGTGGCACTAACTCCCATACATCGTTTCTTCTGAATTGGTCAAGTTCCTCTTGCATTGCGCTCATCCAGAATTCATCTTCCTCAGCGTCAGCGAAGTTCTTCGGTTCTTGAACTGAGACGAAGGCTACGTTGCTGAGGTATCTCCTGAGTTGGTTTCTTGTCATCAGGGTATTCTCAGCGGCATCAAGAATAGCACTCTCTGAGTGTCCTCTTGGTATCCTTATCTCCTTTGGTAGATTTATGTCTTGTGCTGTCTGTGTTTCAACAATCTCTGCAGGTGAAGACTGGTCAGTGAAAACAATATTTGGTTCACTTTTACCTTTGGTCAGCCCTTGAGGGAATGACTCAGCGGCTGTATCTTGATCATCGGGTACTGAGTGTGGATCTTCTTCGGTCAGCGGCAGATATCTTCCTGCAGGGTTAGTTTCGTCGAACTCAACATGTACTGACTCTTCTAAAATTTGAGTTTGTTTATTGAAAACTCTGTATGCTTTGCTGTTTGTTGAGTAGCCTAAAAAGATAGCTTCATCAGCTTTTGAGTCAAACTTAGCTAGGCTATCTTTGGTGTTTAAAATAAAACATTTACAGCCAAAGGCACGAAAGTATCCAATGTTTGGCTTTCGTCCTTTCCAAAGCTCGTAGGGGGTTTTCTTTAGTATAGGTCTAACAAGAGCCCTATTAAGGATATAGCACTCTGTGTTAATAGCTTCTCTCCAAAAGTACTTTGGAAGCCTATGCTCACTCAGCATTGTCCTGGCTATTTCAACCAAGGTTCTGTTCTTCCTTTCAACTGTTGGTTTTTGAATTCTCCACCATTATCACTTCGGATGTGAGCCAATTTTAGGTCTTTATCATTTTCAAGTTTTCTAACCAAATTTGAAAATGTCTCAAAGGTCTCATCCTTGCTACTCAGCAAGATGACCCAAGTGTACCGAGAAAAGTCATCTACAATGACCAAAGAAAATCTTCTTCCACCCAGACTCAGCGGCTGGACTGGACCGAAGAGATCCAAGTGTAGTAACTCTAACGGACGCTTAGTTGAGACAACATTTTTACTATGAAAAGATTGTTTGGTTTGTTTTCCAGCTTGGCAAGCGTGGCATAGTTGATCTTTTTAAAATTTAAGTTCTGGCAGTCCCTCAACCAATTGCTTTCTTGATAATTTGGCTAGGAGGTCCATGCTTACATGACCAAGTCTCCTGTGCCATAGCCAGGAATTTTCTTCATTTGAAACTAAGCATACAGTTTTTGAAAACTTTTTCTCCAAGCTCAGCATGAAGACATTATCAATGCGAGGGGCAGTTAAGATTAACTCATTAGTTTTACCCTCGAATATTTTACATCCAGTGTCATCAAATATAACTTTTCTCCCATTGTCACATAGCTGAGCTACGCTGAGTAAGTTATATTTGAGTCCGCTGACTAGGGAGACTGACTCAATAGTAGGATTACCTCCAATGGTTCCTGACCCTACTATCTTACCCTTTTTGTTGTCTCCAAAACTTACACTTCCTCCTCGTTTACGCTCGAATGTGATGAACTGAGTTTCATCACCAGTCATATACCTTGAGCATGCGCTGTCAATATACCACATTTTTTACTTCTCGGCACATCTCAGGCTTACCTGCAATGTAACTAGTTACTTTTAGGTACCCAATTCTTTTTGGGTCCTTGCTTGTTAGGTTCAACAGGTAAAGCATCATATTTTATCTTATGGCGGCATACTTGGACAGTATGGCCATTCTTTCCACAGAAGTCACAGCTGACCTTCCGTTTAGGATTTTTCACTGACTGGTCAGCACCCCAGTGCTGAGCGTGCCAGCACACCTTTGTGGTGTGTCCTTTCTTCCCACAGAAGTCACATTGGACATTCCGCTGGGGATTCCATCTCTGCTGACCAGTACTTCGATACTGAGCATTCAGAGGAATATTTCTCTTGTTTGGAACCTTTAGTTGGTTCTGAATGGATGTGACGTCCTTCCTCAGTTTCTTGGAATCTGATTGGACCTCAGAGACAAACTTTTGCATAATTCCGATGTTACTATGCAAATCTGAGTTGTCCTGAAGAAGATATCGAAGGTCACTCAGTTTGACCTCCTCAACCTCGTCACATCGCCTGCTGAGTGCTCTAATTTTCTTATTACACTTTTTGACAAGTGTGTAGAGGTCACTCAGGGCATTAACCATTTCATTTCTGAGATGGGGAAGTGATATTACCTCATTTGATTGCTCCTCATCGTCAGATGCAATGGAGGGGTCAGCATGCTCAGAGATGCACGGCTCAGCAAGTTCGTCAGCCATAAAACAGATCTTTGCTTACTCAGTGGCATCAGCTTCTGATGATGAAGACTCATCACTGTCGCTCCATGTTGCCACCATTGCCTTTTTTCCGTTCTTCCTTTCTTTCCTCAGCGTGGGACAGCTTGACTTAATATGGCCAGTTTGATGACATTCAAAGCATGTAATGGGCTTTGAGTTGTCCTTCTTGTATTTGCTGTCGCTGGACTCAGCTTTATACTTATCAAACTTTCTGTAAGGCTTCTTAGAATATTTGTCATTCTTTTTGAACAGCCTTTTCATCTTCCTGGTGAACATAGCCATCTCCTCATCATCTGTTGAGCTCCCATCAGTGGAGTCAGCTTTCATGATAAGAGACTTTTGCTTCTTATCTTCAGACTTTTCCTTCACCTCGAAATTCTTCATCGAGATCTCATGGGTCAGCAGTGAGCCGATGAGTTCATCATATTTATAGGTGGTTAAGTCTTGAGCTTCCTCAACAGCAGTCTTCTTTGCTTGCCAGTTTTTAGGAAGACTCCTAAGAATCTTCTTGACTTGTTCTTCCTCGGTGAAGATCTTCCCAAGTCTCTTGAGCTCGTTGATGATGTTTGTAAACCTTGCATTCATGTCAGATATTCCTTCATCATCGTTCATTTCGAACAGCTCGTATAGTCTCATCTGCTGGTTCACCTTGGACTCCTTCACTTTGTTGGTTCCTTCGTAGGTGACTTCCAGCTTCTTCCAGATCTCTTGCGCCGACTCACAACCTGATATCTTATTATATTCTGCAGCATCAAGCGCACAGTGAAGCATATTTATAGCCGAAGCGTGATTTTGTAGCTTCTTGAGATCATCCTCTGTCCATTTGGCCTCAGCTTTGACAACTGTTTGGCCAGCCACAACTTCAACAGGAACAAATGGGCCTTGGACTATTGAAAGCCATGCACTCATGTTTGTTGCCTGAATAAAGTTTTTCATCCTATTCTTCTAGAAGGTATAGTTAGACCCGAAGAATAGGGGAGGCCGAGTAATGGACAGCCCCTCAAGTAAGAATTGAGTTGTTTGGTTTCCTGGGAGAAACCGAGTGCTGTTTTCAGCCATAGTGGGGATCAGCTCAAGGTAGTTAAACCTTTAACAGTGAGCTTTTAAGCTCTGATACCACTTGTTGGTCCCTTATAACGTAGCAAGTTAGTTCCAAGGGGGGGGATAGGAACTATTTAAAATTTAAGTACGTTAAGGCTGACTTCTTTTTCTTTGAAAAAGGATTACACAGTGCGCTGAGTCAATAAGACACTAGCTTAGTCAACTAGTGACTAAGTCAGCTTCTTTCGTTGAGTTAGGAGATATCACTTTGAGTCTATTCCTGAACTCAAATACTCAATACACACAACTCAGCATGACCTCTTTACTTGGTCAGTTTTTTTTAAGCAAGCAATATATATATTAAGGAGTTTAAGGTTAGAAAGATATTACTCAGCAGATTTATCCAGGTCCGGCCTCCAAGCCTACGTCCTGTCCCCGGAACACGTTCTGAGATTTCGAATTCTCTACTGAGCTCTTTAACGGTAGAGCATCAAACCTTTTACAACTTAGAAGCTGAGTATAACAAGAGTACCTTCCTCTATACCTCTACTCACTCCTAAACTCTCGCTGAGTACTATAACCGAGTACTCAGCCTCTCCTTTCTAATCTCTAGAAATGATAAAGATTTATCCTAAACAACAATTGCTAAGACACTTTAGATGATTGAATAATCACTCTAGACTTTTACACAAAAGATATAGAATTTGGTGTAAGAATTTGCTTTGCTTTTTCTTGTAGAACTTTGCGTAGAATTTTGGTCAGCGTAATGGCTTGATCAAGTTCTGTGTCGAATGAAGCAACTGAAGGGCTCTATTTATAGAGACGTCTGAGGCATCGGTCATTTCGAACTTCGAAATAACCGTTGGAGGAAAACGGCTTCCTGTCGTTGTCACTCAGTTTTGCTCAGAGCTCTCGTCCAATCAGATTTGAGTATCTTCTGTCCTCGGTCAGTGTTGAGCAGCTTTTAGTCAGCTCGGCAGAATGTCTCTCCATTTATGGTAAGGTCAACTAGACAGCGTTCTGTGTCTTCTGAACGTTACCCAAAGTGGAATTGCTTTGTCTGGAAGTTGTTCTTGCTCAGCTGCTGTCTCGTACTCTTTGTCGATTCAACTCAGCGGCTTCACTCCGAAGTTGTTCAACGAAGGTCTTCTAGATCCTTCTCTTGCTGAGTTGCGTTTTGATCATAACGACAGCGTTTTGCACACGCGGGCCGAGTTGTCTTGATCTGTTTGACTTGGGCTTTGACTTCCGTATTGGGCTTTGGCCTTTTACTCTTTATGTCTTATAAATAATTTTAACTCAACATTGAACAAACACATTAGTATAATAAATCAAAGCATTTAAACTTAGTGTGTTTAGAATATATTTAATTTTACTTAAATAATTTTGTCAAATCAAAATCATGTGGAAATGTGTTTCAACAAGAAGAGTTTCAGATTTATGTTTCATCAGATACACATACCCATACCGGCTATAGTCATCTATGAAGGTAACAAAGTACAGAAAATCAGATCTAGCACTGGTGCTCGTTGGACCGCATACATCTGAGTGTATCAACTCCAACAGCTCCGTGACCCTTACACCAGTCTTGGTGAAAGTCGCCTTTATCATCTTCCCTCTTAAACAAGATTCACATGTGTCATAAGACTGCATGTCGAATGACCCTAGCGCTCCACTAGAGTAAATCCTAGTTATGCGTTTCTTATTTATGTGGCCTAGACGTCAGTGCCAGATATATGTAGGATTTAGTTCATTAGTCTTAATCCTTTTAGCGTTTATGTTATAGATTGATTCACTATGTTTTAGATCAAGGATATACAAACCATTTTCTAGAAATGCGGTTTCGTAAACAATATTGCCATGATGTATAGAAATTATACCACGTCCAATACTAAAATTAAAACCATAAATATCCAACATAGAAACTGAAATAATATTCCTGCGCATTGCAGGTACAAGATAGCAATTTCGAATTTCTAAAACTAATCCACTAGGTATCTCTAAGAATAATCTTCGATCTTTAAGGCCTCTACATGAGCACCATTGTCGACTCGAAGATCCACTTCACCAGATCCCAGCAATCTCATATTTCTTTGTCCCTGCACATTTGAGCAAATGTGAGTACCACATCTAGTGTTTACAACCCAAGATGTAGAAATAGCCAGATTAAATTCAACAACCTAAATACCTGAACCAGAAGCTTCATTCTTCTGTTTCTCCCTTAGCTTTGGACACGCATTTTTCCAGTGTCCCTTCTCATTACACTCATGGCAGATATCATCTGCTGAGGCCAACCTACCTTTAGAAGCTACCGCCTTCCTAGCCTTGGGCTTGGCCTTTTGGGCCTTCGCTTTGGACTTGGACTTGGCCTTTCCCTTAGGTACGTTCCCTTTGTTAACCAGCAACACTTCTGGAGTCTTCTTGCAGGATTGCTCAGCAAGTTTCAACATGCCATGCAATTCTACTACAGACTTATCAACGCCCTGCATGTGGTAGTGCATGATAAACTGATTGTAGGATGCCGGAAGTGATCCAAGAATGATATCGACTGCTAGTTGTGCAGGCACTAGTGAGCCAAGCCTTGACAATGTGTCAATAAAACCCTTCAACTTTAGCACATGTGTGCTAACAGAAGTCCCGGCTTGCATCGTAGTGCTGCATAGCGCCTTTGTTGTCAAGTATATTTCCTGACGAGCTTGATCTTGGAACATCCTTTTGAGTTGATCCATGATCTCAAAGGCGTGCTGCTCCATGAACTGTTTCTGAAGATCAGGAACCATGGTACCCAGCATAATGCATGACACATCTCTATCATCCTTAACATGTCGGTCGTACTCCGCCATTTGATCAACGGTTACGCCCCGACCTGTAGGACGAGCTGCTGGTAAGGCAGCAGTCAGTACATATTCCTTCGACTCGTGTCTAAGAACTATTTGCAAGTTCCTGGACCAGTCAAGGAAATTAATCCTTGAAAGCTTTTCCTTTTCCAGGAGTGGTCTGAGTGAGTTGTTGCTTGTTGCAGCCATTTAATTTTCTTTTCGTGTAATTTTGATGTGGAGTTTAATCTACGTGGAAAAAATTACATTAGAGTTAGAATAAAGGGCTTAAGCCAAAGATCAAATTAATAATCCATTTTAATTCGTTATTGGTGATATTTATTTGGCTGTCTTGACCAAGATCCACAATCCATCAATAATAAACCGAGCTAGGGCTCCGCCGTCGACCATTGATGATTTGGTAGGATAGACTATCCAATCCTCCACAAGGACTCTTGGTTTGATGGGCTTTGTGACACTTAGCCCATCTGTGCTTAGGGCCCGCTCTGAGCTAATGCTACCCACGTTGAGTCCAACCACTAGACACGCGTTAGCCATACCGAAGTATCCTAACCCTCGACTGTAGCGCAGCGGAATTGCGGTTTAAAATTTATTTCTAATCCCTTTGGTTTGATCTTTGTCCGTTAACCATTGATTGAATAAAACCCTTTGATCCTTTTAAGGATATAAACATACCCAGACTGTCTCTTCTAGAGACGGCTGAAGAATCCACAAGGTAGTAAGATCTCCGTAGTCAGGTGCACGAACATCTATTGAGCCAGAACCGGTGCTAGCCGAAGAACGAAGAAGAACTGGAAAGATAGTGAAATTTGCCAAAAATAATCCACTTTCTCAGTGGTGGCTGCCGTAATTCAAATGGTTTGCCTACACAAACCTTATTTTGGCACCGAATGAATAAATACTCCAATTAAATGAATAACACTAATTACCCCAATTAAATTGAGATTAAATTTAATTATCCCAATTAAATGAATAACACTAATTAATAAATTAACGTATTGATCTAATTAATTATTCACCGAATGCAATTTCATTAATTTACAAATTAACTAATTACATCGTGCAAACTAATTAATCAATTAAATACTCAACACTTAAGACCATTAATCAATTACCTTGATACATAGTATCAATTAATCAATTGATTAACCATTAATTAATTACCTTGACATTTTATTGTCAATCAATTAATAAATTCTATCTCTCCAATGTACCGTTTTATAAGTTCTAACTCAGATGTTCGATGTGCACGATCATATGGGTCTGTCCTTAGCTAGTAGTGGGCTTGTGGCTCACAGACAGTAAGTGGGTTCTAGCAAACCATTACTGCCCCTAACTAAGACAGAGTTTCAGGAGTCTAAAGATGCAGAGACCCTGTAGTTATCTCTTAACTTCTTTTACCATTTGATATCGATATTATAAACTAGAGGCATGGCGGCTGTCATCCTCTCTAATGTTTATGATATTTCTTGATCTTAAGTAGATTAATGAATCCGATAAGTAGACTACTTATCGGGGTGTGGCCACACACTTATCAATCTCACTTATCAAGTGGCCTATGATATCATCTCACTATGATGTGAGCGGTAATTCCATCACTTCACTATCAATGCCAATGTGTTCACCTGTTCACCCAATCATACCCGTATTTGGCATCCTGTTACAGACCTGTTAGGCGTATGTCAAAGTGAACCGGATCCCACATTGATATTATAATGAAATCTGGTCTGAAGACAGTTAGAGACCTACTTAAGAAAACTAATGACACAACCACCATGTAGTTTTCTCGAGCGGATCGATCCAGTCACATGTATACAACATGTACCCATATTCACAACTGAATTATCAAGTGCTATGGCTAGTATCAGTTACTACCATACAGTCGTCGAATATACAAGTCTGTAGTCCTAATCATTCTCATGATAGAATGGACTTGGGATATGGTTTTACGATTATCAATCAATGGATTCTCTATTCATATTATAGCACAAGATATAAATGAACTAAATTAATGTCTTTATTAATGTGACACAAATACATTTCATAAGAACCAATGCCTATGAACTAGGGCACACCAACAGCGTGAAGATCCACCTTTCCAAATCAAAGGCCTTGCCACACTGAAGTGTTTAGAAAACTTCATCATGTAGCAGAGGCTTTAGTTGTCCTAGTCTAGAGACATTATTTTTATATATTTATTAATTAATATAAGGAAATAATATATTTTGTTAATTTTTTTTTTGCAAATCAACTTAATTTGGAGTATACATGAATATATGTTGGCTCATGAATATGCATGATCTAGGAAGTAAAACTTTGAGCACATGAAAACATTATTCTAAATATACATAATCTGTTATTATCATGGGAATGATGATGAACCACAAACTAGTATGTACCTTGACAGATTGTAGTGTTTTATAGATCATGGACATTGGATATCAATTAAGGACATATGTACTTATAAGGTTATAGAGTATTGGATCGATCCACTAATAAGAAGATTATATGGTTATGGGTCATAAGTGTGTCTCGTGTAATCTTTATATTCGAATCCTTAGATCCAAAATTATTATGGATCCTAAATGAGACATTGTATGTGTTGGATTATGCCCTAGTCCCGAGACGTTATATTTTACGGTATTATTAACTATAAGGAAACAACCTATTAAGTCAATACTTACTTGTGCAATATGATTAACAAAGTATCCAAGATTTGTGATTTGTAGACGTTTGACAGGTTGAGGACCTGGTCAAGTGAAGCTGTATGACAATAAGATACTAATCTAAATATTCTTGATATGTTATTATCATGGGAACGAAAAATTAACTAAAGACTAGTATGTGCCTTAGTTGTGATGTTGTTTTACAAGTCACATGCATGAAGTGTCAAACAAAGGGCATTAGGGTTTATAAAAAGTATACTCTAGGTCGACCCGCTATGAGAACACCACATGGTTCTCATATAACGGTCATATATGAATCCTCAGACCCAAAGTGACTATGGGACCTGAATGAGACACCACATGCTTTTGTTATAGCTTAACCAGCCAGTAACTTGGTGCCAATTATGGGTTAGCCAAGTATGTATTGAATCATGCCGAGGGACCATGAGTAAAGTGCGAGGATTGCTATTCACCCGAGGGAGAGTAGATATCACCAGCTACTTGATTAGTGGAACTGAAAGAGTGTGACACACCCGAATGAAGCAATGAGTATTATTTATTCAAACTTATCAGTTCACTAAGAGATCAATGAATGTATGCACACTATATGAGGATGACACTACCCTATGCCTCATGTTCAACATGATATTAATTACTATGAGGTTAATATTAGGTTTTCAATCTTTGAACGTGAGATAAGTATATGAGTTATATAGTTACGGAGGTCAGCTAAAACCTAATAATAACTGGTTAGACGAATCCGAAGTTTGGTCTAATCACCACCTTTAGATATACCTAGGAATGGAACTGTTATGGAATCAGGGTTTTTTTTCTTAAGAATGGTTAAAACAATGTTATTAGGCCCAGATAAATAGTAATTGAATTCAGTAGGGGCAAGGTTAATATGATAATATATTTATATACAAATACTTAATATAAAAGTTAAATAATAATTTGTATATTATTATTTTCTAATTTAAGAATACGTTAATGAAATTGGATTTGATTAAAAGTAATTTGATTAAAGTCAGGGCAATTAGACTGGATTAAAGGGTAATGTAATGAATATAAATTATACATAAATTATTTGAATGCAATATTATATGTAGATAAATATAATTTAGATTGTTTTATTTATTATTAATACAGTAAAGGAAGTTACGGCTCCATTAGAAAAAGGCATTGTGTTTTTCATGTAGTGTATTTGATCCGGGCAATGAGATTGTGGGTGAAGGAGTAAATTGATATATTTATCACATTGAAGGAATTTAGAATATGGAAGGTAATTCTTATTCTAAGGGAGTGGCATCAAGGTAAGGTAATGCTTAAAATTGATATTAATTTACTCGTCATTTGTGCTATGTTATGTTGATCATCTTTTAACTTTATTTTCTTCTATGGTTTAGGTGTTCTAGATCATGGTTTTAAACAAACAAACCTTTAGGATGTCTTCTTATGATGAACGAACTTCTGATACTGATTTTTTTTTTAAAGTTTAGAAAATGCATGCAGATATTGAAGAATTGTTGGAGAGTTAATGGAGTCTCTCTCCAGACGAGATTACAGTGTACTGTACATATGGAAGGAAGCTTTCTGGCATAGGAGACAGAAAGAGAACTATAATCCTCAAATGCGAATTGCTTTTCAATTTCATGGCCTTACAAGGACAAATTACTATAACTCTTAGGTGCCGTTTAGTTCGCGGAATAGAATGATTATTCCAAAAAGAATAGAATAGCAAAGAATGGAATAGAAATTCTTAGGAATTACTATTCCTATGGTTGGTGGAATAAGGTAGAATGAAATAGATAATTTTTTTATTAAAAATACAATATTATCCTCAAATATAATTTCTTATTTCTTTTAAAATTTTAATTTTTTACTATAAATTGTTCAAATATTTAATATATATTATTTTAAAAAATAGAAAAATGGGAAACACGAAAGACGAAAAAAACACGAAAAATACATTAAAAACGAAAAAACAATAAGAACATGAAAACGGAAAAATTGTAAAAACACGAAAAAAGAGAGGTAAAAAAACTAAATGTAAAAGCGCAAAAAAAAACATTAAAAACACAAAAACAAAAGAAAAAAATGAGATAAAAGTGGAAAAGGGTGAAAACGCGAAAACATATAAACGTGTTAACACACAAAAAAAACACACACGCAACATATGAAAAAACACAAAAAATGTTCAAACCGTAAAAAACACAAAAACATGAAAAAAAGTGGAAAACACGAAAACATGAAAAAGTGTTAAAAACACGAAAAATGCGTTTGTAACGTTTTTTTGTGTTTCCCAAGTTTTTTATTTTTTTCCGTTTGTTCACGTTTTCGTATTTTTCACGTTTTGTCATGTTATTGTGTTTTATTTTGCATTTTTTCGATTTTTCACGTTTTAGTTTTTCGGTTTTTTCCCCTTTTTGTTTTTTTTTCGCGTTTTTGTATTTTTCGTATTTTGTTACTTTTTCGTGTTATTCACGTTTTTCCATGTTTTTCATATTTTTTTGTTTTTAACGTTTTCGTGTTTTGTTGCGTTTTTCGCATTTTCATGTTTTTCACATATTGTCACGTTTTTGTGTTTTAGCATTTTTCGTATTTTTTCGCATTTTCGTGTTTTTATTTTTCACGTTTTTTAATATTTCGTGTTTTGTCACTTTTTCGCGCTATTCCTATTTTGTGTTTTTCGTGTGTTTGCTTTTTTTTTGCATCTTCGTGTTTTTCACATTTGTTCACGTTTTCATGTTTTTCGCGTATTTTATTTTTTGCATATTCTCGTGTTTGTAACATTTTCACATTTTTCGTGTTTCATATTTTTCGTATTTTTACATTTTTTAACGTTTTCGTCATTTTTCCATTTTTCACGTTTTATATGATATAAATTGTGGATTGACCAAAATTTATAAGATTTGGAAAAGTGATTAGAGAGAAGATTGAGGATTTAATGAAAGATAATTTTGTAAATTACAAAAATATAATATTAGGAATAGGCTATTCCTAACCTAAATTGAAGAATAGCTATTCCTAACCTAAATCAAGGAATATGGATTCCATGGAATAGCTATTCCATAAAAAAAATCAACTAAAGATGGGAATAGCTATTCTTTAGGAATAGGTTATTCTATTCCCCTCTATTCCGCGAACCAAACGAGCCCTTAAAACTTCTTCTGGCTTACTATTAAATTACTATAACTCTAGATTATACTTTTATAAAACTTCATATTGTATCATTAATTTTGCAAAAAATATTAGAATTATCCCAAAATGACCATTGACGTTCACATGGACCCTAATGACTAAAAAAATTTGATCATTCACCAATAAATCTAGACTCATTTAAATCATATGGTGGAGATTCAAAACATCCTAAGACTTAAATTTAAATGAACCTAGATCTAACAGTGAATAACCAAATTCATACAGCCATTGAATTAGTCTTTATATTTTCTTTTTATCTAATATACTGCTTTGTCTTCATAGTTTAATAAGACATTGTTTAGTATTACTGTAATTCAAATATTTGAGAGATAAAAAGTAAATTCCTTTTAGGTATTAATAATGGTTTCAAATAGCTATTTCGCTCAACCTATTTTTCAGAAATAAGATTATCATATTCAGTTCCATGTTTGATCACAAATTACAATCATATAAAACACAGCTGAAAACATAACATACCAAAATTTCACTACAAGTTGAAAGAGCTATTAGTATCAAAATATTTTAGAAGCAACCATATTAAACAGCGAGATATATAAACACTTCATGGGAGATGATGATGTTAACAACTAAATGTACAAATGACATCAATTAGTTGATTGGGTTTATTGCTCTGGGTGTATGGAATAATTTCTCTTCTTTTCACCGGCGCTTATACAAACACGGTTTCAACTCGGGCCATTCGATTTTCTTTCTATTTGAGCTCTGCTTGTTCTTCAAAAAAAATAAATTATTCATTATTCACACTGATCAAATTGACTCTAAATAAAATATATTGATTACTCCAAAAAAACAACTCACCTTTTTTTGGAAGAACAGTAGAATGAACATTTTATTGGACAAATCCTGCACAAAATTTTTTTATCATGAAAATCAGTTAATGAAATGGGTGGAAGAGAATTTGTTATTATATTAATAACCTTAAGCATTGGGGTAAATCCAAGATCGGTTACGGCTTTTGAAAATTTATTTGGGTCTGCACCACCAGTTTTTGGATCAAATCTGCTCTTTACTTCTGCTATCAATAGCCATCCACTGTATACAAGTAACAATGTTGGAAAATGCACAAAGTTTAGTGGAAACTGTAATCCCAAAGCTTAAAAACAAGCAAACCTTGGCTTAAGAACTCTGTGTGCTTCCTCCAGGTAACTTGGAAAGTTAGTACCCATCAATGAAAGGCAAAAGACAGCAACGTCGACAGACGAATCATCAAGGGGTGTCTGCCAACAAATATCCATATATGACTGTGATCAAAGGTAGCATACACATTCTGAATGGAAAGAAAAACAAAATCTTCATCTCAAATCATTGTTTCTTTATCCTATTTTGAAAATTTTAGTTAAATTGGAAATCAACGATCGATGCGTAGTAAATCAGTTAAATTAAACCTTTAATCTAGGGCACATACATTTGCCATATCACAAGCAACAACTGCAGGATCGCTGGACACAAGATCAAAAGAAAAGACTTTATTTTTGACGCTCTTTGCAAGGCGTGCATCTCCTGGAACACAAAAAGGAAGAAGATATTGACAGAATCACCATAGAACTAGTAAGTGAATACATGTTGAGGAATTCCTCTAAGACCTTAAGCAAATATTGGAATTCAGCAATCTCACCACAGCCAAAATCAGCTACGACTAAAGAAGAAGTGCGTTCTTTTAGCCATTTTATCAGTATATTTACAGGCTGCTCAGGCCAATGCAACATCTGTTCTTGATATCCTGCATGATACTGGCCATGTAAAAGTCAATGTAGAGATCTCATATCAAAATAAATGAATAATATGCAGTTGAGTATTGTAGACAAAATAAATGTAAAGAAAATATTAGAAGCTTCTTACTGTTGTACCATCATTCACAGAGAGAATACAATATGATTGTTGGCTAATATAATATATGCCCAAAACACATGTAAAGTCTGCAATAGAAAACTTTAATCTGGATTTTTGTTGAAAATGAACAAGGACAAGAAACAGAAAGAGCATTTTCTCTGCTGTATTTTTACTGAAAATTGAGTGAAATGAGGGAAATAATCACATTGCTTTCAACCATGTTGCTAAACATTGTCTTATTTGAGCCAATCCCTCTATTTGTGCTCTCCAGGACTTTGTGTGTTAGTATAAGTCCTAATCTAGAAAAATATTTTGTTTAATCACCACAAAATCTATTACCGTGAGAATTCAAATAGGAGAACTTTTTTTAACATGATCAGAATTTTCCATTACTGAAAGCATATTGATCATAGCTGCGTGATTAATCCGGAAATTCAGTCTATAAGATGAAGTGTGTATAATCAATCAAAGCAAAGTGATTACAAATATAATATAGTAAAGTTTCAATTGCAAATTTTGTCAAAAAAAGGGTGTGATCTGAAACAAAACGTACCATATCAAACAAGGATGGGTCTTCCTTGAAATAGTTACGGGCATCTTCTCCACTGACAAAGAAAGGGGAAAATAATTACATTGCTTCCAAAAAAAAAGCTCCAGCTTCCTTACTAGGAAAAGATAAGTGCTACATTTGGATTATACAAGTGATTAATTTCACCAAGAAATCATTGTTTAGGGAAAATAGAACCGATCAAGTTCTAATAGCAGAGAATAATATAAACACAAAAAGAAAAGAAGGAAATTACGTGCAAGTATAGAGCTTTTCATTAAGCATTCGAAAATGTCCTCCTGATAACCTAGCTCGCATCTGCACGCAGACACCCATATAAATTCAATAAAAAATAAAAATCGATTTAGTTAAAAAATGTGTGGGTGATGAGAGAAAAATAGGACCTTGTCGAGGAAAGACGATGACTTAGAACGCTTTGAAGGAGGAGCTTCCTCATGTCCAGAGAATTGGTTCTGGTTCTCAGAAGGGAGATTTTTGGGGTGAATTAGGGGTTTGCTATGTTTGGCTCTCTTGCGTTTCCTGCTCCTACCTTCCTTCATAGCTTTTCTTTTGAATTTCAACCTAGAACCGACCAACGACCAAGGGGAAGTAAAGCTCACTACACAATTCAGGTGAAATGGGCTTGGGCCCTTTACCTCCTACGTTGAATTTCATAGAAATATCAAGGCATGATTTACTACAAAAATTACAACTAAATCATATTAGTAAATTTAATTCTAAATATATCATTATTTTCTATATATAACAAATCGGTATGGGGGCGGTTGCAAGGGATCACCAAGATATGTTTCTTTGGGGCTTTTCGTGTACCAAATTTAGCATGGTTGATCCTTTGATTGCGGAAGCTCTAACGTTGAAGGAGGTTTTGTCTTGGCTCATTCTTAAGCAATGTTCAAATGTCTTAATTGAGAGTGATTCTAGGCTCGTGGTGGAGGCTTTGGCGAGTGGTGATGAGGGGATGTCAGAATTTGAGTTAGTGATTTCACATTGTAGGCTATTGATTCAACAAATTCCTGTTGCTAGTCTCTCTTTTATCTTTAGGCAAGCGAACTGTGTCGCTCATGCTTTGGCACGGGGGTCACGTTCTTATGCTAGCCCTTATTCGTTTGTTCTTTCTCCGGATTTTATTCGGCCTTTGTTACATTTAGATTGGTTGGCTTCTATTCCTTAATAATATTTCTTCTTTGTTTCAAAAAAAAAAACAAATAAAGTATATTTTTACATCATAATTTAAAAATTCTAAACTCCAATTTATAAATCCTAAACCCTAAATAATATATCCATCCTAGACTCATAATTTATAAACTCCAATTCTTAAAATAGATTAAAAGTAATGATTTTATTAGTTTGACGTAAATCAAAATTAGGACTTGACATAATTGTAGATAACTTTTCAAATATGAATTTATACGTAAATTTCTCAAATATCAAAACATTGGAAAACCGTTTTCCTTTTAACAGAAGACTTTATTAAAAAGAAAAAAAAAGCGAGATAGATGGAAGTGGGTATGGTTTTGCAGGTATCCAATATTATCTGGGCTTAATAGAATTATTTGAATCTTGTAAAAAGTTTTTGAGACAAGAATGAAATTAAAAAAAAAACATCCATGGTCGACATAAGATGGGATGAGATGAGAATACTCCAAGTACTCGCTACCCACCATGGGAAAGGTGCAGCAGAGAAGAATCTAACCAATTAGAAGTGTTTACAAAAGAAATTCTATTCCTCGTTTTTTTCCATTCTAGTTTTAAAAAAATTTAGTTTCTTTCAAGTCTAGTTGGCTCCCAGCTCCATCTCGATCGGCCCGCCCGTTCTACCGGGCCGGAGAAAATGGGATTTGAACCCATGGCTAAAAAAGAACTCACTTACTCAATGGCTGACAAAAGAATTTAGAAAGTTTGTAGGAAGAATATAGATCAGAATTAGGGAGTGTTTGTTTTGAGGGTTTCTAGAAAGGGTAAGAGAAAGATAAAGTTTCATTCCTTTTGTTAGTGTTTGTTTTGTTAATTCAATCATTTTCTTTACCATTCTCTAGTTTTGGATTACCCGTGACTCCTCTCATCTCTTTTCCCAACCCCCTAAGGTTTTTTATTCCCTTTCTCATCTCCTTCTAACTTGAACCTCTATCATCCTTATAAAATTTTACTTTAATCTCTATTTTAATTTTTATAAGTTCATATATTTATTTATTTTTACTTTTTTATCCTTTGATTAATTTCACTTTTGACTTATATATTTTTAATTTTTGACTAAATTTTACTTTATGATTTTTGTTTTGATCATTATACTTTTTTTAATCACTAGACTAATTTCACTTTTGACATTTGTACTTATTTATTTTTACTTTTTTACCTTGAAAATAATTTGACCAATTTTTTTTTATTATATTATTCAGTTTTAGTATTTATTTTTAATTATATTAAAATGATTATTTTCATTTTAAAATAGAAATGTTTTATGCATTTTCTTTGATTAATCTTATTTCAGTTTCCTCTATTTCATCATTTTTTATTTATTTTAGGGTAAATTCCAAAAACAACCCCTGTGGTTTGATGTTGTTCAAAAAAAACCCTTGTGGTTTGTTATTACAAAACAAAGGACTGTGAATAACGCCGTTACCACAATTACGGAAATGGGGAAAACGTCGTTTAACTGAGTGACGTGGCAAAGGGTAAACTTGTCCGGAAAATATTGGGAGACCTATATAAGCTCCAGAAGTTTCTATAACATCGATTATCTTTAGTGACTTTTCATATTTCTTTCAGTTGCATTGATCGACTTTCCAAATCGGAATACGAAGTGGCAGCTAACCTAGAACTCACCCATAAACACTTCGATCATAGTTCATACTACTGAAGGGGTGTGTTTTCTGAAGCGACGAAGCTAGATAGACGTTGGAATCGCTATTTCGAAGTGGGTAGGGCAACTACAATACAAGGTTTTTGGAAGGGGTTACGTGTCAGCCAAGGTAAGGGCACAATATCCATGGAAATTTCGATTCTTTTCGAATGTTAGATGTGTTCTTGGTTTGGATTTTGTTTGAGTAAGTTAGGGTTTTCTGTTTTTACGATAAATAATCAGAGTTGTGGTTTTTTTGTTGGGTATATTAATCATCAACAGTTATATTGCATGTAATAGTGTTTTGATCGATCGTTTGGTGTTATGATTTTCGATTTGTCATTTGATGCATCACTCTGTTTCTAGTTGTCGATTTGTGTTGTCTGTTGGCTTTGTTGGTTGCATATATAAGTTGAGTTATGGTTTTGTTTGTTATTATGTAGCTATTTAATATTGCTTTGTTTGTTTTTGCCGGTTTGTTGAATGAATGGGTGCAGATGGATGGCTATGTGACTTTGGTATTTCACCACGGAGGCAAATGGTCCTCATTTGATGAGTCTATGAAATATTTAGGGGGAGATGAAGCTGAGATTACACTAGACAAAGATTATTTAGGATATTATAGGTTGTTGGAATATTATAGGCAGCTAAGGTATACAGGTGGGTGTAGGATGTGGATGCATGTGATAGGACTTAGAGGTGCATGGAGTTATTGGGAGATAGTAGATGATAAATCATGTCTTAGTGTGGCAGATACGAATAACAATTGGGATACGTGGGATGTTTATTTTGAAGCTCTACCTAAACCTGTGTCAATAATTAGGGATGATGTTTTTATCAATCTGGATGATGGTGATGAACAGTCAGCTGTTGAGTCAAATGCATCCAACTCGGATAGTAGCCTACACTCTATACTTGGTGGTCTTGAGCTAGTGATGGTAGGGGAGATAGAGGATTTAACTATAGTTGATGATGGGGTTAGAGTGCAACTAGCTGAGGAAGTATGTGTTGCTGGAGATGACCAAGGTGAGGGTGTCAATGTACATGTGGGTGGATGTGATCAAGTTGAAAATGTGAATATAGGTGTGGATGGAGGTGATGATAGTGAGGACAGTGAAGATAGTGATTTTTTAGTTGTTTCAGGATTTGATAGCACAGATAGTGATGATGTGTCATTAGATAGTGAGGATGGAGGATGTGTAGGTGATGAAGCAGTAGTGCATGGAGTAGAAGCTATAGATGAAGTAGTTGGGGATGGTTTTGAAGCTATGGAAGAAGTAGTTGGGGATGATGTAGAAGCTAGAGAAGAAGTATTTGGGGATGGTATAGAAGCTAGAGAAGAAGTATTTGGGGATGGCATAGAAGCTAGAGAAGAAGTATTAAGTATTTGGGGATGGTATAGAAGCTAGAGAAGAAGTATTTGGGGATGGTATAGAAAACAGAGAAGAAGTAGTTGGTGATGGTATAGAAAATAGAGAAGAAGTATTAGAGGATGGTGTTGATGGAGGAAACATATTAGAAGATAGAGAAGAAGTATTAGATGATGTTGGTGTTGATGGAGGAAACAACTTTGAAGATGAAGTAGGGTTGGATATAGGCATGGATTGGGATTGGGATGCTGTAGATGAAGTAGAAGTTAATGAGGAAGATATAGGTGAACATGGGGGAGAAGACATGGAGGAAGATGTGGGTAACATTAGTGATGGCGATGAGGACACTAGTGGGGAAGAAGATGGTGATGATAGTGAAGATAGTGAGTTTGAAGTTGATTCGGGGTTTGAGAAATCTGACAGTGAGGATGTGTCATTAGATAGTGAAGGTAATTTGTTCAATGAAATACCAAATGAAGGTACCAGTAATGCCCCTACTAGAGAAGTTCACAGTGATGGTTTCAATCACAACAGGAGGGAGGTAGAATTTGAATTCAATGAGCCTGCTCCTGACCTAGATGATGAGTTAAGGAGCTTGCAAGGCTCAGATGATGAGGGAGCAACCCCAAATGTAGAATACAATGCAATGACCAAAAATTTGACATTAGGTATGACATTTAGGAGTGCTAAGGAGTTTAGAAAAGCCTTGAGGGCATGGGCCATAGAGGGAGGGAACACATTTTGTTTCAGAAAGAATGGACCTTCAGTCGTGTATGTGAAATGTGATACAAATGGTTGTGCGTTCAGGATTAGAGGATCTATGGTAAGGGGCACTCAAACTTTCAAAATAAAGACATGTAATCTCAATCACACTTGTCCTAGGCAATACAATGAGAAGTTTTGTAAGGTTTCATACCTTTGTGAGAAATATTTGGAAGACATGAGGGATGATAAGGATTTGAAAGTGTCATACCTAAAGAATAAGATTAAGAGGGATTTGGGTTACGAGGTGTCTATTCGAAAATGCTATAGGACTAAGAGTGAGGGGAGGAAAATTATATCTGGTCAAGTCAGGGATCAATATAAGAGGTTGTATGATTATGCTGAGACTCTCAAAGTAACTAATCCAGGAACTGTTGTCAAAATCAAAACTGAGTTGAATCTAGACCATGGGTTAGGAGTTCCTAGGGAGATTGTTTTGTTTCAACACATGTACGTTCGGATGGCTGCACAAAAACAAGGATACTTCTCTGGCATTAGGCTAATTATATGCCTTGATGGTTGTCATTTGAAAGGAATGATGGGTGGGCAGTTGTTGGTTGCAATTGGTAGGGATGGCAACGAGAACCTATTTCCAATTGCTGTTGCTATTGTTGACTCTGAGTGCAAAGAATCCTGGTCATGGTTTCTATAAGTTTTGCAAGATGATTTTGGCGCGGTTAGAGAAACTGGATGGGTCTTCATGTTGGATCAACAAAAGGTTAGTTGTATTTATTAGATTTTTTGTTAGTGTTAATTCATAATTAGTTGTACTGATGGTTTGTTCTTAATTTATAGGGGCTAGTGCAAGCTATGAAGGAGTTAATGCCGGATGTGGAACATCGTTTTTGTGTCAAGCACATGTACGAGAATATGAAAATGAGATTCAAAGGGGTTGAATACAAAGACCATCTATGGAAGGCTGCATCAGCTGGTACTATGAAGTTATGGGAGAATCATATGGAAAAACTAAAATCTTTTGACCCTGCGGCTCATCAATGGGTGATGGAACATGATCCTCACACATGGGCAAGGAGTCACTTCAACCCAAGAACCAAATCTGATGCAATTCAGAACAACATCTGTGAGTCGTTTAACAGGATGATTTTACCTTGTAGGGAGTTGCCTATACTTAGTCTGCTGGAATGGATCAGGAAAGCCTTAATGTCAATACAGTATACCAAGTTCACTAGTATGAAGAACTATAATGGAGATATGTGCCCAAATTACCAGACTATGCTTGAGAAGATAAAAGTTGAGAGTCGAAACTGTTTCTGCACACGAGCAGGGGATCAATTGTATGAAGTTGATCATTATGGAAAGAATGTTGTTGTTGATCTCAAGGATAAGTCATGTACATGTAGAATGTGGGACATTTCTGGAATTCCTTGTAAGCATGCCGTGGCTGCCATTATTCATCACAGAGAACAACCGGAGAAATATATGCATGACTATTTTTTGAAGTCAACGTATTTGGCTGTGTATCAACATGTGTTCAAGCCGGTGCCATCACAAGAAGAGTGGGAAAGGACAACACTACCTGACATTCATGCTGGGGTTGTACTTAAACCGCCCGGAAGACCAAAGAAAAGGAGGAATAGGAGGGCAGATGAACCAAGGGACCCCTATAAGGTTACGAGGATAGGAGGTGGTGTTAAGTGTGGCTTATGTCAAAGGTTTGGCCATAACGCTAGGGGCTGCAAGGCAGGAATTATAGGGGAAACCCCATGGCAAAGAAGGCAGCGCAAAGTAGCAAACAAAAGGAGTGGTAACCAAGTTGTAGTAAGTCCTATTGTTTGTATAATCAACATTACATGGCCATTGTTCATTAATCATGATTGATGCAAATGCTTCCTTGTTTTTTTACAGGGTAGTCCACCTAGAAAGGGAGGCAGGCCTAGAAAAGTCCCTAATGCATCAACTTCCAACCCTGTACGTTCTAGTGTAAGTTGGTGGAGTAGTAAGGTTTTTGTTGTTTTGTTAAGATTTTGGAATAATAGTGTAACTTCTTTATTGCTTGATGCAACAAGGACATGTAAGTGGAAGTGCTTCACAGCCACCCCAACACATCAACGAGCAACTGATGGTTGTGTTAATAAAGAAAGTGCTTCACAGCCACCCCCATCACAGCCGTCAACACGAGGACAAAGCCAACCAGTAGTGAGGGGCAGAGGCAGAGGTAGGGGCAGGGTCAAAAATTTCATGGCACCAACAATTTCTACATCCAGGAAAAGGGTGAACCCAACTGCAGCAGAACCAAGTGTCCCACAAAGACCAAGAAGAGTTGCAAACCTTGCTGATTTAGCCAAGAGGCATGGCCTTTTCAATGGAAATGTCGAAGATTTCTAGGAAGTTTGCACAGGCACATTAGATCACTACTGTTTGTTACCATTTTGTATATTTTGTGAATAGTGTCCTTTATAGTGCACTAATTTTTGTGAATTGTGACCTTTATGGTGCACTAATTTTTGTATAGGGTGATCAAAACTTATGACCTTATATGGTATAGCTTTTGTTGGGCATTATAGGTACATTTCCAGTGCCTTATATGTAATACCTCTGTGACAATTTAGGTTCTTTCCTGGGATCTTATATGTAATACCTTTTGTTGGCATTATATGCAAATTAAGTTCGTTGCTATTTACAAAGATGTGTCACATAAACTTGTTAACATTTTTAGGTAAATTGTGTGTGCACAAGTAACATTTGTAGTCATTTTTTGTATGTGAATGTTAATATACCGGGTATTTCTAGTCATTTTCCATGAACTTAGGTAACAATTAACACACAATTACAAGCAAATATGTTGTAAAACGTTACAGGCCACAGAACTTGGCTAACAATTAACAATATCCAATATCCAATAAGTTGCACAAAGTTACAATCCAATGAACTTGGCTACAATTAACAAAAGACAATAATTTGCTTTTCAATACACCTTCAATTTTCACACAAACATTTACCCAAACAAATGGGTATACACAGAGAACTACAAAGTGTAGTTTGCCTACCACTAAGGCAACCCAAATCTGCCATCTAGCCTACTACCATTATCTATACTACCAATCATCATCACAATCAACCCAATTATCACTACAATCACAGTAACAATTAATTTCATCCTTAAACACCCATTTTCTGATTTCAAACTTCTGTTTTCTTCATTATCCATCAACAGTTCCTTTGTCAGTCTTCCATTTTCTTCCTTCACTTGCAACAACTCCATCTTTACCATTCGCTTACCCTCAGAAATAGACCGTAACTCCATTTCGAGTTCATCTACACGAGCACGACAAACTTCTAAATCATCAGGATCAATTGTAACCCCCTCATTTGGATCACATGATATCTCACACAATATCAGTCATAGACATGTTTTCAATTCTCAATCATATAAACTTCAATCTCATATAAATTTTACATATTATACATAAGAGAAAGCATTTATAATTTACAATACACGTTTAAGTCATTATCCTACACAGAGGATTTACAAAACAAAAGTACATTCACAAGACTCTAAAATGCCTAGATGAGAATGGACTGACACTGCTGGTGTGACCTTAAGCAAGAAGAACTCCACCTAATATGCTTACCGTCGCACTTGGTTCGATCTATTCAACACGATCGGGTGTGCGTTCAATTGCACCTTGCCCTCCTAATGTCACATAACATTGATACAATTAGACTTAACATAAACTTAATGAAAATAGAAACTAAGGAATGCTATATGATTTACAAGACACTAATGCCACAAAGTTCATGCAATCTAATCCTTTTGTCTTAGATCATCACATGACCTACTTGCACACATTCTGCCATAACTTTCTCTATATTAATCCAAATGCCCTGATTCTTGAACCTAATGAAACTAGACATATATGGGTATAACATATCCAAAATTCACTTTAATATCACTTCTACACAATATATGGCATGCAAAATGATTCGGTCCTGTTTCCAGCCAAGAAACAGACTATTCAGATTTGCATCTACCATAATTCACTCAACCTAGCTCACAATAAACACAATGGATTGCCAAATCCTTTTACAGAAATATACTTCAAGTATTTAGGAACACTTTTGTATAAAGAAACTTTCTCCAATTCGGACTTTAAGATCCTCAAAATGCTACATCAACATGGCTGCCTCACATGACATTCAATTTCGAGGCAGTCATGATCCATCTAGGTTTTCTTCCTCTATATATGGAATTAAAGTCCCATATTTTACAGAGGGTTTCATAACACATATAGGAACATATGTTATTCTTTATGTATCTTCAAATTCGAACAATATCAATATGAAAAATAGGCTCCAAAATGACTGAAAGCAGTACCCTAGATTTTTGTTTAGGGCACTTGATACATATCTTTCATTTGGACAGCCTAAAACCAATGAAAACAACACCAAAACTCAACAAGCTCAATCACAACTCATCCACAACAAATCCTATGATCATACCTAGGTTTTTTCAGAATCTCCAACTCATAGAAAACAAGCTAAAACAGCATACTAACCTTCAACTTGTGTCTATCACCTAGTATGCTTCCTAACTTGACTTGTTTGGCTTGAAAATGGAAGAAATTGGAAGAGTTTTGTTTGGAGAATGTTAGGGTATATCAAAGGAAGGTTTGCTGAAGTTTTGGTCGAAATTGTGGCTGGAAATGAGGAGAAATGAGTTGTATCAATCATTGTTAAAACAAAGAGGCATACTTTGTCTTACTTGAGTGACACCTCGTGTTTGCTCACAAACCTCCAATCCAGCCCTCCACAAATGTAAGTTAATCAATTTAGGACATATGAATTCATTAATTCATTCATTTAAGTCCTAACTCAATTAACCAATCGTTACATCTTAACGACACACTAATCGCCTACTAATCGCACGATAATCGCATTATGCATACAAAACTTCTACTGACAATGAGATGAATCTAAAATGTATGTATTCAATCATGAAAATATATATGAATGTGGGAAGACTCATATGTTAGGGTTTTGGGGATGTTACATCAATCCACTCAAAATAACGACAAGCAGTTCGATCAGGATATTTCGAACAACCAACGAACCTCCTTCCATTATTTAGCTTTGTTGAAGCTCGGCGGATTGGAGCTCTAATCCCACTGAAGCAGTTTGATTCATGCCATTGACCCAATGAAATTTGAGAATTGCACGAATTGGACGAACTCATCTCTCGACGCTTTTAGGGTTCAGTAAATTCTACGCGAATTAGGCCAAATTTGAACACCAAATCATGGGGTTAACCTTCTAAACTTCAAGAGAATCGCGAATATGCTAATTAATCAACATGATTCTAAGGAATCTGGAATTTAGGTTTTCGATTGAAAGAAGAAACTGAGATGAAGTAGAAAAATGGGGGAAGAAGGGAAACTTCTGAAGGTTATATAGGTCTCCCAATATTTTCCGGACAAGTTTACCCTTTGCCACGTCACTCAGTTAAACGGCGTTTTCCCCATTTCCGTAATTGTGGTAACGGCGTTATTCACAGTCCTTTTTTTTGGTAATAACAAACCACAAGGGTTTTTTTTGAACAACATCAAACCACAGGGGTTGTTTTCAGAATTTACCCTTTATTTTAATGATTGAAGTAGTTGATTTTAATTCTTATATTTGTTGGTCCATTGTGATGTTAGATTAGTTCCAAAGGGGATGAATGGAATTATTGGTTAATTTTAACCTTTTATAAAATTTCTCACTTGGCGTTTAAATAGCTTACACAGAGGCAAACTTCGGAGTCAGAGGCAAGTTCAGTTTACTGAGTTAATCAGTCTACTGAGCTTGATTCCACTTTTGATGAATGCGCTCAAGGACATTTCATTTAGTAGAGCTTCTGACTTCTCAAGATTAATGGTTTAATAGGCGTTTAATAGTCAGAGCTTATATATGAGATAACAAAGTTAGAGCAAACAATATAATCAAAGGTGATAAAGGCAGAGTTAAGAAATGCGTTACTTAGCAGATTTATACTAGTTTGGCCTCTAGCATACGTCTAGTCCTCGAATAGCTTCTTTTGAGCTTTAATCCACTAAAGCACTCTTTAATGGGTAGAGTGATCGTGGGTGCATGTAGGTGGTAAGGTTGTAGGCTATTGAAATAAGTGGTTGTTTTGTGATAGGAGTAGTTGCATGGGGTCTGTGGGTGTAGGGTCAATTGAGGTTGTGGTGTTTAGGTTAGGAGTCTCTACTGGTGTGTGCATGATCATGAGGAATATCTTACTAGTAACCATTTTCTCCCCTTAGAAACTAGATTGTTCATAGACATAAATGTCATAAGTTTCAGGCTTATTTCATCATTGGCCCCTTTTAATTCAATATGCCTTCCATCCTTAGAAACTAACAACCTATTTTTGTCAAAGTCAAATGTGACAAGAGCGTGTCCCCTCATCCAATCCGAGCCTAAAATAATATCATAATCACCCAACTCTATAACCCTCAAGGTAAAAATAAATATGTTGTTATGCATTGACCAAAACTGCATTTAGAGGTGACAGTTAGTTGTTTGCCATCGGCTGCGGTCACAACTATAGGTTTTAATGTCACTAGAAGTAACTTTGCCTCTTTAACTACTTTAGTATCCACAAAACTGTGGGTACTCCCACTATCAGTCAAGATCTTTATATGTCTTTTATTTAGGGTACCTTTTAGTTTAAGGGTGATGTTGGTGAGCTCTCCATCCAGAGCATTCAAGGAAACCAACATTTGCTCCACCTCGTCTGCTACTTCTTTTGTAATTTCCTCTATGTCCATCCCTAACTCAGCATCTTCAGCATTTGCAACCTCGTCTGCAAAAATGGCTAAGAGTTTCCTTGTGGTGCACTGGTGCCTGGGGAAATATCTCTCCCCATTTCCAGCGAGCCTTCAGAACTCTTTTAGTAATAGGGAAGGTATTTGGCTTGAGGTCTTGTGGCTTAGGATAGGATGTGTTATGGGTTGTTACAGAAATCTAGGAATAATGTAAAATCTCTATTATTAATACTCATTAATTTGTGGTGAAGTTCTTAGCCTAGTGGTTGAGAGCTTATCTATGCCTTGGAAGGTCCGGGTCTGGTGGGGATTTTTCTTTCTTCTTTAATTTAAGCGCATTGTGCGCAATTTTTTTTTTTTTAAAAAAATACTCATTAATTTAAAGAAATTTTTATAATTTATTGAAGTTAAATTTTGATTATATTTAGTGTATGTTAGATAAATTCATGTATCATATTAATTGAATTAATCTAAAACATAGATTAATTAAAATAATATGATGCGTGTCCTTTGTATTGAAAGTGATTTGTTGTATGTTGTTAACCTCTTGCGGGATAAGTCTCGGAAAGTGCATTGGGAGCTGATTTTTTATTGGTTGTTCTGCCTAAGCATTTTAGATTCTCACATTATATGGGTTTCTCATATCTTCCGCCAAGGCAACTTGGTTGTTGATCACTTAGTTAAGTTTGGTATGTCTGCTACAATTGATCACTTGTAGAGCACTTACTCAGTTTGGATAGAATATTTTTAGGTGGATTAATTCCTCACCTTGTTGTTTTTCTCTTCTTTTTTCTTTGCTCTTATACTTTTCTTTTCATTTTTAATATATTTGGTTGCTAGATTTTGAGAGGGTTTCGCTCTAGTGCCAATCTAGTTAGAATCAGTTGAATTTCTCTCTACCAACAACTTCCATACTTTACTTAAAAAATATTATTCTAAAACATAGAAGCACTTATCGTGTCTATAACTCTTCATAATTTTTTGATATAATTCGAGAACCCAACACCAGAAATTTTAGATGCAATAAGAAAAATTAGAGATGAGCTAGATTTAAATTTTTAGAAAAAACAAACAATACTAATTAAATTTCAAATTTTCTTAGTTATATTTATGTATTATATAATTATTAGTTTATAAAATTAATTGGATACTATATTTACATAGAGGTTTTTTGAAAATATATTATGTTGTTATTTTATTGTAATTTGTTAATTTTTCAACTGGTCCAAATCAAAACTAGAGAAAAATAGTATCAATTTAAGAAAGTTATACCATAACGTTTGTACTATCAAAAGTAATTGTATGTTGACGTTTTGGTGTGGTTAAAATTAACATTTGTGGGGGGGAAGAATGTGGAAAATATATTTTGATCATATTAATTCAAATTAGAAAAAGCATGATCTCTGTAAACAATTTATCACTTAAACATGTAATCATGCTTAGGTTGGTACATCTTTCAGTGCCAAAATGTATATTTCAATTTGTACAAATCACTCTTTACTATGAAGATTACTGAAAATGATAAATAATTTTGTGATATCTGAATAAATCAATCCCATATGATACAAATATTGTGGGTTGATTAAACAAGAGAAACATTAACAAAATGAATGACCATCTTGAATAAATGAGATATATCCAACCTCAATCATTGACATTGAGCAGTTCAAAGCTTTCATTAAAAAATCAAGTAGTAGATCAATTCAGCAAAGTTGATATGTGTGAATCCCATAAACTTCTGTTGATGCTTTCGCCATTCTCTAATGCTCATACCGAGGCACACCAGTAAGATAGAATGCCAATTAAATGCTCTCCTCCCTCCTTCTATATATGTACCATCCAACACCACAAACTGATTTATCTCCTCTTGTACTAGTTCAAGAATGGCAAATGTTGTTGCCAAGGATCAGACACCGGCAGCGGAAGGAGCAAAAGCTACTACCGTTGAGGAAGTAGAAGAAGAAATTAAAACAAATGGAAAAGATGCTCAATTAATGACCAAGAAAGAAGAGGTTGAACCTAAGACTGGAGTTCCCTTTCCAGTTAAACTAAATGATGGCAAGCAGCAACTGCTAAGTGTTGGTTTGAGGAAAAAGTCTATGCTTGGCTTGGGTATCAAGATCTATGCCTTCGGTAATATTCTCTATCATCATTTCATAACCACTCAGCCATATATCTCATACATCATTTTTTGCCATTTTCCAGGGATTTATGCAGACATTGACAAACTCAATCATCTGCTTAACTTGAAGATTGGAAAAGCACCACCAAAACCAACTAAGGAAATGTATCAGGCAGTAATCGACAGCGATTCACCAATGTTGGTGAGATTGGTAATTGTGTTTTCTAGCCTCACCATGAACATGGTAAAAAAGAATTTTGATGAAGGTCTCGGAGCATCCATGAAAAAACTTACCACCGGTGGCAAGAAGAACGACGAGCTTGCAAACAAGTATTTCTCCCTCTACAATTGGACCTTAACTATCAGCTTGAGTTGTTGGTTAAATCGTCCATGACACTTATCATCACAGCTACAGAAACTACAATTTCTATTTCTGCTATTAAAATTCACTTTCTTGTGTGTTCATGTGATAGGGTCATGGGTCAAGCCTCCGATGAAATTAAACTGACAAGTGGCTCAGTCATAGAGATTTCTCGTCTTCCTGGATATGTTCTGCAAACTAAAGGTTACAACTGAGGAGCTAAAAACTATGTATTCATATACCAAAAAATCTAATGGAAGATATACTAACTTCTGATGTTATGCAGTGATGGATGAGGTGGTCAGCAAAGTAGAGAGTGAACTTCTCTGTAGGGCATACATCCACATGTATCTAGGGGATGATCCCTTCGACAAGGATGCGAAAGAAAATTTCGGGATGTCCTTGCTTTCTCTGTTCTAATCATGTATCCTAAAGGTTTCAGGCATGAAAGAATAAGGTCTAGTTCCATTTTCTAGTGACTGAATTGCCTAATAAGGAGGATTATGGTGAGATTGTAGCTGGTTCAACCACCGAATCTCATTTTTGTCAGTCCCCATTCCTCTATGTTGTTTGGTGAACTTGCTAAATTTAATGGATCTGCTTTTCAAAGGGTTTCTAATTGTTTAAGTACATCCGAGTTCCCTAAACGACCTTAATTGGAAAATGGTTCATCTAAGGGTGATGCGTGATTGATCAAGCTCGAGCCTGTTACTCTGAATCTACACCTAAGAAATTGAATCTACTTTTCAGGTTTCCATAAAACTCAAAATAATTTGTTAGAAACAGCTTTAATATCATCAAACTCACTCGTTTAGCTACAGCGATATCAATGAGGCATATCATACCATCACAAAGAGGCAACATTACCAAAAAACCATGTTGCGCATCAATGTGGCAGTTTCACCTCCATAAGATATGATCGCCTAATACAAGCTACTGGTTAACTCTCACTCTAGAAATCCTGAAGAGCACAACTAAATAAACATAGTGTATGCATATTTTACAATCGAATAATCCAGCTCTTGCAGCTTATCCTCCATGCATTTCATGTTTATGATCATTGAAAGCCGTAAAGAACCTTTCTAGGATCCAACTGTCCGCTGCAATAACTTGATGACACAGTCGAAATCTCTTGGTGACCCCTCCATTCTTCAAAAGGTTTCAAGATAACAGGAGTTTCAATGGCAGCAGAATCTACACGTAACATGGTTTTATAGTCCTCGTCCCCCAAATCTTGAATAGCCTTGGCCTTTTTGTCCCAAGGATTCCACACAACTGCATAATCAATGATATCCAAGATATATGGTAAAAAAGCCGATTAATGAAGTAGAATACAATTACATAGAAAATATTTTAGGACCTGCATCAGACATGCCATTCTTCCGCAACACAAAGGTCCTCTTTTTCTCATGGTCTATAATAGCAATCTTTGTAGGGGTGCTCAAATATACTCTATTAATCTGAAAATGATAATATAGATTAGCAATATGAAAAGGGATACATACAATTCAAAACATGCAAACAAGGAGTTACTACTGCATGAAATTATGAGCTAGTAATAGGTGCCAAGTAAGTTGTACAGTTCTTATCCTCATGTTAAATGCTAATGACTAAGAAGGAAGAAGCATAAAGTGTAATACCTCAGCATCAAATGTGATTGCATCTGCCTGCTCAGTGAACCTTTCTCTACCAATTAGATTATCAAAATAATCAAGTGTCTCCAAACCCTCAACACGTACTTCACTGCAAATGAAACAGCATCATGCAACCTTCCGAAAAAGGATAGAAATGCAATATCTTCCAATTGGCTCTTAAAAAATTATCCTTTCTAGAAGTAGCAAAAGTGTGTAAAACTTTACAGAAAAGGGAACATTCTCATTTCTCATAACAGAAATTGTGAAGAATCCTTAGCATATTATGTCAATCATGAATATGAGAGTTGGACAAACCTGATGTCTGATACAGATAAATAGTTACACAAGGCAAACGTAAAAGAGAAGGCCTTGGTATCTGTATTTCTCACTCGAGGGGTTAAAGTGAGCTTGCCAGAACAAAGACATATACGTAGGCGCAACTCAAAGCTGCAAGATACCACATGATTAAGTATTAAGTGTAGAACAATTATAAATCTTCAATTTGGCTTGTATGATTTGCTCAATTTGCAAGCATACCTACGTGGCCAGGTCTTCAAATCCTCTTCCGTGGACTTCAAGATTAGATCCACTGATGACTGGTTGTTTGCTGTAGGCAAAGGTGAAGGATCATTGTCCAATGACCATAATCTATTCCTTGCAAATCCATGTTGCTCCAGAGAGCCAAGATTTCCAAACTGAACCAGCCAAAGGTGAATCAGAACTCATAATCTTGGTAAAAATAGAAGTAAAATATTTTCTCATACAACCTGTGGAAAGCAGACAGGTATGCCGCCCCTGATGGCTTTAGGTCTTTTCCAGACAGCCTACGAGGAAAATTATAATTGTGAGAAAGTGACTGTACAACTGCATCACAGGCTCGAGTAGCTAAGAAGAACAGTTCACCTTGCTACTCATAAACAGTAACTCTTCTCTGCGTTCATTCTTCCAGGATACAACTTGCCCACCGTAGAGAAGCACCTGAAACCAGTTGGTAATTTATAAACTTGACAACTTCTTTCCCCCTTTTAAGTTGCTCTTTTTGCCTATTGTTAAAGATAGAGAAATCAAAGTTCTATTATCTTGGGGGCCAGCAGCCTAATTTTTGCAGGCTTTGAGACTTGAAACTATTAAGGGTTGGGTTGTTAAATTGGGTGGCAATTAAACCAGATTATTTGACAATTTCCAGATGACATATCTAAAAGAGCTTGCAGGCTCTAAGAAAGCTTAGTTTGAAAGTTAAAAAGAGGAAAAAGAAAAGACCTCAGCAGATGAACCAGAAGGGTCGGTCAAGATAATCCTAGGCAATCCATCAGCATCATGAACAACATTGAAAGGCATGGGATTGAATTTGAACCTGGCCTTTAGGCTTCTAACTATAGGGTTCACTTTCCCTTTCTTCCACTCCAGCTGAAAATCAACGCAAACCCTCAATCGTAAATGGAAAAGCAGATCAAGATAAGAAATTTGAAGAAAATAGATAAAGAAAGGAAAGGAACCAACTTTATTTGATGCTGGTTTAAAATAATAGCAGTGAGACTGTTAATCGGCTTCGAGTAGGACTGTACGAGAAACAAGCCAGCAAGTGTAAGTGCATGACAACTGCATATTATATATATATATTTGAAAGAAGAAGAAGAAGAAGAAGATATGAAGAAGACAAGGATATCCAAAGTATGCTTTATTGACATAGGATGCTCTGGTCTCTTTCACGATGCCTACTCCACCTCTGCTACCTTCTCCTCTGTCCTTTTCCTTTACTCTTGTCATTTGAGTTCACTATTTATATTTTAGGATTACTTCAATTCAACATTAACTTTTATTTTCTAGCTATTTATTTTAATTTATGATAAGTTTTATCCAATCTTTTTTTAAAAATTATTTGAGTTAATAATTTTTTTATTACCGTAATTAAGTTAACTAGTATCGTATTCACACGTCGCGCGAATCGATAAACTTTTTATATAGAAATTTAATATTATATTATTTTTAATTATATATTATTTGCATATAATGATATTAATATTTCCTTATAAATTTAAACCTCATTAATAATTGTATTGAAAATATATATTGATTATAAAGTAAAGTAAAGTAATATATATATATATATAATATATATTATTTTATTTTATTAGAATAACTGAACGTAATGATTCGAACAATATTTTGCTTCATGAGAAATAATATTTATAAATTCATGTATCACAGAACAGTAGAGTAGTAAGTTTCCATTATAAATAATATAATTGTTTACTTACCTCTTCTCTAAAGTAGTTTACAATAGTCTAAATAAACTTATATTCTATAAAACAAATTCTCTTTTTGGTATCACAACTCATTTATTTAAAATTTAAAATAGTTTTCAAATTGATGACATTGATATCCCATCATTTTAAAATTAGTTGTATTTGTCTTTTGTTTTATGCTTAATTTTTATTTATTTTTGGGTAAATTCCAAAAAAACCCTCTGTGGTTTCACCGATTTCCAAATAAACCCATGTGGTTTGTTTTTACCAAAAAAAAGGAGCGTGGTTACGCCGTTACCCGAAAAACGGAAAATGGGTTAACAGTGTTAAAAATGCTGACGTGGCGAAGGGTAAATTTGGAAAAAAGATTTTTTTTTATTTTTTTCTTTTTCTTTTTTCTTTTTCTTTTTTCTTCTTCTTCTTCTTATTCTTCTTCTTCTTCTTCCTCCTCCTCCTCCTCCTCCTCCTCTTCTTCTTCCCCCCTCTCTCTCTCTTCTCCTTCCTCTCTTTTATTTTTTTAATCGGAAATCTGGGAATTTCCAGATTCCTAGAAATTTCCTCAGATTTTCGATTTTGGAAATCTGAAATCGATTCAAAAAAAACAAAAAAAAGAAGGGAAGAGAGAGAGGAAGAAAAAGAGAAGAGAGAGAGAGAGAGGGGAGGAGGAGGAGGAGGAGGAGGAGGAGGAGGAGGAGGAAGAAGAAGAAGAAGAAGAAGAAGAAGAAGAAGAAGAAGAAGAAGAAGAAGAAGAAGAAGAAGAAGAAGAAGAAGAAGAAAGAAAAAAGAAAAAAAATTAAAAAAAAAAAAATCTTTTTTCCAAATTTACCCTTCGCCACGTCAGCATTTTTAACACTGTTAACTCATTTTCCGTTTTTCGGGTAACGGCGTAACCACACTCCTTTTTTTTGTAAAAACAAACCACAAGGGTTTATTTGGAAATCGGTGAAACCACAGAGGTTTTTTTTTGGAATTTACCCTTTATTTTTCCATTTAGATCTTCCTTTAGATCCAATAATATCTTTGATCTTTTATTCTTTATTGGTTTTTTTTAAGAGCATCATTAATGGTTGAGAGGTTATTAATCCTCCAACCATCAACATCACACAATAAAAAAAATCATTTTCCTTTTAAAAACAATTTCTACAAAAAAAAAAAGTCTTATTTTATTGAATAAAATGGGTCCATAAATTAGCCCATGTAGCTTTTGAGAGTAAAACACTCTCCTAAGAAAGTTATCTTCAAATACTTGCTTGAAAGGCTCTATAAAAGAATTAATGGTTGGGGAGAAAGGTTTCTCTCTACTAGAGGGAAGGAGATGTTGAAACACCTTTCCACATAATTTTGATTTGACAAAATTGTTTAAGTATAATTAAAAACATATTCTATACACACTAAGTTTAAATGCTTTGATTTATTCTACTAATGTGTTTGTTCAATGTTGAGTTAAATTGTTTATAAGACATAAGGATTAAAAGGCCAAAGCCCAATGCAAGAGTCAAAGCCCAAGTCAAACGGTTCAATACAACTCGGCCCGCGTTTGTCAAAACGTTGTCGTTATGGACAAAACGCAACTCAGCGGAAGAAGGATCTAGAAGACCTTCAAGGAACAACTTCGGAACGAAGCTGCTGAGTTGATTCGACAAAGCGTACAAGACAGCAGCTGGCTAAGGAAAACTTCTAGACAAAGAGTTTCCACTTTGGGTAAAGTTCAGACGACACAGTATGCTGTCCAGTTGACTTTACCATAAAAGGAGAGACATTCTGCCGAGCTGACCAAAAGCTGACCGAGGACAGAAGATACTCAAATCTGATTGGCCGAGAGCTCTGAGCAAGTCATGATGACAACGACAGGAAGCCGTTTCCCTCCAACGGTTATTTCGAAATTCGAAATGACCGATGCCTCAAGACGTCTCTATAAATAGTGCCATCAGAAGCTTCATTCATAGAAGAACTTGATCAAGCCATTACGCTGACCAAATTTCTACGCAAGTTCTGCAAGCAAAAAGCAAAGCAAATCTTACACTACATTTCATATCTTTGTGTAAAAGTCTAGAGTGATTATTCAATCATCTAAGGTGTCTTAGCAATCATTGTTTAGGACAAACACTTATCATTTCTAGAGATTAGAAAGGAGAGGCTGAGTACTCGGTTATAGTACTCAGCAAGAGATTAGGATTGAGTAGAGGTATAGAGGAAGGTACTCTTGTTATACTCAGTTGCTAAGATTGTAAAAGGTTTGAGGCTCTACCTTTAAAGAGCTCAGTAGAGGATTCGAAATCTCAGAACGTGTTCCGGGGACAGGACGTAGGCTTAGAAGAAGCCGAACCTGGATAAATCTGCTGAGTAACGTATTTCTTACCTTAAACTCCTTATATATATTGCTTGCTTAAATAACCAAAAACTGACCAAGTAAAGAGGTCAAGCTGAGTTGTGCGCATCGAATATCTGAGCTCAGGAATAGACTTAAAGTGCTATCTCCTGACTCAAGTCAAGAAACTGACCTAGTCACCAGTTGACTAAGCCAGTATCTTACTGATTACTCAGCGCCGCTGATAAAATCTTTTCTCTTAAGAAAAGAAGTCTGCCCTAAGAATTAAAAAGTTTAAATAGTTCCTAACCCCCCCTTGGAACTATACTTGCAACGTTATAAGGGACCAACAAGTGGTATCAGAGCTTAAAAGCTCACTGTAAAAGGTCTAACAACCTTGAGCTGATCCCTACCATGGGCGAAAACAGTACTCGGTTTCTCCCAGGAAACCAAACAACTCAGATATTGCCTGAGGGGTTGTCCATCACTCGGCCTCCCCTATTCTTCGGGTCTAACTATACCTTCTGGAAGAATAGGATGAAAAATTTCATTCAGGCTACAAATATGAGTGCTTGGCTATCTATAGTGCAAGGCCCATTTGTACGTGTCGAAGTTGTGGCTGGCCTAACAGTTGTAAAAGCTGAGGCCAAATGGACAAAGGATGATCTCAAGAAGCTTCAAAATCACGCTTCGGCTATTAATATGCTTCACTGTGCGCTCGATGCTGCAGAATATAATAAAATCTCAGGTTGTGAGTCGGCGCAAGAGATCTAGAAGAAGCTGGAGGTCACCTACGAAGGAACCAATAAAGTAAAGGAGTCCAAGGTGAACCAGCAGATGAGACTGTACGAGCTGTTCGAGATGAACAATGATGAGGGCATATCTGACATGAATGCAAGGTTTACCAACATCATTAATGAGCTCAAGAGACTTGGGAAAATCTTCACTGAGGAAGAACAAGTCAAAAAGATACTCAGGAGTCTTCCTAAAGACTGGCAAGCAAAGAAGACCGTTGTTGAGGAAGCTCAGGATTTAACCACCTACAAATATGATGAACTCATCGGCTCGTTGCTGACCCATGAGATATCTATGAAAAACTTCGAGGTGAGGGAAAAATCTGAAGACAAGAAGCAGAAGTCTCTTGTCATGAAAGCTGACTCCACTGACGGGAGCTCAACAGATGATGAGGAGATGGCTATGTTCACAAGGAAGATGAAAAGGCTCTTCAGGAAGAATGACAAATATTCTAAGAAGCCTTACAGAAAGTTTGATAAGTATAAGGCTGACTCCAGGACAGCAAATACAAGAAAGACAACTCAAAGCCCATTACATACTTTGAATGTCATCAAACTGGCCATATAAAGTCAAGCTGCCCCACGCCGAGGAAAGATAAGAAGAACGGCAAAAAGGCAATGGTGGCTACATGGAGCGACAGTGATGAGTCTTCATCAACAGAAGCTGAGGCCACCGAGTCAGCGAAGATATGCTTCATGGCTGACGAACTTGCTGAGTCATGCGTCTCTGAGCATGCTGACCCCTCCGTTGAATCTGACGATGAGGAGCAATCAAATGAGGTGATATCACTTTCTCTGCTCAGAAACGAAATGGGTAATGCCCTGAGTGATCTCTATACACTTGTCAAAAAGTGTAATAAGAAAATTAGAGCACTCAGCAGGCGCTGTGATGAGGTTGAAGAGGTCAAGCTGAGTGACCTCAGATACCTTCTTCAGGACAACTCAACTTTGCATGATAACATGAAGATCATACATGAGTCTGTCTCTGAAGTCCAATCAGTTTCAAAGAAACTGAGAAAGGACGTCACAACTATCCAGAACCAATTAAAGGTTCCAAATAAAAGAAACATTCTTCTGAGAACTCAGTACCAAGGTACTCAACAGAGATGGAATCCCCAGCGAAACGTCTAGTGTGACTTCTGTGGGAAGAAAGGTCACACCACAAAGGTGTGCTGGCATGCTCAGCACTGGGGTGCTGACCAGTCAGTGAGACAACCTAAACAGAAGGTCAGCTGTGACTTCTGTGGAAAGAATGGCCATACTGTCCAAGTATGTCGCCATAAAATAAAATATGATGCTTTACCTGTTGCACCTAACAAGCAAGGACCCAAAAAGAATTGGGTACCTAAAAGTAACTAGTTACAATGCAGGTAAGCCTGAGATGTGCTGAGAAGTCAAAGATGTGGTATATTGACAGCGTATGCTCGAGGCATATGACTGGTGATGAAACTCAGTTCATCATGTTTGAGCGTAAACGAGGAGGAAGCGTAAGTTTTGGAGACAACAAGAAGGGTAAGATAGTAGGGCCAAGAACCATTGGAGGTAATCCTACTATTGAATCTGTCTCCCTAGTCAGCAGACTCAAATATAACTTACTCAGCGTAGCTCAGCTATGTGACAATGGGAGAAAAGTTATATTTGATGCTACTGGATGTAAAATATACGAGGGTGAAT
This sequence comes from Euphorbia lathyris, assembly GCF_963576675.1. NCBI lineage: Eukaryota > Viridiplantae > Streptophyta > Magnoliopsida > Malpighiales > Euphorbiaceae > Euphorbia > Euphorbia lathyris. Next base: position 46,196,332 of record NC_088915.1, on the reverse strand, counting down.
CAAATGAGTTAATTTTAACTGCCCCTCGCATAGATAATGTCTTTATGCTAGACTTAGACAAAAAGTTTTCAAAAAATGTATGCTTAGTATCAAAGGAAGAAAATTCCTGGCTATGGCACAGGAGACTTGGTCATGTAAGCATGGACCTCCTGGCCAAATTAGCAAGAAAGCAATTGGTTGAGGGACTGCCTGAACTTAAATTTGAAAAAGATCAATTATGCCACGCTTGCCAAGCTGGAAAACAAACCAAACAATCTTTTCACAGCAAAAATATTGTCTCAACTAAGCGTCCGTTAGAGTTACTACACTTGGATCTCTTCGGTCCAGTCCAGCCGCTGAGTCTGGGTGGAAGAAGATTTTCCTTGGTCATTGTAGATGACTTCTCTCGGTACACTTGGGTCATCTTGCTGAGTAGCAAGGATGAGACCTTTGAGACATTTTCAAATTTGGTTAGAAAAATTGAAAATGATAAAGACCTAAAATTGGCTCACATCCGAAGTGATAATGGTGGAGAATTTAAAAACCAAAAGTTTGTTGAATTCTGTGAAGCCAGCGGCATTGACCATAATTTATCTGCTCCTAGAACACCTCAACAAAATGGGGTTGTTGAAAGGAAGAACAGAACTCTGGTTAAAATATCCACGACAATGCTGGATGAGCATAGGCTTCCAAAGTATTTTTGGGGAGAGGCTGTTAACACAGCGTGCTATATTCTTAATAGGGCTCTAGTTAGACCTATATTAAAGAAAACCCCCTATGAACTTTGGAAAGGACGAAAGCCCAATATTGGATACTTTCGTGCCTTTGGCTGTAAATGTTTTATTTTAAATACCAAAGATAGCTTAGCAAAGTTTCATTCAAAAGCTGATGAGACTATCTTTCTAGGCTACTCAACAAACAGCAAAGCATACAGAGTTTTCAATAAACGAACTCAAGTTTTAGAAGAGTCAGTACATGTTGAGTTTGACGAGACTAACCCTGCAGGTAGATACCAGCCACTGACCGAGGATGATCCACACTCAGTAACCGCTGACCAAGAACCAGCTACTGAGTCATTCACTAAAAGGCTGACCAAGAGTAAGAGTGAACCTAAGATTGTTTTCACTGACCAGTCTACTTCTGCAGAGATTGTTGAAACACAGACAGCACAAGATATAAATCTACCTAAAGAGATAAGGATTCCAAGAGGGCACTTAGAGAGTGCAATCCTTGATTCTGCTGGGAATACCCTGATGACGAGGAATCAACTCAGGAAGTACCTCAGCAATGTAGCCTTTGTCTCAGTATAGAAACCTAAGAACTTCGCTGATGCTGAGGAAGATGAATTCTGGATGAGCGCAATGCAAGAGAAACTTGACCAATTCAGAAGAAACGATGTATGGGAGCTAGTGCCACATCCAAGGAGTCAAAAGACCATTGGAACAAGATGGGTCTTCCGCAACAAACTGGATGAGCAAGGAAATGTAGTCAGGAACAAAGCAAGGCTTATAGCTCAGGGCTACAGTCAGCAAGAAGGTATTGACTACGGTGAGACCTTTGCCCCAGTGGCAAGGCTAGAAGCTATTAGGATCTTATGTGCATATGCATCTTATATGAACTTTAAATTATTCCAAATGGATGTTAAGCGTGCATTTCTTAATGGAGTTATAAACGAGGAAGTTTATGTTAATCAACCTCCAGGGTTTGAGGATCCTAAATTCCCAAACCACGTTTATAAACTCAAAAAGGCTCTGTACGGCCTCAAGCAAGCACCACGTGCTTGGTATGAGAGGCTGACCAGTTTCCTGCTGACTAGAAATTATGTCAGGGGCAAAGCTGATACAACCTTATTCATTAAGAGAAAGGGTAAAGATACCCTGTTGGCTCAAATTTATGTTGATGATATAATATTTGGTGCAACTAACGAATCAATGTGCAAGGAATTTAGCAAACAAATGCAGACTGAGTTTGAAATGTCGATGATGGGAGAACTCAACTTCTTCCTCGGACTTCAAATAAAACAAGGAAAGAATGGCATTTTCATCAGTCAAGCTAAATATGCCAAGGAGATATTAAAAAAATATGACTTGGAAAATTGCAAGCCAATATCCACTCCTATGGGCACTGACACTGTCCTCTGCGCTGACGAGAATGGTAAGTCAGTAGACAGCAAATTGTATCGAGGTATGATAGGCTCTCTACTTTACTTAACAGCCAGTAGACCGGACATTCAGTTCTCAGTATGCTACTATGCTAGATATCAATCTAACCCTAAGGAATCTCATTACATAGCTGTAAAAAGAATCCTTAGATACTTGCAAAGCTCAGTGAATGCAGGTTTATGGTATCCCAACACACATGGCTTTACACTCGTTGGATACACTGACGCTGACTATGGTCGAGACAAGCTAGAACGAAAAAGCACCTCTGGAGGATGTCATTTCTTAGGAAGCTGTCTTGTATCTTGGTTCAGCAAGAAGCAGGCGTCAGTAGCCTTGTCTACCACTGAAGCTGAGTACATAGCTGCTGGTCATTGTGTTGCTCAAGTCCTATGGATTAAGCAATAGCTTGAAGACTATGGTGTTCAAACAAAGACAATTGAGGTCAAATACGACAACAAAAGTGCAATTGATCTATCAAAGAACCCAATTCAACACAGCAGAATGAAGCATGTCAGCATAAGACATCACTTCATTAGAGACCATGTACTCAAAGGTGAGATAAAGCTGACCTACGTCGCAACGGATGAGCAGCTTGTGGATATCTTCACAAAGCCACTGGCTCGTGAACAGTTCAGCATACTGAGAGAAGCCATTGGTATGTTTAATCCTCTTCAATAATTTCCTGTTCTAAAATGAAAATTTATGCTAAGTGAATTACTATGCTGAATGATTTACACAAATGCATGCTGAGTGATTGTTATGCTGAGCACTTAACATAAAATACACATCCATACTAAGTCAATATGCCCACCGAGTAGTAAATCTTAAACTGAGAAATCATCCTTTCATATACTACTGACCACTCAGAATCCAAAACGCTTAGTATTCTAAACGTTGAGTGTTAGATCCGTTGTACTTAATGCTTAAGCACGCGAATAGCCACCTAGGATGACGTATGCGCCGAATGTGTCATAAAAGGTAGGATTTTTGTCGGTTGACAATCCCAAGGCAAAACTGACACATGGATTCGATAAGATCCACACTTCACCGCTATAAATAATGGGTAAATCCCCATTCTTTATCTTCTTTACACCTATCGAATTCTAAGGCAAAAGCTTTCTCTCTAAAAACTCTCAAAGCTTCCCAAACTTGTTCTGAAATTATGACTCAAGTTTCCGTCAACATCTCCGGTGCCGGTCACCCTAAAACTAACAAGGTCACTACGCCGAGTAAAGGAAAAACTGGGCAAGCTACCTCCTCCAAAGAAAAACCGACCAAAATCAGAACCTATACCAAGGTTTTTGATAATATCTCCGAATGGAAAGTGGACTTCTCACGATGGGTCTCCGAGTCCTTCGTGACTTCTGAGCAACCCTTCTGCGAATGGATATCGCAAAATGGATGGACCGAGCTGTTCTCCATTAGGGATCACACCTATCCTGACCTTGTAAGGGAATTCTACAAGAACCTCCAAGTCGCTGATGATAACCAGGACTGTCTGGCAACAGTAGTAAGGGGGAAAACGATTTTCATCAATCCTACCTATCTAGCAAACCTGCTGAAGTTGAAAAATGAAGGAGCAAAGCTGAGAAGATCTGGAGATCAGGACAAAACTGGGTACGTAGTCAACTTCTGTAAACCTGAAGGCCACTCAGGAGAAGTATCCAGTTCCTCTATGGGTCAACACCAAAAGATGGCTCACTATCTGCGGAGTTACTTCATCTACCCCAAGATCAATTGCACCACCTCAGCAACGAACTTCGAGCAATGCTTCATATGGCATATGCTGACATATAAGCCAATCAACATGCCAGTATTCCTCATTGCTGGCTTCCTAAGAAGTACCGGAACTCTAAGGCTGGGATCGCTCATCACCAGGATCCTCATTGATCATCAGATAGACCTAACTGATGAAGTTAAAGCTAGAGGATCTGAAATCACAGTAGCCTCACTGAGGGCTTTAAAGTTCAATCAGCCTCTGAAGAAAGGAAAACTGCTGCTGCTGATGAACAACAATCTGAGGAAACAGCTGTCCCGAAGAAAGGGAGAAGAACTAAGGCTCCAGCTTCCCGCAAGAGGAAAGCTGTTGAGACCACTTCAAAGAAGGTTGAGCCTAAGGCAAAGAAGCCTAAGTCAGTTGCTGAACCAGGTCAGGAGAAACCTAAGTCAGCTGAGAAAAGGAGCAGGCAAGATGAGCCTGAAACTGAGGCAGAACTGATGCTGACGTTCAGCCTCAAAAGAAGCAAAAGTCTTCTACACTGACTCCCATTAATGCTATCCCTACTGACATTGTTGTGCCTGGTGACTCTCACTACACACAGTGTCTAGGAACTGTAACTGAGGAACAAGAAGAAGAGGTGCACCTGGATGACCAGTTCATTGCACAAGTTGAGGAAGAACTAGATGGTGAAAGTTCAGAAGATTATGACGAAGAAGAGGCCAGCGGTCAGGATGACGCTGAGGATAATGAGGAGACAACCAGTGAGGTTGAAGCTGCTGGAGAAGAAAAAGAACATGACCAACACAATGTTGATCAAGTACATGAGCAACACAATGTTGATCAAGTACATGAGCAAGCTGACCAGCTTGATGCTGAACAAGAAGAAACTTCACCATCTCACTCAGGAGATTCTATTCAAGCTGACACTACTCCTCGCAGAAGAAGATTGGTTAAGGCAAGTCAGAAGACAGTCAGCGACATTCCTGTTCCACAACCAACTCTTCCTGACTTCGTTATTCAGAAGCCAACCCAGGACCCTTCTGCAGTAAAACTAAAATTTTTCAAACGACAACCACCTTCTACTACATCAGCATCTATCGAAAAGCAAGCCTCTGTTTCTTCCCAAAAGGAACATGCCGACTTGAATGCTTTCGCCAACTCAACAAGTCAAGTTGAGCCTATTACTGTCCATCCAATTATTGTGTTGACTCCTAACATCTCTGCCCCCGTCAGCACTGACAGTATTCGAATTTCTACTTCCCCACTCAACACATCTGCCGATCAATCAGTTCTACCAGAACCTCAAGTGCAGATTGGAACCACACTTCCAGTCATTGACCCTGTCATTCCTCTCACTCCTCTTCCATTAGGTCATACTGATGAACCAAGGCAACTTAATGAAGGTTCTCTAAGCTACATGAATGTCACTGAGTCTGGAAAATGCATCATCGACTCAGTACAGACTTTAATCAAAGACCTTCAACAAACTTCTACTCCTGCTGCTGGGTCTTCTAATGTTGAGACTACTCAGCTCTCCCAAGTAACTCAGCTTCTAAATGAAGTTAAGGGATTTAAGGACTTGCTGAGTATCATCATTACCTATCAAGCACAGCAAGCTAAGCAGGATTCCATAGCAAAGCTGGCTGAGATCCAGCTGACAACAGTTCAACACTTAAACGCTCTACAACAACAAGTTCAGACCTTGTCAGCTGCGAACACACGCTATGCAACTTCTGATGAAGTAAAGATGCTCTTTGCTCAGCTTCACACCGAGCAACTCAAAACCAATGAGCAAATGGTTTCTTATTCCCAGTGCTCCGTAGAGCAAATTGGTAAGGCTGTTCGATTGCTGAATCTGAACAAGCAAGAGATGGATACTGACGCTATGAAACAAAATGAAATGTTGTCCATCACCAGACAAACCTTCAATCACATACGTCACAGCAATGTTCAGCGTCAATACTATGACACCTACTTATTCAAAACATTCCATCAAGTCATTGCTGGAATGACCGATGCACTTATATGGATAGGCAAAGCTGAAGCCTTCACAGTTAGCATGATCAGCGATGCTGAGCTTAACATACCCACCGAGGTCTCAGATAATGGAGTGGCTATCTTTGATGGTGTCAATGAAAGCGCTGACAGACTTAAAGCGCTGTCCACAGAACTGACCAGGGCCGTCTTAACCGACAGCTTTAGGATTCCTCCTCCCGATGCTGACAAAACGGGGGAGAAAGCACAAGCGAGAACACAACATGAGTCTATTCAGTCCAAACAGAAGAAAAAGAAATAGATATAGGATAGCTCAGTATAGGCTAAGTATGTAGTCTATATGCCTGTCTTGAACTTTTGTTTGTAAACACTGACTACCTATATTAAATATCAATACTTGCATCTTCTGTTCAAACTCTGAGTTATGAATTATTTTTATACGATGTTGTGTATTATGTTATTATGTATCTTCAATTAAATCAGCTATGTTTAAAGGCTTATAAAATTTATTGATTGAACCAAATGCTGATAACATGTTTGACACTGACCTATATGTTTATAAAACATTGCCTTATAAAACTCATTGAACAACAAATTACTTAGCGCCCTCTGAATGATAAAACCTTCCGCTTTAACACTGAGTAAAATAGAATATGTTCCATGAGCTGACCTATATCTGAAAACTGACCTTAGACTTACTCGTTTAAACCTTTAAATGTTTAGAGTAAAACTAAGTCAGTAGCTCAACCCTTACGGGGGAGTTTGCTAAGTTATAATAGGTCAACTATCATGGGGGAGCTTAATACTGAGTTCCTCGCTGAATAGTTTTGCCAACATCAAAATGGGGGAGTTTGTTGAAACACCTTTCCACATGATTTTGATTTGACAAAATTGTTTAAGTATAATTAAAAACATATTCTAAACACACTAAGTTTAAATGCTTTGATTTATTCTACTAATGTGTTTGTTCAATGTTGAGTTAAATTGTTTATAAGACATAAGGATTAAAAGGCCAAAGCCCAATGCAAGAGTCAAAGCCCAAGTCAAACGGTTCAATACAACTCGGCCCGCGTTTGTCAAAACGTTGTCGTTATGGACAAAACGCAACTCAGCGGAAGAAGGATCTAGAAGACCTTCAAGGAACAACTTCAGAACGAAGCTGCTGAGTTGATTCGACAAAGCGTACAAGACAGCAGCTGGCGAGGAAAACTTCCAGACAAAGAGTTTCCACTTTGGGTAAAGTTCAGACGACACAGTATGCTGTCCAGTTGACTTTACCATAAAAAGAGAGACATTCTGCCGAGCTGACCAAAAGCTGACCGAGGACAGAAGATACTCAAATCTGATTGGCCGAGAGCTCTGAGCAAGTCAGGATGACAACGACAGGAAGCCGTTTCCCTCCAACGGTTATTTCGAAATTCGAAATGACCGATGCCTCAAGACGTCTCTATAAATAGTGCCATCAGAAGCTTCATTCATAGAAGAACTTGATCAAGCCATTACGCTGACCAAATTTCTACGTAAGTTCTGCAAGCAAAAAGCAAAGCAAATCTTACACTACATTTCATATCTTTGTGTAAAAGTCTAGAGTGATTATTCAATCATCTAAGGTGTCTTAGCAATCATTGTTTAGGATAAACACTTATCATTTCTAGAGATTAGAAAGGAGAGGCTGAGTACTTGGTTATAGTACTCAGCGAGAGATTAGGATTGAGTAGAGGTATAGAGGAAGGTACTCTTGTTATACTCAGTTGCTAAGATTGTAAAAGGTTTGAGGCTCTACCTTTAAAGAGCTCAGTAGAGGATTCGAAATCTCGGAACGTGTTCCGGGGATAGGACGTAGGCTTAGAAGAAGCCGAACCTGGATAAATTTGCTGAGTAACGTATTTCTTACCTTAAACTCCTTATATATATTGCTTGCTTAAATAACCAAAAACTGACCAAGTAAAGAGGTCAAGCTGAGTTGTGCGCATCGAACATCTGAGCTCAGGAATAGACTTAAAGTGCTATCTCCTGACTCAAGTCAAGAAACTGACCTAGTCACCAGTTGACTAAGCCAGTATCTTACTGATTACTCAGCGCCACTAATAAAATCTTTTCTCTTAAGAAAAGAAGTCTGCCCTAAGAATTAAAAAGTTTAAATAGTTCCTAACCCCCCCTGGAACTATACTTGCAACGTTATAAGGGACCAACAGGAGATTCTTATTAAGGCAGTCGCACAATCTATCCCCCAATACGTGATGAGTTGTTTTATTGTGCCGCCGTCGTTCTATAAAAATTTACAATCACTTATAAGTCGTTTCTGGTGGGGAGGTTCTGGTAACAAAAAATCTATGCATTGGCTAACCTGTTTGTCAAGCTAAAAAAGATGGAGGCATTGGGTTCTGGTGGTTTGAATCTTTTAATTTAGCTATGGTTGCTAAACAAGCTTGGAAAATCGATGTATCCCCATCTTCTCTTTATGCCCAAGTTTACAAAGCTAAATATTTCAAAAACTCGGGATTTGATAAGGCTAAATTAGGATGGAATCCAAGTTATATTTGGAGGGGGCTGATCCAAGCTCGGAAGATTATTAAGGATGGTTCTTGTTGGCGTGTAGGAAATGGGGCTAAGATTGATATCTGGAAATCGAATTGGATCCCTTATTTACCTTTGAAACATCCTTTAACAAAGCTTATAAGCTCTCCTATTAGTACTGTAAATGAGTTGATTGATTCTGATTTGGGAGGGTGGAATTTCGCTATGATCACAAAATTATTTATTCCGAATGAAGCTTCAGAAATTTTGAAAATCCCCCTGAGTCGTAGATTTCCGCCGGGCGTGTGTTATTGGCCTGATTCTCGGCTCGGTTCTTACACTGCCAAGTCTACATACTATATGATTGAAAAGAACATACGTTTGAACCTGAGTGAAGCATCTACCTCGACTACTCAGGGTTCCAATTTTGCATGGATTTGGAAACTTCGTTTACCCCTTAAAATCAAACACTTCTTGTGGAAAGAGGTCCATAATATATTGCCAACTTTCTGAAACTTGAGGCAGAGGGGGATTGAAGCTCCTAGTATTTGCCCATGGTGTAGATGGGAAGGGGAAGATCTTGTGCATATTTTTATGAAATGCAGATTGGCCAAAGAGGTTTGGCAAATTGTTCTTCCAAATGATTGGCGTTGGCAGTCTCTAAAGTGCGATTTTGATGGTGGTTTAGAGGGAATAAGGCTCAGTGGGGATTCTCAATTACTGATAAAAATAGTAACAAGTTGTTGGATGTTTTGGTTCTATAGAAATCGCCTTGTTCATAACGGTTTTGTTGGTCAAGCGGTCACCATTGCGGCTGCTGCTAAGGATTGGTTGTCTAATTGGAAAGCTATCAATGATGTTAGTAGTGATGGTGTTGATCAGCTCGGCGTTAGTAAAGGGAAATGGTCTCCACCGCCGGCTGGTCTGATTAAGATTAATGTGGATGCCTCGTGGAAACTTAATGAGTCTAGTGGCATTGGAGCTGTTATACGAGACGAATTGGGCAATGTTGTTTTGCTGGCAACTACTCTGATACACCCGAAAATCTCAATTAAAGTGGCAGAAATGTATGCGATGGTGCTGGGGCTTCCAACGACATGGGATGGTGGTTTCACTAATCTTGTTCTGGAAACGGATAATCTGGCGATTGCTAATGCTCCAAATGACAGGGGTATGGTGGATTTCAGTGGTTCGGTTATTTTTTATGATGTTAAACTGTGGCTTTCACGGTTCAGTTCCGCTCAGGTGGTTCATTGTCGAAGAATGGCTAATCTAGTTGCTCATGAGTGCACTTCGTGGGGGAAGAAACTCTTGAATCCTGTCTTGTTAATTGGTTGTGTTTCACCTTTCTTATTTCAGTTTATTTGTAACGACAAGCGCTCTCTAGTTATCGTTTAAGTGTTGTGTTGTATCTAAAAAAAGATGTAGAGTCTCCACGATTGGACAATGTCCAAATCAACCATTTTCATGGTTGGATAGTGTTTTCTTATAAGGTAAAATTGCAGAATAGTCCTTAAAATGGACCACTAAAGATGCTCTAATTTGATTCAAGTTCAATTTAATTTTTGTTATATTTTTTTTGTAATAATGATCTAATGTACAAAACTATGTAAATTTATTATCATTTATGATATACATAAAAATGTTGTAAAAATTTAATTAATTTTCTTAATAAAAAATAACCTAAAAACCATCAGGTCCCGGAGCCTTTTACGTATCCATACAAAAAAAGGCAACTTTCACCTCCTCTCTAGAGAATAGTTGATGCAAGCAGTCAATATCTGATGTCTGCCAGTTCGGGAAGCTAATGTTACACCGGAGTTGTGGTCTATTCATCACCTCTTCCGAAAACAGTTTCTCATAATAGATTACTGCCATTATCTTAAGAGTTTCTCATAATATAATTATCTCTAACGATTCTAAGTAATATTAATTTTGCTCTTATATTACTGAAAATTTGAAAATCCTGATTTGACTGTTATTTAAATGTTATATTGAACATTATAAATTTTAATTATGTCTAAAATATATAATGCGTTACAAAATTAACTACAAAAAACTTGTTAAAATTTTAATAACTAAGTTTGTTACATATAACCAATTAAAGTTGATTTGAGTGGTTAAAAATCTCAAGTGGAGAAAGAAATAGAGATAGAGAAAAAAGAGAATTAGGAATCGGAAGTAATAAAGTTTTTAGAGTTTTTACTTACAATGTAATAGAAAGAGTCTCATAGTTTTCTTCAAATGTCTTTTTAATTAGGCTAACATTGTTTTTTATCCATTTAAAATGTTAAACACATTTTTTTAATGGAGTACATGAATCGCCAGAATCGATGTATTCGTTCGATTCAGGGCCGGTCCTGAGAATTTATGGACCCTAGGCGGAATAATAAATAAAGGCCTCTTTAATGTTTACGTAAAAAAATTTAAAATATATTTCAATACATAATAAATAGAAAAGTATTTCATTAATTCCTTATTTTATCTTCATATTAAATCTATTTAGTAAAAAATTAAATCAATTTCCACGTGTATATATCACGTGTCAAAAATCGTGTCATTTTGAAAAAAAAAAAAAAACAAATCGATTAATTTTTCATCCAAAATGTGTTAAATGACATTTATGGAAATACTTTAACGAGAAAATGTTACCAAATGGTATAATAAAATTTTGCATATCACAGAGCCCAAATAAGAGTTTTAATTCTTAAATTAACCTTAAATCTATATTAAAAAAATCAATTAAACCCATTTTAATTTTAAAATATTAATTATTTTGACTCTTTAAGACCTAAATAATTTTTAAGGGTTTTTACATGAATAACACAATTGGTTACAAAATTATAATTAAATCATATAAACAAAATTATTGTTCAATATGTTATTATTTTTCATATATAAGAAAAAAATATGATTTTTATACTCTAATTCGAAAAAAAATTAGACCCTAATTCATAAATTTCAAAGCTTAGTAAATATATTCTTTTTTTTACCAGAAACTAGAGAATCAAATAGATGACGGACTCGCGTCCGTTTCAATAATGTTTACAAGCCATTCCGGCACAACAGTTGAAAAGAAATCGTTAGCATTGGAACAGGCAAGCCTAGCTACCAAATGAGCTGCACTATTCGCTAAACGAGGAATAAAAGCTAATTTAAAAAGTGGGTTGGATCCTAACAACACTCGACAATCATGTATAATCATTCTGAATTTGGATATATCATGTTTATCCGCTAGAATGGCATCGACCACAAGTTTGGCATCATACTCGAACTCAATAGATGTATAACCCAAATTAACAAGCCATAGCATACTCGTTCGAATAGCAAGAGCTTCAATAATGCTAGGTTCTTTAATACCTAGGATGAGACTGCTGCCGCATAGTAAGAAAGTACCATTTTCATCTCTGATTACCGCGCCCATGCCGCTTCCATTTCTGCACCGGAACCGATTGCCTCATGGATCTGATGGTGCGTTGCTGATCAGGAACGGGACCGAGTGCCGACGGTTGTACGCTGTGGAGGCCGTGTTGCCGCTGCCCCTCCATGCTTTGCTGAGGTGCCGCTACTGGTTGTCTGGGTGGGTCTCGTTGTAAGCCTTAATCTTAAAATATATTCATAATAATAATTTTATTTTATTAGTTTGATTAAATTTAAAACATTTCTATAATATATTTTTTTGGAAATTTTTTTTTTGCCTTTAGGGGGAGTCGAACCTAAGTTCCTTCCATTGACAACCATGTTCTAAACCGCTAGGACATTTGCTAACTTTTGATTAAGTTGTGTTTTACTTTTTATATACCTACATATATGTATGTAATAAAAAAAATTTGGGTCCCCTAACAGCCATGGGCCCTAGGCCAGCGCACTCCTGACCTAGGCCCTGGTTCGATTCACCACCGATTCGGGCGTTATGTCTGATTCATGTGCACTTTTTTTCCTTTTTAGAATTTTTTTTATTGTTTTCTCAATTTTCCGGTTTTACAATTTTTATTTTTTCAATTTAAAAAAATATCATATTATTAATAATCACATTTTTTAAAAATTTAAATAAGACAAATAAAAGACAAAGTGAGAATATAGAGAATTATATAGGTTGAGTGGGTTAGACGGGTTATTAGATGGGTTATGATAAACATTAAAAATAAGATTTATAACCCATTCAACCCTTCTAACCCACTTAATTCTACCTTTTATGGGTTAGATGGGTTGAAATTTGGTGGGTTATAATAACCCAACCAATTTTGAACATGCCTAGTTTTTTGGGTTCTTCAGATTCTACAGCCCTACTATCTTGAGGCTTACTTTTCTTACTAGATCCCCTACCCTTACCACGAGAAGGCGCCACTCTAACCATTGTTAAAGAAGAAAAATAGAAATTAAAAGAATCAAACATGAGAATAGATATTCCTAAGGAGTAGCTATCTATTCTCTCATATTCTATTGAGGATTTTTTTTGTTTTGCAAACGCAATGTTGTGGTTTGTAAAAGAGATGGCCTCCGCTCGATGACAGCCGCCGCATGACCTAACCCAGATATGGCTCCTTCCGTGCCGGCCTCCGGCGAATCGGCATCCTTTGCGATTGCCCACCTCTTCGAGAAAACCTCTTTTAGCAAATTCTCCACAGCAAGTTTACCACGGGCGATTCCGAAGCCTTCTTTTGTTGAAATTTTAAAGTCTTCCACACCTTCAACTTCGATTCCTGCGCCGTTGATTGATACGATGATTCCCACGCAATCTACACCGCTGGTCTCGGAAGAAGGAGGCTTTAAGGCTGTCAGAATTCCTCAACTAATCTACGAGGAGAGAATCAAAGCTGTTCAGCACTCGGTTATTGGACGGGTAACGCTCAGCAAATGTGAGAAACCATGGAGGCATGCTGAGCTTAAGCAAAAGCTGAACCAGATATGGAATCGCAACTTTGACTGGAAAATGATTTCTCTCGGGAAAGGATTTTATCAGATTGTAATGCCTGACGAGAGAGCTCTTCAATCCATCTGGGGTCAGGGCGCTATTTCTCTTAAACCAGGCATCATCAAATTTTCACCTTGGTCTCCTGGCTTCAACCCAGACCTCCACAAATCCACGTCTGCGCAAGTCTGGGTAAGATTCTATAACCTGCCTTGGGAATTCTGGGATACTAGAATCATTGTTAGCATTGCTAGAGCGGTTGGAGTTCCGCTTAGATTTGATAATAACACAGTCAATGGTGAATTTGGGCACTATGCAAGAGTGCTAATTGATGTTGAATTGAATGGGAATATTCAAGATAGGATACGAATTGACACAGATAATAAAAAACAATGGGTTTTCTTGGAATATGAGAATCTTCCCATGCTCTGCGGCACTTGCTCTGCCATCGGGCATTCTTCAGCCAATTTTCGCAGGAACGCTTCTGATTATAAACCACAGGCAGAGGCGAACAAGTAGCATAAACCGAAAAGTATGATATGGCAAAAAAGGCAGCAGCGGGCTGATGCGATCAGCAATGAGAAAAAGGACGAAGAGGTGAAAGCTTTGAATCAAGAAGGGAGCTCAATCGAAACAAGTAAAGAAGCTGAAGCTAATTTACAATTGGTGCTGCACTCCTCTGAGATGAATGAGTCTGCGACTGGTACTGCTTGGGCAGATTGCAGTGATGATGACAGAAGGTATGCGTCGGACACTGAAGGCCTCGATGTTACCCTACCGGCAGGCCTCCCAAAAGAGATAAACTTTCTCTCTAAATCCTCCGAATGGACGAAGCACATGTTTAGATCTCACAACAGAGAGTTATGTATACGGAAGGAATACGCGGCTGAGGGCAGTGATTGGATAACATCTCGTAAGAAGAAAGCTAAGGGTAAAGCCACTGATTCGCGATTGACAGGGTGTGTCCGGACTCCTATCAATAACATATGAATATCATGTATTAGAATTGCAGGGGTGTCTTGAACCCGGGAACCCAGAGAGCTCTTAAGCTGATGTGCAGAACAAATCACCCTGATCTTCTGTGTCTTTCTGAGCCCATGGTAGAAATTAATAGAATTCCTGACATGTTCTGGGAGTCAATTGGTCTGCAGTTAGTTGTGCATAATGATATCAACTCGATATGGATTTTCTGTAAAATCGGCAGCAGGAACCGTTGCACTACTCTTGTCAACCATGATCAACATATCTCTATAAGGTACTGTGTTAACCTTGCTAATTTTCAAATTTCCTTTGTCTACGGACATAACAATGCTGGTAGGAGACGAATTCTTTGGGAGTCTCTTCTCTCAGTTGATGATTGTGATAAAAAGCTTGTTCTGGGGGATTTTAATGCTATCACTGGAGCCCATGAGAAAACCGGCAGAAGCCCGCCTGAGAGCAGCTATCGAGATTTCAGGGAATTTATTCGTGATGGAGAGCTAAATGAGGTTGAAAGCACTGGCTTACAATTTACATGGTCAAACGGAAGAAGAGGCGCCGATCATGTTGAATGTAAATTAGACAGGGCCCTGGTAAATGATAGTTTTATTGACAGTTAGGACAGAATGAGCTATTCAGTTCTTCCTCGCAGCAAATCAGATCACAGCCTGATCATCCTCTCTTGTGCTTCGGGAAACAATAGAAAAAGCAGATTTTGCTTTCTCTCGATGTGGATTACTCATCCCTCTCTTCATAGACTTGTGTCTGATCATTGGGCTTCCTGTGATATTTCCCTTCCTCTTGCTCAGTTGCTCTGCCACAAGCTTAAGACTCTCAGGCCTAAGCTTCGGACATGGAACAAGGAAGTTTTTGGTTTGCTGGACAGCAATATTAATTCTGCTCTGATTAAGCTTGAAGATATCCAAAGGATAATTTCTAGAGAGGGCCTCAGTGATGATAGATTCTCTCAGGAGCTTGAAGCTCAACAAGACCTGGAACTTCAGCTGCACAAGCAAGAGATTCTATTACGGGAAAAAGTAAAGAAAAATGGATTGCTGTTGGGGACCGTAATTCCAATTTCTTTCACAAATCTGCCAAAATTAGAAAGGTGCAGTCCTCGATTGACAACCTCATGATTGACAACACGATTGTCAGGGATGAACATGTCATTGCTCAACATGTGGTCAATTACTATGAATCGCTTTTCACGGGCAGCCTCCGGCACGCCGATTATGGTAATATCAGCTCTGTCATTCTTATTAGCATGTTAGAATCTGATAATGACCTCCTAACTCAGCGTCCAACTAATGAAGAGATCCGTAAAGCTGTTTTTAACATGAGTAGGGACAGCTCGCCTGGTCCCGACGGGTTTGGTGGCATCTTTTACCAGCACTTTTGGGATATTATCAGTCATGATGTTTGTCACATGGGTTTCAGCTTTTTTGATTCTGGCTACATGCTGCCTGGGCTAAATTCGAGCATCATTGCGTTAATTCCCAAGGTTGAAGGAGCAAATGAGATTCAGCATTTCAAGCCTGTGGCTATGGGAAACTTTAGCTATAAGATTATATCGAAGATTATCTCGGACAGGCTTGCCCCTATTGCTTCAAGAATTATTTCTAACAACCAATTTGGTTTCATAGCAGGTAGGAGCATTCACCACTGCATTGCGGCAGCTTCTGAGGGGGTCAATATGCTTAAAAAGAAATGTTTTGGAGGCAACATGGCTCTGAAAATTGATATCAGAAAGGCATTTGACACACTTGACTGGAACTTCTTGCTAGAGGTCCTTGAGTCATTTGGCTTCTCTCTATAATTTAGAGGCTGGATTCTAGAAATTCTAAGATCTGCTAGGATTTCAATTGCTCTTGGGGGGTGGAATCTGTTGAAACACCTTTCCACATAAATTTTGATTTGACAAAATTGTTTAAGTATAATTAAAATACATATTCTAAACACACTAAGTTTAAATGCTTTGATTTATTCTACTAAAGTGTTTGTTCAATGTTGAGTTAAAATTGTTTATAAGTCACAAGAATCAAAAGGCCCAAGCCCAATACGGAAGTCAAGGCCCAAGTCAAACAACTCAGTACAACTCGACCCGCGTGTGTCAAGACGTTGCCGTTTTAAACAAAACGCAACTCAGCAAAAGGAAGGATCTAGAAGACCTTTGGGAACAACTTCAAGATGAAGCTGCTGAGTAGTCTCGCAAAGCGTACAAGACAGCAGCTGGCAAAGGAAAACTTCCAGACAAAGTATTTCCCCTTTGGGTAAAGTTCAGATGACACAGTATGCTGTCCAGCTGACTTTACCATAAAAGGAGAGACAGTCTGCTGAGCTGACCGAGGACAGAAGATACACAATTCTGATTGGCCGAGAGCTCTGAGCAAGTCAGGATGACAACGACATGTAGCCGTTTCCCTCCAACGGTTATTTCAAAATTCGAAATGACCGATGCCCAAACGTCTCTATAAATAGTGCCATCAGAAGCTTCACTCTATACAGAACTTGATCAAGCCATTACGCTGACCAAATTTCTACACAAGTTCTGCAAGCAAAGAAGCAAAGCAAAACTTACACTACAATTCTTATATCTGTGTAAAAGTCTAGAGTGATTGTTTCAATCGTCTAAAGTGTCTTAGCAAATCTTTGTATAGGACAAAACACTTATCATTTCTAGAGATAGAAAGGAGAGGCTGAGTACTCGGTTTTAGTACTCAGCGAGAGATTAGGATTGAGTAGAGGTATAGAGGAAGGTACTCTTGTCATACTCAGTTGCTAAGATTGTAAAAGGTTTGAGGCTCTACCTTTAAAGAGCTCAGTAGAGGATTCGAAATCTCGGAACGTGTTCCGGGGACAGGACGTAGGCTTAGAAGAAGCCGAACCTGGATAAATCTGCTGAGTGAAGTATTTCTTACCTTTAACTCCTTATATATATTGCTTGCTTAAAATAACCAAAAACTGACCAAGTAAAGAGGTCAAGTTGAGTTGTGCGCGTTGAACGTCTGAGCTCAGGAATAGACTCTAAGTGCTATCTCCTGACTCAAACTAAGAAACTGACCTAGTCACCAGTTGACTAAGCCAGTATCTTACTGTTTACTCAGCGCCGCTGTTAAAACCTTTTTCCTTAGAAAAAGAAGTCTGCCCTAATTGCAAAAAAGTTTAAATAGTTCCTAACCCCCCCCTTGGAACTATACTTGCAACCTTACAAGGGACCAACAAGTGGTATCAGAGCTTAAAAGCTCACTGTAAAAGGTCTAACAACCTTGAGCTGATCCCTACCATGGGCGAAAACAGCACTCGGTTTCTCCCTGGAAACGAAACAACTCAGATACTGCCTGAGGGGATGTCCATTACTAGGCCTCCCCTATTCTTCGGGTCAAACTATACCTTCTGGAAGAATAGGATGAAAAATTTCATTCAGGCTACAAACATGAGTGCTTGGCTATCTATAGTCCAAGGCCCATTTGTACCTGTCGAAGTTGTGGCTGGCCTAACAGTTGTAAAAGCTGAGGCCAAATGGACAGAGGATGATCTTAAGAAGCTTCAAAATCACGCTTCGGCTATCAATATGCTTCACTGTGCGCTCGATGCTGCAGAATATAATAAAATCTCAGGTTGTGAGTCGGCACAAGAGATCTGGAAAAAGCTGGAAGTCACCTACGAGGGAACCAATAAAGTAAAGGAGTCCAAGGTGAATCAGCAGATGAGACTGTACGAGATGTTCGAGATGAACAATGATGAGGTAATTTCAGACATGAATGCAAGGTTTACCAACATCATTAATGAGCTCAAGAGATTTGGGAAAATCTTCACTGAGGAAGAACAAGTCAAAAAGATACTCAGGAGTCTTCCTAAAGACTGGCAAGCAAAGAAGACAGCAGTTGAGGAAGCTCAGGATTTAACCACCTACAAATATGACGAACTCATCGGTTCATTGCTGACCCATGAGATATCCATGAAAAACTTTGAGGTGAAGGAAAAATTTGAAGACAAGAAGCAGAAATCCTTTGTCATGAAAGCTGACTCCACTGACGGGAGCTCAACTGATGATGAGGAGATGGCTATGTTCACAAGGAAGATGAAAAGGCTATTCAGGAAAAATGACAAATACTCAAAGAAGCCTTACAGAAAGTTTGATAAGTATAAAGCTGACTCAAGCGACAGCAAATACAAAAAGGACAGCTCAAATCCAATTACATGCTTTGAGTGCCATCAAACTGGCCATATTAAGTCAAAATGCCCCACACTGAGGAAAGACAAGAAGAGTGGGAAGAAGACAATGGTGGCTACTTGGAGCGACAGTGATGAGTCTTCATCTATAGAAACTGAGGCCACCAAGTCAGCGAAGATATGCTTCATGGCTGACGAACTTGCTGAGCCATGCGTCTCTGAGCATGCTGACCTATCAGATGATGAGGAGCAATCAAATGAGGTAATTTCTCTTCCCCAGCTCAGAAACGATATGGTTAATGCCCTGAGTGATCTCTATACACTTGTCAAGAAGTGTAATAAGAAAGTTAGAGCACTCAACAGGCGCTGTGACGAAGTGGAAGAGGTCAAACTGAGTGACCTCAGATTCCTTCTTCAGGAAAATTCAACTCTGCATGATAACATGAAGATCATACATGAGTCTGTCTCTGAAGTCCAGTCAGTTTCAAAGAAACAGAGAAAGGACGTCACAACTATCCAGAACCAACTAAAGGTTCCAAATAAAAGAAACAGTCCTCTGAGAACTCAGTACCAAGGTACTCAGCAGAGATGGAATCCCCAGCGCAAAGTCCAGTGTGACTTTTGTGGGAAGTTAGGACACACCACTAAGGTGTGCTGGCACGCTCAGCATTGGGGTGCTGACAAGTCAGTGAAACATCCTAAACAGAAGGTCAGTTGTGACTTCTGTGGAAAGAATGGCCATATTGTCCATGTATGTCGCCATAAAATAAAATATGATGCTTTACCTGTTGCACCTAACAAGCAAGGACCCAAAAAGAATTAGGTACTTAAAAGTAACTAGTTACAATGGAGGTAAGCCTGAGATGTGCCGAGAAGTCAAAGATGTGGTATATTGACAGCGCATGCTCAAGGCATATGATGGGTGATGAAACTCAGTTCATAACGTTTGAGCGTAAACGAGGATGAAGGGTAAGTTTTGGAGACAACAAGAAGGGTAAGATAGTAGGGTCAGGAACCATCGGAGGTAATCCTACTATTGAATCTGTCTCCCTAGTCAGCGGACTCAAATATAACTTACTCAGCGTAGCTCAGCTATGTGACAATGGGAGAAAAGTTATATTTGATGCTACTGGATGTAAAATATACGAGGGTAAAACAAATGAGTTAATATTAACTGCCCCTCGAATAGATAATGTCTTTATGCTAGACTTAGAGAAAAAGTTTTCAAAAACTGTGTGCTTAGTATCAAAGGAAGAAAATTCCTGGCTGTGGCACAGGAGACTTGGTCATGTAAGCATGGACCTCCTGGCCAAACTAGCAAGAAAGCAATTGGTTGAGGGACTGCCTGAACTTAAATTTGAAAAAGATAAATTATGCCACGCTTGCCAAGCTGGAAAACAAACCAAACTATCTTTTCACAGCAAAAATATTGTCTCAACTAAACGTCCGTTAGAGTTGCTACACTTGGATCTCTTTGGTCCAGTCCAGCCGCTGAGTCTGGGTGGAAGAAGATTTTCCTTGGTCATTGTAGATGACTTCTCTCGGTATACGTGGGTTATCTTGCTGACCAGCAAGGATGAGACCTTTGAGACATTTTCAAATTTGGTTAGAAAAATTGAAAATGAAAAAGACCTAAAATTAGCTCACATTCGTAGTGATAACGGTGGAGAATTCAAAAACCAAAAGTTTGTTGAATTCTTTGAAGCCAGCGGCATTGACCACAATTTTTCTGCTCCTAGAACACCTCAGCAAAATGGGGTTGTAGAAAGGAAGAACAGAACTCTGGTTGAAATATCCAGGACAATGCTGGATGAGCATAGGCTTCCAAAGTACTTTTGGGGAGAGGCTGTTAACACAGCATGCTATATTCTTAATAAGGCTCTAGTTAGACCTATATTAAAGAAAACCCCCTATGAACTTTGGAAAGGACGAAAGCCCAATATTGGATACTTTCGTGCCTTTGGCTGTAGATGTTTTATCTTAAATACCAAAGATAGCTTAGCAAAGTTTGATTCAAAAGCTGATGAGGCTATCTTTTTGGGCTACTCAACAAACAGCAAAGCATACAGAGTTTTTAATAAACGAACTCAAGTTTTAGAAGAGTCAGTACATGTAGAGTTCGACGAAACTGACCCTGCAGGTAGATACCAGCCGCTGACCGAAGATGATCCACACTCAGTAACCACCGCTGACCAAGAACCAGCTACTGAGTCATTCACAAAAAGGCTGACCAAGAGTAAGAGTGAACCTAAGATTACTTTTACTGACCCATCTACTTCTGCAGAGATTGTTGAAACAGAAACAACACAAGACATGAATCTACCTAAAGAGATAAGGATCCCAAGAGGGCACTCAGAGAGTGCGATCCTTGATTCTGCTGGGAATACCCTGATGATGAGGAATCAACTCAGGAAGTACCTCAGCAATGTTGCCTTCGTCTCAGTACAAGAACCGAAGAATTTCGCTGAAGCTGAGTACGATGAATTCTGGATGATCGCAATGCAAGAGGAGCTCGATCAATTTAGAAGAAACGATGTATGGGAGTTAGTGCCTCATCCAAAGAGTCAAAAGACCATCGGAACAAGATGGGTCTTCAGGAACAAGATGGATGAACAAGGAAACGTAGTCAGGAACAAAGCAAGGCTTGTAGCTCAGGGCTACAGTCAGCAAGAAGGTATTGACTATGGTGAGACCTTTGCCCCAGTGGCAAGGCTAGAGGCAATTAGAATTCTATGTGCATATGCATCTTACATGAACTTTAAATTATTCCAAATGGATGTCAAAAGTGCATTTCTTAATGGAGTTATAAACGAGGAGGTTTATGTAAATCAACCTCTAGGTTTTGAGGACCCTAAGTTCCCAAACCATGTTTACAAACTCAAAAAGGCTCTGTATGGCCTCAAGCAAGCACCACGTGCTTGGTATGAGAGGCTGACCAGTTTCCTGCTGACTAGAAATTACGTCAGGGGCAAAGCTGATACAACCTTATTCATTAAGAGAAAGGGTAAAGATACCCTGCTGGCCCAAATTTATGTTGATGATATAATATTTGGTGCAACTAACGAATCAATGTACAAGGAGTTTAGCAAACAAATGCAGACTGAGTTTGAAATGTCCATGATGGGAGAACTCAACTTCTTCCTCGGTCTTCAAATTAAACAAGGAAAGAATGGCATCTTCATCAGTCAAGCAAAATATGCCAAAGAGATATTAAAGAAATATGACTTGGAAAATTGCAAGCCAATATCCACTCCTATGGGCACTGACACTGTCCTCTGTGCTGACGAGAATGGTAAGTCAGTAGACAGCAAATTATATCGAGGTATGATAGGCTCTCTACTTTACTTAACAGCCAGTAGACCGGACATTCAGTTTTCAGTATGCTACTGTGCTAGATATCAATCTAACCCTAAGGAATCTCATTACATTGCTGTGAAAAGAATCCTTAGATATTTGCAAAGCTCAGTGAACGCAGGTTTATGGTATCCAAATACTCATGATTTTACACTCATCGGATACACTGACGCTGACTATGGACGGGATAAGCTGGAACGTAAAAGCACCTCTGGAGGATGTCACTTCTTAGGAAGCTGTCTTGTATCCTGGTTCAGCAAAAAGCAGGCGTCAGTAGCCTTGTCTACCACTGAAGCTGAGTACATTGCTGCTGGTCATTGTGTTGCTCAAGTCCTATGGATTAAGCAACAGCTTGAAGACTATGGTGTTCAAACGAAGACAATTGAAGTCAAATGTGACAACAAAAGTGCAATTGATCTTTAAAAGAACCCAATTCAACACAGCAGAATGAAGCATGTCAGCATCAGACATCACTTCATTAGAGACCATGTACTCAAGGGTGAGATCAAGCTGACCTTTGTCCCAACGGATGAACAACTTGCGGATATCTTCACGAAGCCACTGGCCCGTGAGCAGTTCAGCATACTGAGAGAAGCTATTGGTATGTTCAATCCTCTTCTGTAAATTCCTGAACTAAATGAATACGCATGCTGAGTGAATTACTATGCTAAATGATTATCTTTGCTGTGTACTCATTGAAATTTATTAAACAGCAAATACTGAGTAAACTTGCATACTGAGTAAGTTAGTTTTAAACTTAGAAATCATCCGTAAATGCAATATTGACCACTCAGAATATCAAACGCTTGACATTCTAAACGCTGAGTGTTAGATCCGTTAGCATAAATGCAATAGCACGCGTATAGCCCTAGGATGACGTATTCGCCGTATGTGTCATAAATGCCAGGATCTTTGTCGGTACACAATCCCAAGGCAAAACTGACACATGGATTCGATTAAATCCACACCGCTCATTCCATCTATAAATAATGGGTAATTCCCCATTTTTTATTCTTTATGCTTAATCAAATTCTAAGGCAAAGAAACTCTTTCTCTCTCAAAATCCTTCTAAACCTTCTCCATCCTCGAAAATGACTAAGGTGTCCTACAATATCTCCGGTGCCGGCCACCAAAAGACTAGCTCCGATGAACCTACTGGAAATCCTCCTACGCCGAGCAAAGGAAAAGCTGGCCAAACCTCTGGTCAGGGAAAACCCGTAAAGGTCAGGACCTACTCCAAGGTTTTTGAGAATGTCCGCGAATGGAAAGTTGAGCCCTCAAGATGGGTCTCTGAAAACTTTGTGCAAAATGAACAACCGTTCTGCGAGTGGATTTCACAGAATGGATGGACTGGGCTGTTTTTGGTTAGAGATGAAACCTATCCTGACCTGGTGAGGGAGTTTTACCACAACCTCAAAGTTGCAAATGACAACACTGACTACCTGTGCACAGTGGTGAAAGACAAAACCATCTTCATCAACCCTCTCTACATAGGAAATCTTCTCAAGCTAAAAACTGAGGGAGCAAGGCTGAGAAGATCAGGAGATCAGGATAAAACTGAGTATGAACACAACTTCTTCAAACCTGAGGGTCACTCAGGAGAAGTCTCAGCTTCATCAATGGGTCAGCACCAGAAAATGGCTCATTATTTGCTGACCTACTTCATCTACCCAAAGATCAACTGCACCACATCAGCAACAAATTTCGAGCAGTGCTTTATATGGCATATGCTGACGTACACTCCCATCAACATGCCGGTCTTTCTCGTTGCTGGTTTCCTTCGAAGCACTGGCACGATGCGGCTTGGATCACTCATCACCAGAATCCTCATTGACCATAAGGTTGATCTTGAAGGTGAGGAGAAGACTCGAGGAACTGAGATCACAGCAGCCTCGCTGAGAGCTCTAAAATTTGGACAACCTTTGAAGAAAGGAAAAGTTACTGCTGTTGCTGGCCAAGCTGAAGAAACTGCTGAGCCTAAGAAAGGAAGAAGGACTAAGGCCCCAGCTTCCCGCAAAAGAAAAATTGCTGAGACTCCTTCCCAAAACGTTGAGTCTCCAGCAAAAAGACAGAAGTCAGCTGATAAGTCAGCTCAGAAACGAAGCAGGCAAGGTGAGCCTGGAACTGAGGAAGCTGCTGAGCAACCTCAGAAGAAGCAAAAACCTTCTACACTGACTCCACTGAACGCTATACCTACAGACTTCGTTGTACCGGGTGACTCTCACTTTACCCAGTGTCAAGGTACAGAAGCTGAGCATGACGAACATGAGGTACAACTGGATGACCACTTCATCTCTCAAGTTGAGGAAGAACTTGATGGTGATAGTACTGAGTCAGAAGAAGAAGAAGAAGAAGCCAGCGGTCAGGATGACGCTGAGGACTCTGAGGAAACAGCCAGTGAGAATGAGGTTGAGCATGCCGATACTGAGTTGGCTGCTGGAGTTAAGCAAGTACTCGACCAACACACTGTTGATCCAGCTGAAGAGCAAGCTGACCAGCCTCATACTGAGCAACAAGAATCTTCCCCTTCTTAATCAGGAGAACCTGATCATACTGTCACTCCACCTCGTAGAAGGCGAAAGTTGGTCAAGGCCAGTGAGAAGCTAGTCAGTGAACCTCCTGTGCAACCACCAACTCTTCCTGACTTTGTCCTCTCAAAGACAACTAAGGACCCTTCTACCGTCAAACTCAAGTTTTTCAAACGCCAATCAACCTCCACTACATTGGCGCCATTAGAAAAGCAAGCCTCTGTTTCTTCTCAACAGGAACATGTCGACCCTAATGCTTCTGCAACTTCAACCAGTCAGGTTGAGCCGTCTACTGTTCATGCTATTTCCTCAAGCACGGTGCTGACTCCACACACCTCTGCCGTCAGCACAGACAGTATTCGTATTACCACTTCTCCAACTCAACTCTCTGCCGATCAATCAACTATCCCACAAACATAAGTGCAGATTGGTTCATCACTTCCAGTCACTGACCTAGTAACTCCTTTCACTCCTCTTCCTTCCGGTCACACTGATGCCCCTGAAGGATCACAAAGCTATCTGAATGCCACTGAGTCCGGCAAAAAGATCATTGACTCGGTGCACGCATTAATCAGAGACCTTCAACACTCCACTCCTCCTGCTGCTGGCTCTTCAATTCTTGAGACCTCCTAGCTTTCCCAAGTCACTCAGCTTCTCAACGAAGTTAAGGGACTCAAGGATCTGCTGAACGTCGTCATATCTTTCCAAGCACAGCAAGCTAAGTAGGATTCAATTGCCAAGCTGGCTGAGATCCAGCTGACAACCGTGCAACACTTGAACTCTCTCCACCAACAAGTCCAGAACTTGTCAGCTGCGCATCCTGACTATGCCACTTCATCTGAAATCAAGATGCTCTTTGCTTAGCTTCATACTGAGCAACTTAAGACCAACGAGCAAATGGTTTCATACAGTCAGTGCTCGGTAGAGCAAATTGGTGAGGCTATACGGTTGCTCAATCTGAATAAGCAAGAGATGGATACTGACGCAATGAAGCAGAATGAGATGCTGACTCTCGCACAACAAACTTTCAACCACATTCGTCATAACAACATTCAACGTCAGTATTACGACACAGCTCTCTTAAAGAATTTTCACCAAATCTTTGCTGGCATTACTGAAGCTCTTATCTGGCAAGGCAAAGCTCAAGCGTTTAGCGTCAATATGCTTAGTGCTGCTGATCTCAAAGTACCCGAAGAGGTATCAGCTGATGGAGTTGCCATCTTTGATGGCGTAAATGAAAGCGCTGAGAAACTTAAGGAGCTGTCCCAAGAACTGACTCGAGCTGTCTTAACTGATGCTTTCAGACTCCCTGAAGTTGACAAAACGGGAGAGAAAGAACAAGCAGCTAGAGCTCAGCATGAGCGAAGTCAGTCGCAACACAAGAAAAAGAAATAGATAGGCTAGCTCAGTATAGACTAAGTCAAATATAATCTTTATGCCTTATCTATAAGTTTTTGCTATGTAAACACTGACTTCCATCAATATATCATATCTGCATCTTTTATTCAAACTCCTGAGTTATGATATATGTTAATACATGTTACTGTGTACTGAGTCATTACGTATCTTCAATTAAATCAGCTTTTATACTTATAAATTTTATTGACTGAATCAAATGTTGATAACATGTTCGACATTGTCCTATGTTCTTATAAAACATTGTTTGTTAAGAATCCATTGAACAATAAATTACTCAGCGCGCTCTATATGATTAAACCTTCCGCTAAATACTGAGTAAAATAGAATATGTTGATTTAGCTGACCAATCTAAAAACTGACTTTAGACTTACTCAATTAAACCTTAAATGTTTAGAGTAAAACTAAGTCAGTAACTCAACCCTTACGGGGGAGTTTGCCAAGTTATAAAAGGTCAACTATCATGGGGGAGCTCATACTGAGTTCCTTGCTGAATAGTTTTGCCAACATCAAAATGGGGGAGTTTGTTGAAACACCCTTCCACATAAATTTTGATTTGACAAAATTGTTTAAGTATAATTAAAATACATATTCTAAACACACTAAGTTTAAATGCTTTGATTTATTCTACTAATGTGTTTGTTCAATGTTGAGTTAAAATTGTTTATAAGTCACAAGAATCAAAAGGCCCAAGCCCAATACGGAAGTCAAGGCCCAAGCCAAACAGCTCAGTACAACTCGGCCCGCGTGTGTCAAGACGTTGCCGTTTTGAACAAAACGCAACTCAGCAAAAGGAAGGATCTAGAAGACCTTCGGGAACAACTTCAAGATGAAGCTGCTGAGTAGTCTCGACAAAGCGTACAAGACAGCAGCTGGCAAAGGAAAACTTCCAGACAAAGTATTTCCCCTTTGGGTAAAGTTCAGACGACACAGTATGCTGTCCAGTTGACTTTACCATAAAAGGAGAGACAGTCTGCTGAGCTGACCGAGGACAAAAGATACACAATTCTGATTGGCCGAGAGCTCTGAGCAAGTCAGGATGACAACGACATGTAGCCGTTTCCCTCCAACGGTTATTTCAAAATTCGAAATGACCGATGCCCAGACGTCTCTATAAATAGTGCCATCAGAAGCTTCACTCTATACAGAACTTGATCAAGCCATTACGCTGACCAAATTTCTACACAAGTTCTGCAAGCAAAGAAGCAAAGCAAATCTTACACTACAATTCTTATATCTGTGTAAAAGTCTAGAGTGATTGTTTCAATCGTCTAAAGTGTCTTAGCAAATCTTTGTATAGGACAAAACACTTATCATTTCTAGAGATAGAAAGGAGAGGCTGAGTACTCGGTTTTAGTACTCAGCGAGAGATTAGGATTGAGTAGAGGTATAGAGGAAGGTACTCTTGTCATACTCAGTTGCTAAGATTGTAAAAGGTTTGAGGCTCTACCTTTAAAGAGCTCAGTAGAGGATTCGAAATCTCGGAACGTGTTCCGGGGACAGGACGTAGGCTTAGAAGAAGTCGAACCTGGATAAATCTGCTGAGTGAAGTATTTCTTACCTTTAACTCCTTATATATATTGCTTGCTTAAAATAACCAAAAACTGACCAAGTAAAGAGGTCAAGTTGAGTTGTGCGCGTTGAACGTCTGAGCTCAGGAATAGACTCTAAGTGCTATCTCCTGGCTCAAACTAAGAAACTGACCTAGTCACCAGTTGACTAAGCCAGTATCTTACTGTTTACTCAGCGCCACTGTTAAAAACTTTTTCCTTAGAAAAAGAAGTCTGCCCTAATTGCAAAAAAGTTTAAATAGTTCCTAACCCCCCCTTGGAACTATACTTGCAACCTTACAAGGGACCAATAGAATCAAGGGCTTTTTTAGTTGTTCCTGTGGAGTCAGACAGGGGGATCCGCTCTCTTCCACGCTGTTTGGGCTTGCCGAGGATTTTCTAGGAAGATGGATATCAAAATTGGTTGACGAAGGCAGATTGGACCCCATGAGATACACCAGCAGAACTGCTTTCCCTTCACACCTTTTGTATGCTGATGATATGATGATTTTTGTCCGAGCTTCAGCGAAAAATATGAAATGCATTCAGGATATCTTCGGCATGTATGAATCCTATTCAGGTCAAGCTGTCAATTGGAGCAAATCACAGGCCTTATTTGGCAATTCTATTCATGATCTGCGCAGAACCCGACTAACTGAGATTCTTGGTATCGCTCAGGCTGAACTCCTTTTCAACTATTTAGGTGTTCCGCTGTTTCAAGGGGCCCCTAGAGCTAGATTCTTGAACCCATTGGTCGATAAATTCCTGAACAAATTCAGCCTATGGCATGGGCAGACGCTTTCTTTTGCAGGGAGACTTACATTGATTAAATCGGCTTTGACTGGAGCCCTGGTGCACTCGTTCCTCATTTACCGTTGGCCTGAGGCTCTGATCTCAAGAATTAACAGGGATGTCCGGAATTTCCTCTGGACTGGAGACAGAGATTGTAGGAAGCTTATTACGGTCCCTTGGAAAATCTGCTGTCAATCGACGAAGAATGGAGGTTTGGGAATTAAAGGCTTTAAACTTTTTAATTCCGCTCTTCTTGCTAAATTGAATTGGGACTTGATTCAAGGTCGGGGATTCATCATTGACATCCTTCGTCTGAGATTTCTTGAGGTCTCTGGGATTGCTAAAAAATATATTGCTAATTCTACTATTTGGTCCTCTCTGAGATCAAATTTTAATGAAATTAGACATGATACCATCTGGTGGATAGGTGAAGGATCTGCTTTGAACTTCTGGGTTGACAGGTGGGTGACGCCCTCGATTGCAGATCAGATGAATATACCTGCGTCCCTGCAGGCCAATTTGTTTGAGCCCATTCACAATTTCAGGGAAAATGGTACTTGGTCTAACCTGCAGCTGTTACCTGTTGGAGTTCAGGACGCTGTTCAGAGGATTGAAGTTTCGAATGACTCCGACTCCTGCATCTGGGAGCCGTCGAAATCGGGCAGACTCACTGCAAAAGATTTCTATGACATACATCTTCTAGGAGATCAGGTATGTTGGAGCAGGTTCTTGTGGAACTCGTTCACGCCTCCAAGACGAGCTGCCACTTGCTGGAAATTGTTACACGGGCAATTACCGCTTCAATACCTGCTGCAGAACTGCGGCTTTCATCTGGCTCAGAGGTGCGAGATATGTAAAAATGGAGATGAATCGGTTTCTCATCTGTTTATCAGCTGCGACGTGGCTAAGGCTTTGTGGGATACGGTTTTCAATGAGTTCAATATAAGCCGCTATTGCTGTTACAATGCATCCTTTGTTGAATTTTTCACAGCGTTGAGAACTCTGCGAGTAAGTCGAGGAAGGAGGAAAAGATGGATATTCGCGGTAATCACACGTGTTTGGTATATCTGGTTGATCTGAAACTGAGCTATATTTGAATCTGATCTCCCTTCAATCCAAAATATCAAGCACAGATTTCTGCTATATATCAGGGAAGGTTGCGCTGCTGTTACGACTGTCGCACGGCCGCCTCCGGAGCCAGATTTTATTACAGTCCGATGGCTAGCGCCCCCGGCTCATTGGCTCAAGGTAAACACTGACGGTGCAGCGAGTGCCACGGGCAGTGCAGGTGCAGGAGGCATCTTCAGAAACTCAAGAGGATTTGTTGTTGGTTGTTTTGCCCTTCCTTTGCAAAACTCTCCTGCTCATTTCGTTGAGCTCAAAGCGATTGTGTTCGTCGTCAATTCTGCCTGGGAAAGAGATTGGAGGAGTATTTGGATTGAATCGGATTCGACATATGCCGTGCAACTTCTAAACAATGGAAGCGCTGATGTCCCTTGGAGAATAAGAAGAGAGTGGCAATCATGCTTAGACCGTCTTGCGGAAATGAACTGGCACGCTACACACATATT
Source organism: Euphorbia lathyris (assembly GCF_963576675.1). NCBI lineage: Eukaryota > Viridiplantae > Streptophyta > Magnoliopsida > Malpighiales > Euphorbiaceae > Euphorbia > Euphorbia lathyris. Next base: position 46,166,685 of record NC_088915.1, on the reverse strand, counting down.
TAGAGAAGGAAATCAGGCAGCGGATCGGCTGGCCAATCATGGTAAATCTGTTTCGTCGTCTCAATGGTGGCATTCGGCACCTCACTTTTGTCAGGGTTTTGTGTCTGATGACCTCTGCAATGTTGCTCACATTCGTGTTCCGTAACTTACTGTTCTTTCGCTTTTTTCTTTCATTCTTTTATTTTTTCTTTCTCTTTCCCCCTCTGTAATTTTTCATTTTTTAATAATATTCGGGTTGTTGGTTGTGCCGGGGGTGCCAGCCTAGCTGGGATGTCCGGCCTGCCTTCGCGTCCCAACCTTCATTCAAAAAAGAAGAAAAATAGAAAGCGAAAGATCAAAGGAAAAGGGAACTTACTAGAAGAAGAGCACCAATGTCGAAAGTTCAAAAACAAAGTAAGAAGTCAAAAGCTCAGGAGAGAAAAATATGCAGAGAAAAGGGAGTAGCAAAAAAATTGAAATCACGGAGAAGAATATAAAGGGAAGAAAGAAACTGAAAAAACTTCAAGGCAAGTGAAAGGTCTCCAATATCGAAACAGACGTTCTCATTAAGGAGCCGCAAACACGGGATTCTAGATCCATCAGAAGACACGTCAGCAAAGCAAAAAGACGACCTTATGATGATTTCAAAAGTTGACAGTTTAAAGTCTTCTTATAAAGGGAATTTATATAAATAAAATCCTGGAAGAATGTCTTAAAACAAAAGGGTGGGGGACATATGATATCATGCAGGGGCGGATGTAGAGGGGTCAAAGGGAGAATTTGCCCCCCCTCATCCCATTAAAAAAATAATTTTTTTTAAAAATCCAAAAATAAGGGTTAAAGTGCAAAAATACCCCTAATGTTTTGGGTCAGGAGCAATTTTATCTCTAACGTCTAAAATGGTACAATTTTATCTCTAATGTTGGAAGCCAAGAGCAATTTTACCCCTAACGTTGATAAATTGGGTCAATTTGAGAAATAATTCATCAAACTATCTTCTCGGTCATGAATAATAGTGTCTGAAATTGATCTAATTTATTAACATTAGAGGTAAAATTGGTGCAAAATTACAAAATTGATATGTAATTGGTGCAAAATAAAGAAAAAAATGATTGTATTTTATAATAGTGTCTGAAATTGATCCAATTTATCAACGTTAGGGATAAAATTGCTCTTGGCCACAAACATTAGGGGTAAAATTGCACCATTTTAGATGCTAGGGGTAAAATTGCACCTGACCCAAAACGTTAGGGATATTTGATGCGTAACAACCCGTGAATCCTGGAAATGGATGATTACGAGTCGGAAACATTATAATTTACGTTTTTTTTATCAAAAAAAATCATGAAAATAATGTATGACAATTGAATGATTTTGCATTTTTCGTCACAAAAAATTGAACAATTTTGCATTTTTTGTCATAAAAAATTGAACAATTTTATATTTTTTTGTCTAAAATTTTTTTATGTAGAATTTTGCCCTCCGCTCCCTCAAATCCTGGATTCGCCACTGATATCATTTCAAAATGATATCACATGCATGACATCAACTTCACCCTTTTTAAAACCTAATACATGTGTGGAGTTGGCAGCCAAAGTATAAAGAATAAGGACCCGAGCGGGTCTATGACGATCCAAACCCAGTAGCAAAAGGCTTAGCCGCATCAGTCCTAGCCCATAGCCAAAATGCATGGCTTTAGGTCCAAACATAAGGAGAATCTTTCGGTATCCTATGAGACAAATGATTCCTCTTAGAATTCCGAATCCTCAAAGGAATAAAACTCTTAAACTCAGAAGGATTTTTAATAAGGTTACTTTAATCTAATCGAGCACAAGGTTCGGTATGTTAACTACTATCTAAAAACCTATTTTTACCTTTTTATTCAGTCCTAAATTACAATCTGACTTAAGCATTGGAGCAGTTTCATCGGACTCCTGCCTCGTCTGACCAACTAACTGTTTTGTAAAACCATTACGACGTCGGACCATAGTTACGGTCTTGATACATGATCAGGATTAGATCAGCAAGTGATTTTGAAATCTTGAAATTATAGAGGAGAGAGGAGATCCAGCAAATTAGCTAACATATCGACCTAGGCTAGAGCCACCGATCTCGTACAAATATCTGTGTACCTTTACGTTTGAATGATTCGATTGATATTGATTTGATCTTGGTCCCAAATAATGGAGGTGGGTTTGCCATCAATGAGCCTCTTTGTTTGATCAAATAAAGCGAGCTTCTATATCTCTCTTCTTTCATTTTTGTTTAATATTTTCTATTAATTCCTGAATTTTGATTTTGTAGGTGCTGCTGACTTGTTTGTATCAGGCTTTTATTCATGAGGTAAGCTTCTTAAAGGCTAAGAAATTGGATTTGGGATGGTGAATCTGTCCATGGGCCGGGTCTGTCGGATTTTTAGGTAAAAATGCTCGGTCCAAGCCCAGCCCAGCCCACTATTAATTTAGGCGGCTCAGGCCGGACTGGGCTCGGACTTAAAAATTAAATCCCAAGCCCAACCCATATAAGCCCACCTAAATATAAATATAAAATTATTAATTATAAAAAATAAATATTATACTTAAAAATAAATATTTAATATATAAATATATACATTTATTAATTAATATTAATAGATGGGCTGGGCTGGACCGACCCGTGTTATTTTTATTAATCCTAAGCCTGCCCAAAAAATAGGAGGGCTTTAGCAGGCCTGGACCAGATTGGGTCTATGAACAATTTTTATTGTCCAAGCCCGGTCCAAAGAATATAGGCCTGGACGGGCCGTACGGGTACCCGGACCCGTGGACAGATCTATGAAGCACAAGACAAGAGAAGAGCCACTAATTTAAGTCATAGCTGTTTCCTAAATCTAGCAGAACATCTTGTAATCTTCAGGATTAAAAATGTCACGTTATATATTATGGTGTAATTTTATGAGGTACAAGTAAATGCATCACTGTTTGCTTTGTGATGCATTTTGGCTCAAAATATTACAGGACCAAATTTTTTCTGATTAAAAATGTTTCTCTTTTATAGACAGTATGTCTTATTCTTCTTGGTTTGCTCTCTTTTTCATTATTTTGTTATGAGGAATATTTATTGCAATACTTGGACTTTTTTTAAGGTTTCTATTCTTTTAAAAACTATTGTATCAAGGGACGGGACGGGACGGGACGTGGATTCAAATATTAATATATGTTTGCAAATGGACCAAGCTTGGTTTTCCATGAGACAAGAAAATAAAAAATTATTAGAAGCAATCGATCCATTCCATATATATTTTGACGGTTTTGATCACATGGACCTTAATGATAATGCACTATTTGGTCATTCACCATTAGATCTAGGCTTATTAGAATCTTAAGGTGGAGATTCAAAGCATTATACGGCTTAGATTTAATAAGCCTAGATCTAACGATTAATGACCAAATTCACTTGGTTATTAAAGTGCATGTGAATATCCCTGTATATTTTGATATGTATAATATGGATCATACATATTATAAGAGGTTATACTATTTTTTTTTATTAAGTAAAATTACAATACATATATTTGAATTGGAGGTTTTTCAAGTAACATGAAAGACCGGATATTTAATATCAAAACTCGGAAACAAAATGTTTGACCCATTTTACTAGTTACAAAAAAAAAAAAAGATATGCACTTCCTAATATTATTGCCTATAGTGATGGCCATTATCAAGAGGCCGTAATTAGGTTGTAATATGTGGTAGTGGGTTTTGATAAAGTCTCAAGAGGCCCACATCACAAAAACTGAGATCAAGATTTGATTTGCATAATCAATATATATAGGGTTCTTTACGTAATCATATAGGGTAATAATATTATTGTTTTATTAATATTAGTAGTTTAATTCTTAATACATCAAAATAGGAAACTTTATCTTCCAAATGTCAAATAATTTTGAAAGTAGTTAATTTCTGAAATGTTGGCGGAAGGTACTTTTTCTATAACTGCTATAGTATTTTTAGGTATGGTATAATTCAAAATATTGAGTGACAAAATTGTTAATAATTTTTTAAATTTGTATTTCTTTGTAAATTTCCCTAGGGAAAATTACATGGAAATTCAATTTTTAAAGATTATTTATAACTTTGTCAATTAAAATTATCAATTAAGTCAAGTGGGCAGTTAGAGCAGGTGTAGTGGTTAGAACTCTCATATGTTACAATTGAGTGCCACATCATCACTGAAAACACACAAAGAAAACACTCAGTATATATCTTTGTTCCTAACTATTTGGTAGGGTCCACCATTTAACAAAATGGGAAGAAAAGAAATAAACAAAAACTATATTCTGCTGCAAATAAAGTAGTGGTCTGCCACTTCAAAAAAAACTACACACGCCACACACAAAAAATAAAGTTCACGCGCCTTTTTTATTGCTCTTCAATGCATGCGTGAAAATCAGATTCTTTTTTCTCCATTTTCTTTCAAAACCAGGTTTAAGTTACCTCTGCAAGTAACTTTCTATGTTTTACAACACCAATATAACAATGGATATAATGGTTGGGTGTTACAAGTAGACCTGTCCACGGGCCCGGGTACCCGCCCGGTCTGCCCAGGCCCGTGTCCCTTGGGCCGGGCTTGGACAATGAAATTTACTCTTAGACCCAGCCCGGCCCAGGCCCGCCAAAGCCCGCCTATTTTTTGGGCGGGCTTGGGACATCTAAAAATATCACGGGCCGGCCCAGCCCGGCCCGCCTTATTAATATTAATTAAAAAATTTATATATTTATAATTAAATATTTATTTTAAGTATAAATTTGATTTTTTATAATTGCAAATTATGTATATTTTTTTTAGGTGGGCTTATATGGGTTGGGCTTGGGATTTGATTTTTAGGCCCGAACCCAGACCGACCCGAGCCCGCCTAAATTAATACTGGGCTGGGCTGGGCTTGGGACGAGCACTTTTACACAAAAGCCCGCCAGGTCCGGCCCGAACCCGGTCCAGCCCGGCCCATGGACAGGTCTAGTTACAAGTAACATACTTGTAACACCCACTAAACTTGCTCTTAGGGTTCTTTACACAAAATTCATAAATATAATGATATTTATTGTTTAATCAATATTGATATTTTAATTAGTGATATATCAAAAATAGAAATCTTTATCTTGGAAATGTCAAATTTCTAAGTAGGTTAGTTAGTGAAATGGGCATATAAATTCGTTAACTACCTATTTGACATAATTCATAATATTTTTTTACAAACTTGTAAATAATTTATAAAATTTGAATTCCTATGTAAATTCCTCATATATATATATAGTCATCAAGCCTCCAAAGTGTTCAAATAATAATATTATTCTTTAAACAAAACACCATGCTTATACATAATTAAGTTTTTCTAGTGTCTTAAAATGTTCTAATCCTCAGAAAGGTTCTTCCCCAAAATTTTAAGAATTAGTTGTTTCAACTCTGCTTCTGATTTTAACTTGTTTTCTTCAAAATGCTTGTTTACTTATGAGACCTCTCTTCTTCATCAAATCTACATTGTTTCCATAATTCTTTATCAGACCTACCATGTTCCTTAACAATTTTCATTAGATATATGGTATTCTCATTTAGATTTTTTCATTGTATTAAAAAAACAATCGTCATCTTCATATCGGTGTATTCTTTCATTTTTCCCTTTAATGTCTGACTTATGATTTCTCTCTAACGATGAAAATGAATATTTTCTTTCTTAATCTCATACCATAAGTACTTCTCAAATGATTTTTTCAGTCAACTCAGATCGAGTCTCTCCGTTTATATTTGGCCTCAATCCGTTTTTTCCGTCTCTATTTAATTTGCATCGAAACGTTGAATTTCCGAGGCTTCTGTATCTTTTTTTTAATGACAATTTTCTGTTTCTTTTTTCTTAATAACAATTTTTCAGTTTCTTTTTCTTAATGAAAATTTTCCATTTCTTTTTTTTAATTAAATTTTATGTTTCTTTTGCTAAAGACAATTTTTTATTTATTTTTCTTAATGATAGTTTTCCTTTTTTTCTGATTGACAATTTAATAAGTAGTTAAAACTGACATATCTTAGTACGAATGTCCCGCTTAGATGGGTTCGTATTTAAAACTGAGTAAGCATGTCTCGCTTTTGACGAGTTGGTAGTCACTGACATTAATGGTGCTCCCAGTGGAAATTGTCGAGGTATGTGTAAATTCTTTTCGAGAGTTGAGTTACTTTATGCTGAGTTTGAGCGTCTAATGAACACATATAGGTGGGGGTCTAATGGTGGAGATGGAAAAGGAATTTGATGAACTTCCTATGATAAATTATGTCTTCCAAAATATGTTGGTGGAATAGGTTTCAGAAAAAATGAGAGATTTTAATTTGGCTCTGCTTGCAAAACAAGGTGGAGAGGCTTTTGGAACATCATACTTCCCTAGTGGTCCGGGTATATAAAGCAAGGTATTATTCTAATTCCTATTTCCAAGCTCAGGTATGTTCAATGCCTATCTTCTCTGATTGCCCGTCCAGCTGCTAAGTCGTCTCGGCCTTTGCTTGGTATGTTGAAGCGTAATATCGATGCTGTAATTTTTTCTACTCAAGACACTATTAGTTTTGGTTTCGTTATTAGAGATAATTCTAGTAACCTGGTCGATGCGTCAACTGGGCTTTTATCCTATTCTTTAGACCTCCTTATTGCTAAGTGTCTTAGTGTGCCGAAGCGTTGAGTTGGTTGAAAGAGCACAAGTACTAAGATATTATCTTGGAATCTGATTCTCAAACATTTGTGAATACTTTTCATAGTATAAATGAGATAGATTCTGTGTTTGGTTTTATTATCTCTAATTGTAAATCCCTTTTTTGTGGATATCATTAACTAGTTTAGTTTGTACATCATAAGACTTTGTTGTTGTTTTGCTTTTTTTTTTGTTAATCCTCTGGGCTTAGTTGTTTTTGTTCTGCTTTGGTTGCCTAGGTACCTTTCAGGTCCCCGACTAAAATATCCTCGAGTTGCAAAATCGCTATGTCAGCTGACGCGTATTCCGTCAGAAACTGATTTGTTCACCCAGGCGAGTGACCAGGAAATGATGGAGCTGAATAATATTCGGCAATCCAAGGTTTTGGCTAGTCCTTCCTTCTGCTGTGTTCTGAGTTATTTGCTGAGCATTTATTTACTTTGTGCTCCATTTTTTTTTTGTAGGCCATGGCTTCAAATGTTGAGGTTGGGGAGCATCTTAAGGATACCCTTTGTCGAGTGGATCTATTGGAGGCGAGACATCAAATTTCTGTTAGTCTCCAGGCGGAGATTGATTTGAAAAGACTCGTGAGCTTTTTGCTCTTAGGGAAGGGGAGATTGATACCCTACATCGTGTTCTTAAGTAGAAGGAAAAGTGAATTGCTTCCGTCGAAGAGGCAATATCAAATTGTCTTGCCGATTTGATTCGTCTAGAGGCTGACTTTACTGTGGTTAAAGGGACTCGAGCCTAAGCCGAGGATCAGGCTCATGTTGCTGAAATTTCGCTTAACCGTGAGGGGGGGGGGGAGGTGAAAGCTACTTTAACCGCCATAAGGGTCTAACTTAGATGAACAGAAGCTCAAAGTGAAAGGTTCCGTGATGAAGGTGATAGGGCCGAGTCTCAAGTTGGTGGTTTGGCCAATGCTTTACATACCGCTCGAGTGGAGTCTGCTGAATCTAACGCACGATTTTCTGCTCAGCTTGTTGAGTCTAATAAAAAGTGGTCAAAATATGCTGAAGATTTGCAGGAGGTCTGTGCGGAGAACTAGAGGCTCAGAAGCTTTTCTGAGAAGCTGATAGCTCCCTAATTTATAGCTTTTCTAGGAGTAATTTAGATTGTTTTAACTTAGTTTTTGGTTAATTTTTGTATTAGTTTGTTAGTTTTTAGTTAATTTCAGTATTTTCTACTTCTTATGGCATTTTCAGTGTTTTCAGGGACCGTTGGAGCATTTCTGGACTGTCCAGGGACCATTGGAGAACCTTTGGGCGCATCAAGGATCAAAAGAGGAAAGAACCAGACAAACTACCCCTTTTGGGAAGCTTGTCTCGGCGAGACACACCTTGTCTCACCGAGACGAGGCGGGGGAAGGCGTTCCAGCGCCTTCCTCCTTAGCTGGGATTCTCCATAGAGTCTATAAATAGGGAGCTAGTCTTCTTTTTGTAACCCTAGCTGTTTTATTCTTATTTTCTTTTTTAGTTGTAATCAGTTTTAACTTAGCTTTATTTTCCTTCGAAGAACAATCTGACGGGTGGAACATCGACGTCATTATTCTGTAATCATAACAGATAAACATGGCTTAGATCTTCTCTTCCCCCATTTATCTCGTATTTATTATTGTATTAAAAGATGTCTTCCATCGTTTCCATATTCCTTATTGCCATGATTAGTTTGCCTATGAACTAATCCCCATCCAATCTGGGATGGGGATGAAATTGATTATGTGATTATGTATGACTAGGGACCTAGGGTTTATGTCAATGCCTTCAATTGATCTTATTATGCATGCTTAATGCCTTGAAACTGACAGAAATATGATTATTGCTAGATATAATTCGATGAAGATTATCTAGCCTAAAATACATACGCTTAATGCTTTGAACCTAACAGAGATAGGATTATAGATAGATATGAAACTGACAGGAGAATGTCTAGTCTGAAATTGCATGATTTGACCTCGCTAGGACACTAGGAGTGCGGCTTCATGGCTGGGCTATGACTTTAGTCTTAATTACCAGTAACCATAATGCTTTACATGTCCTAGGTTATATGCCTAACCAAGCCGTTAGCTGAATGCATGTGAATAGATCATATGAGCCTTGATCACATTCATATCTCTTGTTAGGGTAACTATCGTCAATTATTAGCAAAACATAAACCTGAATCCCCTAAAACCATACGTAAGATCTAATCAGTGGTTTCCTCATCTCAGATTGTAACCCTCATTGACTCACAATCTTCCCCTTGAATTGTTCACTTTGTTATTTTACTGTTTAATTAGTTTCTCAATAAACCCAATATACATTCAACCCACTAAACATATGAATTAGCTTAACAACTTTGCTAGTTGTGATGATAGTCCATGTGTTCGATCTCGTGCTTAGCACATTTACTACTTATTGCGATAGGATACACTTGTCCTATTAACTGCTATATATTTTGCGAGCATCAGAAACAAGCTTAGATGTTTCTCAGTTAAAGAGCAAGTTGTCCGCCAAAGAGATGCTCCATTTGAAGAAGGTGCAGAAGACCCGTGATATTGGTTTTATGAGAATGAACTGTTACGAGTGAAGCTTTTTACGGTAATAAGAGAAAGATATCTAGATGCTGATATGACTACTTGGTGAATCTGGAGCCACTGAGAGATAGGGGGCCTTATCCTGAATATGACCCCTCCTTTCCAGCACCAGTGGGTTTGGATAATGTCCTTCTCCTCCATGAATCCGACTCAGAGCCGGATGATGAAGTGATGCCTAATCGGGGACTATAGCTTTCTCTTCTCTTTGCCCCATTATTTGTAACTTCATTTTTGCTTCTGTATTTGATGAATTATGTGCATATTTTAACCATCTATTTTTCTTTTACAAGCGTGTATGGATCATCCTTTATTAACCATACAGTTCATTCATGTGTTTCGTGTAACAATTATTGTGAGAAAGTATATTGTTTTTATAGTGAGTGTATTAGATCGAATAATATTTTCAACTTAGACATTTGATCAGAATCCTTTTAGCATGCATAAGATTGATCTTTCATATGGTCGATTAAGGAATTCTTGATTAATTTACTCAATGGTAAGATTGTAAAATGTCTTTTATTGAAATGTCGAAGCAAAAAACGTTCCCGAGTACATTACATTATTTTTAAATAAATCATAATGAGTAAAATACTTGTCGAACCTTCTATTGATAGTACTTTCTAAGTGCTATTGTGTTCCAGGCTCTAGGTACTGGTGTACCATCTGTTTTCCTTAGCATGTAAGTATGTGTGATAACGCACCCGACTATCTGGAATGGACCTTCCTATCTTCGACCCATCTTCCATTTTCCTTCATGGGTTTGGGAAGCTTTGGTGCTACGTAGGACCAACTCTTTCACCTGAAATTGTCTGCGCCTTACTTTTTTTTTTAATCACAAATGACCTTCATTCTTTGGCGATAAGCTTCCATTTTGATCGTCGCTACCTCCTTTTTTTCTTCCACCGCATCTAGGCTTCTCCTCATGTTAGCATCATTACCAGCTTCTTAGTAAAAAAGCATTCTTGGGCTTTCTCCTCCGATGTCCATAGGTATAAATGCCTTCGTTCCATAGCACAGAGAAAATGGAGTTTCTTTTGTGGTCGTTCGAGGTGTAGTATGATAAGCCCAAAGAACATACGGTAGCTCGTAAACCCAATCTGTGTCCTTAATCTCTAGCCTTTTTTGCAAGCCAAGTACTAAGGTTGGGATCGTAACTTCTGTCATGTGATTGGTCTAAAGATAGGACAAAGAAGTGAATCGAAGATTTATTTGTAGCTTGGAGCAGTGGGTCTTAAAGGCTATGGAGTTGAATTGAGTGTCGTTGTTTGTTATGATAGTGTGAGGGATCCCATATGTGGTAAGAATGAACCTATCTACAAAATCGATCACTACGACAGTGGTAATGGAGGACATGGGCTCGGTCTCGACCCATTTGGTGAAGTGGTCAATGTTGGTCCCTTGTAAGGTTGCAAATATAGTTCTAAGGGGGGGGGGGGGGGTTAGGAACTATTTGACCTTTTTTAATTGATTAGGGCAAATTTCTTTTTCTTAAGAAAAGATTATATGACAGCGGCGCTGATCAATCGACAAGACACTGGCTTAGTCAACTAGTGACTAGGTCAGTTTCGTTGCTTAGGTCAGGAAATAGCACTTGGAGTCTATTCCTGAACTAATTCGTTGACAGCGCACAACTCAGCTTGACCTCTTTTACTTGGTCAGTTTTAGTTTGTTTTAAGCAAGCAATATAAATAAGGAGTTAAGGTTTAGAAATACTTCACTCAGCAGATTTATCCAGGTTCGGCTTCTTCCAAGCCTACGTCCTGTCCCCGGAACACTTCCGAGATTTCAAATCCTCTAGGGAGCTCTTTAAAGGTAGAGCCTCAAACCTTTTACAATATCAGCAATTGAGTATGACAAGAGTACCTTCCTCTATACTTCTACTCAATCCTAATCTCTCCGCTGAGTACTTAAAACCGAGTACTCAGCCTCTCCTTTCTATTCCTAGAAATGATTAAGATTTGTCCTAAACAACAATTGCTAGAACACCTTAGATGATTGAGGATCAATCACTCTAGACTTTTACACAAATGAATAAGCTTGTGGTGTAAGAATTTTCTTTGCTTTTGATGGAGAACTTTTTGTACACGTTTGGTCAGCGTAACGGCTTTTGCTCAAAGTTCTCTGTTGAATGTGGATTCTGAATGCTCTATTTATAGAGAGCTGTGAGAGCTTCTGGTTATTTCGAATTTCGAAATAACCGTTGGAGGGAAACAGCTACAGGTTGTTTTCACTCAGTCTGTCAGCAGTTCTCTTGGCCAATCAGATTCCAGCATCTTCTGTTCTTCGGTCAGTGTGACAGTATGTTCCTCCATTTTAGGTAACGTCAACCAGACAGCTTGCTCCGTCTTCTGATCTAGACTAAAAGAGGAAATACTTTGTCTGGAAGCTGCTTTGTAGTCAGCGGCTGTCTTGTACGTTTTGTCGAGACAGCTCAGCAGCTTCATACCGAAGTTGTCTACGTGGATCTTCTCGATCCTTCATTGGTGAGCTCCGTTTCAATACTCAATGGCAGCGTTTTGAAATACGCGGGCTGAGTGATCTTGGGCTTGTTTGACTTGGGCTTTGACTTCCATATAGGGCTTGGGCCTTATGATCTTTATGTCTTATAACAATTATAAACTCAACATTGAACAAACACATTAGTAACAATAAATCAAAGCATTTAAACTTAATGTGTTATAGAATATTTAATTTCACTTAATTAACTTTGTCAAATCAAAATCCTGTGGAAAGGTGTTTCAACAGTCAACCGTGACTAACATGTATTGTTTTTGCTTTTTGAGCTTCGAGAATGCTCCAACAATGTCAATTCCCCACGTTGCAAACGACCAAGCTGGGTTGTAACCTTTATAACTGAAGCAGGTGATCTTAGTACATGTGTAAATTTCTGACATGTGTTGCACTTTTGAAGATATTCCATTACATCTCTCATTAGCAAAGGCCAATAGAATCCTTGTAACTGGATTCGCCAAGCTAACGCCTCCTCTCCTTCATGTGCTCTATAATATCTTTCATGTGCTCTATAATCTCCGATACATTTCTGCCAGAAATGAGAAAAAGATATTTGGTATAGATTATCTATGATGGTTGCATATCTTCTTTCCTTTCTCATCACCTTTATTCTTTCTTTCTTTTCTTCGGGCAATTTTCCCGTAGTAAGGTATCGCTAGATTGGAAAAAACCATTCATTCAAATTGTCGATGAATAATATTTCCCTAACCTCGGTGCATGGTCTGGTTATTACCTCCACCAAATAGGGACATGTTCGAGGCCCGTCCTGGGAGGCTGCCATTTTTGCTAGAGAACCAACTTTGTCATTTTGCTCTTTAGGTATTCGTTAGAGCTCCATCTTTCTTCCTTCCTCCATAGCCTCATCTAGTAGCTCTTTTACCATAAATAAATATGCTTTCATGGATTTCTTGGAGGTTGCGTATTCATTCGCAGATTGGTTGACCACCAATTTTGAGTCACTTTTGATAATGGCTCGGTTCGGGCGAAGAATTTTTAGACTGTTGAGAGCTTGGATTAATGCTTCTTATTCTGCTACATTATTCGGTGTCGGAAAGGTGAGTGTTGCCGCATACTTTAGAAGAATCCCGTTGGTTTCCTTTATGAAGATGCCAATCCTTGCACCTTCGCTACCGGAGCTGCCGTCCATAAGACTTCTCAAATTGCTTTGGAGATAATCGTTTGGCCTATTTGGCTTAGGATTTCGTTCAGGAAGTCCGCCTAAGCTTGGGCTTTGAAGGATTTTCTTGGTTCGAATGTGATCTCAAACTATGCCAACTTTAGGACCCACTCCACCAGCCTGCCGGATGATTCTGGTTGTTGGAGGTTCTTGCGCAAGGGTAAGTCTGTCCTGACGATGATCGGGTGACTTTGGAAGTAGTGCCAAATCTTTTATGCTGTGATTACTATAACGAAAGCTAGTTTTTCCAAACAACGGTAGTGGGTTGTTAAGCCCAAAATATACCTAAAATATCATTAATATTTACAACAGTTTTGCTATAAAATCGTGCTGTTTATATCTATTTACAGTACTTTTACGTCCGAATATGTTTCTTTCATGCAAGGTACCTAAATATTTAGTAAAATCCAAATAGGAACGAAAACAAGTCAAAAACGAAGGAAAAACCCTAAGTTACGAGCAAAAGACGAGGAAATTCAGCGCACCGAAATGAAGATGACGGAACAAAGTCAGAGACGGAAGAAAACTCCCGTGTCGTGACCGAGATTCCCTAATCTCGGTTAGGGAATCTCGATCGTGACACGCTGATTCCAGCGACTCCCACTTGCGTTTCGAAGACCAAAATTTTACTCCCTAATCTCGGCAGAGATTTCCCCATCTCGGTAACATCAAAGAATTCTCCAGCACAGTTTACACATGTTGAAATTCAAAGAAACGCGTCCGTTCGGGTGGATAGAAATGTCTCTTCGCAGCGGACACGACCCTTAAACACGACTCTTCAACATCTATAAATAGAGAGTTGATTTTAGAGTTGTAGAGAGTTAGATTTTTAAGATTAGTACATAATTTATGAAGAAATTCTGAGTTAGAAACGATTCAGAGTTAGAGTTCAATTTTGTAAAAATAATCTGATGTACACACATTGTTCTTAGATTAATTATAAACATAGTAGCAATTAGATTTAGATTAAGATCTGTTCGAAGACTAGTTTACATTTTGGTAGTAGAAACATCATCTCTATTCCGAAGATTCAGCGAGAAGATCAAGTAGCGGATTCGACCCCGGAGCTTGATAAACTCTAACGAGGTTTGAGGAAAGGATTGACAACCTAGAACTCACTAAGTCCTCTTGAATGCTTCCATGCTTTTTTGTTCTCTGTAAACTTGTATCAATTTACACTTCATCTAATAAAAGTTCATGCAATTCAATAAATTCTTATATAGTTATTTTGGTAAATGATTCGAAGTAAAGTTCTGGTGTTTTCATTAAAACGTAGTTAAATTCAAAATCTTTACAAGGAAACTTTGTTGAACACTTGGGCAAGTTCATTCTTACGGACGATATGATCGTTAGGTCGGCTTATCGGAAATAAGTGTAAATTTGGTCAAGGTAGAAATCTACTCAACATCAGGGGGATTCTCTACGGTTCAAAGCCCTTTAATTGAAGGAGTTTACGTTTATTACACATTTATAATTTTTACAAAGTTTAAAGTTGGTATTTTTGCTTAATGCAAACGAGTACAACTTTTCTCTTATTTTAAAACACTAAATGTTTCTGTCTTGTAATTTTATCTCAAGACGAAATTGATTTCTAACATTCGGACTCATAATTCTAATCTGATTCTTATTAAATCAATCTCAAGTCCTAATTCAATTAACGATTTTCTATTTAATAAACCTAAGTCGTATTCAAACTATATCAAAATAACTTTTTGTGAAAAAACGTTCCCTGTGGGATCAATATCTTTTTATTACTACAAGCGAAACCGTGCACTTGTGGAAATCGCTCAACATGGGTTTTCACGTCTCTTAAAACTCTACTGACGTAATAGATAGGGAATTGTTCTCCTCTTTCCTCTCTAACTAGCACAATTCTAATGGATTCATCGGCCATGCTGATGTAAAGGTAGAGGGTTTCACCTATCACCAGTCGGTTTAGAAGTGGTGGGCTGGATAAAAACTGTTTTAACTCTTCAAATGATTCCTGGCATTCTTTAGTCCATTCAAAGTTTTTTACCCTTTTGAGGCTTTTATAAAAAGGTAGGCACCGTTTCACTGAACATGATATGAAGCGCCCCAAAGCGTTAATCTTTCCTGTTCAATTTTTGACATAATTAAGTTTTTTTTAGGGGTTCCATGTCAATGATTGCCCTGATCTTATTGGGATTAGCCTCTATTCTTCTTTGAGAGATTATGAACCATACGAATTCACCCAACTCGACCTCGAAGGTGCACTTTTTTAGGTTCAGCTTTAAGTTGTGTGCTTTCAGGGTATCAAAGACAAGTTGAAGATCTTTAGTATGACCCTCCTTTGTTCTTCTTTTTATGATCATGTCATCTGCATACACTTCCACTCTATCCCCGATAAGATCTTTAAAGATTTCATTCACCAGGTGTTGGTACGTTGCTCCTGCATTTTTAGGCGAAAGGGCATGGCATTATAATAGTACGTACCTTCATGCATTATGAAACTTGTCTTTTCTTTGTCTACGAGGTCCATGAGGGTATCAATACAAGGCAGAGGTTGTGAATCCTTTGGGGTGGCTTTATTGAGGTATGTAAAATCTATGCAAATTTGCCACTTCCCATTTTCCTTTTTAACAAGTACCACGTTCTCTCTTAACTTTGGGTACTAAATTTTCTTGATGTGTCCACAATCGAGGAGCTACTTGATTTTTGCGTTAATCACCTTCTGCCACTTAGGGCCATGGTTCCTTCTCTTTTGACAAACCCCTTCCACGGTTTTGTCAATGTTGAGAGAGTGCATCATCAGGTTTAACGAGATGCCTGTAACATCAGATGGACACCAAGCGAATGCATCAATGTTGTCTCGATATCCTCCTTTATAGGCTCTACCAATCCTTTGACCATTTGAATAAGTTTACCTTCATCCAACTAGACGATCTCAAATGACCCCACGGGTTCAGTGCGTTCCCTTTCTTCCTCCTGCTTATCTTTGATCCCCGAGTTTATGCTTAAGAAAGCCATGTACATCTGATGCACTACTAGTTGGTTTCCTTGAGCGATAGCCATTCCCTCATTTGCGGGAATCTACCAAGCTAGGTTCCTGATGGACAAGGCTCATATGGAGCTGGACAAGAGTGGACACCCAATAATGGCATTGTATGGAAACACCGTATCGACTACTAGAAATTTTGCTTTGCTTCGCCACTTCAGGCCTGAATCTCTGAACTCTACTTCTAGGCTGATGCTCCCGAGCAAAGGAACTGTTTTACCGCTAATTACTATAAGAGGGTCCGTGATTCTATTTAGCTTATCTTCACCTATATCGAGGCTTTCGAAAACTTTTCGGGTAATAATGTTGACGAAACTCCCGGTGTCCATGTAAACTCGACGAACCCCTTAGTCATCGATTAAAATTTCAATCACCAAAACATCATCATGCCACCCCTCGGGTTAATTTTTTAGATTACCGAAATAAAAGTCCGATCGTTTCTCCTTCACTTTCTCAATAGCGGCCGCCTCCTCCCTCTACCTATTAGTTCGGGAACCTCTGGCAATCATATTAATTACATCCCTAGGGGCCTGATTGTCCTACTTCTTGTCCTTTTCTATCTTGTGTCCTTCACTGTACTTCCTAAGAAACCGATTTAACTTACCAATTTCCACCATTTTCTCCAGCTGTATAGCTAGCTGCCGATAATACTCTATTTCATGGCCTTCGCTTTTGTGAAAGTGGTAGTATTTCCCGTGGCTCCGACCATTTTTTAGTTTAGGTGGGTATTCGATTCACATTTTATTATCCTCCATCCAAAAGAGCATTTCTTTCTAAGGAGTGTTAAAGGGGTTTGTGTTGGGGTTTAGTGCCCTATAAACAATTGTTCTAGGATACAAACTTAATGTAAATGAAGTGTTCTTTATATCATTTGTTTTAATGAGATATATGTTTTATAACTATATAAAGGCAATCCCTTTTAAGCACTGAATAAAGTCTAATAGCAGGAAATCCGTAAGTTTGTTTTAAAGTGATTATAAAGTGTTCATACAATCATGAAGTGAGACAAAACTTTATAATAAACTAATAAACTTAAAACCACCCCAAGTCAAGTGATATGTTTAGGATTGATATATCACTGTTGAGACTTGCATGCAAAAATGTCTTCTGTCCGACAGAAAGCTGATCTCACAAGCTTCATATATACAGATATCTGGACAGTTACATGGATCCGATGAAAAGTAGTTCATTAGGATTGCGGACCCGACTTGAGATAACAGGATGGGTAGATTCATCCTTGTCATATGTTCATCTCATTGGTATTAATAGGTGTAAATAATCCTCAGACTCAAAGGAATGTTAATTGGTATTCTGGATTATGGAATGTGATGCTTTGACTCTGGTGTAACACGATCCTTAACAGAGATGACTCTGGGGTGTGAACAGCAGACGTTGGGTATCACAGGAAGTGATTGCGGGATCGTTATATATTGGATTGAGCATTTATCACTCCCGATAAATGGGAGATATGTCCATGGATCGCTTGTGGAAGACTCGACTCTAAATCCTTGCAAGGTGATAGCTTAAGACTTGAAATACAGATTTCACTTAACCTATCTAATTTGAGTTGACTCGGCCTGTACAAGTAAAACGAACGTCTCGCTATATGTGACTTGACATTATCCATAGTCATAA
This sequence comes from Euphorbia lathyris, assembly GCF_963576675.1. Classification (NCBI taxonomy): domain Eukaryota; kingdom Viridiplantae; phylum Streptophyta; class Magnoliopsida; order Malpighiales; family Euphorbiaceae; genus Euphorbia; species Euphorbia lathyris. Next base: position 46,149,085 of record NC_088915.1, on the reverse strand, counting down.
GATTCAGTTCAAGGATGTAGTTGATAAAGGATCGAATTATACCGTAACTAATACTGAAAGGTCAACGACAGAATCAACCTGTCTTCTTATAGCTCTAGGGGAATGATTACGGACTTGCTAATCACATACTCTATACATCATTCCGTTATGCAAAGATTAAATATAATTCTTTGAAAATTAATTTTAATAGTTGCATACGGCTAGAAGCAATAAGAACCTAATGGGTCACACATAAGACTTGGAACGCCAGAGAGAGACAGATGTTAATTAATTGATGGAAGCCCAACTGAGCCCAATAAGGCCCATTCACTAGAGGGGGCGATTTTATGTATGGTAAATACATAAATAATTATTTTGATTTTATCAATCCTAATTAGATTAGGATTATGAATTAAATTAATTAAAGGATAAATAAGTTAGGAGTTTTAATTAGATTATAGTACTACTATTATTATCCAATAAGGTTATTATTATTATCCTTTATATATTAGATATATTAATGGATAATGATTATGAATTCTATTCCGAATTGAATTCTTATTTCAATAACCTAATTCTATCTAACTAGGGATTAGATACAAGAGATTATAAATAACCCCCCTTACAGGATTTTCGAAATCCACAAGCTAAACCCCCTAGAGAATTTCGAATTCCACCCTAAAGCAAGAGAGAGAATTTCGACCCCCAATTCGAGGACGAGATTTTCCACGACTTCCTTCCGTTCAATTGATTTTCATCTTTCTTTCTTTATCCTTGATCTTGTGTTGATTAATTAGAGGCAATCTATTTTGGTTGCTATTCAACGGTTGATTCTAACTTGATCTTATATTTGTTTTGTTCTGTGCTCGGGAACTCGAAGTAAGAGTTGTGGGCACTTCGTTTGCAACGGTAGATAGAACATCTAAAAGGTATTTCTTCTTATCCCTCTTTATATGAAATAACGGTTAACGGATCTTATGGTTTATGGAAATAGGTTAAAATTTTATATTTCCGCTGCTATACGTTAGCCTATTTTTCCAACATTGGTATCAGAGCCATCGTTAAATCCGTTATTTCATATATGAAAATTTAGAAGTTTTTCAATAGGATTGAATAAATATTTATTGTTAGGTTAATTAACAAATAGTTTTTGATTAATTAATCCTAAAGATAAATAAGTTTTAATTACTTGTTAATTAAAATAGATTATGCGTATGTTCCAAATTATTTTGGTTGATAATCATTATAACAAAATCTATTGGGTTTATAGTTAGATTGATAAAATCAGTTTTATTAATTCTAAATATAAAACGGAAATCTATAGTAGGTTTTCCTATTTTCTGAAAAATCGTTTTAAAACCGTTTTAGAACTGATATATATATATATATATATTGAAAATTATTAAAAAATAAATAAATGCGACAGCAGCTCGAGTCGCGCCTTGCGGCGCGACCGGCCACTGTCGCGCCACTACTGCCCTGCGGCAGCAGCCACGTGCGGCGCCTGGCCGCCGCTGCCGTAAGGCAGCGGCGGTTCAGCCGCCCTAGGGCTGCTGCCAATCGGCAGCAGCCCAACCTCGGGCCCGGCCCGAGACCCACTTAAATTTTAAATTATTTAAAATCAGTTTTATATATAATTAAATATATATGTTTCAGAAATTGATAGTTTTCTATTTTGGTTATCGAATGAAAATTTATTTAAAAGTTTGTTTTACCTATTTGTAAATCAAAAGTATTAAATGAATTAAAATCAAAATAATTGGGACGTGCATAATTAAAGTTTTGTATAGTTGTATTAATCTAAAGATTAATATAGAAGATACGAAACTATTAGAAGTAAAATTGGATGAAAGTTAATTTGATAAGTTAATGTGATTAACATAAATATTACATAAAATAGTTATGTAATCAACCAATTAAATTTATTTAATTGAGTCTATGCATGTTTGGAGTTATGAACATATTTGGACCCTCTTTTAGTGTTTTGGTATTTTTGAAATAGGGCCTGCGTGTCCTGCCTTTCTACTATCTATTGTAATTTCTCCTCTCATCTAATTCCCTTCAATTCAATTGAAGTTTTCTTTAGTAGTATAGAAATTAATATGTAATTTCAAGGCGCCATGGAGAAGACGGAGGACCTAAAGAGAAATATGTAATAGTTAGTATTTCCTTAGGTTTGCCCTTTTATTCCGTCTCTGGCTCGACAGAATAATTTAGATGATATGTGCATAACGCCAATGTATGTGTCAGATGTATGCTAAAGCAAATCAAGACTAAGTTAGATTATGAGAACTAAAATAAAATCCCTCATTAAAAGGTTAAGTAAATAAGCAAGTTATTAAAATCGGTTGTCCCTCCCTAATATTATAATTCAGCCGGCAGTACTGAGGGCCTTTGGGTTGTTGGGTAAACTCAAGCTCGGGGTCTTACGGTAACACCTGAATTATCGAAAATCACTTTTCATGAATATGGGGTAATACTTAAATTAGATTATGATAATTGGATGGGTAAACTCATGTTTTCATAAACTAATGGGCAATACGGTTGGGATTAATATGAATAGCATATTAGTTACTAATGTGGTTAGTAACCCAATAACATAGGAATCACATTTAAGATGTGATTGATTACATGAATCTACCTAACGAATGAGACTAGCTTGTTGGGTAAACTCAAGGCGAAATCTCAGGAGTTAGGATCCTAGCTCACTAAAGGATTTGTGAAATTCTTCGAATTAATATGGAGGGCTATTAATTTGGCAAAATAGTGGGAGCAATCTAAAATAAACAAAAGGCCTATAATTTTAGATTGATATACTTTAAAGCAAATGAATAATATACTTTTACTCTTTCTCACTCTCAGGTTTATATAATCACTCTTAAAATCATGACTAACACCAATCTGCAAAACATACTTACTGATAACAAATTGAACGGTTCAAATTTCACCGACTCGCAACCTCAAAATTGTTTTGAAGTTCGAGAGGAAAGGGTATGTACTTGATACGCCGATACCCCCTTACCCAACGGATGATGCTCCCTACCAAGAATTTTATGCTTACTTGAAGCATAAGGCTGATGACGATCAAGCTGGAGACATCATACTTGCATCCTTGACACCGGAAGTAAAAAGGCAACCGCAAAAGACATAAGCTAGATAATTCAACTTACTTGTAGCATTGTCGTTTAGGCCATATAAACAAAAGACGCATGCTTAAGCTACATCAAGATGGGCTTATAAATTCAATTGATCCTGAATCATTGGAAACGTGCGAAGCATGTTTAAAAGGCAAAATGACAAAGACACCCTTTAGCAATAAATTTCACCGACTCGCAACCTCAAAATTGTTTTGAAGTTCGAGAGGAAAGGGTATGTACTTGATACGCCGATACCCCCTTACCCAACGGATGATGCTCCCTACCAAGAATTTTATGCTTACTTGAAGCATAAGGCTGATGACGATCAAGCTGGAGACATCATACTTGCATCCTTGACACCGGAAGTAAAAAGGCAACCGCAAAAGACATAAGCTAGATAATTCAACTTACTTGTAGCATTGTCGTTTAGGCCATATAAACAAAAGACGCATGCTTAAGCTACATCAAGATGGGCTTATAAATTCAATTGATCCTGAATCATTGGAAACGTGCGAAGCATGTTTAAAAGGCAAAATGACAAAGACACCCTTTAGCAATAAAGGTGAACGTGTATCAGACAATCTAGGACTCATTCATTCAGATGTATGCGGTCCTATGCTAGTCCAAGCAAGAGGAGGATTCGGATACTTCATTAGCTTCATAGACGACCATACCCGATATGGTTATATCTACTTGATGAAGCACAAATCCGAAGCTTTTGAGAAATTCAAATGCTTCAAGAATGAAGTGGAAAATCAACTAGAAAAGAAAATAAAGACACTTCGATCCGATCGAGGTGGCGAATATCTTTCAGATGATTTTATGAATTATCTAACTGAATGTGGGATTTGCTCACAATGGACACCTCCCTATACACCACAACACAATGGTTTATCCGAGAGGAGGAACCGTACCCTACTAGATATGATACGATCCATGATGAGCATAGCATCACTTCCAAAGACATTCTGGGGCTATGCCTTGGAAACCGCCCTCTTCACCCTAAATCGAGTACCAACTAAATCCGATAGTTCCACACCATATGAATTGTTCGTTGGTAGGAAACCTGTATTCTCATTCATGAGAGTATGGGGTTGTTCAGCATTTGTCAAACGCATTGCGTCTGACAAACTAGATTCTAAATCTGATAAATGTTTCTTCATTGGATACCCTAAGGAAACTATGGGATATTACTTCTATCATCCAGATGATCAGAAAGTGATAGTATCCAAGTACGCAACCTTCTTAGAGAAAGATTTTCTCAAAGACACAGAAAAGGGAAGCATGATTGAACTTGATGAAGTTCATGAACAAGAAACACCAACTGAAACAACAGAAGCGATTGAGGAACCCGAAACAGTCACATTAGATGAGACTGGAGTGCCACCTATTCATAGATCACAAAGAGTTCGTGAACTCCCAGTTAGATATGGTTTTCTAGTGGGAGATGATGACGAGGTTCCCGTGTTAGACGACTGATAGGGGTCAAAAACCCCTATCTTTGGGTACGGTTTTAGGACGGTTTTTAGGTTTATTTGGCTAATAAGCGAGCAATTCTCGCATTTAAATGCTTTTGTGTGAGTTAGTTAGAAATTGGAAGCATTCTATTTACTTTTCGTCGTTTAGGCTCGTTTTGTGATCAATTTAGGCAAATACGGCCGAAATAACACGCATAATAGAATTCTGTTATCTTTTGAAGCTAATTGGTCCGTCAAAAGTCGCACCAAACGAAGCGTTTGCTCAAAATAAGCGATTGACGGATCAATTCGGCTTTTGGACTAATGTTTTCTGGAGTTTTTATGCGTGTGCAGGTGTAAGTTCAGACGAAAAAGGGTTTGGAAGTCATCCGGTACGGATCGAGCGCGCTTCGGGCGAAAACGCTCGGCGAGCAGGGCCCCCGGGGCCATTTCTGCTCGGCGAGCAGGAGCCTGCTCGCCGAGCAGGCCACCAGGCGCCTGCTCGGCGAGCAGGGGCTGCTCGTCGCAATCCTGCTCGGCGAGCAGACCTGCGGGAATTGGTCAAAAAGACCAATTCCACCCCCACGAAGCCACGTTCGGCCCCACGTCTTCCTACACCAACAAGGACACGAAATTAGGTCAAAACGAGGCCCGAGACGCGTCTATAAATAGAAATTTTCAATTGTAAATTAGATATCTTTTGTTTTTGTAATTTTCTTATCTTCCACCTCGAGAAATCCTCTCCACCTCCTCCAAAAACCTTCAAACCTCCATTGAAGACGCCTCCGAAGCTCCATTCACCGAGGATTGCTCGAGCTCCATCCTTAAGTCCTAGGAAGACGCCTGCATTGGTTGACAGGTTCCCTGAAAGGGATTTTTCTTCTTTTATATCTTGTTTATCCTATGATACATGCTATGAATCTTAGGCTTATTGTAACTTCGTGACAATGTTCTCCATCTTTGATTAATATAATAGTTTTGTTTCTTCAATTGTTTTAATGCTTTGAATCTTTGTCTTACGCTTTGTTTGATTGGTTTAACTCATTCGATAATCCCAAAATCAAGTTGGCACATATTGCGAGCTGAATCTGACCTAGTCAGTGCCTATAGGATTGACGACCCTATAGAAGATTAAGCCCAAATTACTGAGCCTTAGAGCTAGTTTCGGCCTTACAAGGGAATCACGAACTAGGAACTTTAGGAGGATAGGTCGGGTTAATCGCCTCGAACACAAGTGACTTAGATTTTAATTCAATTGTTTAAACAATCTATTTCCATTATCATCGTATCCCTCCATGATCCTTTAGATGATTGCATTGACAAAAGATCACTTAGGAGTAGTTTAACTTAATTAGGGGTAGAGTAATTTAGTTAGGGTTAGAATAACTTAGTCAGAATTAGATAATCTAGTTAGGATTAGTGCAAACCAACCTAGGAGTAGATTAATTAAACAAAACCAACTCAAACCCCTTAAGCCTAGATAACATCCGAGACTTAGTAATTCGGTACTTGCAGAAATAAATCCTGTGGACGATAACCTGGACTTAAACCCATAAATTTATTACTTGATAACGACGGGGTACACTTATCCCTCAGATCGGGTTCTTCACGGAATCCGCATCAACGACGAACCCGAAAACTATGAAGAGGCTCTTACTAGTCCATATTCTAAAGCATGGCTTGAGCCATGGATTCTGAAATGGATTCCATGTACACCAACCAAGTGTGGATTTTGGTTGATCCACCCGAAGGGATAAAACCCATTGGGTGCAGATGGATCTTCAAAAAGAAGACAGACATGGATGGAAAGGTTAGCACCTACAAAGCTAGGTTAGTAGCGAAAGGATATAGTCAGAAGCAAGGAATTGATTATGACGAAACTTTCTCTCCTGTGGCTATGTCCAAATCAATCAGAATAATGCTTGCTATTGCCGCTCACTACGATTACGAGATTTGACAAATGGATGTGAAAACAGCTTTCCTAAACGGAAACCTGCTTGAGGATGTATATATGATGCAACCTGAAGGTTTCATATCAAAGGATGCAAACAAGGTTTGCAAACTTCAGAGATCCATTTATGGACTCAAGTAAGCATCTAGAAGCTGGAACAAGCGTTTTGACGAAACCATAAAACAATTTGGTTTCGAACAAAATTGCGAAGAAGCTTGCATTTACAAGAAAGCAAGTGGGAGCTCTGTAGCATTTCTAATATTATATGTGGAAGATATATTACTAATGGGAAATGACATAGCTCTGCTACAGTCGGTAAAAGTATGGTTATCTGGTAACTTCTCAATGAAAGACCTTGGTGAAGCAGCTTATATACTTGGTATAAAGATCTACAGAGATAGATCAAGAAGACTGCTTGGTCTTTCACAGGCTACATACATCGAAAAGGTGCTAAAGCGGTTTAACATGCTTGAATCGAAACGAGGTAACTTACCCATGCTACATGGAGTAAAGTTAAACAATCATCAATGTCCTAAAACCGATGATGATAAGAAGCGCGTGGCTGTAGTCCCATCCGCCAGCGCAATCGGTTCGATTATGCATGCTATGCTATGCACTAGACCTGACGTAGCATTCACGTTATCTGTAACGAGTCGTTACCAAGGAAATTCGGGAGACGAGCACTGGATTGCCGTCAAGAACATTCTTAAGTACTTGAGAAGAACTAAAGATATGTTCCTAGTGTACAGAGAAGGGGATCTGAAAATAGAAGGATTTTCAGATGCAAGTCATCTCACAGATGAGAACGATTTTAAATGCCAATCAGGATACCTGTTTATCTTGAATGGGGGCGCGGTCAGTTGGAAGAGTTCTAAGCAGGGAAGCGTAGCTTTCTCTACGACCGAGTCAGAGTATATCACAGATGCGGAAGCGGTTTGGATTAGAAAGTTCATTACAGAACTTGGTGTGGTGCCTGACATTGTAATCCCATTACACTGTATTGTGATAACAATGGAGCCATTGCGCAAGCAAAGGAACCACGGTCTCATAATGCGTCCAAGCATTACCTTAAGCGATACCACATTATAAGAGAAATTGTGGCAAGAGGAGATGTGAGAATAGAAAGAGTACCTACAGAGGACAACGTTGCAGATCCGTTGACAAAGCCCTTAACACAAAAAGTACATGATCGTCATCTAACTTCTACTGGGATAAGTTATAGAAACAATTGGTTTAGTCTAAGTGGGAGTATGTTGGGGTTTAGTGTCCTACAGACAATTGTTCTAGGATACAAACTTAATGTAAATGAAGTGCTCTTTATATCACTTGTTTTAATGAGATATATGTTTTATAACTATATAAAGGAAATCCCTTTTAAGCACTGAATAAAGTCTAATAAAAGGAAATCCGTAAGTTTGTTTTAAAGTGATTATAAAGTGTTCATACAAGCATGAAGTGAGACAAAACTTTATAATAAACTAATAAACTTAAAACCACCCCAAGTCAAGTGATATGTTTAGGATTGATATATCACTGTTGAGACTTGCATGCAACAATGTCTTCTGTCCGACAGAAAGCTGATCTCACAAGCTTCATATATACAGATATCTGGACAGTTACATGGATCCGATGAAAAGTAGTTCATTAGGATTGGGGACCCGACTTGAGATAACAGGATGGGTAGATTCATCATTGTCACCTGTTCATCTCATTGGTATTAATAGGTGTAAATAATCCTCAGACTCAAAGGAATGTTAATTGGTATTCTAGATTACGGAATGTGACGCTTTGAATCTGGTGTAACACGATCCTTAACAGAGATGACTCTGGGGTGTGAACAGCAGACGTTGGGTATCACAGGAAGTGATTGCGGGATCGTTATATATTGGATTGAACATTTATCACTCCCGATAAATGGGAGATATGTCCATGGATCGCTTGTGGAAGACTCGACTCTAAATCCTTGCAAGGTGATAACTTAAGACTTGAAATACAGATTTCACTTAACCTATCTAATTTGAGTTGACTCGGCCTGTACAAGTAAAACGAACGTCTCGCTATATGTGACTTGACATTATCCATAGTCATAAGATTCAGTTCAAGGATGTAGTTGATAAAGGATCGAATTATACCGTAACTAATACTGAAAGGTCAGTGGCAGAATCAACCTGTCTTCTTATAGCTCTAGGGGAATGATTACGGACTTGCTAATCACATACTCTGTACATCATTCCGTTATGCAAAGATTAAATATAATTCTTTGAAAATTAATTTTAATAGTTGCATACGGCTAGAAGCAATAAGAACCTAATGGGTCACATATAAGACTTGGAACTCAAAAGAGAGACAGATGTTAATTAATTAATGGAAGCCCAACTGAACCCAATAAGGCCCATTCCCTAGAGGGGGCGATTTTATGTATGGTAAATACATAAATAATTATTTTGATTTTATCAATCCTAATTAGATTAGGATTATGAATTAAATTAATTAAAGGATAAATAAGTTAGGAGTTTTAATTAGATTATAGTACTCCTATTATTATCCAATAAGGTTATTATTATTATCCTTTATATATTAGATATATTAATGGATAATGATTATGAATTCTATTCTGAATTGAATTCTTATTTCAATAACCTAATTCTATCTAACTAGGGATTAGATACAAGAGATTATAAATAACCCCCCTTACAGGATTTTCGAAATCCACAAGCTAAACCCCCTAGAGAATTTCGAATTCCACCCTAGAGCAAGAGAGAGAATTTCGACCCCCAGTTTGAGGACGAGATTTTCCACGGCTTCCTTCCGTTCAATTGATTTTCATCTTTCTTTCTTTATCCTTGATCTTGTGTTGATTAATTAGAGGCAATCTATTTTGGTTGCTATTCAACAGTTGATTCTAACTTGATCTTATATTTGTTTTGTTCTGTGCTCGGGAACTCAAAGTAAGAGTTGTGGGCACTTCGTTTGCAACGGTAGATAGAACATCTAAAAGGTATTTCTTCTTATCCCTCTTTATATGAAATAACGGTTAACGGATCTTATGGTTTATGGAAATAGGTTAAAATTTTATATTTCCGCTGCTATACGTTAGCCTATTTTTCCAACAGTTTGGTGGTCTCTCCCAGTTTTTTCTTTTCGCAACAATGGGTTAGGTTTATGCTCATCCCAATAGGTGCCATCTCTGGCTCTCTTCATCAATTCCTAGGAATCTTTTATCCGAGCGGTGATAATGCTTTGATAAAGTGCTCGACTTCAGCAATTGCTTACCACGACATCAATAGCTTCATCCATGTTAAATTCCTTTACCTGAATGGCCATGGCTTGGAATTTCTCGATGTAATGGGCCAAAGATTCCCGCTCATTCTAGACTACTCGATGAGGTCCAATATGGTCTTTCCCTCCGGTACTGAGGTGATGAAATAGTCTATAAAGGACTCCTCCATCTGATTGAAATTATAGATGGACTCGGGCGAGAGCTGCTCGTACTAAAAGGCTGTTGACTCCTTCAGAATAGTGGGAAAGATGCGGCATTTGACAATGTCAGTAGCCGTAGCCGCCTCCATGATTCGTCGAAAGTTTTTGATGTGGGTAATAGGGTCGCCCACTCCTATTCATTATATGAAGGATGGGACCCAAAATCCCCGAGGCATGGGCTGCCTTTGAATCTCTTTTGGTATAGGTGTGGTGGTTTCTACTAAGTGTTGAAATACCTTTCCACATGATTTTGATTTGACAAAATTATTTAAGTTAATCCCATGATTAAGATAATTAAATTTAAGTGCTTTGATTTAATTGTACTAATGAGTTTGTTCAATGTTGAGTAAAGTTTACTAACGAGAACAGGAACTAAGTGTTTAATAAGAAAGACATAACAAAGTCAGCATGAGCATTGACACACAGCAGAAGCTGAGTAAAATGTAACTCAGCCTTGTTAAAAGAAAAGACTTCTTCAGAATAACGCTTGAAGGTGAAGCCGACGGAAGAAGCTGAGTATAATATAACTCAGTATATATAAAGAAATAGATTGAAGGCAAAGCCGATCAAATCAAGCTGAGTAGTCATCAGGACAGCGCCAATGATCCGTTGACTAGAAGACAAAGTCCGACACAGGTCTGCAACAATTCAGAAGCCTCGGAAATCCGCCTTAAGACCTTTTCGAGATGCATGGATCAACTGGCATTTGGCAAGAAGACAAAACTGGCGCTAGAAGGCGAACCTGGCGGAAGAAGACGAAACTGGAAAGCCTGACGCCTGCTAAAATTAGACGACAGGATTGGCCTGCGATTCTGGAAGCTGACCAATGAATGACGTTTGAAGACCGTTACTCCCAACGGATATGTCGGAGTTCAAATGATTTGAAGCTTCAGAATTCACTATAAAAGGACAAGTCCATCACTTGGATCTTCACGACACATACAAGCCAATACAGACAGAAAAGCAAATCTTCACAAGAGTGAAAATCCAAAATAGAAGCTGTCTGAAAAACAAAGCAAGTTCTTACACCAAATTTCCAATCATTGTGTAAAAGTCTAGAGTGAATTTTTATTCATCTAAAGTGTTCTTCATTTAGAGAGAACAATTTTGTATCAATCGTAAAGGTTAGAAGAGTGAAGCTGAGTACTCGGTTTTAGTACTCAGCGGTAGAGAAAATCTGATTGTTCGGTTATAACGCTCAGTAGGATTGAGTAGACGAATAGAAGACGGTACTCTTGCATACTTAATTGCTTTGTAAACGGTTTGTGCTTTACCTTTAAAGAGCACAGTAGTGGATTGAAAAAGCCCGGAGGGATTCTGGGGACTGGACGTAGACGGTGAGGCCGAACCAGGATAAGACTGCTGAGTAATATCTAACCCTTTCCTTTGATATATATGTATGTGTTGCTTGCTTAAATCACTCAGTGTATAATTTGTATAAGCCGACGCTGAGTAATCAGAGTGCTGAGTTGGAAGCTGACCTAAAGTGCTATCTCCCAACTCACAATTGAAACAACTCTAGTCAACATCTGATTAAAGCTGTCTCATACTTCACTCAGCCTTGCTGACCTAAAGCTGAGTTAAATTATCAAACATTTAATTAAGTCAGCATTATTAAGCGAAAAAGTTACATTAGTTCCTAACCCCCCTTAGAACTAATCATATTAAGTTACACGGGACCAACAAGTGGTATCAGAGCTCAATAGCTCACTATTCAAGATAAAACTATCTTGAGCTGATCCCTGTAAATGGCTGAGAACAGCACTCATTTCCTTCCTGGAAATCAAACAACACAAATACTCCCTGAGGGATTATCGATTAGTCGGCCTCCTCTGTTCTTCGGGTCAAACTATACATTTTGGAAGAACAGAATGAAAAACTTCATTCAGGCAACAAACATGAGTGCATGGTTGGCCATAGTCCAAGGCCTATTTGTTCCCTATGAAATTGTTGACGGAGTAAAATCTGTCAAGAGTGAGTCTAAGTGGTTAGAGTATGACCTTAAAAAATTACAAAATAATACTTCGGCTATCAATATGCTTCACCGTGCGTTAGATGCTGCAGAGTACAACAAAATTTCAGGTTGTGAGTCAGCACAGGAAATCTGGAAGAAGCTGGAGGTGACCTATGAAGGAACAAGCAAGGTTAAGGAGTCCAAGGTAAATCAACACATGAGACTATACGAGCTGTTTGTGATGAACGAAAATGAAGACATCTCTGAGATGAACTCAAGGTTCACCAACATCATAAATGAGCTTAAGAGACTCGGCAAGAACTTCACAGAAGAAGAACAGGTGAAGAAAATCTTGAAAAGTCTCCCTAAGAGCTGGCAAGCTAAGAAGACAGATGTGGAAGAAGCTCAGGACCTGACCACATATAAATACGATGAGCTCATCGGATCTCTGCTGACCCACGAGATCTCCATGAAGAATTTTGAGGCTAAAGAAAAGTCTGAAGACAAGAAACAAAAATCTCTTGTCATAAAAGCTGACTCAACAGAAGCTGACTCATCAGATGATGAGGAAATGGCCATGTTCACAAGAAAGATGAAGAAGCTGTTTAGGCAAAATGACAAGAACAGCAAAAGGCCATTTAAAAGAAGCGATAAATATAGAACTGAGTCAAGCGACAGCAGACATAAAAAGGACAGCTCCAAGCCTGTTACGTGTTTCGAATGCCATCAAGCTGGGCACATAAAATCAAGCTGTCCTACTCTGAAGAAAGAAAAGAAGGGTAGTAGGAAGGCAATGGTGGCCACATGGAGTGACAGTGATGAGTCAACCTCATCAGAAGCTGATGCCACTGAGTTAGCAAACATTTGCTTCATGGCTGATGAAGCTGTTGACAATTGCCCATCTGAGCAAGCTGACCTCTCCGATGAGTCTGATCATGAGGAACACTCTAATGAGGTAACATCTATATTCTTGCTCAGAAATGAAATGGTTAATGCCCTGAGTGATCTCTATACACTGACCAAAAAGTGTAACAAGAAAATAAGAGCACTCAGCAGGCGATGTGATGAGATTAAAGAGGTCAAACTCAGTGACCTCTGACATCTGCTCCAAGACAACACTATGCAAGATGAAAATCTAAAAATCATGCATCGGTTTGTCTCGGAAGTCCAATCAGATTCTAAGAAACTGAGAAAGGACATCACTTCGATACAGAACCAGCTGAGTTCATCAGCTAAGAAAAGGTTCTACCCAAATGCTGAGTATTCAGGTACTAGTCAGCAAAGATGGTACACTCAGCAGAACAGTCAATGTGACTGCCGTGGAAAGAGAGGACACACTGTAAGTGTGTGTTGGTATGCTCAACACCATCGTGCTGACCAAAAATGGAAACACCCTCAAAGGATAGTCTATTGTGACTTTTGTGGGAAAGATGGCCACACCATAAATATTTGCCGTCACAAAATAAAATATGATGTTTCACCTATTCACTCTAACAAACGAGGACCCAAAAAGAATTGGGTACCTAAAGATAACTAGTTTAATTGTAGGTGAGTCTGAGATGTGCTGAGAAGTCAAAGCTATGGTATATTGACAGAGCATGCTCGAGGCATATGACTGGTGATGAAACTCAGTTCATCACACTTGTGCATAAACGAGGAGGAAATGTAAGTTTAGTGTCAAAGGAAGATAATTCCTGGCTATGGCATAGGAGACTTGGTCATGTAAGCATGGATCTCCTTGCCAAATTAGCAAGAAAGCAATTAGTTGAGGGTTTGCCCAAACTTAGATTTGAGAAGGATCAATTATGCAATGCGTGTCAACAAGGTAAACAAACCAAAAAGTCTTTCCATAGTAAAAATGTAGTCTCAACCAAGCATCCGTTAGAATTACTACACTTGGATCTTTTCGGACCAGTCCAGCCGCTGAGCTTGGGTGGTAAGAGATTTTCCTTGGTCATTGTAGATGATTTCTCTTGGTATACTTGGGTCATCTTGCTGAGTAGCAAGGATGAAGCTTTTGAGATGTTCTCAACACTGATTAGAAAACTAGAAAATGACAAAGACCTAAAATTAGCTCACATCCGAAGTGATAATGGCGGAGAATTCAAAAAAATACAAATTGATGAATTCTGTGAAGTCAGCGGCAATGACCACAATTTTTCTGCTCCTAGAACTCCTCAACAAAATGGGGTAGTTGAAAGGAAGAACAGAACCTTAGTTGAAATAGCTGAAGGAAAACAGGCTAACGTTTGGCAGCGGAAATATAAAAATTTTAACCTATTTCCATTAACCCAAGATCCGTTAATCGTTATTTCATATAAAGAGGGATAGAAAGAAATACCTTTTAGAAGTTCTATCTACCGTTGCAAACGAAGTGCCCACAACTCTTACTTCGAGTTCCCAAGCACAAAACAAACAATTGAAGATCAAGTTAGAATTCAACCGTATATAACAACCAAAATAGATTGTCTCTAATTAATCAACACAAGATCAAGGATAAAGAGAAAAGAGATGTAATCAATTGAACGGAAGGAAACGGTGGATAATCTCATCCTTATGGTGTGGGTCGAAATTCTCTCTCCCGGCTTAGTATGTGTATTTCGAAAATTACACATGGGGGGGGGGGGGGGGTATTTATATTCTCTTGTATCTAAACCCTAGTTAGATAGAATTAGGTTACTAAATAAGAATTTAATTCGGAATATAATTCTTATTTATTATCTATAATTATATCTTAAATATAAAGATAATAATAGTAACCTTATAGGATAATAATAGGTGCAATTTAATCTCATTAAAACTCCTAACTTATTTATCCTTTAATTAATTTAATTCACAATTATAATCTAATTAGAATTGTTAAAATCAAATTAAATGTTTATGTATTATATATACATAAAATCGCCCCACCCCATGTACTGGGCCTTAGCGGACTCAGTTGGGCTTCCATCAATTAATTAACATGCGTTTCTCTTTTGGGTTCCAAGTCTTATGTGTGACCCATTAGGTTCTTATTGCTTCTAGCCGTACGCAACTATTAAATTAATTTTCACAGAATTATATTTAATCTTTGCATAACGGAATGAGTACGCAAAATGTGATTAGCAAATCCGAAACATGCCCCCAGAGCTATAAAAAGACAGGTTGATTCTGTCGTTGACCTTTCCGTATTAGTTACAGTATAATTCGATCCTTTATCAACTACATCCTTGAATTGAATCTTATGACTATGGATAATGTCAAGTCACATATAGCGAGACGTTCATTTTACTTGTACAGGCCGAGACAACTCCAATTAGATAGGTTAAGTGAAATCTGTATTTCAAGTCTTAAGCTATCACCTTGTAAGGATTTAGAGTCAAGTCTTCCACAAGCGATCCATGGACGTATCTCCCATTTATCGGGAGTGATAAATGCTCAATCCAATGTATAACTATCCTGCAATTACTTCATGTGATACCCAACGTCTACCGTTCACACCCTAGAGTCATCTCTGTTATGGATCGTGTTACAACAGGATCAAAGCGTCACATTCCGTGATCCAGAATTACTAATTAACATTCCTTTGAGTCTGAGGATTACTCATACCTATTAATACCAATGAGATGAACAAGTGACAAGGATGAATCTACCCATCCTGTTATCTCAAGTCGGGTCCCCAATCCTAATGAACTCCTTTTCATTGGATCCACGTAACTGTCCAGATATCTGTATATATGAAGATTGTGAGATCAGCTTTTTGTCTCGATAGAAGACATTGTTGCATGCAAGTCTCAGAAGTGATATGTCAATCCTAAACATATTACTTGACTTAGGGTTGTTTTAAGTTTATTAGTTTATTATAAAGTTTCGTCTCACTTCATGCTTGTATGAACACTTTATAATCACTTTAAACAAACTTATGGATTTCCTTTTATTAGACTTTATTTAGTTCTTAAAAGGGATTGCCTTTATATAGTTATAAAAACATATCTCATTAAAACAAATGATATAAAGAACACTTCATTTACATTAAGTTTGTATCCTAGAACAATTGTCTATAGGACACTAAACCCCAACATACTCCCAGTTGGACTAAAGCCAATTGTTTCTACAACTTATCCCAGTAGAAGTTAGATGATGATCATGTACTTTCTAGGTTAAGGGCTTTGTCAATGGATCTGCAACGTTGTCCTCAATAGGTACTCTTTTTATTCTCACATCTCCTCTTGCCACAATTTCTCTTACAATGTGGTATCGCTTCAGGTAATGCTTGGATGCATTATGAGACTGTGATTCCTTTGCTTGCGCAATGGCTCCATTGTTATCACAGTACAGTGTAATGGGATTTACAATGTCAGGCACCACACCAAGTTCAGTAATGAACTTCTTAATCCAAACCGCTTCCTTTGCTGCTTCCGCAGCAGCGATATACTCTGACTCGGTCGTAGAGAAAGCTACACTTCCTTGCTTGGAACTCTTCCAGCTGACCGCGCCCCCATTCAAGATAAACAGGTATCCTGATTGGGATTTAAAATCGTTCTCATCTGTGAGATGACTGGCATCTGAAAATCCTTCTATTTTCAGATCCCCTTCTCTGTACACTAGGAACATGTCTTTGGTCCTTCTCAAGTACTTAAGAATGTTCTTGATGGCATTCCAGTGCTCGTCTCCCGGATTACCCTAGTAATGACTCGTTATACTTAACACGAACGCTACGTCAGGTCTAGTGCAAAGCATAGCATACATAATCGAACCGATTGCGCTGGCGTACGGGACTACAGCCATGCGCTTCTTATCATCTTCGGTTTTAGGACATTGATGATTGTTTAACTTTACTCCATGTATCATGGGTAAGTTACCTCATTTCGATTCAAGCATGCTAAACCGCTTTAACACCTTTTCGATGTATCTAGCCTGTGAAAGACCAATCAGTCTTCTTGATCTATCTCTGTAGATCTTTATACCAAGTATATAAGCTGCTTCACCAAGGTCTTTCATGGAGAAGTTACCTGATAACCATACTTTTACCAACTATAGTAGAGCTATGTCATTTCCCATTAATAATATATCGTCCACATATAATATCAGAAATGCAACTGAGCTCCCACTTGCTTTCTTGTAAATGCAAGCTTCTTCGCAATTTTGTTCGAAACCAAATTGTTTTATGGTTTCGTCAAAATGCTTGTTCCAGCTTCTTGATGCTTGCTTGAGTCCATAAATGGATCTCTGAAGTTTGCAAACCTTGTTTGCATCCTTTGATATGAAACTTTCAGGTTGCATCATATATACATCCTCAAGCAGGTTTCCGTTTAGGAAAGCTGTTTTCACATCCATTTGCCAAATCTCGTAATCGTAGTGAGCGGCAATAGCGAGCATTATTCTGATTGATTTGGACATATCCACAGGAGAGAAAGTTTCGTCATAATCAATTCCTTGTTTCTGACGATATCCTTTCGCTACTAACCTAGCTTTGTAGGTGCTAACCTTTCCATCCATGTCAGTCTTCTTTTTGAAGATCCACCTGCACCCAATGGGTTTTATCCCTTCGGGTGGATCAACCAAAGTCCACACTTGGTTGGTGTACATGGAATCCATCTCAGAATCTATGGCCTCGAGCCATGCTTTAGAATCTGGACTGGTAAGAGCCTCTTCATAGTTTTCGGGTTCATCGTCTAACACGGGAACCTCGTCATCATCTCCCACTAGAAAACCATATCTAATTGGGAGTTCACGAACTCTTTGTGATCTACGAATGGGTGGCACTTGAGTCTCATCTAATGGGACTGCTTCGGGTTCCTCAACCGCCTCTATTGTTTCAGTCAGTGTTTCTTGTTCTTGAACTTCATCAAGTTCAATTATGCTTCCCTTTTCTGTTTCTTCGAGAAACTCTTTCTCTAAGAAGGTTGCGTGCTTGGATACTATTACTTTCTGATCATCTGGATGATAGAAGTAATATCCCACAGTTTCCTTAGGGTATCCAATGAAGAAACACTTATCAGATTTAGAATCTAGTTTGTCTGACGCTATGCGTTTGACAAATGCTGAACAACCCCATACTCTCATGAATGAGAACACGGGTTTCCTACCAACGAACAATTCATATGGTGTGGAACTAGCGGATTTAGTTGGTACTCGATTTAGGGTGAAGAGGGCAGTTTCTAAGGCATAGCCCCAGAATGTCTTTGGAAGTAATGCTATTCTCATCATGGATCGTACCATATCTAGTAAGGTACGGTTCCTCTTCTCGGATACACCATTGTGTTGTGGTGTATAGGGAGGTGTCCATTATGAGCATATCCCACATTCAGTTAGATAATTCAGAAAATCATCTGAAAGATATTCGCCACCTCGATCGGATCGAAGTATCTTTATTTTCTTTCCTAATTGATTTTCTACTTCATTCTTGAAGCATTTGAATTTCTCAAAAGCTTCGGACTTGTGCTTCATCAAGTAGATATAACCATATCGGGTATGGTCGTCTATGAAGCTTATGAAGTATCTGAATCCTCCTCTTGCTTGGACTGACATAAGACCGCATACATCGGAATGTATTAATCCTAGAGTATCTGATACACGCTTACCTTTATTGCTAAAGGGTGTCTTTGTCATTTTACCTTTTAAACATGCTTCACATGTTTCCAATGATTCAGGATCAATTGAATTTATAAGCCCATCTTGATGTAGCTTAAGCATGCGTCTTTTGTTTATATGGCCTAAACGACAATGCCACAAGTAAGTTGAATTATCTAGCTTATGTCTTTTGGTATCAATTGCGAAAACAGAAATTTTGTCATCTAGCACATAAATCCCATTTTGTGATATTCCTGAAAAATAGAAAATCCCATCTCTATAAAAATCGCAATGTTTGTCTTTTGTTGAAATATGAAAACCGTCGTCAACAAGACGGCTAATAGAAATAATGTTACGAGACATCTCTGGAACATACAAACAGTTCCCTAATTCTATTACAAGCCCAGAGGGCAAACTTAAAGCATAATCTCCAATGGCGAGGGCAGCAACTCTTGCTCCATTTCCTACTTGCAAGTTTATGCTTCCTTTCTTCAATTCCCTAGTCCGATTTAGTTCCTGCATATTTGTACAAATATGAGATCCACATCCGGTATCAAGTACCCAAGATTCAGACTGTGAAACTGTATTTATTTCAATATAAAACATACCAGATGTTGAAGCACCGCTCTTTCCCTTCTTGAGGGAGGCTAGGTACTCCTTGCAGTTCCTTCTCTAATGCCCGTCTTTACCACAGAAGTGGCACTCTCCTTTGGGCTTCTTCACTTCCTTTCCCTTAGCTCTAGTGGGCATGGCTCCCTTGCCTTTCTTGGGATATTTAGGATTGGGAAAATTCCGCTTCCTCTTCTTTGATCCCTCTATGACAAGAGCTGGTATTGCCTTGTCTTTCTTCATATTGGGCTCAACTGACTTGAGCATATTTGCAAGCTCTTCAAGAGAGGTTTGCAAGTCATTCATCTGGTAGTTCATGATGAACTGTGAATAACTCTCTGGGAGGGATTGAAGAATTAAGTCTATGCTTAGTTCGTTATCCATCGCAAATCCAATACTAGAAAGCTTGGTAATATAGCCAATCATCTTGACACAATGTGTCATCACAGATGTGCCCTCTTGAATCCTGCAATGATATAGCAACTTGGATATCTCGTAGCGTTCGCACCTAGTCTGTTTCCCAAACAACACCTTTAGGTTCATGATGATGGAATAGGCATCCATTTCCTCATGTTGCCTTTGCAATTCCGGTGTCATCGATACAAGTATGATGCATCTCGCATGATCGTCATCAGCTTTGTGCTTCTAGTAAGCATCAATTTCTTCGATGGGAGCATCATCAGCTGGGATAGGGGGTATCATTGTATCAAGTACATACCCTATCTTATCGAACTTCAAAACGATTTTGAGGTTACGAAACCAGTCGGTGAAGTTTGAACCGTTCAACTTGTTATCGGTAAGTATATTTTACAGATTGGTTTTAGTCATGATTTTAAGAGTGTTTTAATATAACTGAGAGTGAGAAAGAGTAAATGTACGTTATTCATTTGCTTTAAAATACATCAATCTAAAATTATAGGCCTTTTGTTTATTTTAGATTGCTCCCACTATTTTGCCAAATTAATAGTCCTCCATATTAATTCGAAGAGTTTCGCAAATCCTTTAGTGAGCTAGGATCCTAAGTCCTGAGATTTCACCTTGAGTTTGCTCAACAAGCTAGTCTCATTTGTTAGGTAGATTCATGTAATCAATCACATCTTTGATGTGATTCCTAGGTTATTGGGTTACTAACCATATTATAACTAATATGCTATTCATATTAATCCCAACCATATTGGCCATTAGTTTATGACAACATGAGTTTGCTCATCCAATTATCATAATCTAATTTAAGTATTACCCCATATTCATGAAAGAACGATTTTCGATAATTCAGGTGTTACCATAAGACCCCGAGCTTGAGTTTGCTCAACAACCCAAAGTCCCCCAGTACTGCCGGCTGAATTATAATATTAGGGAGGGGCAACCGATTTTAATAACTTGCTTATTTACTTAACTTTTAATTAGTGAGGGATTTTTATTTTAAGTCTCATAATCTAACTTAGTCTTGATTTGCTTTAGCATACATCAGACACATACATTGGCGTTATGGACATATCATCTAAATTATTCCGTCGAGCCAGAGACGGAATAAAGGGCCAAACCTAGGGAAATACTAACTATTATATATTTCTCTTTAGGTCCTCCGTCTTCTCCATGACGCCTTGAAATTACATATTAATTTCTATTCTACTAAAGAAAACTTCAATTAACTTGAAGGGAATTAGATGAGAGGAGAAATTACAATTGATAGTAGAAAGGCAGGACTCGCAGACCCTATTTCAAAAATACCAAAAGACTAAAAGAGGGTCCAAATATGTCCATAACTCCAAACATGCATAGACTCAATTAAATAAATTTAATTGGTTGATTACATAAATACTTTATGTAATATTTAGGTTAATCACATTAACACATCAAATTAACTTCCATTCAATTTTAATTCTAACAGTTTCGTATCTTCTATATTAACCTTTTAGATTAATACAACTATACAAAACTTTAATTATGCATGTCCAAATTATTTTGATTTCAATTCATTTAATACTTTTGATTTACAGAAAACTTTTAAATAAACTTTTCATTCGATAATCAAAACAGAAAACTATTAATTTCTGAAACATATATACATAAATATATTTAAAACTAATTTTAAAATAAGTGGGTCTCGGGCCGGGCCCGAGGACGCGGCTGTAGCCGCGGCGAGGAAGCGACCCGAGCTGCTGTCAATTTTTTTTAATAAATAATTATATATGTATATATATCAGTTTTAAAACGGTTTTAAAACGATTTTCAGAAAGTAAGAAAACCTATTATAGATTTTCCGTTTTATCTTTAGAATCAATAAAACTAACTTTTATCAATCTAACTATAAAATTAATAGATTTTGTTATAATGATTATCAACCAATATTATTAGTAACATATGCATAAACTATTTTAATTAACAATTAATTAAAACTTATTTATCTTTAGAACTAATTAATCAAAACAGTTTTGTTAATTAACCTAACTATAAATATTTATTCAATCTGATTGAAAAACTTCTAAATTTTCATATATGAAATAACGGATTTAACGCAGGCTCTGATACCACTGAAGGAAAATAGGCTAACGTTTGGCAGCGGAAATATAAAAATTTTAACCTATTTCGATTAAACCAAGATCCGTTAATCGTTATTTCATATAAAGAGGGATAGAAAGAAATACCTTTTAGAAGTTCTATCTACCGTTGCAAATGAAGTGCCAACAACTCTTACTTCGAGTTCCCAAGCACAAAACAAACAATTGAAGATCAAGTTAGAATTCAACCGTATATAACAACCAAAATAGATTGTCTCTAATTAATCAACACAAGATCAAGGATAAAGAGAAAAGAGATGTAATCAATTGAACGGAAGGAAACGGTGGATAATCTCATCCTTATGGTGTGGGTCGAAATTCTCTCTCCCGGCTTAGTATGTGTATTTCGAAAATTACACATGGGGGGTATTTATATTCTCTTGTATCTAAACCCTAGTTAGATAGAATTAGGTTACTAAATAAGAATTTAATTCGGAATATAATTCTTATTTATTATCTATAATTATATCTTAAATATAAAGATAATAATAGTAACCTTATAGGATAATAATAGGTGCAATTTAGTCTCATTAAAACTCCTAACTTATTTATCCTTTAATTAATTTAATTCACAATTATAATCTAATTAGAATTGTTAAAATCAAATTAAATGTTTATGTATTATATATACATAAAATCGCCCCACCCCATGTACTGGGCCTTAGCGGACTCAGTTGGACTTCCATCAATTAATTAACATCCGTTTCTCTTTTGGGTTCCAAGTCTTATGTGTGACTCATTAGGTTCTTATTGCTTCTAGCCGTACGCAACTATTAAATTAATTTTCACAGAATTATATTTAATCTTTGCATAACGGAATGAGTACGCAAAATGTGATTAGCAAATCCGAAACATTCCCCCTGAGCTATAAGAAGACAGGTTGATTCTGTCGTTGACCTTTCCGTATTAGTTACAGTATAATTCGATCCTTTATCAACTACATCCTTGAATTGAATCTTATGACTATGGATAATGTCAAGTCACATATAACGAGACGTTCGTTTTACTTGTACAGGCTGAGTCAACTCCAATTAGATAGGTTAAGTGAAATCTGTATTTCAAGTCTTAAGCTATCACCTTGCAAGGATTTAGAGTCAAGTCTTCCACAAGCGATCCATGGACGTATCTCCCATTTATCGGGAGTGATAAATGCTCAATCCAATGTATAACTATCCTGCAATTACTTCCTGTGATACCCAACGTCTACCATTCACACCCCAAAGTCATCTCTGTTATGGATCGTGTTACAACAGGATCAAAGCGTCACATTCCGTGATCCAGAATTACTAATTAACATTCCTTTGAGTCTGAGGATTACTTATACCTATTAATACCAATGAGATGAACAGGTGACAAGGATGAATCTACCCATCCTGTTATCTCAAGTCGGGTCCCCAATCCTAATGAACTCCTTTTCATTGGATCCACGTAACTGTCCAGATATCTGTATATATGAAGCTTGTGAGATCAGCTTTCTATCTCGATAGAAGACATTGTTACATGCAAGTCTCTGCAGTGATATGTCAATCCTAAACATATTACTTGACTTGGGGTGGTTTTAAGTTTATTAGTTTATTATAAAGTTTCGTCTCACTTCATGCTTGTATGAACACTTTATAATCACTTTAAACAAACTTATGGATTTCCTTTTATTAGACTTTATTTAGTTCTTAAAAGGGATTGCCTTTATATAGTTATAAAAATATATCTCATTAAAACAAATGATATAAAGAACACTTCATTTACATTAAGTTTGTATCCTAGAACAATTGTCTATAGGACACTAAACCCCAACAATAGCTTAGACAATGCTGAGTGAGAATAGGCTTCCAAAGTATTTCTGGGGTGAGGCTGTCAACACAGCTTGCTATATAGTCAATAGGGCTTTAATTAGACCTATAGTTAAGAAAACCCCTTATGAACTTTGGAAAGGACGAAAACCCAACATTGGATATTTTCGTGCCTTTGGTTGTAAATGTTTCATTTTAAATACTAAAGACAACCTTGCTAAATTTGATTCTAAAGCTGATGATGCTATCTTCTTAGGGTACTCAACAAAAAGCAAAGCATATAGGGTGTTCAATAAACGAACTCAGGTCATAGAAGAGTCAGTCCATATCCAGTTCGATGAAACCGACCCTACAGGAAAGACAAGTCAGCCTACCGAAGATGACCCATGCTCAGCTTCTGCTGACAAAAATGGAGACACTGAGTCATCACCTCAAGGGCTGACCAAAGGTAAAAATGAACCTGAAATTGTCTTTGCTGACCAATATAATCCTGTAGAGATTATTGAAATACCAACTCCTGAAAACTCAACACTACCAAAAGAGATCAAAATTCCAAGAGGACACTCAGACATGTCCATTCTTGATGCTGCTGAGAACAATCTGATGACAAGAAATCAACTCAGGAGATATCTTAGTAATGTTGCCTTCGTCTCAGTTCATGAACCAAAGAACTTCTCCGAAGCTGAGCATGATGAATTCTGGATTAATGCGATGCAAGAAGAACTTGATCAATTCAAGAGAAACAAAGTGTGGGATTTAGTGCCTAAACCAAAGAATCAAAAGACCATAGGAAGAAAGTGGGTATTTCGTAATAAGCTAGATGAACAAGGCAACTTAGTCAGGAACAAAGCCAGACTTGTAGCTCAAGGTTACAGTCAGCAGGAAGGTATAGACTATGGTGAGACCTTTGCACCCGTAGCTAGATTAGAAGCAATTAGAATACTGTGTGCATATGCTAGCTTTATGAATTTTAAACTGTTCCAAATGGATGTGAAAAGTGCATTTCTTAATGGAGTTATAAATGAAGAGGTTTATGTTAGTCAGCCTCCAGGGTTTGAGGATTCAAAATTCCCAAACCATGTTTATAAACTCAAAAAGGCTCTGTACGGCCTAAAGCAAGCACCACGTGCTTGGTACGAAAGGCTGACTAGTTTCCTGCTGACCTGGAACTATGTCAGAGGAAAAGCTGACACAACCTTATTCATTAAGAAAAAGGCTAAAGATACCCTGTTGGCATAAATATACGTTGATGATATTATCTTTGGTGCTGCTAATGAATCTATGTGCAAGGAATTTAGCAAACAGATGCAAACAGAGTTTGAAATGTCAATGATGGGAGAACTCAACTTCTTCCTTGGACTCCAAATTAAACAAGGAAAGAACGGCATCTTCATCAGTCAGACTAAGTATGCCAAAAAAATATTGAAGAAATTCGATATGGAAGGTTGTAAGCCAATATCCACCCCAATGGGTACTGACACTGTGCTTTGCTCTGATGAGAAAGGTAAGTCAGTAGACAGCAAGTTATATGGAGGTATGATTGGCTCTCTACTTTATCTAATTGCTAGTAGGCCAGACATTCAGTACTCAGTATGTTACTGTGCGAGATATCAAACTGACCCTAGGGAATCTCACTATATAGCTGTGAAAAGAATTTTTAGATATTTGCAGAACTCAGTAAATGCAGGTTTATGGTATCCAAACACAAATGACTTCACACTTATTGGATACACTGACGCTGACTATAAACGAGACAAGCTGGAGCGTAAAAGCACTTCAGGAGGATGTCATTTCCTTGGAAGCTGTCTAGTGTCTTGGTTCAGTAAGAAGTAGTCATCAGTTGCCCTGTCAACCACTGAAGCTGAGTACATTGCTGCTGGAAGCTGTGTAGCACAAGTCCTATGGATTAAGCAACAGCTGGAGGATTATGGAGTACAAACAAAAACAATCGAAGTCAAATGCGACAACAAGAGTGCCATTGACTTATCCAAAAATCCAATCCAACACAGCAGGATGAAGCACATCAGCATTAGGCATCACTTCATCAGAGACCATGTACTCAAGGGTGAGATCAAATTGACCTATGTTCCAACAGATGAACAGCTTGCGGATATCTTTACGAAGCCATTGGCTCGTGAGCAATTTAACATACTAAGGGAAGCTATCAGTATGTGTAATCCTCTTCAATAAGTTTTCTACGCTAAATGAATGTTGAGTGATTATAATATGCCGAGTGATTATTGCTTAAATAAGTAACTATCATATGCTAAGCTAACATGAATGACATAAAATCACCTTATGCTGAGAAGACATATATATTGTGTGATTACTATGTGATGAGTTACTAAGCATGCTAAAAATCCCTTCTACGCAAAACTGAGCACTCAGAACTTCAAACGTTTAGTATTCTAGATACTGAGTAAAGCCACTTGCATAATTAATGCTAGCATGTGCATTTAAGTAGCCACCTAGGATGACGTTAGCGTAATAATTAGAAAACCATGCACCAAATGTGTCATTAATACCAGAGATAACGGTCGATTGATCAACTTGAGGACAAACCGCCATTCCGACCTATCAGATTAACGTAAAACGACTATAAATAGTGAACGATTTCCCACTAACTTCTCTTTACACTTGAAATCCTTGGCATTCGATTTTTCTCTCTCTAAATTCCCAAATCTTCTGCACTTCTCTAATTCTCAAAGACACCATGTCTAGCGATTCCCAGAACAATTCCAGCAAGGAATACGACGATAATCGCTTCGACATTGATCCTCCATCTCCTGCTGAGCAGGAATATCCAGAGACCTCCACAGAGTCTCAAGAACAAACCCACGGTCAGCATGATCAATCTGCTCCCGAGGTCAGCATGCCTCGTAAAAACCCTAAAGCTGACCAAGCAACTCCGTCAAGAAAGAAGAAAGAAAAGAACGAAAAACCTAAGGAAAGGACGTTCTCCCCAGTTTTCAAAAACGTAAAAAATCTTAAAGTCTTCCGTTCCCGCTGGTTCTCCAAAGGATTCGTAGAAGCTGAGAAACCCTTTTGCGAGTGGATTTCCAAGAATGGCTGGACCGAGCTCTTCTCTCTCCCTGGAACCACTTATCCGCAGTTAGTAAGGGAGTTCTACACTAATATCAGAGTAGCCGATGATGAAAACGACTACATGATTACAAAGGTAAAAAACAAGGGTATCATCATCAATCCGTCTTATCTTGCTAAACTGCTAAAGCTGAAGGTAAAAGGATCAGAACTCAGTTCCATGAATGATTATTTGCGCATTGATTATGTCGTTGAGTTCTGTAAACCAAAGAACCGCAAGGGAGAAATTGCCAGCACTTGCATGGGTCAGCATAAAAAATAAGCCCACTATATCCTGACCAACTTCCTGTTCCCAAAGGTCAACTCCTCCTCCTCAGCTTCCAACTTTAAGCAGTTCTTCATCTGGCATATGCTGAACTACAAGCCGCTCAACATGCCCGTATTTCTCATCAGAGCATTTCAAAGAAGCACCGGGATCCTTAGGATGGTCTCTCTCATCACCAGAATACTTCAGGATCACCAAGTCAGTCTAGTAGAGGAGATTGAGATCGAGGGCACTGAAATCACCTCAGCAGTACTGTTCGGCTTAGCTCACAGCCAACCCATCAAACCCAAGAAAGGAAAGGGGGCTATAGAACCTGCTGAGGAAGGTATGGAAGGGGATAATATGGTTGAAGGGGATAATATGGTTGAAGGAGGACAGGATGAGCTGATCAAGAAAGGAAAGAAAGTTAGGGTTGAAGAAGCACCCGCTGAGCGCACTAGGCAGGACAAAAAGAGGAAAACTGACCAATCCTCAACCAAAGACATTAACACAGCTCCGAAGAAGCTTAGGATAGTATCTAGTGCGAAGAAATCTGCTCTTGCTGAGCAAGCACAAGGGGAACCTAAGTCAGCTGAGAAACAGAAAAGGCAAGTTGAGCCTGAGGAAGAAAGTGAGGAAACACCTGATCAGCCTTTGAAGAGAAAGAAAACCTCTGGGTTGAAGCCGATCGATGTTAACCCACTTGACTTTGTGATTACCAAGGAATCACACTTCGTGCGAAGTCAAGAAATTGATCTAGAGAAGACTCCTTGTGATCAGAAGGAAGAACAGGGCGGCACTGAGGGCCAGCCTCAAGCTGACAAGATGGGTTCTGCTGAGCCAAGTAACACAGGTGCTGTTGAGCAACTTGCTGAGAACCAAGCTGAGTCACCAATGAAGGACAAGGTTGTGGAAGGCCTTGATGCTGACCTTGAACTCAACTCTTCCTCTGAGTCCATTGACTCTATTGCTGCTGATCCTTCCCTCAAACCAACAAGGACAACACAGAAAAGCGGTTCAAACGCAAAGCTCTGAAACCCAAAGTCATAGACTTATTGGATGAATCTCTGCTAAGGGGCCCAATCACTGATCTTACTGGGCTTCAATTCCAGTTCTTCACAGACATCGTTGAACCTTCTCCTGACCAAGTGAAGGAAAAACAAGCCTCTGTTTCTCGAGCTGAGGAACAAGCCGACCCAAAAGCTACTAAGGGTCCAATATCTACCGACACTTCTGCTCTTCCTTCCACTGAGCAAGTGCTCGAAGTCCATCCTGCTCAACCTAACGAGTTAGCAAAGGAAACTCCTCCTGCTCAAGCCAGCTTTGAGTTGCCTCAACCTCCACACTCTACTCAACCTCAGACTGACACTGAGCAGGTTAATAACTTTGCTGACCAAACTCTTTCTACTCTTACCAAGCAGACAGACAACCAGTCAGCACCTGCTGCTGACCTATATAAAAATACAACTGCTGACTAAGCTGGCACCTCCGCTTCCGGGCAGCACCAAACACCTCCTCCATCCGGTGCTGACAACATTCCGGCCCCTGAGCATAACACTGATGAATCCTACACCTATTTGAATGCTTCTGAGTCTGGAAGGAAAATCATCCACTCAACTCACGCTCTACTTCACGATATTCATCAGTCTCACGCCGATGCTGCTGGGTCTATTCCTGCTGAGCCAACCCAAATATCCTTTGTCACTCAACTTCTGACCGAACTTAAGGGTCTCAAAGAACTGATGAGTGTCATGACATCTTTCGTCTCTCAATAGCCCAAGCAAGAGTCAATAGTGAAGCTGGCTGAACTCCAGCTGATGATGGTGAATCACATGAAGTCCATCCAAGGTCAACTTAATGCCTTATCAGCTGCGAACTCAACATTTACAACCTCTGCTGAGGTCAATCATCTTTTCTCCCAGCTGTCCTCTGAGCTGACCCGAGCTTGTGACCTTATCTCCTCCTCTTCTCAATGCTCCATAGAATAGATTGGTGAAGCAATTCGCCTACTCAACCTGAGCAAAGAGGAAATGGACACTGACCAAGTCAAGACCAACGAGATTCTGCAATGCACTCAATCCACACTTGCGCATGTCTGGCACACGAATGTTCAACGTCAGTCATATGATACTACGCTGCTCAGGATGTACTATCAATCTTATGCACGGATGACTGAATTGATAACTTGGATCGGGAAATCTTTAGAGTATTTACTCAGTATGCTCAGTGCCAACATAAAAATCCCCGCCTCAAGTATGGCCGATGGCGTGCAGGTCTTTAAAGGTCTAAGGGAGAGTACGAGTCAAATGCAATAGTATTCCTTGATACTGACTCGTGCTGTTCATCAAGGGACATTCTATGCTCCTCCTCCTCCATCTCATGATGCTGGCGAAACGGGGGAGAAAGATCCAACAAAGCAAGCTGCTGGAACTCAGCAGAGAACGGGGGAGAAAGGTAAAGCGAAAATGCTAGCTGTCGGAACTCAGCAGAAGCCTCCTGGCTAAACTTCTGCTGTCTAGAGCACCCACACTCAGCAACACCAAACTGCCCAAACTAAACCCAAGTTAAATCAAGTTCAAGCCAATATTAAGAAGTAGTACTAGCAATAGTCTATAGTCTTTGCTTGTAACTTATATTTTATGGCATGTTCATGTTAAGCTGAGTACTCTAATATATAAGCATCTTTTATCCAAACTGTCTATATTTTTGCGATGCTTACTAGCTGTGTTCATATGCTGAACTGCCTGATATAATTATACAATTATCCATTGAACAACAAACAAACAAAGCTTGTGAACTCAAAAATTAAACAAGTTAATATACTCAGCACACTTCCAACTCTGATACCTATATTTGAAACTGAGTAATGACTAAATATTCCAAGCATTGACCCACTTCTGAAAACTGACCTTAGGCTCATCTGAATTAGATCTTGGAAGGTCTAGAATTGAACTTAGTCAGTAAAGGCATGCCTTAATTTTACTCGATTAGATCTTAGAAGGTTTAGAGTTGAATTAAGTCAATAGATGCAACCCTTACGGGGGAGTAATTTCAGAAGAATAAGAAAGGTAAACAATCACGAGGGATGCTCAACACTGAGTTCCTTAATTAAATATTTTTGCCAACATCAAAATGGGGGAGTTTGTTGAAATACCTTTCCACATGATTTTGATTTGACAAAATTATTTAAGTTAATCCCATGATTAAGACAATTAAATTTAAGTGCTTTGATTTAATTGTACTAATGAGTTTGTTCAATGTTGAGTAAAGTTTACTAACGAGAACAGGAACTAAGTGTTCAATAAGAAAGACAAAACAAAGTCAGAAATGAGCATTGACACACAGCAGAAGCTGAGTAAAATGTAACTCAGCCTTGTTAAAAGAAAAGACTTCTTCAAAATAACGCTTGAAGGCGAAGCCGACCGAAGAAGCTGAGTAGAATATAACTCAGCATAGATAAAGAAATAGATTGAAGGCAAAGCCGATCAAATCAAGCTGAGTAGTCGTCAGGATAGCGCCAATGATCCGTTGATTAGAAGACAAAGTCTGACACAAGTCTGCAACAATTCAGAAGCCTCGGAAATCCGCCTTGAGACCTTTTCGAGATGCATGGATCAACTGGCATTTGGCAAGAAGACAAAACTGGCGCTAGAAGACGAACCTGGCGGAAGAAGACGAAACTGGCAAGCCTGACGCCTGCTAAAATCAAACGACAGGATTGGCCTGTGATTCTAGAAGCTGACCAATGAATGACGTTTGAAGACCGTTACTCCCAACGGATATGTCGGAATTCAAATGATTTGAAGCTTCAGAATTCACTATAAAAGGACAAGTTCATCACTTGGATCCTTACGACACATACAAGCCAATACAGACAGAAAAGCAAATCTTCACAAGAGTGAAAATCCAAAATAGAAGCTGTCTGAAAAACAAAGCAAGTTCTTACACCAAATTTCCAATCATTGTGTAAAAGTCTAGAGTGAATTTGTATTCATCTAAAGTGTTCTTCATTTAGAGAGAACAATTTTGTATCAATCGTAAAGGTTAGAAGAGTGAAGCTGAGTACTCGGTTTTAGTACTCAACGGTAGAGAAAATCTGAGTGTTCGGTTATAAGCGCTCAGTAGGATTGAGTAGACGAATAGAGGACGGTACTCTTGCATACTCAATTGCTTTGTAAACGGTTCGTGCTCTACCTTTAAAGAGCTCAGTAGTGGATTGAAAAAGCCCGGACGGATTCTGGGGACTGGACGTAGGCGGTGAGGCCGAACCAGGATAAGACTTCTGAGTAATCTCTAACCCTTTCCTTTGATATATATGTATATGTTGCTTGCTTAAATCACTCAGTATATAATTTGTATAAGCCGACGCTGAGTAATCAGAGTGCTGAGTTGGAAGCTGACCTAAAGTGCTATCTCCCAACTCACAATTGAAACAGCTCTAGTCAGCGTCTGATTAAAGCTGTCTCATACTTCACTCAGCCTTGCTGACCTAAAGCTGAGTTAAATTATCAAACATTTAATTAAGTTAGCATTATTAAGCGAAAAAGTTACATTAGTTCCTAACCCCCCCTTGGAACTAATCATATTAAGTTACACGAGACCAACACTAAGTTCGAATATCCGTTTCGAGAACCATATTTTCAAGAAGAGTTCTTCTCGAGGAGATCTAAGATATCTCTTTGATGAGGGGTGCGCCTTCTTTAACCTTTGTTTTCTTAGGCTCGCACCTTCGGCGGCAGTTGCCCTAGGGCTTTGATGGGGAATAGTGTTTGCCTCGCCCACAGAGCTTTTTGTCGCCCCTCGGACTTCTTCGCCTAGTATGGTGCCTGCGAGGGATCATTGATCTGGAATACCTTTGCCTAGGTGATGAACTTAGAGAAAAGGCCCTAGGGGTTCCGGAGGACTCCCCAATAGATTTTACCTCTCGGGTGGGATTTTTCCTTTCACCCTCATTGGCCTTCCACAATTGCTGCCGCAGATTGGCCATCTCTAGCTCATGAGTGGCTTTCACGTCATCCATCTCTTTCTGCATGGCCGTAAAATTTTGGGCGAATTTGCGGGATACTTCCTCCACTAGGAGCTGGTTGCGGGTCTAACCGGTGCTAGTGCTCTACATGCTGGTCAACCTTTTTATCGTTCCTCCGGTGGATTTCTGAATGGACTTGGCCGGATTGAGCCATTGCTGAATATTCTAACAGTTTATGGATAATTTCGATCCACGCTCACCGCACCAATGATAACTTGCTACCTGAACTTGGTCACGTGATTCGACCGTGATGATGATCCGACATCGTATTTGAGCCTATAAAACAACAAGCAAGTTAGATGGGGCCGGAGTCCGGTAAACTCACTCCGATGTCTAAGTCAGTTTATGATCAAGGATCAAATGGAAGGGAATAGACTAGTTTAGAGATAATAGTTAATATACCGAACCTTGTGTCCATACCTGTGTATTTATAGTGTATGGTTAGGTTTAAGGTTTGTCAGGTCCTTAGGAATCCTTACAAGCTTAGAATTTCGTATCCCTCAAGGATTCCGAATCCTGGAAGGAATCCTTTGTCTTGTAGGATTCTAGAAGGTCCTTTGATGTGTTGAGGGTTGGAGCCTTTGGTGATGGGCGCCACTTGTTTGGACTTTGGCCACATCAATGGTTTCTACCCTGTCGGGGCTGTTTGGGCCTTGTTACGCGTGGGCCTGGGCTATAACGAGGGTGGTGATGACCTCACACATGCAATATCGTTTAGCCTGATATCATATAGGGTAGATGAACATGGGTAATCATTTAGGGCTAAGAGGGTAATTACACATTCAGTGGGCCCCATTTTCTTAAGAGATATGTTAAAAATGGGTGATGGATAATTACCGGTTGTATACTTTAATGGGAGGTCACTGTAATATTGTAGAGTTTTGTGTACAAAAATGAAAGCTGTACAATAAAGTGTGAAACATGATAAATATTGTATACCTCGTATGTAATTTTATCCCAACTAAAAGGTGAATTGGGAATTACAGAAAATTAAGTTTAATGAAGTGCGTAGTAATAATAATAATAATAATAATAATAAACTTAATTATTTAGTCATCTGTATATAGGGATGGCAATGGGTAGGGTACCCGCAGGTAATGTCATTCCCAAACCCTTACCCTTTTATTTTTTAATTACCCGTACCCGTCCTATTACCCTAACGAGTATACTTTTTGCATCCCATACCCTTCTCATTGAATTCGCGGATACCCGCGGGTACCCTTACCCGTTAAGAATCAATAAATAAAAAAAAATATTACAAATTTAACAAACTATAAATTTAATAAGGCCTAATACACAAATAACCCCCTGAACTTGTCCAAATGTTGCAACTGCCCCCTCCAACTTTCAATTGTAACAACTTACCCCTCAAACTTGTCCAATTGTAACAACTTACCTCTTAAACTTGTCCAATTGTAAAACACAACCCCAAATTGCTGACATGGACTGCAATTAAAGAAACACGTGAAATACAAAATTTGCAACACTCGTGGAGTATGATAATCAGATCTTTGGCGTGATACGAATCCGGAGAAACTTTTTTACGGTTGCTTCAAATACCGGGTACCCTAGGGGGTATTCCCGTACCCGTCCCATTACCCTAACGGGTAATGGTTTTGATCATATACCCGTCCCATACCCTTTTATATAGGGTACGGGTAGTCCCATTAGAGTCGAGTAGTGCCGGGTACCCGCGGGTACACTACCCGTTGCCATCCCTATCTGTATAACATAAAAATCTAATATGATAAGTAGACCGTAATGTTTAGTGATATGTGCAACAAGAATTAAAGAAAAAGGATAAAAAATCTTGTATTGTAGTATGTGATATTTCCAATCGTAATCAAGAATTGTGGCAGGAGATGAGATTATATTTTTGTAGTCATTAATCATGTATATAGCATTGTAATATGCAAGTATATGCACATTATAAGAGTGCATACAAAGAATAAATAAGATATTTATGTGTTGTAACTTTTATTCTTCAGCAACAAAAAGGGCCACATTACAAGTCGAGCTCATGAAATTTGCAGTCACAGAAATTAGTTATATAAGAATATCATTTGAAGTAATAAATTTGTAGGTTTTAGGTTGTAGATATCTAATTTCCTTCTCTCATTTTATAACTGGTACCAAGAAAAACAGATTGAATAGAGTATTAATATATTTAGTATTAATGTAATTATACAAATGTATAAAGGGGTAGAATAGTAATTAGACATTGTAAATGACACTATAAATACATGTAAATACTATCATAATGAATAAGAGTGTTTTATTATATTTTACAATTGTCTCTCTTCTCATGGTATCAGAGCAATTGGTATACACTCTCAATTCTAGTTTTTAGTGGATCTATTATGTAATTTTACATATTGGATTCCATTATTAATCGATACACTCCAAATCAAACGGTTATCTCTGTTTTCTACGCGTGTTGGAGACCGAGATTTTGGTTGAAAATCGATCTAAGCCCTAGGACTCGCTGTATGCTGTATATTTCGAGAAGCATGGGCTGAATCACGGTCTGCTTCCTCTCTCGTGATCTCTGTATGCTATATCGGTTTCTACTATATCATTGGTTCCTGCAATTTTCTTCTGCAATTTTTTGTCCTGTTTTCAATCGGTAATATCTTCCTTGGCTGAATCGGTAATCTCTTTCTCACTTTACTGGCTGAATCGGTAGTCTTCAATATCTCCTGTTATTTCATTGATTGCTTTGTCTCTGATATTTCAATTTCCTGAATCGGTAATCTTCAAGATCCGGTTATCCGATTTAATACTGCTCCTTCATTTTTGGTTTAAGACTTCTGTATTTCCTCATTCTTTGGTTCTGATTTCCGATTTCATCTTGCTCCCTCACTGTTGGTTTCCGATTTCTGCATTTTCTGTACCGATTTCCTATTACAGACTGCTCCTTCATTTTCTGTATTACAATTCCGCCTTCTCTGATTGTCATATTTGATCAGTAATCTTTGCTTACTCTTGTTTCATCTCCGATCTATTGTAACTTCTTACTTCTCTACTTTCACTAAAATGACTGAACCCGGATTCATTGACTTCGAAGTTTCTTCGGACTCCTCTCCATCTCCATCCGCCATGGCTCAATCACCAGTACCTCCACCAGAATTATTCTTACCGAAATTACCTGTCTCTGCTCCGATTCCTCCAACAACGAGACGTGTAACTTTCGGTCAATCATAAAACATTGATTCTATGTCTCAACTGAACTCCAAGATACATCAACATAATTTTTCTGATACTGTTATATCTCCTACACCATTACATGAGATGAATAATAAACAGTTTCATGACGGAAATACTTCTAGACATCGATCCTCTTATGTTCAAGATGATCATACATACTCTCTACAGCTTACTGCAGTTGATAATCCAGGCACTGTGCTTGTTACAGTTCCATTGAATGGTTCTAATTACGTCACTTAGAGGCGAGCTATGTTATTGGCACTCTCCACTAAGGAGAAACTTGATTTTGTGCTTAGTGATGACTTTACCCCTGTTAAGCCCAAAATATACCTAAAATATCATTAATATTTACATCATTTTTATTACAAATCTGTGTTGTTTATATCTGTTTAGATTACTTTTACTTTCGAATATCTTTCTTTCTTGCAAGGTACCTAAATATTTGGTAAAATCCAAATAGGAACGAAAAAGGATCTAAAACAGAAGAAAAGCCCTACAAAAGGAGTCAAAGACGACGTAAATCAAAAGCGCCAAGTCAAGGACACGAACGAGAGCAAAGAAGTAAAGAACGCAGCATGCCGCGACAGCGAATCCCCCACCCGCGGCCGCGACACGCGTCCTTCAGCTACTTCCTCCCTTCGTCCAAAGCTCAACTTGATGCTCCCCCATTCACGGCCGAGGATTCCCATTCTCGGTAAGTGCAGAAATATTAATTCTGCCAAAGTACAATGAACACATGTTAAAATCCAAGAAACGCGTTCGTTCAAGTGGATAAAGACGTCCTTTCACAATGGACATGACTCTTCACAAAGGACACATCACTTCAGTCACAACCCTTCAACATCTATAAATAAAGAGTTGATATGGAGAAAAAAGAGGTGATGAAAGGTTATGAAATGTTATGAAATGTTATGTTATGTAACATGTTATGTTATGTTATGTAATGTAATATTGATAGAGAGATTAGTGCAGAGTTTATGTAGAAACTCTGACTCAAAAAAGAGTCAGAGTTTAGATTTTATTTCTGTTCAAAGCAATATGCTGTACACACATTGTTTACTCAATAATAACAAGTTTAGTAGCGTTTAGACATTGTTCCAGTTTAGTTTTGCATTTTGGTAGTGGCCGACCGAATCCCTATTACGAAGTTACAGCGAGAAGAATTAGTAAAAGGATCCGCCCCTGAGCCTGACAACCTCTAAGGAAACCCAAGGAAGGGACTGATCATCCGTTCACTTGCACGCCCTCGAAGGGTCCATGCGATTTCACTCTGTAAACTTGTATCAATTTATATTTCATCTAATAAAGTCCGTTCTATTCGACAAATCGTTATGCAGCACTTATGGTAACCAATCCAATATAAGTGAGGCTGGTGTTTTCATTAATACGTAGTTAAATTCAAAATCATTACAAGGAAACTTTGTTGAACACTTAGGCAAATTATCATCTCGAAAGAGTTTTAATTTGGTTAAGGGCAACTATCCCGAAAGGGTTTTGTCGCGTTCAAAGCCAATTAATTAGAGGTTCCGTCATTTATTTCATCATTATAATTAATACAAAGTTTAAAGTTGTTTTCTTTGCTCAATGCAAACGAATACATTTATTTGTTTTTCTAAAAAGTTCTAAACGTTCCTGTCTTGCAAATTCACTTTTAAATCATAAATAATTTCTAACATCTAAATACTCTAACCTAATTCTATTTCTAGCAATTTCAAAACCAAATCCAATTTCAAATAATGTTTATCTATTTAATAAACCTTAAGTCGTATTTAAACTAAATTAATATAAGTTTTCGTTAAAAAGCGTTCTCTGTGGGATCGATATTTTTATTACTACAAGCGAAACCGTGCACTTGCGAAAATCGCTCAACAAGTTTTTGGCGCCGTTGCCGGGGAACGCCAAATTTTTAACAAAAATTTATGTTTTTCGTGTTTTATTTCGAACTTTGGTTTATACATCTATTTATTTATTTATTTATAGTTTTTATTTATTTATTGAGGATGGTCACTAGGACTAAATCCTCGTTGTTATTTAACGTTTGCAATTAAATGTTTGCAGATAAGAAAATCCAAGTTTTTTCAAAGATAAACTGGAGATTTTGATCATCAGCATAAATTCACAGAAGGAGTCTACAGAAAAGAAATCCAGTATACAGATACATCAGAAAGGAAAGGAAATTTTTGAACCAGGATGTCAGACGTGACAGATATAATTTTTCCATAAAATTTACCTTTTTCCCAAACACCTTTACCTCTTTTCTATACACTTAACCCTTCACCAAAATATCATATCTCTTTGTTAAGAAATTTATTCAATTCCTACACTAAACCCAAATAATTTCCTTTTTATCATTCCATTAAAACACCTACATTTATCTCTCTAAGAAATAGCTAATCAAGAGTAGGATGAAATTATCTTATCCGCCAGGAAGAAATTGTATACTTTTAATATAGTTTTGAAAGTTTCGGTTCATGTGCGAAGTTTTTGCTCATGCGCAGAACCAGAAGTTCGGGCATTCAACCGAAATCATTAGATCCTTAATTTGAGAAAACGCTAAAAAAAAGGCCTAAAAAAAAGAAAATACCAAAAAATAAAAAATCCAAAAGAAACAAAAATATAAAAATAATTTCAAAGTTTGGGATGCAGTTCTACTTTTTGATTCCAAATTGAAATTATTTCCAGGTAAGTTTTCAAACCTTTTGTTGTTTATTTTTAGTCTTGTTTGTTGTTTTATTTTCATCTTTACTTATTTTAAATTTAATTTACATTTGTTTATGATTTTTTAATTTTTAGGTTTTCGAGTTTTAAATCAATAAAAATTTATTTAAGTCATGTTCTAAGTTTGTCCAAGCAAAAGGAAGAAAAAAAATAAATTTCTGAACTTACTGAGAATGTAAATTCTCAGTTGAGAATTTTACTTTCTTTGCCTTATAAATTTCTGAACTTACAGAGAATCTGAATTCTCAGTTGAGAATTCAGAATTTCAAAATTTCAAGAGAAATGAAGAGAAAATAAAAATTTCTGAACTTACCGAGGATTGAAATCCTCGGTCGAGAATCAGAATTCTCTGTAACATCAGCGAAAAAAAAAAAAAATATTAGCGTGCCGCGACCGCGGCTCAGTATCCTCGGTCGCGACACGGTGAATTCCTGCAGAATCAGACCTGTATTCTTCTTTTCCTGCAGACACAACTTTTCAGAAACCAAAAATTGAGTTTCCTCATCTTTAGGAGGTTTGATTAACACCTTTTCGCATCAAAACAACACCTCCTTTCATCCTATGATTTTATAAATAAGTTATTGAGGATCAAAGTTCTGTTACATTCTTTTCATCTCTGACAGAATAAATTTCTAATATTCTTATATCTTAATTAACCAGAAACTAAGTTCAGAGAACTTTGCTTCCTTACCTATTTTTCAACACCATGACTTCTCTTTCAGACAATAAACGTCCTGACTTATCAGCACGCTATGGTTGTTTCTTTCCGGTGTATAATCATGATGAGGGACGCCGTTAT
The DNA here is from genome assembly GCF_963576675.1 of Euphorbia lathyris. Classification (NCBI taxonomy): domain Eukaryota; kingdom Viridiplantae; phylum Streptophyta; class Magnoliopsida; order Malpighiales; family Euphorbiaceae; genus Euphorbia; species Euphorbia lathyris. Next base: position 46,110,519 of record NC_088915.1, on the reverse strand, counting down.
TATCAATTTCGATATACAATGCCCGTCGGGATGTTATATATGGACGAGTTCTTGAATGATGAACTCGGAATAAGCGACGATATGAATCGCTATTTGGAGAAATTGGGGTGGACTAAGTTTGCTCATATGAAATTTCCAATAATTAAAGATTGGATTCTGGAATTTCTCTGTTCTGTACGTTTTGTTAACAAACGTCGGATGCGTCTTAGTTTTCGCCACGACGGCAAAACTTACACATTTGGCTACCCAGAGTTACATGCCTGGTTTGGTTTTCCCCTACGGGATACATCCACACATCGTCCTGGCAGAAATATGACGTCTAGAGACATCTGGCGAATGCTAACTGGTTTTTGGCATTTCAATCCTAGTCTAGCCTACAATAAACGTATCAAATCCAATTCTATGGTTTATTTACATAAATTCTTGTGTCACAGTTTGTTTGGACGCACTTCTAGTAGTATGGTCCAAGACACAGACCTGTATGTCTTAGGCGACATCTTCCGAGGCAATACCGTGAATTCATCAAAGATTTTGATGGACGGTCTGGTTGCCGCTTCTAGGTTGAAAGGGAGAAAGTCAACGGGATATGGGAATATAATCTGTGGCATTATACTCGGAGCGAAAGGCTTAGTCGATGTTCCGTGGACCGATCCAAAACCCTTTCCATTTATGGATTATGAATACATGGAAAATGAGGGCCTGGTTAAAAATGTTTTTAGGATTGGCCCACAATTTCTTTCTGCAGAAGAAAGACAGATCTTTGTGCAAGCGAAGATTGATCATTATCGGGCTATGCGGATCCCAATTCAATGGATGACGCTTTAATTTGCCTTTGTGTTGTTTAGTATTTTTGTTTTCACACAGTATGTAAGTAGGTTTGTTTGTTTATAATTAAATTCATATTTATTTCATGCAATTATAATAAATACATTCTTTTTATTATTTCGTCTGAGTACTAGTTTTATGTCTGTTTAAATTTTATCAGAGATAATTAATCGATGACGATACTTCTCAGTTTATATTTGATATCTCATAAATCTATTAAATAAGACATTAATAAGTACATGACTAAATTAAATGTAAATGACTAAATAAAGATTCATCTAACTTACATTAATAAATGAACATAAATGCTTCAATTAATTTTAGTTCCAAACCTTTCCTATTCTTAATTTAACATCCATTAATTAAAGCATTTACATTTATTTTTCCATTAATAAGGATAAATCTTTGGTTTTCCTTATCATTTAATGTTTTACATTTATGTTTTTAAGTACAGATTACATTTTCAAGGAGTTCGGGATAGAATTTATCAAGAAATTACACAACATGGAGTTAATATGCAGAATTTGGGTGACCAGGGGGTGATCCGCGGCCGAGAATGTCAAATTCTCGGTAACTTCAGCAAGCACCGTAAGAAAATTCCGAGAAAAATTCTCTGAATACCGCGTGCCGCGGCCGCGGATGGGTATCTTCGGTCGCGACCAGCGGCCTGTAGAGCCACCAGTTCCGGATTTTTGACTTCAATTGAGCCAATTCCTATTCCTTCCATAACTCATAAACACCTATATTTTACCCCTATATGTACCTATCCCTTACACAAACCTAACATTACTTTCCATTATACCCAACTTACACAATCCAAACTCTTCCCCGTACAATTAAATCCACACCATATCACCTTTACTTTTACCAAATTTTTTATAATTCTTTCCCAACAACATTCGTAGCTTAAAATGCCTAGACAACGCAGATTACTCTTTCCCATGCTACCAAGGAATGGGAGGATTACATTTAGGGATTTAAGTTAATTTATGAAGTTGGGGATGAAGAGATGCGTATTCAGTTTGGACATATTTTGCCTCGTTTAGCCGAATTTAAAGTACACTTGTAGCAAACTCCTACAGAATAATAGTCCATGCTTCCAGTTTCAACACATAAGCATGTTACTATGCGTACTTTGATTACGGTTTTGCAAGTTCGATGTTGGTACTACAAGTTCACAGGGCAATGGTATTAAAGAGGATGGTATTGAGCAGACCCATTTTTTTGGGGATGACGATATGCATTATGATGATGGAAATGTTGAGCATGCAAAGCACAAAAGGCATGTTGTTTCCTACACACAAGCACAACAGTATGGTTAGATGATTTTGTTACAAGCATTCCAAAGATGATCCGTGGTGGGCACCAATATCATACTTTAAGGAGAGAACACACGTCAACCCGACGCCGGTTATTATCATTTTTCCGTCGTCACGGCGTAGTGACCACACCATCTCCACCGGATTCACGATCACGTAATCAGGTTATATCTACTCTTTTCTTTACTCATTTATTTTGATTTGTTACAATACTCCTATTTTATATTATGTTTGGTACAAATTTTAATATCTTAATTTGGATACTTTAATTTCATACTTTTTCTTTCTTCATTCGTATGATTTATTTTCGTATCATTTTTCGTGTTTTATCAATTTTGCACCAATGAGGACATGGTCCAATTTAAGTGTGGGAGGAGATATTACATATATCATTTTATTTTAGTACGAATAAATGCAACGAATAAAGAATAATTTTTAAGCAACAAATACAAATGCAACGTATATTGCAACACTTTTATAAACTTAACATTTTTATACATTTATAAATTAATCATAAGTTAAATTTTTTTTTATGATTATTTTTAGGTTATCATTATCGATAGAAATAATATATTTCTATACGGGTAATATTTTCAAATTTTTCACAAAATCTTCAACACGATTTTAAGTAAAAATTGTCTCGAGTAAATGTATTTAAGTAAAAATTCTTTATTTTTAATCTCTATTTCATATCATGAAATTCATGATACAATAGATCTTATTTTAAATTTTCAATTAGGTTTATAGACATTAAATTGAACTAACAAATTTTTAGCTCGGTTTTGATTTTGTCTAACATTAACACCAATTGAAGTTTTTAAGGAAACTATAGCCATAATACATGTTGAATTTTAAATCAATATAGGATGAATGTGCTAACTTTCTTTTTCCCAAGTTACAATTTACAATTCATAATCAATAAATCGTATTCTTAACTTTTGGCCACGATTGAGACCAACCTTATCACAGTCGAGGTATGAAAGGGAAGAAATAAATAAGTAAAGCGTACTTTTGGCCACGGTTGCGACCACCCTTATCACAATCGAGGTATGGAAGGAACGTTTAAATAAGAAAAAATTAAGCGTGTTTAAAGTTTAAAGTAATGATTGCATCCACCCATGGCATGGTCGGTACCTCTTAAGCGAACACAAATAAAATGCATATAAAGTTACGGTCGAGACCACCCTTATCACGGGCGTAACTAAGCAAATAAATTAAACTTAATAAATCATATATAATAATTCAAGTTTGGGAAAGGAAATTTGGTGCTTTGAAATGCCTTGAGATGAAAAACTCAATAACATGCGTGCTTACATCGTCCCGAATACTTCAATTTAAACATTGAAATACAAGACGAATGATATATCGTATTTATACTAAGTTAGTTTGATATTTTGCGTATAAATTTGCCATGCGAAGTTAGTCTTTTCGGCTTAACTAATTTAAAAGGTAAACACAAAGATATATGTTTTATTTTCAAAAAGAGATTAGTTAAGGAATAAAATCAGTGAAATTTTGCTCGGGACTAGCAAAAGATTAAGTGTGGAGATTTGTTAATCCCAAAATATACCTAAAATATCATTAATATTTACATCATTTTTATTACAAATCTGTGTTGTTTATATCTGTTTAGATTATTTTTACTTTCGAATATCTTTCTTTCTTGCAAGGTACCTAAATATTTGGTAAAATCCAAATAGGAACGAAAAAGGATCTAAAACAGAAGAAAAGCCCTACAAAAGGAGTCAAAGACGACGTAAATCAAAAGCGCCAAGTCAAGGACACGAACGAGAGCAAAGAAGTAAAGAACGCAGCATGCCGCGACAGCGAATCCCCCACCCGCGGCCGCGACACGCGTCCTTCAGCTACTTCCTCCCTTCGTCCAAAGCTCAACTTGATGCTCCCCCATTCACGGTCGAGGATTCCCATTCTCGGTAAGTGCAGAAATTCTGCCAAAGTACAATGAACACATGTTAAAATCCAAGAAACGCGTTCGTTCAAGTGGATAAAGACGTCCTTTCACAACGGACACGACTCTTCACAAAGGACACATCACTTCAGTCACAACCCTTCAACATCTATAAATAAAGAGTTGATATGGAGAAAAAAGAGGTGATGAAAGGTTATGAAATGTTATGAAATGTTATGTTATGTAACATGTTATGTTATGTTATGTAATGTAATATTGATAGAGAGAGATTAGTGCAGAGTTTATGTAGAAACTCTGACTCAAAAAAGAGTCAGAGTTTAGATTTTATTTCTGTTCAAAGCAATATGCTGTACACACATTGTTTACTCAATAATAACAAGTTTAGTAGCGTTTAGACATTGTTCCAGTTTAGTTTTGCATTTTGGTAGTGGCCGACCGAATCCCTATTACGAAGTTACAGCGAGAAGAATTAGTAAAAGGATCCGCCCCTGAGCCTGACAACCTCTAAGGAAACCCAAGGAAGGGACTGATCATCCGTTTACTTGCACGCCCTCGAAGGGTCCATGCGATTTCACTCTGTAAACTTGTATCAATTTATATTTCATCTAATAAAGTCCGTTCTATTCGACAAATCGTTATGCAGCACTTATGGCAACCAATCCAATATAAGTGAGGCTGGTGTTTTCATTAATACGTAGTTAAATTCAAAATCATTACAAGGAAACTTTGTTGAACACTTAGGCAAATTATCATCTCGAAAGAGTTTTAATTTGATTAAGGGCAACTATCCCGAAAGGGTTTTATCGCGTTCAAAGCCAATTAATTAGAGGTTCCGTCATTTATTTCATCATTATAATTAATACAAAGTTTAAAGTTGTTTTCTTTGCTCAATGCAAACGAATACATTTATTTGTTTTTCTAAAAAGTTCTAAACGTTCCTGTCTTGCAAATTCACTTTTAAATCATAAATAATTTCTAACATCTAAATACTCTAACCTAATTCTATTTCTAGCAATTTCAAAACCAAATCCAATTTCAAATAACGTTTATCTATTTAATAAACCTTAAGTCGTATTTAAACTAAATTAATATAAGTTTTCGTTAAAAAGCGTTCTCTGTGGGATCGATATTTTTATTACTACAAGCGAAACCGTGCACTTGCGGAAATCGCTCAACAACCCCTAGCAAAACCTCACCAGACTTTCATAGATGGCAGCGGGCTGACTGCATGGTAATGTCCTGGATCTTAAATGCAATTTCTAAAGATCTAGCAGATGCTTTTGTGTTCTCTTCTTCTGCTAGAACACTCTGGAAGGAACTTGAACAACGTTTTGGAGGCTCAAATGGTCCTCTTCTTTACCAACTGAAAAGGGAGATTAATGCATGTAGACAAGGAAATCTATCAATTGCACTATATTTTACTAAACTTAAACGTTTATGGGATGAGTTAGCCTACCTATGTCCTGTTTTTATGTGTTCATGTGAAGCTTCTCACATCTGTACTTGTTTAGTTATGCAGAAGATGACTGAATCACATAATACAGATAAGCTAGTGCAATTTCTTATGGGCCTTCACTCTGACTATTCTCCTGTTATACATCAATTGCTGCTATTAGATCCTTTACCAAGTTTACACAAAGCTTATTCAATGTTGCAAAATGTTGAGAAACAAAGGGAGGTCCATTCTGATCATGTTCAATTGGAGATTGCTGCTCTTGCTACAAAATCCTCTGTTCCTACTACATCTAGTAACTTACATGGTCAGAAAAGAGATTCAAGCAACAAGGCTGATAGGTTTTGTACTCATTGCAACAAGCCCGGTCACGAGAAGGATTCCTGTTTCAAACTTCATGGGTTTCCTGAATGGTTTCAGGAGTTTAAAAAGAAGAAGAACAAGAACTCTAAGACTCGTGCTAATCATGTTTCAATCCCAGGCGATACACCTATAAACGGATCTGACTCTGAAAATAAGGAAAACATGTCTTCTAACTATACCATGCCTCATGGCTTTGCCCAACTGGTTCAGACTGAAGTTCAAAGAGTTATGAAGAACAAAAATCCCTTATCATTTGGTGATGAATATCCAGTAAACTCCTCAATGCCTTTGGCAAACTTTTCAGGTTTTGCAGGTATATCTTCTAATTCACAATTAAATTCCACTTATTCTTCCAAATCTACTTCTCCTGTTTGGATTATAGATACTGGAGCTACATCGCATATGTGTAATATGCTTAACATTTTTACTTCTATTACTTCTAATAATTGGGTTCATTTACCAGATGGATCCAAAAATAAAATTACACATGTTTGTTCCATTACCATAAATTCTGATTTTATACTTCAGAATGTTTTACATATCCCTACTTTTACTCATAACTTGTTATCGGTTGGACGTTTAATACATGATTCTCATTTCTTTCTCCATTTTTTTCCCTCATTTTTGCTTATTTCAGGCCCCTCGGTCTGATCATGCTGTTGCTGTCGGTTTCTTTCAAAGAGGCTTATACTACCTTACAGCTCAATCTTTTAATCCTACTACTATAGCCACTTATGTTTGTAATAAAGTTGACAATACTCCATCTATTTTTCCTACTTTACCAATTACTAATGTTGTTCATGACAGTGATTCTGTTTTTTTGTGGCATCATCGACTAGGGCATGCTTCGGCATCCAAGTTAGCACATATTTCCGTTGTTCCTCCTGTTTCATATACTATGTCATGTAATATTTGCCCTATGGCTAAACAACACTGTCTTTCTTTTTCCCGTACTGATATATCTACTACTTTACCATTTCAATTGTTACATATGGACCTTTGGGGACCTTATAAATTAGCTACCCTTATAGGAGCTAAATATTTTCTGTCCATTGTTGATAATTACACACGTGCTACTTGGACTATTATTTTAAGTGATAAAAGCCAAGTTTTTAATGCCATTAAGTCATTTCTTGTCTTAATTGAAAATCAATTCAACACCAAAATTAAATAGATTCAGACCGATCACGGAACAGAGTTTCTTAATCACAATTGCCAAGTTTTTTTTTCAAATCAAGTAAATTTTCATCAGAAATCTGCGGTTTATACCCCTCAACAAAATGGGATCGTTGAACGTAAACATAAACATCTACTTGAAATAACACGTGCATTATTATTTCACGCATCCCTTCCTAAAAAGTTTTGGGGTGAAGCACTTTTAACCGCTACTTATCTCATTAATCTACTACCAACTCCATTATTGGATTGGAAATCTCCTTACAAAAAATTACATGGCACAAAACCGAATTATTCTTTTCTTAAGGTTTTTGGTTGTCATTGCTTTGTTTTTAATCTTCAACCATCCCGTGATAAATTGGATCCTCGAGCATTTCCCGGTATTTTTTTCGGTTACGCCTTGGATCATAAAGCGTATAAAATTTATAATCTTCAAACACATAAAATCATTATCTCCCGTGATGTTGTGTTCAATGAAATTTTTTTCCCACATGCTTCAACTCCTTCTAAACCTATACAAGTTGAATCTACCACATTTCCTATTACCAATATTATACCTTGTATACCATCTAATATTACCACCATAACAATTCCCAGTACCAATCTGTCCCCTACACCTATCAATTCATCACCCACTATTCCTCCCATTGAGACCACCATTTTACCATCTGATGTCTCTCCTCCTAATTGTCCATCTATTTCCTCTTCTCGTCCTTTATCTCCTCCCAATTCTACATCTATTCAACCCATTATTTCTCCTTCACAAAATTTGGAGCCACATAATTCTCCTACTTTTCCACGACGTTCTCACTTTGAAAGACCAATTAAAACCCCATCATGGCTTCAAGATTTTGATACAACTTCCCCTAATTCCTCTTCTCATATTTCTTCTTCTCCTGTTTTAATTTTACCTCCATTTAGTCAACCACATTCTGCTTTTATTTCCACACTCCACACATCTATTGAACCTACCAATTACAAACAGGCTGCTTCTAATCCACAATGGCTTCAAGCTATGGATGATGAATTAAAAGCATTAGAAGAAAATAATACTTGGGATATTACCTCTTTACCTCGTGGAAAGAAAGCTATTTCCACTCGTTGGATCTTTCGAATTAAACATAAACCTGATGGATCAATTGATCGATATAAAGCCTGTTTAGTGGTTCGTGGTTATAATCAAATTCAAGGTATTGATTATTTAGAGAGTTTTTCTCCGGTAGCCAAAGTTGTCACCGTTCGATTCATGATTGCCATTACTGCCGCCAAAGCTTGCCCATTCATCAAATTGATATAAATAATGCCTATCTCCACGGTTTCGTGGACGAAGACATCTACCTCCATCCTCCAGATGGATATCTAAAGGTTAAACCTGGCCAAGTATGTAAACTCCGTAAATCTCTCCATGGCCTTAAACATTCGGGTCGTCAATGGAATAAGGAATTCACATCTCAGATTCTCACTTTCGGTTTTACCCAAGCTTCTTGTGATCATTGCTTATTCACTTATACCCAAACAGATATTTTCATTGTACTTATCGTTTACGTTGACGATATACTTATTACCGGTAACTCCGAGGAGGTAATTTGTCACGTAAAAGATCACTTACATTCCCTTTTTACTATTAAGGATATTGGTCCTGCTAAATACTTCTTAGGGATTGAACTTGCTCGGGATAAACCGGGCATATTTTTATCCCAACAAAAATATATTTCCGACTTGCTTTCTGATACAGGTTTAGCTTCCGCCCACCCTTCTCCATGTCCAATGCAATCTTGTACTAATTTGGACCCCTCTCTTGGCACACCCATTCCCGCTCCCGATCAGTATCGAAAGCTTATTGGACGACTACTTTATTTAAATTTTACTCGCCCTGACATTGGTTTTGCAGTTCAACAGCTTAGTCAGTTTATGCACCAACCATGTTCTCATCACCTTGAGGCATTATTCTATCTTTTGTGTTACCTCAAAGGCACGCTTCATTATGGTTTATTCTATGGCGTCAATTTGGATTTTCGACTCACATCTTATTGTGATGCCGATTGGGGCAGGTGTAAAGAAACACGCAGATCCATCGGTGGTTACTGCATTTTTTTTGGAAAAGCTCTCATTTCCTGGAAGGCAAAGAAACAACCTACGATTAGTAAATCTTCCGCTGAAGCTGAATATCGTAGTATGGCAACCACCAGTTGTGAACTTAAATGGATCTCCTATTTATTTCACGAATTTCAAATTTCGCTTCCCTTACCTATACAACAACATTGTGATAGTCAAGTCGCTATTCACATTGCTTCTAATCCGGTCTTTCATGAACGAACCAAACACTTGGATATCGATTGTCATCTTGTTCGTGATCACATTACTTTTGGTTTTCTTTCTACCTCACATGTTTCTACCAAACTTCAACTCGCTGATTTGCTTACAAAACCTTTATCCGCAGCGGCGCTTCATTTCTTTCTTCCCAAACTGGGTCTTGTTTCCTCACAGCCTCCAGTTTGAGGAGGGGGTATTAATGTATTTAGTATTAATATAATTACACAAATGTATAAAGGGGTAGAATAGTAATTAGACATTGTAAATGACACTATAAATACATGTAATTACACAAATGTATAAAGAGGTAGAATAGTAATTAGACATTGTAAATGACACTATAAATACATGTAAATAATATCATAATGAATAAGAGTGTTTTATTATATTTTACAATTGTCTCTTTTCTCATAGAGTCATCTCATCTCATGGTAAGTTAATAACCAGAACAATCCTTGATCCATAAGAGTAATTCTTTTCATTAACAACTATTTCATAAAAATATTTAGATTTTTAATAATAATTTAGTGCATTTATGCATTTAATGCGATCATGCTAGAAACTATTTTTTGTTTAAATTTCAAACATGTGATGCATTAAAATGAATAAACTAACTATTATCTTCAGGAATGTTCACATGAACTTTAATGACCAAGTGAATTTGGTCATTCACTGTTAAATCTAGGATTATTAAATCTAAACCGTAGGATATGCTTTGAATCTCCACCTTAAAATTCTAATAAGCCTAGATCTAATGGTGAATGACCAAATACTGCATGGTCATTAAGGTCCATGTGATCAAAACCGAGCTTAGCAAACATATATATGCAAGCGTTAAATGAAAATCATGAAAACAAATTGAATTTACAATTAATTTTTGAATATCAGGAATTATAATTAGAAATAATTGTGCGAAAACACGAATTTGCTGAGAATTGTAGAGCTGAGAAATACTTAGACAGGCTCGTAGATGGGCCTGTGCAAGCAGGTCTACAGCACAGGTCCCCTAATTTAAAGAGGGCCCAATTTTTTTTTTTTACTTATTATATATAAGTTAGTAGCCCAGCCCAATTGCCCAAGTTAGTAACCATATATACATTTTTTACTTAAAGAGTTAAAGTTAGAGAAGAAGATGAAGAGTTTTGTTTTCTAAGGATTCTTTTATTAATTTATTAATTTATTAACGTTAAAAAACGGTAATTTTTTTTAATTACCATTAAAACAACCTCTCTTATTTAAGAATTATAATTTCTTTCTTCTCTTATTTGTTTGATCTTGTATCGAAATGTTATTGTCGATTCATATATAATACTTCGTATTTTTGGTTTATTATTACGTTTTGCACAGGGCCCCCAAAATGTCTAAGACGGGCCTGTACTTAGAAAGTTGGTTTAAAAAAACAATTATATATTTTGGAATTTAAATTAGAAGAAATAAAAAGGGAAATCAAAATGAGAATTTTTGGTGAGTTATGTTGTTGGTCCTCTTGAAATTAAATTTTAGGGAAAAGTGTCAGATATAAGGTGGTGTCCGCTTTTACATTATCGAAAATAATAAAAGGAAAGAAAATGCAGAACTAACAAAAAAGAATACATAAAATGAAAAATGGAAATTAAAAAATGGTAGTACTAGTAGTAAGAGCCATATTCATTTATTTATGAAGAGAAAATATGTTTTATAGTTAAAACTTAAAGCAGGAGAACATTATAAATTCTCTATTATTTTTTCTTCTCTGAATCGTAATAGTGTATCATTGAATGGCATGCGATATTTGGAAAATACTAAATATAGCAACTAATATTTCAAACAACAGTTTACATGTGGGGTGCCTTCACATTCTTTTTCTTTGATTTATTTTAAGAATATGATTAACAACTCACACCAACACTAAACATATGTGATTTTATTAGCTATTTCTCAGACCGTCGTTGTTTTTGCATTTTTATTGATTGCAGACCTTTTAAGATTTGAATATTGCTTCATATTTATATCATACAATAGCTTATATCATAGGGGTAAATTTATACTCACATATAATCTTTTTTGTGTGTAAAAGATAAACATGTCCGTAAAGAGATGTTTTATGTTACAGACTGTGTGTTGAATTGGAATTAATGGATATGACTTTGTATCAAAACATATAATAAGAGATTAATAGTAACTCAGAATTCTCTATTTATTTTCCTTGTCTAGAAAAGGAATTACTCTTATTGAATTGCTATTAATAGTGTGGAAGCGATACTTTGAAAAATTGGTGAAATAATAAGTATAGTAATTAATACTTCAAACAATGACCTATCCTCTTTCTATTACCATTCCTTTTCTTTTAGTAACATTTGGGTAGAGAAATTCCCTATATGTGTTTTCATAGGTAGGATAGGAACAAAATTATACTCTTCTCCAAAATGGGTTGGAAAAGGTAACAACTTTTGTCAGGATGACTATTTTTATAATATATTTTTAATTTCTAAAAAATAATATTATATAGTTTAATTAATGGGCGATTCTCTTCGTGGTTAATGAATCCCTTATTATTCAGTGGTTATAAAGTTTAACCATTGTAATTACTAGTTTAATAAAATGAAGTTTATTAAAAATGTTTTATAATGATGATGTGTCTTGTATATTGAATGATTATGAGTATGAACCATTTTAGTTGCTCTCTAATTACTTTTTGCTATAACTAATTTGATTAGCTATTTGTGTAAATCTGTTTAGTAAACCTTATCTTATTACTAATAGTTGTTTGTGTAAAATGATATATATATATAATCTTGAACAGTGGCGAATACATGATTACTCGGTTGGGGGGCCGATTTTACATGTGCGTTCCGAATTTTTTTTTTGTATATATGCGTGTTATAATTTGAATGGTCAAGAACCAATTTTAAGTATTAATGTACAATTTCTCAAAATTAACCTAGATTTCGTTTAATAGTCCTAATAGTAAAAAAAAAATGGATTTAGGGAGGGCCGAACATGTAAAAAAATTTAAAAATTTGATTTCAGATGGCCTACCAGGCCAAAAAAATTAATAATTTGGATTTAAGGAGGCCTAAGAGGCAAAAAAAAAATAGAAATTTGGATTTATGGAGGCCTAACAAGCCAAAAATATTAGAAATTTAGATTTAGAAAGACCTAACAAGCCAAAAAAATTAGAAATTTGAATTTAGACAGACTTAACAGGCCTAAAAATTTAGAAATTTGGATTTATGGAGTACCTAATAGGTCCAAAATATTGAAATTTTAAATTTTGGACAACCTTAACATACAATATATATTTAATTTTTTTATTAGTTCAATACTAGTTTCTAAAAAAATTATAACATTTTTACATTTTTTTTAATTTTTAGTTTTAAAATTTTAAAATTTAATTTAGAAATTCAGTTGTTTAAGTCTAAAAAATAAGAAATTATTTTTTTAATAGAAAAGACATAATAAAAATGAGTTCAAAAGTGTTATGAAATTCAGTTGTTTGAGTCTCAAAAATAAGAAATTATTTTTTAGTGAAAAAAACATAATAAAAATGAGTGCAAAAGTGTTATGAAAATAAATAAATTAATAATGGTAACATAGTTTTATAATGATTGAAAAATAAAATTTAAATAAATAAACACTTTCTAAAATAAATTGAGGTTGGGGAATTGAACCTAGAACCTTTTAAAAAAAGCAAATTTTTTTAACAATGAAATATTACTAAATAAACTACTCGTATATTCCGCTGGTAAAACGCGTTTTTCTTGTAGTGCATGGAAGTTCCGGCGGCCGGAGGGGCCCGTGCCCCCCTGTATCCGCCCCTGATCTTGAATAGATGTGGGGCATTGATATTTTATGGCTGTTATTTCTTTGAAAGAGAATTTCATTAATGTTGGGAGTCACTACAAAAAATTCAAAACAGAAAGCGAAACAAAACTCGAAATGACATCGTGATAAAACGGACTACGTTATTATTTTCTTTTTTAATAATTTATATTCTTAATAACCTTCTAAAAATGACCTATACATAAGCTATAATCTTAGATTTTTATAACGCATAAAAATATATTTAACCAATAAGATTATTCTAATTTTGCCCCAGATCTCTCTTTGCCAAAATTGCCAATCACTATCTTATCCCATAGAGATTTTAGACCTTTCACCTTTAGGATTAAATATAAATATAACCATTCATATATATAATTTATAATTTAATATATTAATTATATTTTAAAATAAAATATATGTTTCCATTTTAAAATAATTATCACATTTTACTAAATTATAGTAAATACTAAGAAAATAATTAATTTGTAATAAATATATAGAAAATAGACTAAAAATACTCTTATTTATTTTTTTTTGAAAAATGGAACCAATATCATTTAAGTAGAAATATCACAGTACAATGCATCAAGCAGAAAATCAGGAGGTCGAGATGACCAAACTGAAAACTCAGCCAAAGAATAAGATATACCCACTAACTGATGGGCAACCTTATTAGCAGAGTGACTAACATAAGTGACACTAATGTCATTAAAAGAATTTAACAGACACTTACATTCATCAAGAATAAGGCCATAAGGAGATATAAAAGATTGTTGCTGTAAGTGTTCAACCACCAAGGCGGAGTCCGTTTCAACTTCGCAACTGTTCAAGCCAAGGCTTTTTAACCAACTGAGTGCTTCCTTTACTCCCAATGCTTCCCCATCCCTAGGAGTAAAGTTGCCCCGTATATGCTTGGAGAAAGCATGGTGAAAAACTCCAGCTCTGTCACGAACAACGCCCCCTAACCGAGCAGCCCAGAACCTGCAACAACTGATGCATCAACATTAAGTTTGAACTCAAAATTGGTTGGTTTCAACCAGCGAGCCGAGGCCCGACGTTCATCCCCCAGAGAGCCATTCACCCATCGAGAAGGCTGCTTGTTTTTCCGACGCGCTTCCTTCCATTCATGAATCCCCAAGCATCCAAGGCGAAAGACAGTACTTGGCGGTAAACGAGTCCCCTCCCAAACGAACCGATTCCGATCAAGCCGAATTCCCCAGACCATCGTGGCCCACACAGCACACTGATCCAACGTTAACCTTCCAAAGACGAAATTCATCCAATCCAGAAAACTATCAAACTGATATCCGGTGAAATTGATTTCATTGGATTGACTCCAAATATCCACAACATGGGGACAATAGCATAGAGCGTGCAAAATAGATTCGACCTCACTATTACAAAGCATACACATGGGATTAATATTAACTTTCCTCCTTAGAAGTGTTACAGCAGTAGGAAGAATACCTTTCGAGGCCCTCCATAGCAGATTACAGACCTTTGGGGGAGCCTTCAACTGCCATAAACGGTTCCAACACCAATTAAATGCATCAGAGGCCAATCTCATCAAGCACTTATACGCACTTTTTACGGTATAGAAACCGTGATGCTCAGGTCTCCAATACCAGCTATCCAAGTCGGAGACGTTAGAAATAGGCGTACTGAGAATATTATGGCTGTCCTCTTTATTAAAAACATCACGGACAACTTCCTGATCCCATCTCCGACAATTCACCTCAAATAACGAAGCTACAGGTGCTGCAGCAATATCAGGATGGACCTCGGAGGTAATTTGTCCACTCGCATTTCCTTCCAACCATGGATCAAACCCAACACGAATGTTCAATCCACTACCCACTCGCCTCCTACAGCCTTCGCTTAACAGATCCTGCGTATTACGAATACTCGACTATACGTAGCTCAGATTTGAGCCCTTAGGAGCAGCAAGAAAGTCGCAATTCTTAAAATACCGGGCTTTAAACACTCGAGCAACAAGTGACGAAGGCGCAGACATAAACCGCCAACCCTGTTTACCGAGCATGGCAAGGTTAAATTCACAAATAGTCTTAAAACCCATCCCACCATACTTCTTTGGCTGACACATCAAATCCCATCTCATCCAACGGATACCCTTCCCATTAGAACACCACCAAAACGAATTGAAAAGTCGTTCAATCTCCTAGCAGAGCTGTATCGGCAATAAAAAGACGTTCATCGCATATGTAGGGATAGCTTGAAGGACTGATTTGAGAAGGACTTCTTTGCTAGCCCGTGAGAGAGTTTTAGAACGCCATGATTGCAATCTGGCCCAAGTTTTATCCTTGATGAACCGCAAAACATCAGTTTTACACCTGCCCACAAACGAAGGAAGACCCAAATACCTCCCCTGATTCTCTGTTTCAGCCACCCCCAATCTGTCACAAACATCTCTCCTGTCCTCCAATTTAACACCACTACTGAATAAGATAGCATACTTCTGGTAGTTCACCACCTGACCTGAGGCTAATTCATACTCATTCAATACATCCTGAACTACCACGCTTGCTGTATCCGAAGCCCTAAAAAACAGAAAACAGTCATCAGCGAAGAATAAATGGCTAACGGAAGGAGCGCCTCTCGCTATCCGACACCCCATCCACAGAGCTTCTGTTTCTTTCCTTCTAATTAATGCATATAAGATAAGAACAAACTCATTAATAATAATAATAAAAAAAGAAAACTAAACATGAAATAAGAAAATTTGGTCACCAGTATTTTGAAATGGAAAGACTAATCTATTTTACACAAACACAAACCCGAAGTTTCTATAGAAAAAGCCCAAAATTTTGGAAAACTAATTTACTATAACAAGCACCTAATTTAATATTGAAAAAATTATAAAACTGGATAAAAAAGGAAGCCTATTTACATATTTAGACCAATTACACAAACCATTACATATGTAGATTATATATTTGTGACTTTCTCAAAATATGCCGCGGGGCTAAAAACTCTAGCCGCTCAATCGATTGTAGGAGATAGTCTTCGATGGTCTCTCCAAAGTCACACGATGTGTGAAGAAAAGCCACACTCTGTGTGAATTATCACAGAATTCCAGGAGCTCAGCAAACCATTCACACGCTGTGTGGATCCATCTTCATTCCTTCCTTCATCCAACACCTGGGTCATACGGCGTGTGGCTGATGTTACATACCGTATGAGGTATTCCTCCATCTTAACTTGACTACTTTTAGGAGATGCCCACGATACCGATTGTCCCATGTGGCATCACTTTGTTTGGTTGAATTCTAGGTTTTGATTTCTAATTTTTGGTTAATATTTGATATTTGAAAATTTTGTTTGACAATTAAAAGTCTAGCTAATTAAAAAATTATTTGATAATTAAAAGTCCAAGGGGTTGAATTCCATTTGTTTTGTCTTTTATTGTGCAATTGTATTGATTGTATTTCTTTGTAAGTTTTAAAAGCTTTCCTCCAAATTAAAAGAAAATATAATTTAACTTTAAATAAAAATCCCATTACTAAAAATTAATATTTTATTTATTTATTTATTTGAATTATTAGATTTAATAAAGAGGTTGGGGTAGGTTGGCTAGGGACCAACCGAAATTTTTGAAGGGGCCAATGCTATATACCCATCATCATGATGAACTTTTTGGACGGATTAGAGAGACATATCCTAGCCATAGTCGGTTGGTCTCTATATACATTAATATTAGTGAACCAAGTATTATCACAGGGAATCAACTATTTTCCATTTACATTACAATGTAGATTTTTTTTTTTTTTTTTTTTTTTATAGTAAACCAAACACCCTCTAAGGTTTTTTCTAAAAATCCACGAAAGAAATGCTAAAGCTAGCGATAATCACAACATTTTATAGGCATGTTGCAATTGCGAACCCCATAATACAATTGTAATGTTGTAGAAGAGTTGTTACGTGAATGTTGTTTGTAAACATGCACATATGCAAATAAATGGTTATTACATCAAAGATTTGGTGATTGGTGATTGAATCTGGAATAAGAGTGATTCCCCATGGAAACTTGATAATTTAAAGGGCCTTGGGAAATTGACTTTTCTTGGATCTTAAGAAACTAAGCACTTGGATCATGAGATTGCTGGAAAATAGAGACATCATCAGGTGCCAGATGACATTTTCCAGCTAAAGGAGGAATAAGAAATACACTTGATAAAGTACCAATGTTCCGGATCTTGATAAAGTACCCATTTCAAGCTAAAGGAGGAATAAGAAATTGATCAATTCTTCAACTCCTTTTAAATATTACCAATCATAAAGCTCTAATACTCCTATTGTAGAGCTATTAATAATCCTCACACTCAATCAGCTCCTTTTCAATATAAAAATAATACCTTTAGAGACTGAAATCGTAAATTTTATATTGGGCCAAATGAGAAATTAAATTCTTTTCGGGGTTTCAATGAAGTTATAAAGTTTTGTGGAAAGAATTAAATTTTTTAGGTTAAAAATATTATTTTGATCTCATGAGAGACCAAAACTGATACAAATCGAATGTTTTTACTTACAAAGTTCATTTGGGAAACTACATACATATATGCATAAAGCAAATACTATTAAAGCATAATTTATATATCAAATTGATTTTGCAAGTATGAAAAATAAATAAATTATCAAAGAGTGAAGGATTTTATATCTCAATGAGTTACTTTTGGAGCGTGCCTCCGGTATCTAGTGTAGATTCAGCATCATGAGTCCTTTTGAGCGCTCCATATGTCGAGATTCAAAATGATTAAAATTGATTAAAAGTACATATTTTATTATTTCTTATTGATTTATTGAAATATATGAGAAAATTTAATATTAAATTTAATTATTAGCTCAAGAATAAACGATAAATTATCCTAAAATATAGGGTACACGTCTGTATCAGTATCCATTTAATACGAGATATTGAGGGCAAAACAATATGCATGGATTTACTAGAGACGTAATATGAGTGATGGTATGAATGGACGAAATGGATATCTGTTAGGCATGAAATTGACTAAGTTTAGCACAATATTTATACAAGAATTGGGGTGTTTTTCTGTTATATTGCAAGAATGAAGGGCTGATTAATGTTTTTTTGCAGATAAGTAAAGATTAAAGCCAAACATGCTGGAAACAGCTTGTTTCGCAACTGCCAAAGAGGAGTGGAGCCTTTCTATGATCCAGCGGTCA
The DNA here is from genome assembly GCF_963576675.1 of Euphorbia lathyris. Taxonomy (NCBI): domain Eukaryota; kingdom Viridiplantae; phylum Streptophyta; class Magnoliopsida; order Malpighiales; family Euphorbiaceae; genus Euphorbia; species Euphorbia lathyris. Next base: position 46,092,134 of record NC_088915.1, on the reverse strand, counting down.
AACGCCGGATAATCTGATGACGGACAACGACAGAACAGAGGTGGGCGTGGTAGAGGCAGCATGTGGAAAGGTGTTTCAGTGGCGTTACCTAAAGTAGCATGATGACAAGAAGTTTCGACCCTTGAGTGTTCAAGGGTCAAAAGGATCCATAATCATTTCAGATTGTTTAGTTTTAGGTGGAGTTGACTTATTTCTGTATTATTTTGTAAGGATACTTTCGGGTACCAATATTGGCCCCGGTCTTTCTCCTTTAAATATAGGTAGCAAAGGGAAGACTGGGGAGATGGGATATTTTGTTTAGAACAGAAAAGTCACTGTTTAGGCGATAGAAGAGAGCTCCAATGGAGTTTCTGAATGTGAAAAGAACATCTGATTGCTCACTGCTTGATATGAGTGAGTAATCCACTTTGAATGGGCACGGCCAGTCCGGGCCGGTGATGTAAGTCTTATAACTTTTGCAATGAATATGTAGTATTTTACCAATGATGTGTTGATGAGGGTTTATATTTCTGTGCTTCGGCATTTATGCATGTGATAGATGAATGTTAGGACATTGCTTGCATCTTCACTGATATCTCTATCAATCTCGCAACCTCGAAGCAGACATGTTAGATGGTTGTGTCAAAGGTTTTCTTAACAGAAATGCAGCTTTGATCTTAATGCAATAAAGAATGTTTCTTTAGGACTCTATTGGTTCTAGTAAATCTTAGAAACTTAAGAACACACGAAAGTTGACTTAAGTGGGCATTAAAGCTGATACTTTGACTTCATTGGTATTATCACTAATTCGTTGGATTGTTGTATGACCTTGCACTACCTGTTCGGCAGTGCTTAGCCTGTTCTATCTTTTAAACTGTCATCTAGTTGTCATATCTTTCATAGAATTAACACTCTTTTGTCTTAACTGACCAACTCAAACAACCAACCTTACTAAGAAGATACCTTTATACACACACACTGTTCAGCAACGATTTTCTAATATAATTTTGGATCTCAATCCCTGTGGAGACGATACTTGACATATCACTTTATTACTTGTATCTAGTACACTTGCTAGAGTCTCATCGGAGGACAACAAAATCAAAGATTTATTTGAAGCGAAAATAACATACATGGATGATGAAACGATATACACGGGATCATTTGAGGCAAGGGACTTGAATAATGAAAATAACATTTTGGGATTTATAGGTAGTAAATTGTTGAATAAAATAGATGAAGAGACTAAATTGTTGAATAAAATGAAATTTAGGGACCTTATAATATATTATTTCTAATATAAAAGCTAACTAATGCTTTAAGTAAAAAGTTAGGGATCAATAAATTATTTATCCATTTTTTTAGGGTTATTACAAAACTAGACATTAGGAGAAATTGGTTTACATTTTTAGACTCATTTAGACATATGTTACTAAACTAGACTCTTCTAATACATTTTTTTTTTCAAAAATGCACTTACAAACTCCTCATCTTCTTCACCCTATCTTCTTCAATCTCATATTTTTCAACCCATCTTCTTCAACATCATCTTCTTCTTCAACCCATTTTTTTCTCAATCTAATAGGCAATTTAAACTAAAGAAGATCAAACAACACTCTAAAGAACAATGTTTCAATCTAAGAACAAAGAAGAAAATAAAAACAGAAACTAATAACAATGAAAAATAAGTACAAGTAAATTTTGAATGTTTAGAGTAAATTTCTTCAACCTCATATTTTTATTCTTCAACCCATCTTCTACATGATTTTGAATGTGTAAAGTACATTTAGTTAGCAAATATGATATGAGTTCATGTTTTATGAAATGAGAACTCATTTAGTGTTCTTATTTCATAAAATGTGAACCCAAATTATAAAATGAGAACCCATTTCATAAAACGCGAACCAAAATGATAATTTGCGAACAGTAAAAAAATTCTTACTTTTTCTACCTCAAATTCATTATCTGAGCTATAGATGACTAAAGTCGAAGTTATCGCGCACTGAAATTAGCTTAACATGTGGGTATACAAGTTGAAAGTTGGAGAAATTCTTGCAAAATTCAATGATATGGGAAGTTGGAAAAATAGGAAGTTGAAGAGTCTAAGAGTATTTTGGGTAGAAGGGTTAAAAGTGTCTAATTTGGTAATATATGTTAAAATAAGTCTTGAAAATATAAGGCTTAATACATCATTTGCCTTCTGAACTTGTCCAAAAAGCTTGATTGACCCATTGAACTCTCAAAGTGTTCCGATAGCCCATTGAACTTGCGTAAAATGTAATCAATTGATCACTCGGTCGTAAAAAAAGTAAGTTAAATGCGGAAGATGTGTTCCACGCATCTTAGAATGTTATTACATAATTAAAAAATAGATTAAAAAGAAAGTTATTGCTTGCTCAACTATACAACTTGTCTTCCCTAATATTAGAATCATCACTCCGATTTTGGTCGTTTTACTTTTTTTAAGACTCGTGGAATACATCTTCCACATTTAACTTACTTTTTTTACGACCGAGTGATCAATTGATTACATTTTATGCAAGTTTAAGGGGCTAACTGAACATTTTATGCAAGTCCAGGAGACTATCGGAGCATTTAAAAATTCAAGAGGCCAGCCAAGCTTTTTGGACAAGTTCAGGGAGCAAATGATGTATTAAGCCAAAATATATTGGAGCTCCACAAATTCATAGTTTTGTAAATTTCCTATTATTTTATTATTAATTGTATGAAGACTATATTGGATTAGTTTATTAATTATAGTTACTAAAAGTTGCACTTATGGCGTTGTCACCTTCATGAATAACCGTTTCCTAACCTCTTAACAATAGGTGCTCATTTGATCCTTGTGTACTAAATTTGCAACTCAAGTTGAGACAAAACAACATGTATATATATAGCAACAGTGAGAGTATGAGTGAGAATGAGGAAATGGCAGCAATAGGTTATGCAGGGATGCTCATAGCATCTTTTTCCATTGTTTTCCTTTTGATTATTTGGTCAAAAAGAAAGTCTGTAGTAATCAATTGGCCTGTTTTTGGGATGCTTCCAGGCCTTGCTTGGAACATTTCTCGTGTCCATGACTTTGCTACAGATCTTCTCATGCAAAATGGGGGAACATTTATGTTCAAAGGCCCTTGGTTTACCGGCATGGATTTTGTCTTAACTTCCGATCCCATGAATGTCAATCACTTTCTAAGCAGAAACTTCTCCAATTACTTAAAAGGGAATGAATATAAGGAGATATTCGAACCTCTCGGAGACGGAATTCTGGCTGTTGATTCTGATATTTGGAAAATTCAGAGAAGGATAATTCATTCATTATTTCACAACAAGAGATTCAAAGCTGCTGTTGAAAGAATATTGAATCACAAGATATCAAATGGCCTATTTCCAGTTCTTGAAAATGCTTCAAAATTAGGCAATGTGGTTGATTTACAAGACATAGTGCAGAGATTAACATTTGATAATATATGTATGCTTATAGTTGGATTTGATCCCAAATGTCTTTCAGTTGAATTACCTCGTGTTGCTATTGAGAAAGCTTTTCATGATATGGAAGAAGCCGGTCTTCATAGGCATTTAGTTCCTTCATCCATTTGGAAATTGCAGAGATTTCTTCAGGTTAGCTTTCATTCATATTTATTTATTTATTTATCATATGTTTTCCCTAACTAAGTAGAGTAGTTGGTTTTTCTAGGTTGGGAAGGAGAAAACATTCCGCATAGCTTGGAAAGTCCTTGAAAGTTTCGTTGTGCAGCACATTTCAAGCAAACGACAGCAGCAACTAAACCAGCTTGAAACAGACGATTTCAATGTGCTTACCTACTTCTTGTCAGAAGTTGAAGAAAATGGCATCAATATTAAATCAGACAAGTTTCTGACAGACATGGCTTTTAATCTCCTCGGAGCTGGGAGAGATACAATAGCAGCAGCTCTTGTGTGGTTTTTCTGGGCAGTAGGAACACATCCACTCGTGGAGAAAAAGATTTATCAAGAGATGAAAGATAATTTACAGATGAAAGAGAACCACACATTCAGTTTTGAGGAGCTCAACAAACTTGTTTATCTTCACGCAGTAATATGTGAAGTATTGAGGCTTTATCCAACTATTCCTTTCGATCATATGATGTCCATTGAAGAAGACACTCTTCCCAGCGGAATTAAAATTCCTGGAAATCAGAAGCTTATTTATTCCTTATATTCAATGGGAAGGATGGAAGAAATATGGGGGAAAGATTGCTTGGAATTCAGGCCGGAGAGATGGATATCCAAGAACGGAGAAATAGTTCATGTTCCGTCCTACAAGTTTATAGCATTTAATACAGGACCTAGGAGCTGTTTAGGGAAGAACTTGACATTTATTCAGATGAAAGCAATTGCTTCGGCTGTTATTTCCAATTACTGTTTTCAAGTTGTTCGAACTTATCCGGCCAAACCAACTCCATCGATTGTGCTTTATATGAAAGATGGTTTGGAGGTTAGGGTTTCCAAACGACATAACTAAACCACACTTTGTTTTCTTAATTAGACAATAATTTACTGTTGGAAAACGAATCAATTTCGTCTTTCTTGTATTACTTCTCTTCCTGCATCCATAAATATAATAATAATATTTGTTCCTAACAAGCTTGCCTCAAATAACATAAAATAAAAAAATAAAAATAAAAACTCAAAGGTCATCATTATATACCACCACATAACAATAAAAGTAGGCATTATAAATACCTAACTTTTCTCATACTTGTTTCAAAGGGAATTTATGGAAATTATTAGGTATCAAATGGCAGCCGGACATCTTCCTCCGTGCAAATTATTAGATATTAATGAAGGGAGAGGGAAGAACTCTCCTCCTCAAACCCGTCAGAATCTTCGGGCGTCAAGTAATATTCAGATAGATTTTGTGGATGACAATCCTTTACACCCTAGAGTGGCCCGGAACTAAAACAGAGATTGATATGCGTTGATAATCAAACTTTTGGGGCGAAATCTGGGCTATATATATAACACTACAGAGGAAAATGATTGAACTTTGGAATCCTATTGCGGGTTTCGAGATGATGGACCTTAAAGGCTTCCACTTAGTGAAATTCGATAATAAGTTGGATCGTGATCATGTTATCAATGATGGACGATGGCTAGTCTAGGGGCACTACCTTACTGTGCGGACTTGGTCGTCATCTTTCAAACCCTCTGATGCATTTATAGAAAAGTCATTGGTTTGGATTAGGCTCCCCTAATTACCCATGTTTTATTATGATGAAGATGCTCTGTTAGGACTTGCTGGAGTTGTTGGGAAGCTTGTATGGGTTGATGACAATACTGCATTGAAAGCAAGAGGAAGTTCGCTCGAGTGTGTAGAAGTCGATTTACAAAGGCATTTGATTGATCATTTCGACTTGGAGGGTTCAGAACAATGTTTGGAGTATGAAAGGCTCCATATAGCCTGCACGAACGGCGGTCGCTATGGTCACATAAAGACATCATGTGCCTTGCCTAGTGTCATTAAGCCAAAGCCCCTGTAGAACAATGTATGCGAATTTGGCTTCTGACCTTCCTATGCACATAAGCCCCCGAGTGAGAGTACTGACGGAGCAGTGGATCATGATATTCCAATGGAGTGGATGATAGTTCCGAGAAGAAAGTTTGCTAACAGGGGGCGAGGTTAAGGGAGAAGAATGTCTATCCAATCAAACAATGTTGTTGATCCCCGCATCCCTAATCCTTTTGCCACTACTAAGAGTGATGATTTGAGGGCCTCTACATCTTCTTCGAAGGGGATCAATAACACTGGTGGCAATGGACATGTGGGTACTAAAACTCCAATGCATGGTAACATGATAGGAAAAGGTGTTGCTCGATCGATATCGGGAGGAATTGTCGCTTTTGCTTGGGTCTGAATATATGTATTCAGTCACAACAGTTTTGCAAACCTTGCCTTTGATCACCAATATGAGGATATGAGGATTGACCCTGGGGATTTTGGTTCCAACTCGATAAGTGGGAAGGAAATAGGCCGAGGAGAATGTACTCACACCGAAGCCCCCTCATATCCTGTTCTCCAGCAAATTGACATGAACTCAAGCTGAGGGTAGAAAATACTCACTTTAGGACCAATGGACCTCAAAAGGGAGAGACTGCTTCAAGCCGAGTTAGTGAAGAAGTGGTTAGTGTGGAGGACTTCTATGCTACTGCTTAGGGGGAATATGTTGATTCGTGTCGATTTGTAAAATATTTTTTATGAAGTTTCTTTCTTGGAACTGTTCCGGTGCAGGAGGGGTTGAGTTTCATAGAGCCTTACATCACTTAGTTGGGGTCCATAATCCTAGTTGTGAGCACAGACCTTTCCGACCCTAATGATGAATTTAGGTTGCTTGTTCTCGGTATGTTATAAGGATTCCGCACTGCTTGTTCTATCTATCTTAGAGCTCAAAGTCAACTATTTTCCAATTTGAGCCTTACGCACTTTTCCGAGCTCAATTCGGGGGTCAAATGAAAGAGTTATGACCATCCTAAGTTTCCGAACGAAAACCCAATATGTAACTAGGGAAATAACATTAAATTGGGACAATTTTATTCCTGGGCCATGGGACAGTAAAGTGTCCGTCTCGTCTAGATAATTCTAACGGGATAAGAATCGTCGAAGTTGAAGGTCGGACAAGGCGTTAGAATGATCCGGGCCTCATTTGGAAAATGGGCATTTCTTCCCCTAACCATATGGTGGCCGATCAGCCACCAACATAGCCGATCAGCTACATTGTCAGTTGAGGCAGAAATTCCCCCTAACTTCCCTGTTTTGTGTCCACTCCTTTGGCAGTTGAAAGGAACGACTGATATATGATTAAAGAAAAAAATGGCAATTTAGAGGGGGAGAACGACATTTAAGAGCTCCAGGAAAATACATAGATTTCTAGGCTCCGTTTGTTTGGGGGAAAATATTTTTCCAATTTTCCAGTGTTTGTTTGGGCAGGAAAATAAGTCAAAGGAAAATAAGTTACAAGTCAATGGAAAAGCAATGAAGAAATAAGAGAAAATGTTTTACCCTTTTCAAAAGGGTAAAACATTTTCCCCAAAACATACGCGTTCAAAGAAATATTGGGAAAAAGTTAAAAAATGTAAAAATATGAAACACGAAAAATATAAATAATATGAAAACGTTACAAAACACGAGAATATGACAAAAAAAAACTCGCAAAAAACATGAAAATGTGAACAAATGCGAAAAATACAAAAACGTTAAAAAAAACAAACACTTGAAAAGGCACAAAACATGAACACGAAAAAGTGATAAAATACGAAAAATACAAAAACATGAAAAATACAAAAAACACAAAAACGTGATAAAATACGAAAAATACGAAAACCCAAAAATGCTAAAACACAAAAACGTGACTATACGTGAAAAACACGATAAACATGAAAATACGAAAAATGCAAACAAAACACAAAAACGTAAAAAACACAAAAACGTGAAAAATACGAAAAACATGAAAAAAAGGTGAATAACACGAAAAAGCAACAAAATGCGAAAAATAAAAAACGTAAAAAAAACGTGAAAAAGGGAAAAACCGAAAAGCTAAAAATGAAAACACAAAAAAGAAGAAAAAGTTGCAAAAAAACATAATAGCGTTGATAACACGAGAAAACATACAAAAAATACCGAAAATGTGAAAAAATGCTTTCGTGTTTTTATATTTATTTTTTTTCAACTTTTTTCCATGTTTTTAATATTTTTTTACTTTTCGTAATTTTCGCATTTTTCCACTTTTTGTGTTTTTAATAAATTTTTATAATTTTTTTTTTGTTTTTTCACGTTTTTCTGTTTTCCATATTTTTTCATGTTTTCGTGTTTTTAACGTTTTCGTGTTTTCCATATCTTTTTACGTTTTTTGTGTTTCGTGTTTTTTTTACATTTTCTTGTTTTCATGAGTTTTTTTACATTTTTTTTCTTTTTTTTACGTTTTCACAGTTTTCCACGTCTCTACATATTTTTTGTGTTTTAATATACAACTGAAAATAAAAAAAATATAGATAATCTATATTTAGTGGTTGGAAAATATTTTCCAGTGTTGTTGCCAAACACAGGAAAATATTTTATTTTCCTGCACAATATTTTCTCTGCATAAAATTTTCCAGAACACAATATTTTCCCCTAAACAAACGGGGCCCTAGAGTGAGAAACTAGAGAAAGAAAGCAAGAACAAAGCCTTGCTCTTTAATTTACCAACCCAAAACACCAAAGAAAGGTTTCAAGTCATTCTAAACTTCATAAAAAGGTCAGAATTGAGTGAATTAAGATCTTAGAGGGAGTTTCTAGAGAAACAATCTGAAAGTGAGTGAAGGTCATTAGAAGTGAGCGAAATCCTAGGTTTCCCTCACTGATTCTTCAGGTAAACACAAAATCAATCATCTTAATCCTTCTAATAAGTAATGAAAGGGTTCAAATCAATCATTTGAAATCAATTCAATCCAGTTCGAGTCCAGATTCATAAATTTGGGATTCTGTTCGTGGGTTTTGTTCGTGGTCCTATTCATCTGCATTCGTGAGTCTACATCCACGCAATGTCGGATCATATCACCATAGGTAACACCCTGAAGGGTTTAAAAGCCTTAGTTTAAGTGTGCAATTTGATTTCAATTTGTATTTGTCTATTATGGTTTCGAGAACAACACTCTACAGCAGGTGGCCGAGCCACTCACTAAGCTTATCAGCCACTCACTATAGCCCATCAACTCTAGTGGTAAAAATGTGGAATTTCTATCTTTCATCCATTTCATCAGGTTGAGTCTGTAATTTCCAATTTCGATAAATTTACATTCCGGTAGGCATAAATAGATGTTTAAATGCTTAAACACGTAAAAATGTAATTAATTACGGGTTAAAAGGTATTTCCGGAATAAATAATATATCAACTAGAATATGTAGATATAAATCATAGATCAAACTACATACTGATGTGATGAGTCCTACTTGATCGAGTCCGATGTCGTAGATAAATTCGAAAGACAGGCTCCAGTTTCCTGCAACTAATGTTTATCTATCTTGTAGGTTTAGTAGCTTTAATTCTTAGGTCTAGACTGGTTGTATAGGCTTTTGTGCAATGTTAATTTATTATTCAATATTTATTTATCACTTTCATGTGATGAATGACTATAAACTGAAAATGAATTAGATTATATGATGATATTCTAACAGAAGTCAAGTCAAGTCTATGCATTTATTTAAGGATCCGCCCAAGGTAACTGAAGAAGAATGGACAATGTATATGGATGGAGCATCCTTAGCTGAAGGAGCATGGATTGGTGTGGTCATTAGAGGACCCGAGTATATCAAGATTCATTATGCAGCAAAACTTTATCTTCCAGCCACTAAGAATGCGACAGCATACGAAGCCATGATATCGGGCCTACTTCTGCTGAAGGAGATAATGCCAAAACGCATTATAATTGATAATGATTCGCAACTGATCCTCAGTCAAATCACTAAAAATTATACGGTCAAAGATGAAACCTTACTCCAGTATGTGGAAGAAGTTCGTCATATCCTTAGCATCATGGAAAAGAAGGAAGTAAAATAGCAGATCAAACACCGAGTGGACCATTTGGCCAAAATTTCTTCCAGTTGGGACCAGCAGAAAGATCTCACATATTCGTTCGAGGTAAGATCAAAACCTACTTTTATCAAGGAGATTGTGGCAATAATAACACCCGCTATTGGGGATTGGTGAATCCCTCTTTCCCAATACTTAGAAAACGGAGTCTTACCCGAGGACAAGGAAGAGGCAAGGAGATTAGTAAAAAAGGTAGAACATTATGTTGTTATGAATGAACAGTTATACTGAAGATCATTCAACCAACCTTGGTTGAAATGTATTATGACAAATGAAGGTGTCCAAGTGTTACAAGAGTTGTATGAAGGCATATGTGGGGCTCATGAAGTGTCCACCATTCTCTTCAAGAAAGCCAGACTATTAGGATATTTCTGGCCCAATGTAGAAAAAGAAGCCCATAAAAATTATAGAAGCTTACCATAATTGTCAAATCCATGCTAATGAAAGCCATGTGTCTAAAGCCCTCCAATGACCCATCCTGGAAGGGTGGCCATTCCCAACAAGGGGAATAGACATAATAGGGCATTCCCAATAACGACCAAGCAACACAAGTTTGTAGTAGTAGTCATATACCACTTCACAAAATGGGTAGAAACAGACATAGGGTCATCCATCACTATAAATTAGATCATTGATTTCATAATGGCAAGTGTCATAGCCAGATTTGGAGTCACCCCCATGTAATCATCACTGATAACGGTACCCAATTCAACTGCATGGAATTCAAAGACTTCTGTAAATAATTGGGCATAAAAAATAGGTTCGCATCTGTTTATTACCTTCAACCCAACAAAATAACAGAGGTCACCAACCAAACCATTATCAAAGGAATGAAGAAAAGATTGGGCGAACTCAAGAAAAGATGGGCGGATGAACTAATCATTGTGTTATGGGCGTATGGAACCTCTACTCGAATGGCCAGCACTACAAGAAAATTGCTTTTTGGTAACAAGTTTTGGCAACAACAAAAAAACGTTGTTGCTAAAAACAAACTTTAGCAACGTAAGTTTCTAGGTCGTTACAAAATTTTGTTGCTATAAATTTCTTTCTGGTGGTGGTGATTATGGAAAAAATGTAACAACTTTGGCAATAATACATTCGTTGCTGTAAATTAAAACGTTTATAGCAACAACTGCATGTTGTTGCTGTAAATGAAAGCATTAACAACAACGACTCCATGTTATTACTGTAAATAAAAGCATTTACAACAACGACTCCATGTTGTTGCCATAAATGTAAGTATTTCTAGCAACAACTATATGTTGTTACTCTAGATTAAAGAATTTACGGCAACGATTACATGTTGTTGCTGTAAATGACAACATTTACAACAACGATAAAAACTTGTTGCATAAAAATTCAATATTTTAGCAACAAAAGAAGTAGTTGCAAAATTATTTTATTAACCTATTTGAGAAATTAAGTAAATACGTCTTTTTATAATATAAAGTAAATTAAATACTTAAAATAATATAATGAATTATATAATCAAAATATATAACATACTTCTCAAAAATATATACAATATACTATTTTATTTTATAAATATTAATGATAATAACTAATTTCTTTAAAACTTATATTCTATATTATGAAAGAATCATTTTTTCCAACAATAATGTTTTGTTGCCATTAAATTTTTTTATTTTCCCTCCATAAATATTTTTGGTGGGAATTGTTAAATAATCATTTTTCGTAACAATAATTTTGTTGCTAAACATTAAACCATTTATAGAAACAACTAAATGTTGTTGCGTTTAAAAGAACTATTTTAGCTACAACGTATGTTGTTGCCAAAGAAAATCATTTGATTAATCAAAATAATTAAAATATTTTAATGTATATTAAGCATATACATACTTTAATTATTAACTAACTATCAGTTAATGATTTATTATGAATAATATAAGTATAATTTTTTTTATTATAAATTATAAATTATATATATATATATATATATATATATATATATATATATATCATAAATTATAGGGTAAATAATTTATTAGTCCCCTAGTTTTTACCTAACACACTGTTTAGTCCCTCTATTTTGAAAAACATATTTTAAGGTCTCTAGTTTTTGCCAATATTAACTCATTGGTCCTTTTGTCTAGTTTTTTTTAAACTTGTAATCGTTATATTTTAGCATAAACAGATATATATAAAATAACAGAGTAATATGGTCAACTTGTATTGTACTGTGGTTGTCCTAAAAGCTAAGATATGTTCGGTTAAAAATCTAAAAAAAATAGATAAAAGGGCAACAAAGTTAATATTGACAAAAGATAGGAACCTTAAAATGTGTTTTTCAAAATAGGATGACTAAACAGTGTGTTAGGTAAAACTAGGGGACTAATAAGTTATTTACCCTAAATTATATAATAAATATATTATTTTAAATTTGATACATAAATATATTAAAATTTTATTATAAATTGATATTAAAAAATATTTAATAAGTACTTTTTTGGAAGAGAATATTTTATAACAGCATAAAATTATTAATAAAGAGATAAAGGGGCAAATTTAAGTTGATCAAAGATATTGAATATTAGGTGTTGATTTTGATTTCTGTCAGATTGAATCCAATCCGTTGATATAGCTTTTTCTTTTATCAAAACCCTATATGAAAATAGCACTCTCCCCGTCTCCTACATCTTCTTGTGCCGCCTCCTCTGTCTTCATCAAATCTATCCTGCCTCCTTCTACATCTTCTTGTTCCGCCTCCTTTTGTCTTCATCAAATCTGCGCTTTACTTGGATCTCAACGAATGGAATCTTTTGCGATCTCAATTTTCTTCTGCAATTAATTAGGTAATTTACTAAGCTCTCTATTATATTGAATTCTTAGTCTCTTTCTCTCACTCTCTCTCTCTCTATGTGTTTTGATCTCTCTAAATGTTGGAGAAGATGAAGTATTTTGAAAAGCTGCTAAATTACATGAGTAATCTGCGAAAGAAACATCGATAGATCGAGGAGTCGTATTTTGAATTTTCTTTCTACACAGGCGCTTGCTTAATTAATTATTTGAAATGTATTTATGAGAAGTATCAAACTGATGCTGCATTTTCTGTTTGACTTCATTAATCAACTTTAGTTTAGAATTTTCTGCTATGATGTGTTTCGGTTTCATGGACTGGATCTTTTTTCATATGAAATAGTAGTCCTGCAGTTGATCGCACTAGTTAATTTGTTCAAGTATGAACCAATCATCTTCAATCACTTTGAAATTTAATTTGATATATGTGACCTCATTATTCAAGGCAGAAAAGGTCTTTTTCTTGTTGATACAGAACAAATGAATCAATTAAAAATGATTTGAAAGTTCTCTTCAGCTTTCCTTTTTTATCATTCTATTCTCAAGTGATCAGAATCCTCAACGCTGAGCCCAAAGTGAGCTCTCTAAAAAATTCCAATGGCTTCAATCAACATACTCTTATGTTTGGTTGCATTTTTGTTTGAAATTATTTCTTCTTTAATCGTCTTATCTGATTGTAGTCTCTCAATATGTAAAAAGATTCTACCTTTGCTTGCATAATTTTTTTTGAAGCTTTTTGAAATTGAATATCAGATACGAACTTCTATTAATTGTGATACTTTGACGTGATACTAAGAGCAAATGCTTGTATGTGAATAAATATTTCCTCAGGTTACAAGTTCTTAATTCTGGTTTGAGAAGATTAGCTGATGAAAATGGGCAACTATTTCCTAAGGAATTCCTCAGGTCCCATGCAGCTTCCATCTCCAATGTATGTGACATGATTTTTCTGTTGTTCTGTATCTATCATTCTGTAACTTAAAATTTATTTAGTTAGTTTTACTAGAGTTATAATTTGTTTATTTTGATGTCACAGTTTTTCAAGACATAAATTGCTAATGCATCATTGAAATTGAAACCTAGTGGATAGTGGGTCAATTTTGAGTTGATATATGGAAATTCTATCTCCAATTTAGAAGGAAAATGTTTTATTCATGCTTAGAGACCAGATTCTGAAAAGAGCACTCTTAGCTCATGCCTTGATTCGCACTATAATTGCCAGATATATGTCCTTATTTTTAATTTTTCCTTTTCTTTTTCATTTTCTGATGTCTCATCTGGTTAATCCTTTCTTTCTTAATCATATTTGTATGCTAGTATTTTTGTTGTTTATGCATATAGTTCAAAGATCTAAATCTAATCAATCAAATAATTTACAGATAACCAATCTAATCATATTTTTTTACTCATCTATACTTTTTTAATGTGCAAAGTTTGGTATTTAATGAGTTAAAACATCATATGTAACCTGGAAGCATGCCATAACAAATTGTGCAATGTTGCTGATTGGACTTGAGCTTATTTGCTGCAATATTTTGCTTAAAGTAAATAAAGTAAGTTCTTTGAATCTTGTACATGTAATATTGTAGGCTTATACAACTCAAATTCATATCTTTAAACAAGTTTGCTTGCAAAAATAAATATTTATTTAGGGTTCAGATAGATTTGATTGTGCATTCCTTTGCTTTGAAGTCACTTTTATGTCATTATTATATTCTTGCATATTATATATATATATATATATATATATATATATATATATATATATAAGAGTTCCCTTCAATCCAAATAAATAAAAAAAACTCACATTTTTTAAATTTTTGGTTGAAAATTACTTTAGCAACATGAAGGATGTTACCATTAATATATAATATTAGCAACAACAAGCGTTGTTTCAAAACATCAAAATTTATAGCAACAACAAGCGTTGTTTCAAAACATCAAAATTTATAGCAACTATACATGTTGTTGCGGAAAATCAAAATATTTAGCAACGTTAAAGCTTATTACAATAGGTTGCAATATATAGTAACGACACCATTGTTGCAAAAGACAAATTTCATTCTCCCACAACAATTCTAAATTCGGCAACAACTAACATTTTGCAACAAGAGTTTTGTTGCTAAACATATATTTCTTGCAACAACTAAAAAGTCGTTGCGAAACCCTTTAGTAACGGAATGTATCATAACAAGCGATTGTTGTTGCAAAAAATGCAATTTCTTTGCTAAAAACATTTTTTGCAACAACCTGCTTCGTTGCCAAAAATCAATTTTCTTGTAGTGCAGCAGAGAAACTCCATTTGCCCTCACTTATAGGACAAAAGTTGTTATCCTCATGGAGATAAGATCACCCGATGACCGAGTCTCATGCTATTGTGATGAGCTAAATGAGGCGAATCTTAGAAGGAGACTTGACAGTCTAGAAGAAAGAAGAGATAAAGCCTACATCAACATGGAAGCTTACAAACAACGAATTGCCGCTTACCACAATAAATATGCCAAGCTGATTGAGCTAAATGAAGGAGATCTCGTGCTATGAAAAACTGAAAAAATCCAATCAACTAATGGAAAAGGCAAGTTGAGGGTAACATGGACGGGTCCTTATCGCATCTACTTGAGGATAGGACCCTCCACCTTCAAGATGGAAGACATAGAGGGACGAATAGTACCTCGTACCTCGAACATCCAAAAACTTCACAAATAATATCAGAAAAAATGTAACAAGTCTGAAGCACTCTTTTTCCTTGGATAGGGTTTTTCCTACCAAGGTTTTAATGAGGCTCCAAAAAGTGTATATCTATTGTATTGAGACTATTATATCAATAAAAGTCTTCCTTTTTTATAAGTTTTCTTTAATTATACCAAAAACATAAATATTTTTCCTCGAAGAGGGGAGACAAATAGAAAGCCTTCTGATAGAAGAATTATCTTCCTCAAAGATAGGAAGAAAAAGCCTATGATAGGCGAATGGTAATCCTCAAAGATAGGAAGAAAAATTAAAGTCTTTGATAGGCGAATGTTCACTACTCCAAAACCCTCTTCAGACGACGGTTAAAAACTGTTGTCCCGCGAGATATAAATCTGTCATGGGGCTTGCTACCGTCTATTGCAGCTTCAGACGACGGTCAGGTTCTGTCATGTTTCGTCATCACACATGACATTAGCCTATTTTCTTACTGTCATTTTACCCTTGTTACGATGCAACTTATTTATTACTGATGTCACCTTTAATGTCATCAAATGACATTTTTACAATTAAAACCGTCAGGTTAGTGTGTGGGAAATTGGCATATTTAATTTGAGATGATAGTTCGTATAATAATTTCTGCCGTTATAGCCTATTTAGATGGCACACGTCTTAATCAATCATGTCAAAGGATTTTTTTTTCATGTGACAGAAACATTAATTTTAATGTCTTTTTATTCCTGTTTAGATGACATTTTTAAAAATTAAAATGTCACTTTATGCCTTCTTCTTCGTTTGAATTTCTGGTTTTTATACCTGAATACAAAAACATTCTAAAATATGAAGATTAAATTCCGTATATCAATGGTTTTAATTTTATTGGAGACCAATACTCATAATATGTTTATATTTGTGCCTAACGTCAATCCATATCTTGAATAACCAATACATTTTTGAATTAAAACACAAAAAAATAACCAATCTTCCATAAGTCAATCCATATCTTGGAGTAATAATTAGGCCTATAATCCCAAAGGTCTTGGTATCTGCAAAAGCCAAGCAGGTCATTAATATTACACACAACCCTAAACTCAGTAGTAATTACGTGACCCTTCCCCTTTCACGGCCTTTCACTTACCACAATGATATCACTATAAATATATGCATCATAATTCAGAATCATACCTTCAACAGCTAGGAAACTTACCAACAATGGATCCCCTTGTTGAAACTCCAGGAGACATAATTGCTGACTTGAATAAGTTGTACATGGAGAACCCAGAGTGGCTTCTGGCCATCAATGGTACGTATGTCAATCCATAGTTGTTCTGTAACCCTTCCTGGTTTCTTCTGTGTATTTCTAATGATTCTTCTTGGATGATAACGTATAGGTCCTCTCGATGGTAACTTCTTCACATGGTCGATCAGGATGAAAGGCCCCCAATACACCCCATATGAAAGGGGTGTATTTGAAATCAGAATCAGCTACCATCCGGATTTCCCAAACAGACCTGCAAGAGTAATATTAACTCAGATCAGTAAGATATAATCACCTACATGAAACATACACTAATAAATCTCGCCTCTTATTCTCAGTTTTGGTTCCAGAATAGGATATATCATCCTAACGTGGCTCCTCAGGGGTCGATTCATCTTCCCCCTATCCTTAATAACCATCGCTTTTCCACTGCCACGGTTTAATGCAACCATTTATCTATTTCATTTGATAAACATACAACATCATATTTTTGTTCTAATTATTCCATGCATTTTGTAGTGTCTGTGGCACATATATGATCTACTTCTACAGCCCCACAGTGAGGAGCCATATCCTGGGCAAGAAGCAGTTGCTGAGCAATACCGCAGCAACAGGGAAGAGTATGAAGGGATCGCCCGGATATAGACTGAGGAGTATGCAAAGTGGATATGAGGGTTTTCAAATCTCCTAAACTATCTTGGCTAAGAGAAAGGAGAATCAGAAGGCAATGTGAGCTCCAAATGTGGTTCTCATTCCAATTCCAAATTTCCTTTCTATAGTCAAAATAGTTAAGGAGCTTTGGACCTTTAATCCCCCCCCCCTTTTGTAATATATAATGTAGAGCTTTGTGCTCCTAAACTGACCCTTTTATAATGCTCCTTCCACTTGGTAATGAGGGTTATGATGCTGTGACCACAAGGGACTCTGTTTGTGTTGAATATGAAGGGTGTTCAAATCTCCTAAGCTGTCATGACTAAGTGAAAGGAGAATCGAAAGGCAATGTGAGCTCCAAATGTGGTTCTCATTCCAATTCCAAATTTCCTTTCATTAGTCAGAACAGCTAAGGAGCTTTGGACCATCAATTACAATCGAAAGGCAACACTCATCCCCTCTTTTGTAATATAATGTAGAGCTTTGCTATTCAGTTTGTATGTATGTGCAAGTAGACTAAACTGACCCTTTTACAATGCTCCTTCCACTTGGGTTGTACTCGTGGTACTCTAAACTTGGTAATGAGATTTATGATGCTGTCAAAACAAAGGACTCTGTTTGTGTTGAATGCATCATAAACCTATCACCATGTTTAATGTTGTTGTTACGATATCAAACCGAGTGGAAAGGAACATAGTAAGAGTATGGCCAATGGACATACATAACCCTTTATGTAGAGCTTGTTATTCAGTTCGTATGTATATATATATATTCTATCTAATCAAAATATATCTTATCATTTGCAAGCTATATCAGTACATGCAATTAGCCTAAATTTACCCTTTAATACATGCTTCATACACGCTTCATAAACGAAGTGCATTCAGAATCCTTACTTATCATCATAGGTCATGTTCAAATAAAAATGAGCCAGTTGAGTTCATAACATTTTCAGCTTTAAGAGTATGCCTAACATGCTATAACAAGTAGACAACTTATTCAAGTAGACATGTATATTCAAGTGAACATGCTATAACAAGTAGACAACTTATTCGTGCATGTCTATTCCTTACTTATTCAAGACAACTTATTCCTTACTTATCATCATATGTCATGTTCAAATAAAAAAGAGTATGGTGATATCTTATCATTTGCAAGCCATATCAGTACATGCAATTAGCCTAAATTTACCTTTTAATACATGCTTCATACATGCTCAATGACCCTTTTACAACGTTCCTCTAATACTTGAGCATGATTAATAAGTTACATGCCCAAATGAACAATCATACACATACTCATACAGAACCTCAAACATAAACATCAACAGAACATCATACATAAACATGTTTCATACACTTACACATACTCAATCACTTCTAGCAGTATAACTCATAGGTGTAAGAGTAGTGCCAATCTCAATGAACATTCAAAGCTTTAGAGTATGCCTAATCAGCCACATGCTTAATGACCCTTTTACAATGTTCCTCTAATACTTGATGCATGATGAATAAGCTACATGTCCAAATGAACAATCGTACACATACTCATACAGAACCTCAAACATAAACATCAACAGAACATCATACATAAACATCTTTCATACAAATACACATACTCAATCACTTCTAGCAGTATAACTCATAGGTGTAAGAGTAGTGCCAATCTCAATGAACATTCAAAGCTTTAGAGTATGCCTAATCAGCCACATGCTTAATGATCATTCATACATAAACTCTATGAGTCCTAGCTTCCGAAACAGTTATATCTAACCAATCAGTTCATACCAATCATTTCATCATCACCCAAAACATCATACATATATGTAATCGTTCAGTTCAAACCCACATAACAATATATATACTAAATCAGGCTAGTTTCCTAAATCAATGAGTTCTAGGTTCGAAAACAGTACATCAAACATACACAATCACTTCTAAAGGCATGACCAATCAGTTCAAACCAACATAACATTAATATATATTCAGTAAGTTAAAGAAATATTCCCATATGCTAACACTATGCCATTTTCCCTTTCACATGACACAAGATACATGACAGACATTTGTTTTCGTGTCGTCTGAATATTTTTCGTGACAGTATTTTAACTGTATGTCATCTTAAGGCGAAATAAAAAATGCGCTTGATTCTCAGATGACATTACGATTACAGAATCCTGTCATCCAAAGAAAACGCGCGTTTTCGTTAAATTTGATGCGCTCAACAGATGACACTTCTAATAAATGAATGTCATTGTATGCTGAAAACGAAAAAGCGGCAAATGAAATTTCACTTACGCGGCCATAAAAAATTTTAGGCGCTCTATATCATTTGACTGAAATTTCAGCTGATACATAAACCCTCTCTCAATCCCAAACCCCAGTTTTAGGTTACACAAGCTTCATCCCTCTCATCCCTCTCTATCTCCATGGTTGATTTGAACATGCAATCACTGGGTGAGCTGGAAACACGGTACTGGTAAGCCATATTTTCTTCGTTCCTAGATGTATCATTGTTCCTTACTCTTATCTTTTTCTCATACGATTTACTTTTATGTATGTCGATTTCAGCAGCTGGTATAAGGATCTTGTGATTTTCAGACCTATCATTGAAAGGTTTAGATCTCTCGCTTAGCTACACTGATTTTATTGTATTTAGATTCACTGTTATAAAGCTTGGGTCTTTATCTTTTTTAATCTAGGGCAAGACAGTGCCTGATACAGTAGATGGTATGAACTCATCTGTTTCCTTTTTATTTGAACACTATTTGCAGGGATAGTAAGAATGCTTCAGTACATGGGACGGCTGACTGAAGAGATTGTTAATCGGTTCATGCCTTTACAATATGGGAAGATTTCTTTAACTTACTGAATATATATTAATGTTATGTTGGTTTGAACTGTTTGGTCATGCTTCTAGAAGTGATTGTGTATGTTTGATGTACTGTTTTGGAACCTAAAACTCATTAATTTAGGAAACAAGCCTGATTTAGTATATATATTGTTATGTGGGTTTGAACTGAATGATGTTTTGGGTGATGATGAAATGATTGGTATGAACTGATTGGTTAGATATAACTGTTTAGGAAGCTAGGACTCATAGACTTTATGTATGAATGATCATTAAGCATGTGGCTGATTAGGCATACTCTAAAGCTTTGAATGTTCATTGAGATTGGCACTGCTCTTACACCTATGAGTTATACTGCTAGAAGTGATTGAGTATGTGTATGTGTATGAAACATATTTATGTTTGATGTTCTGTTGATGCTTATGTTTGAGGTGCCTAATGAGTATGTGTACGATTGTTCATTTGGGCATGTAGCTTATTAATCATGCATATTAGAGGAACATTGTAAAAGGGTCATTAAGCAAGTGGCTGATTAGGCATACTCTAAAGCTTTGAATGTTCATTGAGATTGGCACTACTCTTACACCTATAAGTTATACTGCTAGAAGTGATTGAGTATGTGTAAGTGTATGAAACATGTTTATGTATGATGTTCTGTTGATGTTTATGTTTGAGGTGCCTAATGAGTATATGTACGATTGTTCATTTGGGCATGTAGCTTATTAATCATGCATCAAGTATTAGAGGAACATTGTAAAAGAGTCATTAAACATGTGGCTGATTAGGCATACTCTAAAGCTTTGAATGTTCTTTGAGATTGGCACTACTCTTACACCTATGAGTTATACTGCTATAAGTGATTCAGTATGTCGTGTATGAAACATGTTTATGTTTGATATTCTGTTGATGCTTATGTTTGAGGTGCCTAATGAGTATATGTACGATTGTTCATTTGGGCATGTAGCTTATTAATCATGCATCAAGTATTAGAGGAACATTGTAAAAAGGGTCATTAAGCATGTGGCTGATTAGGCATACTCTAAAGCTTTGAATGTTCATTGAGATTGGCACTACTCTTACACCTATGAGTTATACTGCTAGAAGTGATTGAGTATGTGTATGTGTATGAAATGTTTATGTTTGATGTTCTGTTGATGCTTATGTTTGAGGTGCCTAATGAGTATGTGTACGAGGAACATTGTAAAAGGGTCATTGAGCATGTATGAAGCATGTACTGATATGGCTTGCAAATGATAAGTGTTAGGCTTGAATATAACTACAATTAAACAGCATGTTAATAACAATTTGTGAGTGTTTTAGGCGAAATATTCCTAAATAAAGAGAACTTATAAGTGTTTTATGCAGATTTGTATTGATTAAGTTAGAGGGCTCCCACACAGCCTGTTTTACAACGAACCTTGAGGAGAAGAGCAACTTTTGATCCAGTGGATCTCCATTGCGTACCTGATGACGGATAGCGACTGGACAAGTGGCAGGAGCGGCGTGGCAGTGGCAGCAGGTGAAGGAAAGGTAGAAAGCAACATGATGACAAGATGGATCACCCCCTTGAGTGTTCAAGGGTCAAATTAGAATTATTCATTTCGTAGTATCATTAGCTGTAGAAAAACAATCTTTTTGTAATATTTGGTGGTACAGCTCATATTTCTTCCTTTATATAGACGTAGTGGGCGGAAGGAGAGGGTACACCTTTTGACTTGGGATAATAGTTTAACTAGAATTTTGGCTTCTAAAAGAGAGGGAAGCTCTCTAAGGAATATGGCTCCATCAATAGAGGTTTGTGGAACTAACTCAGGCTGTTCACTCTATACCATGAGTGAGTAATCATTTTGAATGGGTT
The DNA here is from genome assembly GCF_963576675.1 of Euphorbia lathyris. NCBI lineage: Eukaryota > Viridiplantae > Streptophyta > Magnoliopsida > Malpighiales > Euphorbiaceae > Euphorbia > Euphorbia lathyris. Next base: position 46,070,425 of record NC_088915.1, on the reverse strand, counting down.
TGGCTAGTTAGGGCCGGTTATGTAAGTCTTCTATTATCTTATTTATGAATGAATGGTGATATATTATGTTGTGCTTGATGAATCTTTAACTCCATTGCTTAAGGCATGTATGTTAGTGTTAGATGCATGATAGGAAACTGCTTTCATCTTCACGGAACTATTTGATAAGCATTCAACCCCGAAACAGAGATGTCAGGAGGTTGTATCAAGGGTTTTCTTAATAGAAATGCTGTTTCGATCGTAATGCAAGAAAGAACCAACTTTAGGGACGCTTAAGGTTGTAGTAAGTCTTAGAATCTTAAGAACACACGAGAGTTGACTTAAGTGAGCATTAAAGCAGAGACCTTGACTTCACTTTACGTCATTCATGAATAAATAGGGTGTTTAGAGACTGAAAGTAACCTGTTCCGCTGTGCTTAACCTGTTCTGCCTTTTACCATCATTAACTACTTCTTTTAATCAACTAAATCATTGACTCTGTTACTGTTTAAACAACATCTCTTAATTTAAAGAATACACACACCACGAACACCCTGTTCTACAAAGTATTTCTCATAAACTTTGGTCCTCAATCCCTGTGGATACGATACTTGACTTATCACTTTATTACTTGTATCTAGTACACTTGCTAGAGTCCATTCAGGAGACAACAATAAGATATATCCATTTTTATTTGAAATGATAAGTAAGGATTCTGAATGCAATTCGTTTATGAAGCATGTATGAAGCATGTATTAAAGGGTAAATTTAGGCTAATTGCATGTACTGATATGGCATGCAAATGATAAGATATATTTTGATTAGATAGAATATACATATACATACGAACTGAATAACAAGCTCTACATAAAGGGTTATGTATGTGCATTGGCCATACTCTTACTATGTTCCTTTCCACTCGGTTTGATATCGTAACAACAACATTAAACATGGTGATAGGTTTATGATGCATTCAGCACAAACAGAGTCCCTTGTTTTGACAAAACCATAAACCTCATTACCAAGTTTAGAGTACCACGAGTACAACCCAAGTGGAAGGAGCATTGTAAAAGGGTCAGTTTAGTCTACTTGCACATACATACAAACTGAATAGCAAAGCTCTATGTTATATTACAAAAGGGGGGATGAGTGTTGCCTTTCGCTTGTAATTGACAGTCCAAAGTTCCTTAGCTGTTTTGACTAGTGAAAAGAAATTTGGAATTGGAATGAGAACCACATTTGGATATCACATTGCCTTTCAATTCTCCTTTCACTTAGCCAAGACAGCTTAGGAGATTTGAACACCCTTCATATTCAGCACAAATAGAGTCCCTTGTGGTCACAGCATCATAACCCTCATTACCAAGTGGAAGGAGCATTATAAAAGGGTCAGTTTAGGAGCACAAAGCTCTACGTTATATATTACAAAAGGGGGGGGGGGGGGATTTAAAGGTCCAAAGCTCCTTAACTATTTTGACTAAAGAAAGGAAATTTGGAATTGGAATGAGAACCACATTTGGAGCTCACATTGCCTTCCGATTCTCCTTTCTCTTAGCTAAAATAGTTTAGGAGATTTGGACACCCTCATATGCACTTTGCATACTCCTCAGTCCATATCCGGGAGATCCCTTCATACTCTTCCCTGTTGCTGCGGTATTGCTCAGCAACTTCTTCTTGCCCAGGAAATGGCTCCTCACTTTGGGGCTGTAGAAGTAGATCATATATGTGCCACAGACACTACAAAATGCATAGAATAATTAGAACAAAAATATGATGTTGTATGTTTATAAAATGAAATAGATAAATGGTTGCATTATACCGTGGCAGTGGAAAAGCGATGGTCATTAAGGATACATGGAAGATGAATCGACCCATGAGTATCCACGTTAGGATGATATATCCTATTCCGGAACCAAAACTGAGAATAAGAGGAGAGCTCTATTAGTGTATGTTTCATATAGGGGATTATATCTTACTGATCTGAGTTAATATTACTCTTACAGGTCTGTTTGGGAAATCCGGATGGTATCTAATTCTGATTTCAAATACACTCCTTTCATATGGGGTGTATTGGGGGCCTTTCATTCTGATTGACCATGTGAAGAAGTTACCATCGAGAGGACCTATATGTTATCATCCAAGAAGAATCATTAGAAATACATAGAAGAAACCAGGAAGGGTTACAGAACAACTATGGATTGACATACGTACCATTGATGGCCAGAAGCCACCCTAGGTTCTCATCATACAACTTAGTCAAGTCAGTAATTATTTCTCCTGGAGTTTCAATAAAGGGATCCATTGTTGGTAAGTTTTCTGGCTGTTGAAGGCATGATTCTGAATTATGATGCATATATTTATAGTGATATGATTGTGGTAAGTGAAAGGCCGTGTTAGGGGAAAGGTCACGTAATTACTGCTGAGTTTAGGGTTGTGTGTAATATTAATGACATGCTTGGCTTTTGCAGATAGCAAGACCTTTGGGATTATAGGCCTAATTATTACTCCAAGATATGGATTGACTTATGGAAGATATGGATTGACGTTAGGCACAAATGCATTGGTTATTATTTTGGTGTTTTAATTCAGAAATGTATTGATATGGATTGACGTTAGGCACAAATGTAAACATATTATGAGTATTGGTCTCCAATAAAATTAAAACCATTGACATACAGAATTTCATCTTCATATTTTAGAATGTTTTTGTATTCGGGTAATAAAACCAGAAATTCAAACGAAGAAGAAGGCATAAAGTGACTTTTTAATTTTTAAAAATGTCATCTAAACAGGCTATAACGTCAGAAATTATTATACCAACTGTCATCTAAACAGGCTATAAGGTCAGAAATTATTATACGAACTGTCATCTCAAATTGAATATGCCAATTTCCCACACGCTAAGCTGACGGTTTTAATTGTAAAAATGTCATTTGATGACATTAAAGGTGATGGCAGTAATAAATAAGCTGCATCGTAACAAGGGTAAAATGACAGTAAGAAACTAGGCTAATGTCATGTGTGATGACGAAACATGACAGAACCTGACCATCGTCTGAAGGTGCAATAGACGGCAGCGAGCCCCGTGACAGATTTATATCTCATGGGACGACGGTTTTTAACCGTCGTTTGAAGAGGGTTTTGGCGTAGTGTAAAAGCATGAACCGATTGACAATCTCTTCAGTCAGCCTTCCCATGTACTGAAGCATTCTTACTATCCCTGCAAATAATGTTCAAATAAAAAGGAATCAGATGACTTCATACCATCTACTGTATTAGGCACTGTCTTGCCCTAGATTAAAAAAGATAAAGACCCAAGCTTTACAGCAGTGAATCTAAATACAATAAAATTAGTGTAGCTAAGCGAGAGATCTAAACCTTTCAACGATAGGTCTGAAAATCACAAAATCATTATACCAGCTGCTGAAATCGACATACACCAAAGTAAATCGGATGAGGAAAAGATAGAGTAAGGAACAATGATACTCTAATACAGCTAGGAACAAAGAAAATAGGGCTTACTAGTACCATGTTTCGAGCTCACCCAGTGATTGCATGTTCAAATCAACCATGGAGATAGAGCGGGATGAGAGGGATGAGAGGGATGAAGCTTGCGTAACCTAAACTGGGGTTTGGGATTGAGAGAGACTTTATATATCAGCTGAAATTTCAGTCAAATGATATAGAGCACCTAAAATTTGGTATGGCCGCGTAAGTGAAATTTCATTTGCCATTTTTTTGTTTTCCGCATACAATGACATTCATTTATTAAAAGTGTCATCTGTTGAGCGCATCAAATTTAATGAAAACGCATGTTTTCTTTGGATGACATGATTCTGTAATCGTAATGTCATATGAGAATCGAGCGCATTTTTTATTTCGCCTTTAGATGACGTACCGTTAAAATACTGTCACGAAAAATATTCAGACGACATGAAAACAAATGTCTGTCATGTATCTTGTGTCATGTGAAAGGGAAAATGGCATAGTGGTTCTTCCATAAAGATAGGAAAAAAAATTATTGTCTTTGTGAGGCGAACATTCTGCCTCAAAGATAGGAAGGGAAAAAAAACCTAGAGAAATAAAAAGGATAAGGCTGGCCACCTATATATTTCCTAAAATCTCTTTATCAAAAAGCATGCAACTACTAAAAGAAATAAGATTCATAAAAATCCAATGTATGTTAAAAAAACAAAACAAGCATGTATGTTTTTTACAAAGGGAAACACCTTATTCTAGAGTCGCATCCACATCCACTTGAGAAGGGGCAGGCAAATCATTTTGGGACGCTAGCACACCTACATCTTGCTGGGAAGGAGTAACTTGTTCGTTCCCAATGGGACTTACATCCACTTCTATATCCAAAATCCTTTCTTCCCCAGCCAATGAATCATCAGCAACCTCAGTTGAAGGCAAGATGGTCCCGAATATCTCATTCCAGATAACCGCAGAAGCATCTGCCAAGGAGTCATAGTAACGAGATTCCTCTGAGGTAGGAACTTCAACTTCTGGCTCAGTTGGATCCATCCCCCGGATGGTCTCTCTTGAAAGCCATGCAAATCCTTTCACCATAATAATAGGAGTGAAGGCCACATGAATATTCAAGGCCTTTTTGTTATCTTTCTTGTGCTCCTCTTCTGCTGTCGCTAACAAACTCTTGGCTTCAGCTAGCTCATCTTTAACCTTCGCTAGATCCGCCTTCTCCCTTGCCAAATATCCTCCAGCTCATCATTCTTCTTATCATGGGATTGGATGACTGCATGGGCAACACTGTTGCTTGCTTTCTCCTTCACAAGATCCACCTCCAACTCTTGGTTATGAGCCTCATTGTCCACAACTTCAATCAAAGTGGATTTCACAGCCTAGAGATGGTTGAAAAGCTGGAAAAAGGGAATAAGTGTTAGAATAGAGGTAAATACCATTAAGATATCAAAAAACAAAGAAGGATTCAATTGAGCACCACTAAAAACTTCTGGATAGCATGAGTAATATGTCTTGTAGGCCGATACTTGATCTGACTCTCTGCCACAGATGAGATTTTGAGGATATCCTCCTTAAAGTCATCCACAACCTTGTCAGAATCCTCAAAGTAATCGCAAATTTGGGGCTTCTCCGGTTGTATCAAAATAAAGAGAATTAGGGAAAGAACCTAGTAGATAATGAAAATAAGAATAAAAATATGCTTAGAGGCGTGTATGTGAAGGGTGAATGTATGACCCTGAACGTCCCGCCATATTGGCCAATGGTGTAGATGCGTGAGGTGTCGTACCGCCTATGGTCAATATGCCAGATTCGGGCCTCTTGGAGAGAGGAGTCTCCTCCTCACTAGCCTGGTGTTTACCCACCTGTTTATCTTGAGCCGCCTTAACTTTCTTATTGTTCCACCGCTCTGCAATCATATGAGACACATTAAACTCCTCCCTGCAAAGGGATAAAAAGGTTACATCAGATGTCAATTGAAATATGCCAAATACCTTTAAGTAAAGAGGAATAGGCGTGATAGTGAAGGGTATTTTCGCATATCTCCACCAGAGGAGCACCCACCAATATACACTCTAGAACTTCGCCGAAAGTCCAAGAATGTTGTTTGATGGATGATAGGGGTCGAAAAACCCTATCTTTAGGTACAGTTTTTAGGATAGTTTTGATTAGTTTTCATTCAATAAGCGAGCATTTCTCGCACTTTTATGCATGTGCGTGTGATTATTAGTTTTAGTATATGTTTAATTTACTTTTGTAGTTTTTAGCCATTTTCTGATTGTTTTTCGGCAAAATATTGCCAAAAGAGCACACATGTGAACTATTATTTATTGTTTTGGCTAATTGATCCACCAAGGGTCGCACCAAATGAAGTTTTTACTCAAATCTAACGACTGGTGGGTCAATTTAGCCTTTGGACTAACATTGTTTGGATTTTATGTGCATGTGCAGGTTAAAACGAGATCAATTTCGGGTGAAAATCGCGTCTCAGGGACCCCGACAGTCGCTCAGTGAATTGGGCATGTTCAGACCACCGAACTGGCCTCTATAGGCCAGCTCGACAAGCTGGAAGTGGCCAGCTCGACGAGCTGGCCACCAGAGGCTAGCTTGATGAGCTGGCTGCTAGGGGCTAGCTCGACGAGAGCTAGCCTGCGAGAATCAGAGTTTTGATTGATTCTTGGCCCTGCGACTTCAAGATTTCACCCCCACTCTTCCATCTGCATTGGGAAAAAAAGTCATATTAGGTTTAAGCACGAAACTACAACTATAAATAGGACTTTGTATCCTTATTTTTAGATATCCTTGAAGAATCCACCCCTTTCTTCCATCAGCCATTGAAGAACCTTCAACCTCCGTGCTCCCTGAGGATTATTCAAGGCTCCATCCTTCAAGTCCTAGGAAGACGTCTGCATTGGTCGACAGGTTCCCTAAAAGGGATTTCTTCTCTTTTATATTTTGTTTGCCTCTGATCCATTCTATGAATCATAGGCTAATTGTATCATCGTGACAAACATATTCTTCATCTTTAATATTAATTCAAGTTTTGTTTTGTTCAATTTATTGTTATTGTTTTTCTAAGTCTTACGCTTTGCCTTTCTGGGTTAATTCATCCATAAATCCAAACATTAACTTCGCAGATATTGCGAGCTGAATTTGACCTAGTCAAGGCCTATAAGATTGACAACCTTATGGAAGATTAAGCCCAAATTTCTGAGCCTTAGAGCTAGTTTCGGCCTTACAATGGAATCACGCGCTAGGAACCATAAAAGGATAAGTAGGGTTAATCGCATTAGGCACAAGTGACTCGGATTAGTTTAACAATTGAATGATAAAATATGATTGAATTTAGTATTATCGTATCACCCCATATCATTCCAGGTTAATTTACATTATTTAAGGATCACTCATGAGTAGATTTAACTTAATTAGGAGTAGTTTAACTTAAACAACATCAATCTCAAACCCCCCCATAGCCTAGATAACATTAGAAGCCTAGTAGTTTGGTACTTACGGTATAAATCCTGTGGATTCGATACCCGAACTTGTCCAAATTATTACTTGGTAGAGATAGGGTACACTTATCCCTTAGTGAGTCCGTTGGGCGGCAGTCCGCGGGCGCACCAATGGATCTAAGAAACTTCACCGCCTTTGCTTCCTCGGGATTTAGTATGAATTTAAAATTGTGCTATGTCTTTGGATTCCAATTCCATGACTGGGGGAACCCAAAGATACGCCATTCGCTTCCTTGATAAAAAAAGTACTTACTTACCCAACCATGAATGTTGGATTCCTTCCCATAAAAGGGTCTATATCCCTTCTTTCGCTGAAACAAAGGTGAACCTCTACCTTCCACTTGGTCACTAAATGTAGTGAAGGAAAGACCTGAGGGCTAAAACGAACCCCTACCGCCAAGTAAGAATCACATAGTATATCCAGCCATCTTTGAGGATGAAGCTGGCCAATGGGTATCCAAAATGAGTTAAATATATTGCTTGTCACCTTGGGGATCGGATATTGGACTCCCCTCTTGATGTGACTCATGTAAACTATAAAACACTAGCTAGGTGACTGTGTAGGATGATGTTTGGGACCCGACACCACACACTCTAGGTCTTTTAACTAGGGACTTTTACCCCCTTTCTCTTAGGGGCCGAACAACTGGTTTCTTCCCTTTTCTCAGAAACTTGGCTGAGGGTTTCGATGATGGTAGTAGGGGTGGAAGAAGGTGGGGGTACCAAATGAGTTTGGAATTCTAAATGGGTTTCTTCGGAGCCTTCCCCAGATAATTCCCTAGTAATACTTTGACTCAAATTCTAAAAATGCTTCAGAAAGATATTCAAAGAAGCTAGGGATGAGAGCACTTACACGTGATAAACTGGAAATTTGCGATGAAAAGCTTCAAAGAGGTGGAAAATAGCTTCAACCCGAGAAAATCGCTAGAACAATATAGAGAGGAGGAAGAACAATGTCAAGAATAAGTCACCGAAATGAGAAACAACCCCCTTTTATAAGAAAGGGCGTCATTGGCACTTCGAAAGCTGAGCCAAATGTGCCCTGCATTTATACCTATGTGGAAAGGAAAATCGTGCCTAATAGAGCAATAAATGCCCTAGACGCGCCTCGAATATGAACAACCCTAAAGGGTTTAAATTTCTTTTTAGGAGGGCTTCTGATAACATCTGCATTATCCTTGGCGAGAAAATATAATAATGAAAAGAAAGAAGGATTTACTAGCATAATATGAGGCCACGTGGCTTGAACCCAGATCCGCCTTGGACAGGCATACGCCTAACGGAGTCAATAAGACTGGATCCGCCACCTAGTAAGGATTCGTCCCGATATCCTCTTGAAACGGTCTCAAGGATAACCAAGGGTTAATGCTATTAATGCTATTAATGGCAGGAACGGACGAATCCCAAGAATGAATAATTAATATGATAAAGAGTATTAGTGACGTGATTGATCGAGTACTACACTATTAATGCTCTAAGGTTACAGAAATCTACATAAATACGTCAATCACAAGGTATTCAAGGTATGCTTTCTGATTTACTAAAAGAGTTCTTGTCAATTACTATTATTCATAATCTCGATACTGACTTTGGCATCGGAGTGTCACTGTCGATTCCAACAGAACCTCACAGGACAGGACTCCGGCTAGAGCTGCATTTGACAAATAATCACACTTATAATCAAATGAGTCCAAAATAAAAATAAAAAGTATTAACTTAAGAAATTTGAGACATGTAAAAAGGAAAAAAGAGTCACATACATGCATGTTAGTTATAACTGATTTAATTAACAATAAGTGTGGTGGTGAAAGGTTAAGTTGTATCTAAAGTTCATTTTGTAGGAAATTAATGATGGTATTGAAGTTGAGGTTTGATCCATAAGAAGACATTAGATGATTGATTAGTAATAGTAATAGTATTATTATTAATTATTGTTTGTTGGTTGTGAGAGGACAAAAGAAATTGGAAACAATTAATAAGTGAAGTAAACGAAAGTGTTTAGTACAATATTGTCATGAACATGGGGTGAATGTATGATCATCAGTTTTTAATGTTTTCTGTTTGTAATGAGTGAGTGAGATATATGCATCTATCTTTACTTCTTTACACGATTGTTATTCTGTCTTCCCCTTTCTCTTTTTTCATATATACAACCATATACGTGAGGATAAGGATAGGATACCATACCATATACTATATCATCACGTAACAAGTTATTGAAAGAAACTCTATCTGTTCAATGTTCATTGAGTTTTTAAATAATTAAATAGGTGTACACTATTTCGGATATACAAATATGCTTAAGAATAGGTCTAACTATTTAACAACTTTACAAATATCAACCAGCTGAAACGAGATTTGGACATTTATGAAAATGTTCGCGGTTTGATCTAAGGTGGAAATGACACCAAGGTATTCTTTTTCGCAACTTTTATTGTGAATAAAGTGAAAACGAGTTCCAAATGCTTGATAAGTAAACTAGATTTAGAGTACACTATGCCATTTTTCCTTTCACATGACACAAAATACATGACAGACATTTGTTTCCACGTCGTCTGAATATTTTTCGTGACAGTATTTTAACTCTATGTCATCTGAAGGCGAAATAAAAGATGCGCTCGATTATCAGATGACGTTACGATTACAATCTGATGTCATCCCAAAAGAACGCGATTTTTATAGAAAAGTCACTTAACCATCAGACGACACTTCGAATAAATGACTATCATTGTTATACGAAAATAAAAAAACGGCAACCAAATATTAGAAAAGCGGGGAGCAAAAACTCTAACTTTCATTTTGCACGCTTAAAAAAAACGGGGTATATAAGGCCAATTTAGCCTAAACCCAGTCTTTCGAACTGCTCTTCTCCTTCGATCTTCACCTATGCAAAAACCCTAAACACAATTCATCTTCTCCTGCTTGCTTTATCTCTGTCAATCGGGTGAATCGGCTTCTAACTCGTGAATTCTTCATCTCGGTAAGGTTCTTTTTAGGGTTTATTTAAGACATTACGCTATGTTCAAACGATTGTTCTTGAAATTATTATACTGCATGTTAGTTTTGACCTAATCTACTGCATATTCTTTCTATATTTCAAAGTTTGTTTGCTTAAAATTAAGTATTTACATTCTGAAATAAGGGTTTTATCTAGTTTTAGTATATCTGTTTATTTTTTATGTTTATCTGGTTTTTTGGCAATTATGTTCGAATTGGATGATTCTTTCATGTACTTTTGATGCTGGGTTTATAGTCTTGCAGATACATTTACATATACATATTGGGTTTCTTTGTTGTTTGTTGTTTGTCAATGTAAGTTTTTCTTGTTATTAGTTAGAATAAAACTGATTATAGATTATGTTTGTTCAAGATGGATAAATCATGGATGGTGGCTGATAGGAGATCACTGCAGTTTAGAATAGGCTTATAAGAGTTTCTGAAGTTTGCAACTGATAATGCTACAAACCCAAACTATATTTTCTGTCCTTGTGTCAAATGTTGTAACCTCAGATGTGGTAGTATTGACTTCATTAAGGATCATTTAATCTGTAATGGAATTATGAAAACATATACAACTTGGGTATGGCACGGTGAGTGTTCTATTGCAGACTCAAATCATATAAGTGAGGGTTCTGAAACAGTTGAAATGAACCATGACTTAGGGAGAGATTTAGAAGAAGATGGGTGCTCAGTAGAGTCAGATGAATTTATGCATTTCGTTCATAATAGAGACAAGCCTTTGTATCCTGGTTGTACTAAATCCACCAAGATGAATGGTTTAATACAAACCTTTAATCTGAAAGCTAAACATGGTCTGACCGAGTATTGTTATACTGACATTTTATTGTTGTTTCACACCCTTCTTCCCGATGGGAATGAAATGCCAATGTCTGCCAATGAGGCAAAAAAAACTCTTCATGCTTTAGGGATGAAATATGAGAAGATCGATGCATGACTGCATTTTGTATAGAGATGTTAATGAGGGTGCTACACGATGTCCATCATGTAATGTCTCTAGGTGGAAACTAGCTAGGGATAATACAGAGAAGGTAGGGGTAGCATCTAAGACTTTATTGCATTTTCCACCAATCCCAAGGTTTAGAAGAATGTTTCAGTCCACAGTTACCGCTAAGGAACTTACTTGGCACTCGACTGGTAGGAAAAATGATGGATTGATGAGAGATCCAGCTGATTCCCCAACTTGGCAAATGATTGACACTAAGTGGCCAGATTTTGGTAGCGAACCTAGGAACCTTACGATAAACTATCTTCAGATGGTTTTAACCCATTTGGCAATCTTAGCAGCACCTACTCGTGTTGGCCAGTCATAATGGTTGTTTATAACCTTCCACCATGGCTATGCATGAAAATAAAGTACATGATGTTAACTTTGTTAATTTCCGGACCCAAGCAGCCTTGAAATGATATTGATGTGTACTTGTAGCCTTTAATAGATGACCTAAAAGTCTTGTGGGATGATGGAATTGATCGGGTGTATGATGCAGTGAGAGGAGAATACATTAGGTTGAGAGGGGTCTTGTTATGGACTATTAACGATTTTCCTGCTTATGGAAACTTATCAGGGAGCATTGTTAAAGGGTACAATGCATGTCCTTTATGCATTGACCAGACCAAACCGACAAGGTTGAAGTATTCTAAAAAGATGGCTTATATAAGGACTCGTAAGTGGACTGCAAGAAACCATCCTTATAGGAAGCAAGCTTCTGCTTTTGATAATACTGTAGAAAAGGATGATCCTCCTAAACCATTAACTGGGGAGGAATTATATGAAAGAGTTCAATGCTTGCCCAAAGCTAGTGGGAAGGGTGAGAAATATGTTCCATATAAAGGTGACCCTGAGTCTAGACTATGTTGGAAGAAGAAGTCTGTATTCTACGAACTAGAATATTGGAAATTCCTTCCAGTCAAACATAATCTAGATGTAATGCATATTGAAAAGAATTGTTGTGAGTCTATTATAGGGACACTATTGAACATATCGGGTAAAAAAAAGGATGGAGTTCCATCTAGAAATGATATGATTGATATGGGAATCCGTACTGACTTGAAAACTGCATCTGATGAAAAGAGAGACAAGTTGTCTATGAGTCAGATCAACTTGTATGCGGAAGAACGAAAGATTGTCTGCAATTCATTTTTCAATATGAAGACTCCCTCTCGCTTTTCATCTAATGTACGGAACCTAGTTTCGTTAAAAGATTCTAGAATAGGTAATTTAAAATCTCATGATTGCCATGTTATAATGCAATTGCTCCTGCCCATTGCATTGCGTTCAGTGTTGGACAAACCTGATAGAATTGCCATCATTCGATTCTGCTTATTCTTTAAATCTGTTTGCACTAAAGTAATCGACATATTAGTCCTTCACAAAATCCAAAGTGAAATTGTCAATACCCTTTGTTTGCTTGAAAAAATTTTCCCACCCTCTTTCTTTGACATAATGATTCACTTAACCCTACACCTTGTAAGAGAAGCTGAGTTGTGCGGTCCGGTATTTTATAGATGGATGTACCCCTTTGAGAGCTATATGAAAGTGTTTAAAGGAATGGTTCATAATCGAGAATTTCCTGAAGGTTGCATTGCGGAGTGCTACATTATTGAAGAAGCTGTAGAATTTGTTCAAGAGCATATGAGTAATGGAGATGTTGCAATTGTGGGGTTTCCTAGAAGAAACATGAAGGGACTAGTAAATGGATGCAAGTCTTTATTTGCCCCTAGCATTGTACAGGTGGACACAGAACAACTGCATAAGGCTCATTTAACAGTTTTGCAAAACTGTGAAGATGTACAACCTTATTTTCTGTAAGTACTATCGTGTATACCTTGTGAATTTGCTTTATTTTTGTTTGTTTGTAGAATAAGTAATTATTGTTTATCTATGAAATATGCATGAATTGCAGGGAGCATATGAAGTTCTTAGAGTTGAGTTATCCCGGCCAAAAAAAAGACTTATAAGTGGATGAGAGATAAACAAAACAAGACATTTCCCGATTGGCTTAAAAACAGGGTAATTTTTACATGAATTCAATTGCTGATATTTATGCATATCCGATTGAAGTAATGAATTGTTGTGTACTAACTATAAATGATTTCATTTGTCAAGTTTCAAATGAAATAAGAGTTAACAAGTCTATCGTTTCTGAGACCTTGAGGTGGCTTGCTTCTGGACCGAATAGTCACGTTCCTACATATCAGGGTTATTGCAGTGGATTAGGTCACAACTAACATGCAGATAGTATAATAATTTCAAAAACTAATCGTTTGAACACAACATAATGACTTAAATAAACCCTAATAAAAACCTTACCGAGATGATGAATTCACGAGGTCGAAGACGATTCACACGATTGACAGAGGTAAAACTCGAAGCAGAAGGTGAATTGTATCTAGGGTTTGCAGAGGTACAACTTGAAGGAGAAGACGAGTTCCAAAGAATGGGTTTATGTAAAAATGGCCTTATATACCCCTTTCTTTTTTTAAGCGCGCAAAATGAAAGTGACATTTTTTGCTCCCTCGTTTTTCTAATATTTGGTTGCCGCTTTTTTTTTTATTTTCGTATAATAATGACAGTCATTTATACGCAGTGTCGTCTGATGGTTAAGTGACTTTTCCATCAAAATCACATTTTTTTGAGATGACAGAAGACTCTAACCGTAACGTCATCTGAGAATCGAGCGCGTTTTTAATTAAGCCTTCAGATGATAGAATGTTAAAATACTGTCACGAAAAAAATTCAGACGACACAAAAACAAATGTCTATCATGTATCTTGTGTCATGTGAAAGAGAAAATAGTAGATAATTGATAACAAATACACTTAGCGCTTTGGACATGAAAATAAATATATTCATTCCCATAACGAATGGAAGGCAAGAGGTTCTTGAGGTTTCTATGAAAGATTAAATTAAACTATGATTATGAACAATCTATATATATATATATTTGATAAATATTAAAGAGGTTGAGTATTAACGCATGAGCTCCCGGCTCCATTTGTGGATACGTAACAATTAAAATATGCCCAATTGGAAACATGTTGAACTATACTTCGAACGATCAATCAACCACACAGATAAACAAAGTTCACAAAGATCACAGATTGGATCTTGAAACAGTAATCAAAAGAATACACACAGAATTTACCCTGGTTCGGCTTAACTGCCTACATCTAGCAACTTCACTAATCAATGGAGATTACAACAAGATTGAAACAGTTTCCTCTCTAGAAACTCTCGTGTTTTCCCAATCCCCAACTCAGTATATCACAGTGTACACTAATGACTTAGTCTAAGAATAATCTCTCGTATCGTATGAAACTACTTCCCAACCCAGACCTTTTATAGCCTTTACAAGGTTGTGAAAATACCCAAAATATCCTTACTCAAAATGTACTAACTCAGCAAGACCTACTGACCAGTATTAACACCTCAGTACCATGCTGACCACAGCCATGCTGACTTGATAACTCAGCATTATACCGACTTGTTGAATTACTTCTTGCTGACTTGATTACATACAATTATGCTGACTTGATAACTCAGCACCATTCTTGTAATAGAAAACAACGACGACTTACAATGCTGACTTATTGACTCAGCATCATCAGCAAGTGATAGAAAACAACGACTTACAATCTCCACCTTGTCTTTCTAATCACTCCATCAACTAGTGAAGAAAATACACTCAAGGACCACTGACCATCCTAACCAGTTTCGAGCAATGTTCAAATTTATTACTTGAAACAGATTTGGTCAGTATGTCGGTTGGGTTATCCTCAGTTCCCACTTTCACCACCTGAACAGTACCAGTGCTAATCACATCCCTGACGAAATGCATTCTCACATCTATGTGTTTGGATTGCTCGTGAAATACTTGGTGTTTTGACAGATGTATAGCTCATTGGCTATCACAGTAAATATTCAAACCATCAATCTGTGTCACTCCAAGTTCCGTTAAGACTCCTCTCAGCCACATTGCTTCCTTTACTGCCTCTGTGACGGCAATAAACTCAGCCTCAGTTGTTGACAGAGTCACAACTGACTGTAGACTTGCCCTCCAACTTATTGCTGTTCCAAACACAGTGAATACGTACCCGGTTTGGGATTTTCTGGTGTCAATGCTACCAGCATAATCAGAATCAACAAAACCTGCTACATCATCCACTAGGGCTTCAGCTCCACCATAACTCAAACCTTTACTCAGTGAGCCTTTGACATACCTCAGCACCCACTTCACCGCTGACCAATGTGCTCTTCCTAGATTTGCCATGAACCTGCTAATGAGACTCACAGCATGAGCCAAATCTGGACGTGTACAGACCATCGCGTACATTAGACAGCCTACAACACTAGAATATGGAACCCTCTCCATGTCTTCCTTTTCCTCATCAGTTTGAGGACTCTGCTTACTGCTCAGCTTGAAGTGACTTGCAAGTGGAGTGAGAACGGCCTTTGAATTCGTCATACCAAAACGTTCTAACACCTTGCTCAGATAAGCTGACTGACTTAGGAACAGCTTCTTTTTTCCTCTGTCTCGAGAAATTTGCATTCCTAAAATTTTCCGTGCTGACCCGAGATCCTTCATCTCAAACCGTGTGTTTAGTTGTGCCTTTAACTAATTTATGGCTGCTTTGTTGTGACAAGCTATAAGCATGTCATCAACATATAACAAGAGATAAATCTTAGAGCCATCACTAAGGTCTCTACTATACACACACCAGTCATAACTAGACCTATGAAAGTCCTGACTTATCATAAACTCATCGAACTTCATGTACCACTGTCTATGGGACTGTTTCAGACCATATAGAGACTTCTTAAGCAAACATACCCGCTGGTCTTTATCTCCTATTTCAAAACCCTCTGGTTGTTGCATATATATGACCTCATCCAGGTTTCCATGAAGAAAAGCTGTTTTGACATCTAACTGTTCTAATTCTAGATCAAAACGAGCTACAAGAGAGAGAATAATCCTTATAGACCTATGTTTAACAACCGGTGAATAGATTTCATTAAAGTCTATACCTTCCTGCTGAGTAAACCCTTTGGCCACCAACCTAGCTTTAAACCTAGGTTTCTCTACACCAGGTATCCCTTCCTTTCTTTTAAACACCCACCTTGAACCGACCAACTTCTTATCAGGAGGTTTATCTACCAAAATCCAAGTTTCATTTTTATCAAGGGATTTTATCTCATCCTTCATAGCGTTAAGCCACTGTTCCTTGTCAACCGAATTTACAGCTTCCCTATAGGTTACAGGTTCAGATTCTTGTACTTCCTTAGCAACACTAAATGCATAAGCTACAAGGTCCTCAAAACCATATCTAACCGGGGCCCTAGGGACTCTTCTTTCACGGTCTCTAACAAGTCTATAGCTTTGACTGGACTCAGTAGAATTACCATCACTGACTTCTTGCTCGGTTTTACGGGTGTTTTCACTATTTTCTTCAAGCTCCACCTCATTCTTAACACTCTCAAGGTTTTGAAAGGACTCAGGACTACTCGGTTCTAACTGAGTTTTCTCTTGGTTTTTCTGATAAGGAAAATCCATCTCATTGAACACAACATTTCTGCTGACTATGGATTTCTTATAACCAGGTTCTAGGCACCACAACTTATAGCCCTTGACTCCTATAGGGTAGCCTATAAAAACACATCTTAGAGCCCGAGGTTCTAATTTTTCCTGTCTAACGTGTGCAAAAGCTGAACAACCAAACACTCTAAGTTTTTCATAATCCTCAGGGTGATCAGACCATATTTGCATAGGTGTTTTAAAACCTATAGCAGACGATGGGCACCTATTGATTAGGTAACACGCAGTTTGCACTGCTTCAACCCAGAAAGACTTTGGGAGACTGGATTGGATTAACATGCACCTAACTCTTTCTAGGATAGTCCTATTATACCTCTCTGCTAGGCCATTCTGCTGTGGAGTTCCAGGAACGGTATGATGTTTGGTTATACCGGACTTCTTGCACAAAGTGATGAAATCTTTGTCAAGAAACTCCAAACCATTGTCGGTTCTCAACCTTTTGATTTTCTTTCCTGTTTGTTTTTCCACTAACACTTTCCAATCCTTGAACGTTTGCAAAGCCTCATTCTTATGAGCTAGAATATAAACCCATACTCTTCTAGAGTAATCATCAATAAGGGTCATAAAATAGGTCCTTCCACCATGAAACTTAGTTCTTGTTGGCCCCCATAGGTCAAAGTGAATGTACTCAAGAATGTCCTGGGTTCTATGTATTGCTGACTTAGGAAACTTGACTTTACTTGACTTTCCTAAGACACAGTTCTCACAGAAATCTATCTTTCCTATGTGATCTTTACCAAAACAACCCTGCTTCCTAAGTTCATGTAAACCAACTTCACTCACGTGACCTAGTCTAAGGTGCCAAAGATTGGTTCTATCAATTTTAGACTCGGTGAGATTTGCTGTAGAGACTAACACAGTACTACCTAAGAGTGTGTATAGGCCATTACTCATGGTACCTTTCATAACAACTAAAGATCCTCTAGCTATTCTTATGATACCCCCTTCGGCTCTATAATTGTATCCTTGTTTATCAAGCGTACCCAAAGAAATTAAATTTCTTTTCAGTTCTGGCACATACCTCACACCGGTCATAATCCTTTCTTGACCATCGAACATCTTCAGCCTAATGGAGCCTTGACCCAGTACCTTGCACAACTTGTTGTTGCCTAGAAGAACCCTCCCACCTTCCTCTTGAAAGTCTTCGAACCACGTCCTGTTGGGAGTCATATGGAACGTACATCCGCTGTCCAAGATCCAGTCAGTGTTTGGATCTTTATCAGTGACAGCAAGGACCTCAGCGCTCTCATAACCTTCTTCTACCACAGCGGCTTCGCCTTGATCTTTAGGCTGACCTTGACTCCTGTTCCTCTCAGGACAGTTTTTCCTGAAATGTCCTTCCTTATGGCAGTGAAAACACTTGTAGACCTTGCCTTCTTTATTGCTTGAGGATGGAGTTTTGGACTTTTTCACGTTCTTGTTCTTTGGCTTGTGAGAGTCCTTTTTCTCAGACCTTCCACAAACAAGCAATCCTTCTGCAGCTTCAGTGTTGGTGCTGGCCTCAATCTGTTTTGACTTTAGAGCCATAAGAACTTCTTCCAGACTTAGTGTTTCTCTAGCGTACTTCATGGTTTCAACGAAATGACTGAAAGAATGGGGTAAAGAATTCAAGATCATTATGGCCTGATCTTCATCTTCAATCTTTACCTCTATGTTCTCTAGGTCAATTATGATCTTTGAGAAATCATCAAGATAGTCTTCAACTGGCTTGTCCTCGTTCATCTTGAAGCCGAAAAGCTTTCCCTTAAGATAAACTCGATTGGTGAGTGTCTTCGTCATGTACAACTGTTCAAGCTTGAGCCAAACCCCAGCAGCTGAGGTTTCCTTCGAGACTTCTCTCATCACCTTATCGCCAAGATACAGGACGATCGTATTGTAAGCCAATTCAAGAAGATCTTCTTTCTCCTCCTTCGTCATTGTCGCCGGAAATTCCTTCTCGCCCTTCAGAGCCTTCGCAACCTTCATTTGAACCAAGATTGCTTTCATCCTCTGTCTCCATAGAGCAAAATCTCCCTTACCATTGAAACGCTCGATCTCGATCTTTGTAAAACCCATTGCTCTGTTCTTGATTAGCTCTGATACCAATTGTTGAACTATACTTCGAACGATCAATCAACCACACAGATAAACAAAGTTCACAAAGATCACAGATTTGATCTTGAAACAGCAATCAAAAGAATACACACAGAATTTACCCTGGTTCGGCTTAACTGCCTACATCTAGCAACTTCACTAATCAATGGAGATTACAACAAGATTGAAACAGTTTCCTCTCTAGAAACTCTCGTGTTTTCCCAATCCCCAACTCAGTATATCACAGTGTACACTAATGACTTAGTCTAAGAATCTCTCGTATCGTATGAAACTACTTCCCAACCCAGACCTTTTATAGCCTTTACAAGGTTGTGAAAATACCCAAAATATCCTTACTCAAAATGTACTAACTCAGCAAGACCTACTGACCAGTATTAACACCTCAGTACCATGCTGACCACAGCCATGCTGACTTGATAACTCAACATTATACCGACTTGTTGAATTACTTCTTGCTGACTTGATTACATACAATTATGCTGACTTGATAACTCAGCACCATTCTTGTAATAGAAAACAACGACGACTTACAATGCTGACTTGTTGACTCAGCATCATCAGCAAGTGATAGAAAACAACGACTTATAAAACAATATGTACTTTTAATTATTTTGTAAATATTTAGGTATTTATTCGAATTACGGAATATCCAGATTGCAGTGGAACCAACCGAATTGGATTGAACCGAACTTTTAAGACAATTTAATTTTGGAAATTTAGTTCTTCCAATGCAATTTTAAAGATTTAGTTTATTAAATCCTCTTACATTTAATCTATTTATACTGAAAATTTCTAAATCCTTTGAATTGAATTCAACTGAAGTAGAATTTGGATTGAAAAAAGCCCAGGCTCACTAACTTAGGCTATAAAAGTGTAGCAGTGGAGGCTTAGAAAAAGCAGAGAGAAATAAAATGACAAGACTGGATTATGTTTATGTAGGGGCAATTATATTGAGTATTTTGGTTTGGATATTTTGGTCAAATAGATGGAAGAAAAATTATGGCATGAAATTGCCAAAAGCAATTAGGAAGATTCCAGGGTTTTCATCGAGTGTATACAACTTTCATGAAATGACAACTCGTCTTCTTCGGAAAAATGGTTGTACATTTCGGTTCAAAGGTCCTTGGTTTAGCGGCATGGATTTTCTTATGACCTGCGATCCAATCAATCTTAACTACTTTCTTAATACAAACTTCACCAATTACCACAAAGGCAATGACTTCAGGGACATGTTCGAACCTTTAAGAGATGGAATTCTAGCTGCTGATTCTGATAATTGGAGAAATCAAAGGCGAATTGTTCACTCTTTGTTTCTTGACAAGAGGTTCAAGGCTTCCATTGAACGAACTCTCCACCATAAAATATCAAATGCCCTTTTCTCACTTCTTGAAAATGCCTCCAATTCAGGAAATGTTGTTGATTTACAAGACATATTCCAGAGATTAACATTTGACAATATATGTCTTATTATTTTCGGATTCGACCCAAACTGCCTTTCTCTCGATTTTCCACAGGTTGCAATTCAGACAGCTTTTCATGAAATGCAAGTAGCTGTGCTTTATCGCCATTTGCTTCCTTCAACCATTTGGAAATTGCAAAGATTTCTTCAGATTGGGAAGGAGAAAAGTTTCAGAAAGGCATGGAAAGTTGTTGACCAATTTGTCGCACTGCACATTTCAAAAGAGCGACACAAATTGTTAACCCATTTGGAAACAGATTTCAATGTACTCACATATTTCTTGACTAGTATTGCAGATGAAGAAAATGGCATCCGCATTAAATCAGACAGATTTCTCTCAGACATGGCTTTCAATCTCTTGACAGCCGGGAGAGATACCATAGCTTCTGCTCTTGTTTGGTTTTTCTGGGTTGTAGGGACACATCCTTCTGTAGAGAATAAAATATTGGAAGAGATGAAAGCAAATTTACAGACGGAAAGCAATGGTAAGAGATCAACAAGTTTTAAATTTGAAGAGCTCAACAAGCTTATTTATCTTCACGCAGTAATATGTGAAGTCCTGAGGCTATATCCAAGTCTTCCTTTCAATCACATTGTTTCAATTGATGAAGATACTCTTCCAAGCGGTCATCATATTCCTAAGAACTTAATGGTGTTGTATTCCTTATATTCAACCGGAAGAATGGAACAAATTTGGGGAAAAGATTGTCTGGAATTTAAGCCAGAAAGATGGATATCAAAGAAAGGAGAAATTGTTCATGTTCCTTCTTACAAATATATAACATTCAATGCAGGACCCAGAAGCTGTTTAGGGAAGAATTTGACATTTATTCAAGTAAAAGCAATTGCATCTGCTATTCTATGGAATTATTGCATTCAAGTGGTTCAAAATTATCCAGCTCAACCAACTACTTCTGTAGTGCTTTACATGAGAAATGGTTTCAAGATTAGACTTTCTAAAAGATTTGCTTCTTGACAACTACATACTCATCTTTTTCTGTATGTTTATCTTTAGAGACAGACAATATATTCCGTTAACGTCTCAAACTCTAGAGATGCTAATAAAGTTTAGTGTTTGATTTTTAACACTAAATGTATCTATATATATAAATTACATTTGTATGTTTAAGTGCTTCAAACTAGCTTCTGAGGTAGGCTTATTTGCCGTAAGATAATGGTTTTTGTTGCATATATCTCACTTCAATTTGATTATCACTATTGTTTTTGGAGTCTCTAAAGCTCGTTTGAGCTTTTTCTCGAATTTCTAGACGAACAGTCGATTGCTTATCGCTCTAGGCGATCACCTGTTCATCTGAAACCTCTAGAGCCGATCGCCTGTCAACCATAAGCGATCTGCCACCCCTTTATTACCCACTTCATTATTCTCTCATTTTCACTCCCTGAAACCTTTAAACCAGCTTGATCTATGGATTTCAATGGAAAAGACAAATCTTGGGCACGTATAGAACGTTTTAGTAAGAAGAGGCACATATAAAAGGGGTCTGTTTTTCAATATGCAATTTTTACA
This sequence comes from Euphorbia lathyris, assembly GCF_963576675.1. Taxonomy (NCBI): domain Eukaryota; kingdom Viridiplantae; phylum Streptophyta; class Magnoliopsida; order Malpighiales; family Euphorbiaceae; genus Euphorbia; species Euphorbia lathyris. Next base: position 46,048,762 of record NC_088915.1, on the reverse strand, counting down.
TATTTGCGGCACATTCATAATCTCAAGAACCTCTAGTGCATCACCTTTGTTGTATTTGAGTGGTTAATGATTATCAGTAGCATTTTGTGTTAAGAGATGAACAAGTAGTCTACTTTAAGGTTCTCATGTTCCTAAGGATCATTTCCAAGCTCGTTTACATCCTAAACTATGTAATTGGGACTAGAACAAACGATACCAATAGGTAAAAGGGGCCATCCATGCGTTTTGAAACTGCTGTAAAGATAAAATAAGCAAGGCGGTAGAAGAGAACGTAGGCCGAAACCATTTCAAGGATGTTAGCCGATAACCTAGACGCTATGGGCAATCAGCCATCACCTCAAATCTTTGGTTCTTTAGTTTTAAGTCATTCATTCGCACTCCATCCTTTCGTTACAGTTTTTGCTTGAGTTGAGATCAACATACACACCCCTACACAAGTTAAGGACATGCATATGTACATTATGATTAACAAAAACATAAAACGAACCACGTTTGTTTACTTTCTAAAGTTGAATTCACTCTTAACAGATATACTAAATGAAATCTCCATTTCCACGTTTAGCCTACCACCTTGAAATGGTTTAGAGTAATTCTACCACAAATAGCCTAAGATATATCTGTAATCTATAGAGAGTGATAAATGCCCAATCTATCAAACAACTACCCTATGATTACTTCATGTGATACTCAAAAACATCCCAAGACACACCCATATAGATTGTGCGTGATAATAGAACCAAAGCATAGCATTACATAACCTAGAATACTCTTGATGATCCTTTGGGTCTGAGGATGAGTTATATCAATTATCATATATAATGAGATAAAACATATGACATCTGAAAGATTTATCCATTATGTTATCTCATGGTGGATCTCCAATGCATATGAACCATTGATATCATCCACGTAACTGCCTAGATATCTCCATATCTAAAGTTTGTGAGATCAGCTCCATGTTTCACAAATAGGAGACACTGTTACATGCAAGTCTCAACGACATTATATCAATCCTATAATATAATTCTTGACTTGGGATGTTTAAGTTTATTATCATTTAATTAGTTTAATAAAATACAGTCTCACTTCACCTTGTATGAACACTTTATTTATGATAATAAATTATGGGTTCTTTTATGGAATAAAATATAGAATGCCTTTATATAGTCAGTTACTATATATAATGAATCAAATAATCTCAGTTGAACTATTCATTTATTATAACAAAAGTTTCCAAAACTGTTGTCTTTAGGACACAACACTAACAACTGGGCCTTTTCCCTCAAGCGTCTGAGTAAAGGCGATTCATAATAGTAGCCATTAATCACTTCACCAAATGGGCTGAAGCAGAATCACTCACGAAGATAATAATGGAAAACACTATCTCATTCCTTCAAAAGAATAACCTTGACCACTTCGGAATCCCTCAGTTATTTATAATAGACAACAGTAAGCAGTTTGACTGCTCTATGTTTGAGGAGTGGTGCACCAATGGGAATAAAACATTGGTTCACATTAGTCGCCCATCTGTAAAGCAACAGCATAACAAAGGTTACCAATCGTACCATCCTCTATAGTCTCAAATCAAGATAGTACGACATAGGTCTCTCATAGGCGTATGATCTAACCTCAGTACTCTGGTCATACCAAATCACCCCCACATCAATAGGGAGAAGTCCTTTCTTCCTAATGTATGGAGAGGAATCCATGGAACCAGTGAAAGTCACCCTCCAATTCTCTATGGTCCAAACATACGAGCCGACATCAAATGAGTAAGATCACACTGATACAAATGATTGTTCGGAAGAAGAGCGACCCAAAAAGGCAGCAATTGCCACCCCAAAACGAATAGGTTAATGAACACATCAACTTTGTGCTGTGTTCGAAACATTAATTTCTTTTAATTAAATTAAAAACCTTTAATTTCAAATTATATATATATGATCATAAACTAATTTATATTTATATATATAACTATTTTCTAATATATATCCATAATTGATCCATTCTAACCATTTTATTTAAATCGTTTAACAAAATCAAATTTTCAAAGATTAATCTAATTAACTGTTTAATCAACACGGTTTATGATCACATATACAAACATTGTTTTAATCAACCGTTTAATACTACAAACTCATTTGCTAATTAACCGAATCATAAAACATCTTAATCTCGTCTTAATCGTTTAATATTTTCATATATGAAATAACGGATTTAACGCTCGCTTTGATACTGTTGGATTGTGAATCCCTTAATTTTCTATTAATCATGAAAGGGGTATTTATACAATAGTATGATTCCTATAATTATGCTAGAGGTAATTATAATAGGAAATACAATACAATTATGGTATAATTCCTATAATTATGCTAGAGGTAATTATAATAGGAAATACAATAAAGAGAGAATATTAACATATATAACAATATCTAATACACCCCCGTAGTCGAAACGGGAGGAGGACGCACGTTGAGACTAGCCCGAAAATCATCAAACAATACAGAAGGAAGGCCTTTGATGAAGATGTCCGCAAGTTGATGTCGAGAAGGAACATGAAGAACTCGAACCTCGCCTTTGGCGACTTTTTCCCGTACAAAATGTATATCCATCTCGACATGTTTGGTCCGCTGATGCTGAATAGGATTCTCGGACAAATAAACGGCACTGACATTATCACAATAAACCAAAGTGGACTTCCGAATGGGACAGTGAAGTTCGAGTAGGAGATTTCGAATCCAACAAGTTTCGGAGACAACATTTGCGATGCCCCTATACTCGGCTTCGACACTCGAGCGAGAGAGGGTTGGTTGCCTCTTGGCGGACCAGGAGATGAGATTGTCCCCAAGAAAAACACAATAACCAGAGGTGGAACGTCGGGTATCCGGACAACCTCCCCAATCGGCGTCAGTGTAAGAGACCAATGAACCAAGAGATGATGGAGTGAGAGTAAGACCGAGATCCAATGTACCTTTGATATACCGAAGAATGCGCTTTATGGCTGCCATATGCTGTGTTTTTGGATCATGCATGAATAAACACACTTGCTGAACCGCATAGGATATATCGGGACGAGTAAGAGTCAAGTACTGTAAGGCGCCTGCTAGGCTTCGGTATTCCGAAGGGTCATGGTATGAGGATCCGGAGGAGATGCTAAGCTTCTGTTTGGTGTCAACTGGAGTGGCACAAGGATTCGAAGAGCTGAGACCAGCTTTCTCTATCATTTTTGAAGCATATTTCTTTTGAGAAAGGAAGAGAGAGCCAGGTGAGCGAGTGATAGAGATCCCTAGGAAGTAGTTCAACGGCCCTAAATCTTTCATGGCAAATTCATTTCCCAATTTAGTGATGATGGAGGAACGCAATTTATCAGATGAGGCCGTTAGAACAATATCATCAACATAAAGAAGCAAATAAGCAATCTCCGTGCCTTGGCGAAACAGAAAAAGTGAGTGATCAGACATACTATGAGCAAAACCCAAAGTAGAGAGAAAGGTTGCAAACCGTTGATACCAAGCCCGAGGGGCCTGTTTGAGACCATATAGAGATTTTTGGAGCAAACATACATAATCAGGTCTAGCAGGATCTCGAAACCCCAAAGGCTGATGCATGTATACAATCTCATGAAGGTCACCATGTAGAAAGGCATTTTTGACGTCGAGTTGGTGAAGACCCCAATTTTTGGAAAGAGCAATGCTTAGAACTGCTCGAATAGTGGCTAGCTTCACAACTGGACTGAAAGTTTCCCCGCAATCAACCCCCACCAATTGATTTGCTCCATTGCCAACCAAGCGGGCCTTATATCGCTCAAAAGAGCCATCAGCATTGATCTTATGCCTGAAAATCCACCAACTTCACAAAATATTAGCATTAGGAGGACGGGGTACAAGGACCCACGTCTTATTTTTAATAAGAGCATCAAATTACTCGGTCATGGCATTCCGCCAATTGGGATCACGCAATGCAACAGAAGGGTTAGAAGGAAGAGGAGAGATGGTGGTGGAAACATGAAGGTTTAATTTTTGAATAGGCTTAAAAATGCCGTCTTGGGCACGTGTCCGCATGGTGTGGGTAGGGGGAGCTACTGGCGGGCTCGGGGTAATGTTTGGTGGTGTGAGAGGGGGAGTTAGCGGGTTCATGTTTAATGGGGGAAAAGGTGCTGATGGGCCAGGAGAGATGGACCCGAGAGGAGAGGGAGGTAAATAGGGGGTAGAAGATTGGTGTGGCGGGCTTGGGCCCGGAGATGGAGCTGGGCCGAGAGGCGGGTAGGGCGGTGGAAGTGATATGGGTTGGGTTGGTAGTGGGGCGTTGGGCCGGGTAGGTGGTGTCGGGTGGGCTGTCGGGTTAAGAAAAGAGGAGGGTGAAAGGGAGGGATGAGAGGTAGGTGTAGTCAAAGAGTGGAAGGGATTAGGTTGGGTAAAAGGAAAGGTATTTTCATCAAAAATAACGTGTCTGCAGAGAATGATCTTCTTTGTGGAGATGTCATAACACTTGTATCCGCGATGATTTGATGGAAAACATAAGAAGACGCAATGAGAGGAACAGGCTTGTAATTTAGTACGAGAGGTGGAGGGAATGAGCGGAAAACAGAGACAACCAAAGATACGAAGATGAGAATAGGTGGGTTGACGTTGATAGAGGACTTGAGTGGGGGATAGATAACCAAGAATTTTGTGAGGGAGGATGTTTAGAAGATATGTAGTATGAGAAAGAGCATGGTGCCAAAAGTTAAGAGGGATAGATGAGTGCGTGAGAAGAGTGCGCATGACATCATTAATTGTTCGAATTGTGCGTTCGGCTTTGCCATTTTGTGGAGAGGTGTGAGGACAAGAAAAACGAAATTGCATACCATGTAGAGTGCAAAACTCATGAAATTGAGAATTATTATATTCACCACCATTATCACATTGGAACGTTTTGATGTCTTTTTCAAATTGAGTACGCACAAAATTATGAAAAGACAGAAAGACGGAATAGAATTGAGATTTTTGTGCAAGAGCAAAAGTCCATAAGAAATTGGTGTAGTCATCCAGAAATAGCACATAATATTTATGACCACTAGAACTTAAAGTGGGAGATGTCCAAACATCACTGTGCACAATATCAAAAGGCATACTTGAGACATTAGTAGAAAAATAAAATGGAAGTTTGACTTGTTTTCCAGAAATACAAGAATGACAAATAGAATCAATTGATGAACCATTACAAGAAATTAAATTATTATTCCGAAGAGAATTTAAAACTATGGGCCCTGGATGACCCAAACGATTGTGCCAAATATTACTAGAGAAGGCAGAAAAAGCATAAGATAAAGTTGGTGATGTAGTCGACGAGACAGGATAAAGATCGCTAGCACTATTACATCTCATGATATGCCTCCCCGTGTGCAAGTCCTTCACAGAGAAACCAAAAGGATCAAACTCAACAGACACATTATTATCAACAGTAAATTTGCGGACAGAGATAAGGTTTTTAATTAATTTGGGTGCATGTAAAACGTTGGTTAGATGTAGAGGTTTGGAGCTAGGATTTAAGCATGCATTACCTGAGCCAACAACCGGAATGGAATGACCACTACCAACAATAATATTAGAATTGGTGCTCTTATTAAAGTAAGATGTGAGTGTACCTGCATCCGCCGTCATGTGCGACGTAGCGCCAGTGTCCATGTGCCGCACCCCCGAAGGTGGTTGAATAGTCAAAGTATGCATGGCCTGCTCAATGTTGGTCGAGTAATATTCATAGGCCATATGGGCTTGTTGAGGACGCGGGCCCAGCAGCCCGGCTTGAGGAGATGCGGCCATGGGAGAGGGCGGGGCTGGAGAATACACTTGGGGATGGGTCTGCTGCCAAACGGGGTAGGGGCACGGAGGAGCGGCCCATGTAGGTGAAGAGGCCCACGGAGGATAAGCCCAAGAGGAGGGCGCCGGCTGCCAAGAGGACGGATGCTGCTGCCATGGCCGAGAGGTATGTCTGCCCCCACCACCGCGCTGGAATCTGCCGTGGGTGTGCCGGCCACCGTGACGTCCGCCGCGGTAACCGCCGGAGTGCCGCTGAGATGCCGGATGGTAAGAAGTCGGCGGGGAGGAGTTGCCCGCAAGGGGGGGGGCTGTTTACAACGTTAAGGGCAGCAGCGTTGGGTTGACTGGACGTTTTCTTGTTCCGAGCGGATTCCTCAAGAGTAAGCATCGAACGTGCTTTATTGAATTGGGGTAGAGGCTCAAGGTGTCAAATCTGAGTACCGACATTATCATAAGCATCGGTGAGCCCCGAAAGTAATTGTAGCACCAACCGATCATTGGAAACCGGGGATCCAACGTTGCTCAATTGATCGGAAAGAGACTTTAAATGTTGGCAATACGAGCTCACATCGGAGAACGTATCCATTTTCACATTGGAGAACTCTTGTTCGAGATATAACACTCTAGAATTTTTGTTGTCATGAAAAAATTCCTCCAAACGAGTCCAAGCTTGAGCGGCGGTGGCGTCGGGAACAAGAATACTGTTAAGCAAGCTTCGCGATATGGATCCATAAATCCATTGTTTAACAATTGTGTCGATGCGAGCCCATAAGCCGGGATCCTTTGTTTTCATAACCGAAGAAGAATTTTCAGATTTGTCATCGATGGATGGGATAATATGGTCGAGAACTTGAAAGGTGGTAGCATGAATTTTGAAGAGTTCGGACCAGGTAATGTATTGGCTAGTGGTAGATTTAAGTGGTTCTTTAATGAAGGTGGAGATATTTGATATGGTGAGGGCGGGGTGAGGGGGGGGATGGGTGGCCTTATCAGTTATGGTGGAACGGATGTGAGGGGAGAGAAAACAGCGCCGGTAGAGGGAGGGAGGATCGCCGGCAGCGAGGGGAGAGACCCGGCTGGAAAAGAGAAGAAAAAGGGGGGAGGCAGGATCGTTAATTTAGGGTTTAGAAAGAGAGAATGGCTCTTGATACCATGTTGGATTGTGAATCCCTTAATTTTCTATTAATCATGAAAGGGGTATTTATACAATAGTATGATTCCTATAATTATGCTAGAGGTAATTATAATAGGAAATACAATACAATTATGGTATAATTCCTATAATTATGCTAGAGGTAATTATAATAGGAAATACAATAAAGAGAGAATATTAACATATATAACAATATCTAACAGATACCACTGAAGGGAAATTAGACAAGCCTAGGTGCAGCAAAAATATATATATATATTTTTATCTATTTCCCTTTTTTCAAGATCCGTTTATTGTTATTTCATATAAAGAAAGATTAAACAAGTGTACCTTTTTCTGTTGAACTATCTACCATTGCAAACGAAGTGCCAACAAACTTTTTAATCGTGTTTCACGAATAATGAAAACAATAGAAAAGAAAACGGTTAGTAATCAACCAATGAATAACAATCTAAATTGATTGCATCTATAAGAATCGACACGAGATCAAAGAGAGAGTAAACGAAAGAGAAATTAAGACGACTGGAAGTTGGAATAATTTCTTCTTTGCTTATTCCGTGTTGGCCGAAATTCATAAGTATGGGGGACTATTTATAGACTTGCAAATAGGAACCCTAATCGCATTAGGTTAAATCACTTAATTAGAATCCTATTCTGAATAGGTTTACTAATAGATAAATAAATATAATTATTATTTTTATCTATATCTGAATATAAATAAATAATAATCCTAATCCTAATTAGATATTTTATTTATATTAGGGATTTAATTAATTAGAGATATAATCACATTAAACCTTCTAATTAATATTATCACATAATTATAATAATTTAACTATAACTATAATATAATTATAGTTATCAATTTAAATTATCTTATCCTTAATATATATATATATATTTCGGCATATGCACTTCCTCTCTCTTAATTATCATTCTGTCCTTTGATTCCAAGTCCCATGTGCGACACAATATGTTCTTACCGCTGCTAGCCGTATATATTTATTAGAATTAATTCAACCTGATTAATTTCAACTAAATATATAACAGAATGAATTCGAAGACTGTTACTAGCAGAACCGTAGACATTCCTCTAGAGCGATAAGAAGAGAGGTTGAACTAACGTTTACCTTTCCGTATTAGGTCTAGTATAATTCGATCATTCATCAGTTATATCCTTAGATGAATATGTAACTATGGAATATGTCAAGTTACATATAATGAGACGTTTATTTTACTTGTCCAGGTAGAATTAAATTTGAATAGATAGGTTAAGTAAAATCTCCAGTTCTATTCTTAACCCTATCACCTTGCAATTTCTAGTTAATTATCCACAAGAGACCATGGATATATCTCCTATATATCAGGAGTGACGAATGCTCAATCTAACAGTAACTATCCTGCAATTACTTTATGTGATACCCAACTCTTGCCTCACACACCCTAGAGTCCCCTCTGTAGTGGATCGTGTTTGAACAGAGTCAAATCATCACACTCTATAATCCAGAATGAGGATTACTTATACCTACTAATACCATTTGAGATGAAATAGGCGACATTTGGATAAATCCATCCATCCTGTTATCTCAAGTCGGGTCCTCAATCCTAACAAACTCCTTCACCGGATCCATGTAATTGTCTAGATATCTCCATATCTAAGTTTGTGAGATCAACTCTCTATTCACAACAAAATACATTATTACGTGCAAGTATCAACAACACTATGTTAATCCCATAAACCTATTACTTGACTTGGGGTTGTTTTAAGTTTATTGACTTATTAAGTTCACTCTCACATCATGCTTGTATGGACACTTTATGATTACTTAAATAAACTTGGAATTTCTTTTATTTAACTTAATTAGTTCTTATAAAAGATTAATGCCTTTATATACTTAAACTTACTATATCTTATAAAACAAAATGATAATGAACAATTCATTTACAAATAGTTTATATCCTTCAACAATCGACTATAGTGTTGGGGTTTTATGTCCTATAGATAATTGTTTTAGGACATAAATACTTGTAAATGAATTATTCCTTTAATCATTTGTTTTAATGAGATATATATAGTATGTTTAAACTATATAAAGGCATTCATCTTTTATTAAGAACTAACTAAAGTTAAATGAAATGAAATCCCATAGTTTATTTAAAGTAATTATAAAGTGTTCATACAAGCATGAAGTGAGACTAAACATTATGATAAAGTAATAAACTTAAAACCACTCCAAATCAAGTAATATGTGTAAGGGATTAATATAATGCTATTGAGACTTGCATTTAGTAATGTCTTCTGTTGTAAATAGAGAGCTGATCTCACAAGCTTTAGATATGGAGATATCTTGACAGTTGCATGGATCTGGTGAAGGAGTTCATTAGGATTGAGGACCCGACTTGAGATAACAGGATGGATGGATCTATCCTATGTCACCTGTTTATATCAAATGGTATTAATAGGTATAAGTAATCCTCATACTCAAATAAATATTAATTAATGATTCTGGATTATGGAGTGTGATGCTTTGACTTTGTACAAACACGATCCATTAACAGGAATTATCATGGGGTGTGTGCATAAGCCATTGGGTATCACATAAAGTAATTGCGGAATAGTTAATATTAGATTGAGCATTCGTCACTCCTGATAAATGGGAGATATATCCAAGGGCCACTTGTGGAGAATTGACTTGAAATCCTTGCACGGTGATAGGGGTAAGAGTTAAAATGGAGATTTCATTTAACCTATCTATTCAGAGTTAATTCTATATGAACAAGTAAAACAAACGTCTCATTATATGTAACTTAACATAATCCATAGTTACAGATTCGTTTAAAGGATATACCTGATGAAGGGTCAAATTATACTAGAACTAATACAGAAAGGTAAACGACGAAATTAACCTATCTTCTTATTACTCTAGAAGAATGTTTACTGTTCTGCTAATCACAGTCTGTGTTACCCTAGCAAGTGCACTAGGTCCAAGTAATAAAGTGATAAGTAGATATCATCTCCACGAGGATAGAACAAGCACATTCTTACTCCCATAAAAGTATGTATAGCCAAGTTTAAAAAGTAACCAAAAGTTTAAGTTGATTTGAAGGTGGTTTGTTACAATATGAAACGTAAAGCAATCAAAGAGTTTAATTGAAATTCAGATGAGAAAACAACAGGTATATAGCATACACAAAACGGTCCTAGAACAGGCACTCCTCTCCTTGTTCATTAGGTGGGAACAACTTTGGCTTAAAGTATCTTTCACGAAAATCGGTTGAGTCAGGTGTCCCTTGTTCCCAATGTTCTTTAAGAATAATTAAAATAAGTCTCCTTGAGATTAATGCATTCCTAAGCTTTAAGAATAGGAAAGCATTTAGTTAGAACAACTAAAACCTTTAACATTTAATTAATTATGTCTCCGTGTCATAATTAAATGTGCTCAATGAAAGTTCAGCTTTGCAAAGAGAGTCTCCTCGTGATTGCTCAGCTTAAAAACAGGTTAGCTACTCCTATTTATCGTTAATTACTCATTGAACAGCCAAGCCACACACACTTAATGAGTTTAGAGAGGAGTTAATCTGCCCTGTTTACCTATTTCTGCTCCGCTGCATACCTGTTTAGTAAATTACTCACTCATAATTGAATGAGATAAAACAAAAGTGAAATGAAGAAAACAACAATATATTAAAACACATAAAACAAAGTTACACAACAAGGCTTCAGATCCGAAAATCTTAATACTTAACATACAAAATGAGGGCTCCTTAAATAGCCCGAAATTGTTCAGAAATGATCGCTCAAGATATAATAAAATAAAGAAGATATGGTCTGGCAGACTGTTCTGACAGTCAGGAACAGTCTGCAGTACAGCAGTCCACCCATGCTTGATGATTTCTTTTGTGAGGGATGGTTGTTCTGCCTCCAGCATTAATTCTTATTCCGGAAAGGTCTCCAATGATTTAAGGATGATTGATTAAGTTCTTCGGGTACAAATTGTTCCCATGAGTTCTTGTTCTCTCCCTTGTTTTTTGGTTGTCCGCACTCCTTTCCTGCTTGTTCACCGTGTGGATTCTGCTACCGAATAAGCAGCTTCATTATCACAAACAATATGCAAAAATAACGTATTATGAGAACGATATATTGCATTATTGTTCGTTTATTTCCAAAAGTTGCTACCAAATATTATACACATTTTCCACTTATCAGTCTGCGCACTCATTCAGTTATACGATCGGTTGGATATAATTTGGAGAAATTAATTCAATGACTGTATACGGCTAGTAGTGATTAGAACCTATTGGGTCATATATCAGACTTGGAATCGGAAGGGCGAAATGGTAATTATAGGGTGGAGTAATTGAATGGGCCGAAATTTATAGGTATATATATATTAAGTGGGAATAATTGATTTATTTAGATAATCGTAATTAGATTATAATTATAGTTAAATCAATTATAGGATAAAGTTTAATTAGAATTTTAATGAGATTAAATCTCTAATTAATATTATCCTAACCTAAAGATAAGTTATCTAATTTTGATTAGAGATAATGTTTATATTTATATGGGATATAGATATAGATAATATGATAACTAATCCTACTTATCTAATTGATAATCCTAATTAGAATGGGATTATTATAAAGTGTTTTAATCTAATCCTAATAGGGTTTGGAATCAAAATTAAAAAGATATATATATACCCTACTACATGTATTTCGGCCAATGCTATTTGAAGAACACAAAATTCTTCCGACTCCTCCCGACTAATTATTATTCTCATCTTCTCTCTTTGATCTCGTGTTGATTCCTTTAGAGCCTTTTAGTTGTTATTCAACGGTTGATTACTCATTGTTTTATTCTTGTTTGTTTTTGTGTGCTTAGAAAGACAATTGATTTCCATGTGGGCACATCTCTAGAAACGGTAGATAGTTCTTCATAGTACGTACTTTTATCCCTCTTTGATATGAAATAACGTTTAACGGATCATTAGTTAAAGGAAATATGTAAAAAATTTATATTTATGTTGCACCCCGTTTGCCTATTTTCTTAGATTGGTATCAGAGCGAGCGTTAATCCGCTATTTTATATATGAAAGAATTAAAATATAAAACCGAGATATAATGATTTTATAGTTAGATTATTTGATAAATCTGATTTAAATTAGTTAAACTAAAAGATAAAATCAAAATTATTTGATAATTTGTTTTATGGAATTAAAATTGGAATTTTAATACATATATGGAAAATCGGGAAAAGGAGGAAACGGGACTGCTATCGCGAGACAACAGTCCCGCGACTTTGGAGGCTGCTGCCGCAAGGCATCACCTATAGCTGCTGTTTTGCGACAATAGCTTGGGATAAATTTGTAGAATAATTGAATATAACTAATTAATGTGTATGGTTATATTTTATTTCTAATAGAATTATATTTGATACATATGATTAGAGTAAAATATAAAAGCATACAGAATTAATTAGTTAAAGGTCTAAAATGAGGATAAAATTAATTTAAGGGTTAATTTGATTAACTAAAATATTACATAAATTGTTTATGTAATCAACCAATTAAATTTAATCTACAATTGTTATTTAGTCTTTTGGTGTTTTTGAAAATAAGGACTGCGTGTCCTGCCTTATCTACTCTGTATTGTATTTCTCTTCTCATCTAAATCCCTTCAAAATAGTTGAAGTATTCTAAAGTAGTATAGAAATTAATATTGTTGTAAATCAAGGCGTTAAGGAAAAGATGGAGGACCTGAAAGATAAATATGTAATAGTTAATATTTACCATAGGATGACCTTTTATTCCATTTTTTGCTCAACGGAGTAAATATAGATAATATGTCTATAACCGCCAATGTTGAATGAATGGTCTGATTGTTGGGGTTTAGTGTCCTATAGACAATTGTTCTAGGATACAAACTTAATGTAAATGAAGTGTTCTTTATATCATTTGTTTTAATGAGATATATGTTTTATGACTATATAAAGGCAATCCCTTTTAAGCACTAAATAAAGTCTAATAAAAGGAAATCCGTAAGTTTGTTTAAAGTGATTATAAAGTGTTTATACAAGCATGAAGTGAGACGAAACTTTGTAATAAACTAATAAACTTAAAACCACCCAAGTCAAGTAATATGTTCAGGATTGACATATCACTGTTGAGACTTGCATGTAACAATGTCTTCTGTCCGACAGAAAGCTGATCTCACAAGCTTCACATATATAGATATCTGGACAGTTACATGGATCCGATGAAAAGTAGTTCATTAGGATTCGGGACCCGACTTGAGATAACAGGATGGGTAGATTCATCCTTGTCACCTGTTCATCTCATTGGTATTAATAGGTATAAATAATCCTCAGACTCAAAGGAATGTTAATTGGTCATTCTGGATTACTGAATGTGACGCTTTGATCCTGTTGTAACACGATCCTTAATAGAGATGACTCTGGGGTGTGAACAGCAGACGTTGGGTATCACATGAAGTGATTGCGGGATCGTTATACATTGGATTGAGCATTTATCACTCCCGATAAATGGGAGATATGTCCATGGATCGCTTGTGGAAGTCTTGACTCTAAATCCTTGCAAGGTGATAGCTTAAGATTGAATACGGATTTCTCTTAACCTATCTAATTGGAGTTGACTCGACCAGAACAAGTAAAACGAACGTCTCGCTATATGTGACTTGACATTACCCATAGTCATAAGATTCAGTTCAAGGACGTAGTTGATAAAGGATCGAATTATACCGTAACTAACACGGAAAGGTCAACGACAGAATCAACCTGTCTTCTAATAGCTCTAGGGGAATGATTACGGACTTGCTAATCACATACTTTGTACATCATTCCGTTATGCAAAGATTAAATATAATTCTTTGAAAATTAATTTAATAAGTTGCATACGGCTAGAAGCAATAAGAACCTAATGGGTCACACATAAGACTTGGAACCCAAAAGAGAGACGGATGTTAATTAATTAACGGAAGCCCAACTGAGCCTAATAAGGCCCAATTACTATGGGGGGCGATTTTGTGTATGTTGATACATAAATAATTAGTTTAATTTTATTAATCCGAATTAGATTAGGATTATGAATTAAATTAATTAAAGGATAAATAAATTAAGAGTTTTAATTAGATTATATTACTCCTATTATTATCCAATAAGGTTATTATTATTATCTTTTATATTTAGATATATTAATAGATAATAATTAAGAATTCTATTCCGAATTGAATTCTTATTCAATAAACTAATTCTATCTAACTAAGGATTAGATACAAGAAGGATGATAAATACCCCCCTATATAGATTTTCGAAATCTAGCCCTAGTATTCAAGAGAGAGAATTTCGACCCCTAGCTCGAGGACGAGATTTTCCACAACTTCCTTCCGTTCAATTGATTTTCATCTCTTTCTCTTTATCCTTGATCTTGTGTTGATTAATTAGAGACAATCTACTTTGGTTGTTTTAAACGGTTGATTCTAACTTGATCTTCCATTGTTTTTTTTGTGCTCGGGAACTCGAAGTAAGAGTTGTTGGCACTTCGTTTGCAACGGTAGATAGAACTTCTGAAAGGTATTTGTTTTATCTCTCTTTATATGAAATAACGATTAACGGATCTTGGGGTTAATGGAAATAGGTTAAAATTTTTATATTTCTGCTGCTATACGTTAGCCTATTTTCCTACATTGGTATCAGAGCCTTCGTTAAATCCGTTATTTCATATGTGAAAATTTAGAAGTTTTTCAATAAGATTGAATAAATATTTATAGTTAGGTTAATTAACAAAACTGTTTTTATTAATTAGTTCTAAAAGATAAATAAGTTTTAACTAATTATTAATTAAAATAAATTATGCACATGTTCCTAATAATTTTGGTTGATAATCATTATCAAAAAATCTATTAGTTTTATGGTTAGATTGATAAAATCAGTTTTATTTATTCTAAAAGATAAAACGGAAAATCTATAATAGTTTTTCCTAGTTTCTGAAAATCGTTTTAAAACCGTTTTAAAACTGATATATATATATATATATATATATATATTCATAATTATAAAAAAAAAATTACAGCAGCTCGGGTCGAGCCTTACGGCGCGACCCGACTGCTGCTGCGCGGTTGCTGCCGCGCAGCAGCAACCGCACGCGGCGCCTGGTCGTCGCTGCCACAAGGTAGCGGCGGATCAGACGCCTAGGGTTGCTGCCAAACGGCAGAAGCCCAACCTCGGGCCCGGACCGAGACCCACTTGTTTTTAAATCGTTTAAAATCAGTTTTGAATATATAAATATATGTTTCAGAAATTAATAGTTTTCTATTTTGATTATCGAATGACAATTTATTTAAAAGTTTGTTTTACCTATTTGTAAATCAAAATATTAAATGAATTGAAATCAAAATAATTGGGACGTGCATAATTAAAGTTTTGTATAGAAGATATGAAACTGTTAGAAGTAAAATTGGATGAAAGTTAATTTGATGAGTTAATGTGATTAACCTAAATATTACATAAAATACTCATATAATCAACCGATTAAATTTATTTAATTGAGTCTATGCATGTTTGGAGTTATTGACATATTTGGACCCTCTTTTAGTCTTTTGGTAATTTTGAAATAGGGCCTGCGAGTCCCGCCTTTCTACTATCTATTGTAATTTCTCCTCTCATCTAATTCCCTTCAATTCAATTGAAGTTTTCTTTAGTAGAATAGAAATTAATATGTAATTTCAAGGCGCCATGGAGAAGACGGAGGACCTAAAGAGAAATATGTAATAGTTAGTATTTCCCTAGGTTTGGCCTTTTTATTCCGTCTCTGGCTCGACGGAATAATTTAGATAATATGTCCATAACGCAAATGTATGTGTCTGATGTATGCTAAAGCAAATCAAGACTAAGTTAGATTATGAGACCTAAAATAAAATCCCTCATTAAAATTTAAGTAAATAAGCAAGTTATTAAAATCGGTTGCCCCTCCCTAATATTATAATTCAGCCGGCAGTACTGGGGGCCTTTGGGTTGTTGAGCAAACCCAAGCTCGGGGTCTTACGGTAACACCTAAATTATCGAAAATCATTTTTCATGAATATGGGGTAATACTTAAATTATATTATGATAATTGGATGAGCAAACTCATGTTGTCATAAACTAATGGGCAATATGGTTGGGATTAATATGAATAGCATATTAGTTACTAATGTGGTTAGTAACCCAATAGCCTAAGAATCACATTAAAGATGTGATTGATTACATGAATCTACCTAATGAATGAGACTAGCTTGTTGAGCAAACTCAAGGCGAAATCTCAAGAGTTAGGATCCTAGCTCACTAAAGGATTTGTGAAATTCTTTGAATTAATATGGAGGGCTATTAATTTGGCAAAATAGTGGGAGCAATCTAAAATAAACTAAAAGGCCTATACTTTTAGATTGATATACTTTAAAGCAAATGAATAACATACGTTTACTCTTTCTCACTCTCAGGTTTAATTAAACACTCTTAAAATCATGACTAAAACCAATCTGCAAAACATTCTTACCGATAACAAGTTGAACGGTTCAAACTTCACCGACTGGTTTCGTAACCTCAAAATCGTTTTGAAGTTCGATAAGATAGGGTATGTACTTGATACAACGATACCCCCTATCCCAGTTGATGATGCTCCCATCGAAGAAATCGATGCTTACTAGAAGCACAAAGCTGATGATGATCATGCGGGATGCATCATACTTGCATCGATGACACCGGAATTACAAAGGCAACATGAGGAAATGGATGCCTATTCCATCATCATGCACCTTAAAGAGGTATTTGGGAAACAGACTAGGTGCGAACGCTACGAGATATCCAAGTTGCTATATCATTGCAGGATGCAAGAGGGCACATCTGTGATGACACATTGTGTCAAGATGATTGGCTATATTACCAAACTTTCAAGTATTGGATTCGCAATGGATAATGAACTAAGCATAGACTTAATTCTTCAATCCCTCCCAGAGAGTTATTCACAGTTCATCATGAACTATCAGATGAATGACTTGCAAACCTCTCTTGAAGAGCTTGCAAATATGCTCAAGTCAGTTGAGCCCAATATGAAAAAGGACAAGGCAATATCAGCTCTTGTCATAGAGGGATCAAAGAAGAGGAAGGGGAATTTTCCCAATCCTAAATATCCCAAGAAAGGCAAGGGAGCCATGCCCACTAAAGCCAAGGGAAAGGAAGTGAAGAAGCCCAAAGGAGAGTGCCACTTCCGTGGTAAAGACGGGCATTGGAGAAGGAATTGCAAGGAGTACCTAGCCTCCCTCAAGAAGGGAAAAGGCAGTGCTTCAACATCTGGTATGTTTTATATTGAAATAAATACAATTTCACAGTCTGAATCTTGGGTACTTGATACCGGATGCGGATCTCATATTTGTACAAATATGCAGGAACTAAATCAGACTAGGGAATTGAAGAAAGGAAGCATAAACTTGCGAGTAGAAAATGGAGCAAGAGTTGCCGCCCTCGCAATTGGAGATTATGTTTTAAATTTGCCCTCTGGGCTTGTAATAGAATTAAGGAATTGTTTGTACGTTCCTCAAATGTCTCGTAACATTATTTCTATTAGCCGTCTTGTTGACGACGGTTTTCATATTTCAATAAAAGACAAACATTGCGACTTTTATAGAGATTCGATTTTCTATTTTTCAGGAATATCACAAAATGGGATTTATGTGTTAGATGACATAATTTTCTGTTTTCGCAATTGATACCAAAAGACATAAGCTAGATAATTCAACTTACTTGTGGCATTATCGTTTAGGCCATATAAACAAAAGACACATGCTTAAGCTACATCAAGATGGGCTTATAAATTCAATTGATCCCGAATCATTGGAAACATGCGAAGCATGTTTAAAAGGTAAAATGACAAAGACACCCTTTAGCAATAAAGGTGAACGTGTATCAGACACTCTAGGACTCATTCATTCAGATGTATGCGGTCTTATGTCAGTGCAAGCAAGAGGAGGATTCAGATACTTCATAAGCTTTATAGACGACCATACCCGATATGGTTATATCTACTTGATGAAGCACAAGTCTGAAGCTTTTGAGAAATTCAAATGCTTCAAGAATGAAGTAGAAAATCAATTAGGAAAGAAAATAAAGACACTTCGATCCGATCGAGGTGGCGAATATCTTTCAGATGATTTTCTGAATTATCTAACTGAATGTGGGATATGCTCACAATGGACACCTCCCTATACACCACAACACAATGGTGTATCCGAGAGGAGGAACCGTACCATACTAGATATGGTACGATCCATGATGAGCATAACATTACTTCCAAAGACATTCTGGGGCTATGCCTTAGAAACCGCCCTCTTCACCCTAAATCGAGTACCAACTAAATCCGCTAATTCCACACCATATGAATTGTTCGTTGGTAGGAAACTCATGTTCTCATTCATGAGAGTATGGGGTTGTTCAGCATTTGTCAAACGCATTGCGTCCGACAAACTAGATTCTAAATCTGATAAATGTTTCTTCGTTGGATACCCTAAGGAAACTGTGGGATATTACTTCTATCATCCAGATGATCAAAAAGTAATAGTATCCAAGCACGCAACCTTCTTAGAGAAAGATTTTCTCGAAGACACAGAAAAGGGAAGCATGATTGAACTTGATGAAGTTCATGAACAAGAAACACCAACTGAAACAACAGAAGTAGTCGAGGAACCCGATGCAGTCCCATTAGATGAGACTCAAGTGCCACCCCTTCGTAGATCACAAAGAGTTCGTGAACTCCCTATTAGATATGGTTTTCTAGTGGGAGATAATGATGAGGTTCCCGTGTTAGACGACGAACCCGAAATCTACGAAGAGGCTCTTAACAGTCTAGATTCTAAAGCATGGCTTGAAGCCATGGATTCTGAGATGGATTCCATGTACACCAACCAAGTGTGGACTTTGGTTGATCCACCCGAAGGGATAAAACCCATTGGGTGCAGGTGGATCTTCAAAAAGAAGACTGACATGGATGGAAAGGTTAGCACCTACAAATCTAGGTTAGTAGCGAAAGGATATCGTCAGAAGCAAGGAATTGATTATGACGAAACTTTCTCTCCTGTGGCTATGTCCAAATCAATCAGAATAATGCTTGCTATTGTCGCTCACTACGATTACGAGATTTGGCAAATGGATGTGAAAACAACTTTCCTAAATGGAAACCTGCTTGAGGATGTATATATGATGCAACCTGAAGGTTTCATATCAAAGGATGCAAACAAAGTTTGCAAACTTCAGAGATCCATTTATGGACTCAAGCAAGCATCTAGAAGCTGGAACAAGCGTTTTGACGAAACCATAAAACAATTTGGTTTCGAACAAAATTGCGAAGAAGCTTGCATTTACAAGAAAGCAAGTGGGAGCTCTGTAGCATTTCTGATATTATATGTGGACGATATATTATTAATGGGAAATGACGTAGCTCTACTACAGTCGGTAAAAGTATGGTTATCTGGTAACTTCTCAATGAAAGACCTCAGTGAAGCAGCTTATATACTTGGTATAAAGATCTACAGAGATAGATCAAGAAGACTGCTTGGTCTTTCACAGGCTACATACATCGAAAAGGTGCTAAAGCGGTTTAGCATGCTTGAATCGAAACGAGGTAACTTACCCATGCTACATGGAGTAAAGTTAAACAATCATCAATGTCCTAAAACCGATGATGATAAGAAGCGCATGGCTGTAGTCCCGTACTAGACCTGACGTAGCGTTCGCGTTAAGTATAACGAGTCGTTACCAAGGAAATCCGGGAGACGAGCACTGGATTGCCGTCAAAAACATTCTTAAGTACTTGAGAAGAACTAAAGATATGTTTCTAGTGTACGGAGAAGGGGATCTGAAAATAGAAGGATTTTCAGATGCAAGTCATCTCACAGATGAGAACGATTTTAAATCCCAATCAGGATACCTGTTTATCTTGAATGGGGGCGCGGTCAGCTGGAAGAGTTCCAAGCAAGGAAGCGTAGCTTTCGCTACGACCGAGTCAGAGTATATCGCTGCTGCGGAAGCAGCAAAGGAAGCGGTTTGGATTAGGAAGTTCATTACTGAACTTAGTATGGTGCTTGACATTGTAAATCCCATTACATTGTACTGTGATAACAATGGAGCCATTGCGCAAGCAAAGGAACCACGGTCTCATAATGCATCCAAGCATTACCTAAAGCGATACCACATTATAAGAGAAATTGTGGCAAGAGGAGATGTGAGAATAGAAAGAGTACCTACAGAGGACAACGTTGCAGATCCGTTGACAAAGCCCTTAACCCAGAAAGTACATGATCGTCATCTAACTTCTACTGGGATAAGTTATAGAAACAATTGGCTTTAGTCCAAGTGGGAGTATGTTGGGGTTTAGTGTCCTATAGACAATTGTTCTAGGATACAAACTTAATGTAAATGAAGTGTTCTTTATATCATTTGTTTTAATGAGATATATGTCTTATGACTATATAAAGGCAATCCCTTTTAAGCACTAAATAAAGTCTAATAAAAGGAAATCCGTAAGTTTGTTTAAAGTGATTATAAAGTGTTCATACAAGCATGAAGTGAGACGAAACTTTGTAATAAACTAATAAACTTAAAACCACCCCAAGTCAAGTAATATGTTCAGGATTGACATATCACTGTTGAGACTTGCATGTAACAATGTCTTCTGTCCAACAGAAAGCTGATCTCACAAGCTTCATATATATAGATATCTGGACAGTTACATGGATCCGATGAAAAGTAGTTCATTAGGATTGGGGACCCGACTTGAGATAACAGGATGGGTAGATTCATCCTTGTCACCTGTTCATCTCATTGGTATTAATAGGTATAAATAATCCTCAGACTCAAAGGAATGTTAATTAGTCATTCTGGATTACTGAATGTGACGCTTTGATCCTGTTGTAACACGATCCTTAATAGAGATGACTCTGGGGTGTGAACAACAGACGTTGGGTATCACAGGAAGTGATTGCGGGATCGTTATACATTGGATTGAGCATTTATCACTCCCGATAAATGGGAGATATGTCCATGGATCGCTTGTGGAAGTCTTGACTCTAAATCCTTGCAAGGTGATAGCTTAAGATTGAAATACGGATTTCTCTTAACCTATCTAATTGGAGTTGACTCGGCCAGAACAAGTAAAACGAATGTCTCGCTATATGTGACTTGACATTACCCATAGTCATAAGATTCAGTTCAAGGACGTAGTTGATAAAGGATCGAATTATACCGTAACTAATACGGAAAGGTCAACGACAGAATCAACCTGTCTTCTTATAGCTCTAGGGGAATGATTACGGACTTGCTAATCACATACTTTGTACATCATTCTATTATGCAAAGATTAAATATAATTCTTTGAAAATTAATTTAATAAGTTGCATACGGCTAGAAGCAATAAGAACCTAATGGGTCACACATAAGACTTGGAACCCAAAAGAGAGACAGATGTTAATTAATTAACGGAAGCCCAACTGAGCCCAATAAGGCCCAATTACTATGGGGGGCGATTTTGTGTATGTTGATACATAAATAATTAGTTTAATTTTATTAATCCTAATTAGATTAGGATTATGAATTAAATTAATTAAAGGATAAATAAATTAGGAGTTTTAATTAGATTATATTACTCCTATTATTATCTAATAAGGTTATTATTATTATCTTTTATATTTAGATATATTAATAGATAATAATTAAGAATTCTATTCCGAATTGAATTCTTATTCAATAACCTAATTCTATCTAACTAAGGATTAGATACAAGAAAGATTATAAATACCCCCTTATATAGATTTTCGAAATCTAGCCCTAGTATTCAAGAGAGAGAATTTCGACCCCTAGCTCGAGGACGAGATTTTCCACCGCTTCCTTCCATTCAATTGATTTTAATCTCTTTCTCTTTATCCTTGATCTTGTGTTGATTAATTAGAGACAATCTACTTTGGTTGTTTTAAACGGTTGAGTCTAACTTGATCTTCCATTGTTTTGTTTTGTGCTCGGGAACTCGAAGTAAGAGTTGTGGGCACTTCGTTTGCAACGGTAGATAGAACTTCTGAAAGGTATTTCTTTTATCTCTCTTTATATGAAATAACGATTAACGAATCTTGGGGTTAATGGAAATAGGTTAAAATTTTTATATTTCCGCTGGTATACGTTAGCCTATTTTCCTACACTGATGTATGCTAAATCAAATCAAAACTATGTTAGATTATAAGACTTAAAATAAAAATCACTCACTAAACAAAAGTTAAATCGATAAATAAGTTACAAATCAGTTGCCTTCCTAATATTATAATTCAGACGGTAATATCTGGGGGTCTTTGGGTTGTTGAGTACACTCAAGCTCGGGGCCTTATGGATAACACCTGAATTATTGAAAAAATTGTTTTTCACGAATATATAAGATTAATGACTTAAACTAACCTAAAATAATTGGATGGGTAAACTCATGTTATTTGAAGGTAGTAGGCAAGATGGTTGGGATTGATATTAAAATGTATTAGTTACTAATGTGGTTAGCAACCCAACAACCTAGGAGTAACATAATTAATATGACAATTACATGATTGATTACATGAATCTACCTAACGAATGAAGCTAGTTTGTTGAGTAAACTCAAGGTGAAACTTCACTAGATAGGATCCTAGCCCACAAAAGAGTTTGTGAAATTCTTTGAATTAATTTAGAGGGTTATTAATTTGGTAAAAATAGTGGGAGACATTTAAACAACTAAAGTCATGTGTCTAAATTGTATACTTAAAACAAATGAATTACATATGTCACTCTTTCTCACCCTCAGGTTATAAATAAGTTACTTGTAATCATGTCTAAAACAGATATGCGTAATATTATTACCGATAACAAACTGAATGATTCAAACTTCACCGACTGGTTTCGCAACCTCAAAATTGTCTTGAAGTTCGGAAAAATAGGGTATGTATTAGATATGACGATACCCATCACTCTAGTTGATAATGCTCCCATAGAAGAGATCGATGTTTACCAGAAGCATCGGTCCGATGATGATTATATGGGATGCATCATACTCGCGGCTATGACACTAGAGCTACAAAGGCAACATGAGAATATGGATGCATATTCAATGATTGCACACTTGAAGGAGCTGTTTGAGAAACAGACTCGATGTGAACACTATGAGATAATGAAGTTGTTATTTCTCTCCAATATACGAGAGGGCTCTTCTATTGTGACACATTGTGTCAAGAAGATTGGTTTCATTACCAAGCTTTCTAACATTGGATTTGTGATGGATCATGAATTAAATGTTGACTTAGTTCTACAATCCCTCTCAGAGTATTCACAGTTCATCATGAACTATCAAATGAATGACTTGCAAACCTCTCTTAAAGACCTTATGAATATGCTCAAGTCTGTTGAGAGCAATTTGAAGAAAGACAAAGTAGTGCCTGCATATGTTATTGAGGGACCTAACAAGAGGAAAGGGAAGTTTACCACCTCTAATATCCAAGAAAAGCAAAGGCTCAAAACCAATACAAGCCAAAGGTAAACAAGCAAAGAAGCCCAAAGGGGAATGCCACTTCTGTGGTAAAGACGAGCATTGGAAGAGGAACTACAAGGAGTACCTAGTTTCTCTCAATAAGGGAAATGATGGTGCTTCAATATCTCATATGTTCTTAACCGAAATCAATTCAATTCACAGTTTGAATCTTGGGTATTGGATACCGGATGTGGATCTCATATTTGTTCAAATATGCAGGAACTAAGACAGACTAGGGACTTCATGAAAGGAGACATAAACTTGTGGTTTGGAAACAGAGCAAGGGTTGCTGCACTCGCAATTTGAAATTATGTCTTAGCTTTCCCATCTAGACTTGTAATAGAATTAAGGAATTGTTTATACCTGAGATTTCTAGAAACATTATTTCTGTTAGCTGTCTAGTAGATGATGGTTTTACTGTTTCAATAAAGAATTCAAATTGTGATTTTTATAGATATGGAATTTTCTATTTTTAGGAATATCATTGAATGGCATTTATGTATTGAATGATAAAGTTTTTGTTTTCACAATCGATACCAAAAGACATAAGATAGATAATTCAACATACTTGTGGCATTATTGTCAAGGCCATATAAACAAGAAACACATGCTTAAGTTACATCAAGATGGGCTTATAGACTAAGTTGATTGTGAATCAATTGGAATATGTGAATCATGTTTAGGAAGGAAAGATGACAAAGACACCAGTTAGAAATAAAGGAGAGCGTGTATCAGACACTCTAGGATTAATACATTCAGATGTATGTGGTCTTATGTCAGTCCAAGCAAGAGCAGGATTCAGATACTTCATTAGCTTCATAGATGATCACACTAGATATGGTTATATCTACTTGATGAAGCATAAGTCAGAAGCTTTTGAGAAATTCAAATGCTTCAAGAATGAAGTATAAAATCAAACAGGAAAGACTAGTAAAATACTTCAATCAGATCGAGGTGGAGAATATCTTTCAAATGATTTCCTGAATTATCTAGATGAATGTGGAATTCTCTCACAATAGACTCCTCCGTATACACCAAAACACAATGGGGTATCTGAAAGGAGAAATCGTACTCCATTGGATATGGTATGAGCCATGATGAGCATGGCAAAACTTCCAAAGACATTCTGGGGCTATGCCTTAGAAACTGCCCTATTTACCTTGAATCGAGTATCCACTAAATCCACTAGTTCCACACCATATAAACTGTTTGTTGGTAGGAAACCCTAGATCTCTTTCATGAGGATATGGCAAAGTTCAACATATGTTAAACGCATTGCATCATATAAGTTGGATTCTAAATCTGATAAATGTTTCTTCATTGGATATCCCAAAGAAACAATCGGATATTACTTCTATCATCCGGATGATTAGAAAGTAATAGTATCCAAGCATGTTGTGTTTCTAGAGAAAGAGTTTCTAGAGGAAACATGAACATGGAGCATAATTAAACTTAAAGAAGTTCAAGAGGAAGCATCAGCTGAAATGGCGGAAGCGGTAGTGGAACCCGAAATAATCCCATTAGATGAGACTGCAGTACCACTAGCCTCTCGTAGGTCACAAAGAGTTCGTAAACTTCCAAAGAGATATGTATTTCTAGTGGGAGACGGTGAAGAGGTTCCCGTGTTTGAGGATGAACCCGAAACCTATGAAGATGCTAGTACTGGTGCAGAATCCAAAGCATGGCTTGAAGCCATGAATTCTGAAATGGATTCCATGTACACTAACCAAGTTTGGACTTTGGTTGATCCAACCGAAGGGATAAAACCCATTGGGTGCAAGTGGATCTTCAAGAAGAAGACATACATGGATGGAAAGGTTAGCACCTATAAAGTTAGGTTGGTAGCGAAAGGTTATCGTCAAAGGCAAAGAGTTGACTATGATGAAACTTTCTCTGCAGTAGCCATGTCCATATCCATCAAAACTTTTCTTGTTAGTTCCTCTCATTTTGATTATCAGATTTGCCAAATGGAGTGAAAACAGCTTTCCTAAATGAAAACCTACTTGTGGATGTATATATGATGCAACCTGAAGGTTTTACATCGAAGGTGGCAACTAAGGTTTGCAAACTTCAGAGATCCATTTATGGCAAGCATCTAGGAGCTAGAACAAACGTTTTGATGAATCCATAAAACAATTTAGTTTCGAGCAAAACTGCAAAGAGACTTGTGTTTTGATGCGCCCCGAGCTGTCGCTCAAAGGCTCACAAAGGGATACGTGTACCCCATCGTTATCAAGTAATAAATCTGGAAAAGTCGAGTGATCGAATCCAAATGATTTATACCGCAAGTACCACTAGGCTTCTAATGTTATCTAGGCAGTAGGGGGGTTTAGATTGAGTTTTATCTAAGTTAATCCTACTCCTAAGTGATCTTAAGCAAGGTAATTTAACTGGACGTGAATGGAATGATACGATAACACTATTTTCAACCTAATTTAACACTTAATTGATAATCTAATCTGAGGTGCTTAGGCCTAAGGTGATTAAACCTACTTATCCTTATATGGTTCTGTGAAGCCCAAAATATACCTAAAATATCATCATTATTTACATCACTTTTGCTACGAATTTGTGTTGTTTATATCTATTTAGAGTACTTTTACGTCCGAATATGTTTCTTTCATGCAAGGTACCTAAATATTTGGTAAAATCCGAATAGGAGCGAAAAAGGTTAGAAACGAAGGAAAAACCATACGAAAGGAGTCAAAGACGACGAAAATCAAAAGCACCGAAATGAAGACAAGGAACGAAGTCGGAGAAAAACCTCCCGTGTCGCGATCGAGATTCCTTATTCTCGATCGCGACACGCGTTGCTCAGGCATTTCTCTCCTCCATTTTGAAGACTGAAATTTACCCCCCTAATCTCGGTAGAGATTTTCTATTCTCGGCAAGATCAGATTTTCAGGCAGCACAATCTACACATGTCCGATTTCAAAGATACGCGTCCGCTCAATTGGATAGAAACGTCTCTTGACAGCAGACACGTCCCCTAGACTCAACTCTTCAATAACTATAAATACATAGTTGATTTCAGAGTTGAATATATGATAATTGAGAGTTAAGATTCAGTACAGAATTTATACCGAAATTCTGAGTCAAACGATTCAGAGTTAGAAGTTCGATTTTGTAAAAACGATATGATGTACACACATTGTTTATCAAATAATTACATACACAGTAGCATTTAGATTTAGATTAAGATCTGTTTATATTAGTTTACATTTTGGTAGTAGAAGAACCATCTCTATTCTGAAGATTCAATGAGAAGATCAAGTAGCGGATTCGACTCCGGAGCCTGACAAACTTTAACGAGGTTTGAGGAAAGGATTGATGACCCGGAACTCTCATGTCGTTTGAATGCTTCCATGCTTTTTATTCTCTGTAAACTTGTATCAAATTCATACTTCATCTAATAAAGTTCATGCAATTCAATATAATTTTATGTAGCACTTCTGTAAACGATTGAAAGTGAGTTCTGATGTTTTCATTAAAACGTAGTTAAATTCAATATCTTTACAAGGAAACTTTGTTGAACACTTAGGCAAATTCATTCTTCGAGAATTAATTTGGTTAAGGTAACGATCTATCCCGACCGTAGAAAGATTGTCTGCAGTTCAAAGCATTTTAATTAAAGGAGTTTACGTTATTACACTTTTATAGTTTATACAAAGTTTAAAGTTTTTTTCTTTGCTTAATGCAAACAAACACAATTATTCTCTTATTTTAAACACTAAATGTTTTTGTTTTGTAATTCATATTCAGAACAGAATTGATTTCTAACATTCTACATATTCTAGCCTAATTCTTATTCTATCAATCTCAAAACAATTTCAAATAACGATTATCTATTTCTATAAACCTTAAGTCGTATTTAAATTACACTCAAATAAATTTTCGTTAAAAAACGTTCCATGTGGGATCGATATCTTTTTATTACTACAAGCGAAACCGTCCACTTGCGGAAATCGCTCAACAGGTTCCTAGTCTGTTATTCCTTTATTACAAGTTGAACTAGCTCTAACGTTTAGGAATTTAGGTCTTACCAACTATGAGGTTGTCAATCTCATAGGTTCTTCTATTAGGGTTAATCAAATTCAACTCGCAATATGAACCTAGAGGATATTTGGATTATTGAACGATTTAAACCAATTAGGTAAAGCACAAACAGAAGGAAATAACAATCAATGGAAAAATTAATACTGAAAATATATATTAAAGATGAAAAGAGTATTGTTGTCACGGGTTTACAATCAACCTGGGATACATAAGAAAGATCTAAAGCAAACAAGAAATAAAAGAGAGTAAAAATCCCTTTTAGGGAACCTGTCGACCAAGCAGTCATTTTCTTTGGACTGAAGGATGAACAACCTTGATGAGTCATTGGAGCTTGAGGAGTTCTTCAATGGCAAACGGAGGCAGGAAGGAGGATTCTCAAGGTAGGGGGTAAGTTATTTTACACAAGCCAAAGATAACAACTACATATGAAGAGGGTCTTATTTATAGATACAATACCCAAACCCTAATTTAAAGTGTTTCCCAACGCAGGTAGGAAGTTTGGGTGAAAAAGGGTACTTCGTGGGGCTGGAAATCATCCCCATAGGCTAGCTCAGTGGGCTGGTTTTAACAAGCTCCTCGAACTTCTCCCGGGGGTCCCCAAGACGCGATTTTCTGCCATTTTTGTCCATGACTGACCTGCACACACGTATTTGAATAAAAACTCCTTTTGGTGGATTAATTAGCCAAAATAAATAAGGTAAACTTCAAGTGTGTGCTGTTTTGATGCTATTTCGTCCAGAAACACTTAGAAACATCTAAAAACTACAAAAATGCTAAAACAAGTGCGAAAACTAAACAACTGATACAAATACATAAAAGTGCAAGAAATACTTGCTTATTTGCCAAAAACTAAGTAAAACTACCCTAAATCGTACCTAAGGGGTTTTTTGACCCCTATCATGTTTATAAGAAGAACAGTGAGAGCTCAGTCATGTTTCTCATATTATATGTGGATGACATATTATTGATGGGAAATGATGTAGCTATGCTACAATCGGTGAAAGTTTGGTTATCTGGTAACCTCTCTATGAAAGACTTGGGAGAAGCAGCTTATACCTTAGGGATTAAGATCTATAGAGATAGATCGAGAAGACTGCTTGGTCTTTCACAAGCTACATACATTGATAAGGTGTTAAAGCGGTTTAACATGCTTGAATAAAAAAGAGGTAACTTACCCATGCGACATAGGATGAATTTAAACAACCATCAGTGTCCGAAAATGGAAAACGATAAGAGACACATGGATGTAGTTCCCTACGCTAGTGCAATCGGTTCGATTATGTATGTTATGCTATGCACTAGGCCTGATGTAGCGTTTGGATTGAGCATGACAAGTCGCTATCAGGGAAATCCAGGTAATGATCACCGTAATGCCGTCAAGAACATTCTTAAGTACTTGAGAAGGACTAAAGTCATGTTCCTAGTGTATGGAGAAGGGGAACTGAAAATAGAAGGATTTTCACATGCCAGTCATCTCATAGATAAGAATAATTTTAGATCCCAATCAGGATACGTGTTCTGAATGGGGGTGCAGTGAGTTGGAATAATCCTAAGCATGGAAGTAGTTTTCTCTACGACCGAGTCAGAGTACATCGCAGCTTCAGAAGCAGCAAAAGGAAGCGGTTTGTGTTAGGAAGTTAGTGACTAAACTAAGAGTGGTGCCTGACATTGTGAATCCCATTACTTTGTACTGTGATAACAGTGGAGCCATCGCACAAGCAAAGGAACCACTGTCTCATAATGCACCCAAGCATTACCTTAAGCTATACCACCTAGTTAGGGAGATTGTAGCCAGAGGAGATGTGAGAATAGAAAGATTGCCCATCGAGGACAACGTTGCAGATCCGTTGACAAAGCCCTTAACCCAAAGAGTTCATGATCGTCATTTGAATTCTTCTAGGATTAGTTTCAGAAACAATTGGCTTTAGTCCAAATGAGATTATGTTTGGGTTTTATGTCGTATAGACAATTTTTTAAGGATATAAATACTTGTAATTTAATCATTTGTTTTAATGAGATATAGTATGTTTAAACTATATTAAGAACTAACTAAAGTTAAATGAAAGGAAATCCCAAAGTTTATTTAAAGTGACTATAAAGTGTTCATACAAGCATGAAGTGAGACTAAACTTTATGTTAAACTAATAAACTTAAAACCACTCCAAGTCAAGTAATATGTTTAAGGGATTAACATAATGCTGTTGAGCCTTGCATGTAATAATGTCTTCTGCTGTGAATAGAGAGCTGATCTAACAAGCTTCGGATATGGAGATATCTGGACATTTGCATGGATCTGATGAAGGAGTTCATTAGGATTGAGGACCCAATATGAGATAACATGATGGGTAGATTTAGCCTATGTCACCATTTTATCTCAAATGGTATTAATAGGTATAAGTAATCCTCATACTCAAATAAATATTAATTAATGATTCTGGATTATGGAGTGTGATTATTTGATTCTGTACAAATATGATCCATTAATAGGAGTGATCCTGCGGTGTGTGCATCAGTAGTGGGGTATCACATAAAGTAATTGTGGAATAGTTAATATTAGATTAAGTATTCGTCACTCCTGATAAATGGGAGATATATCCAAGGGCCACTTGTGGAGAATTGACTTGAAATCCTTGCAAGGTGATAGGGTTAAGAGTTGAAATGGAGATTTCACTTAACCTATCTATTCAGAGTTAATTCTATCTGAACAAGTAAAACAAACGTCTCATTATATGTAACTTGACATAATCCATAATTACATATTCGTTTAAAAGATATAGCTGATGAAGGATCAAATTATACTCGAACTAATACAGAAAGGTAAATGACGGAATCAACGTGTCTTCTTATTACTCCGAGGGAATGTTTACGGTTCTGCTATTCACAGTCCCTGCACTCATTCCGCTATACAAACGGTTAAATATAACTTAGAGAAATTAATTCAATGGTTGTATAAGGCTAGTAGTGATAAGAACATATTCGATCACATATGAGACTTAGAACTGGAAGGGCGAAATGGTAATTATAGGGTGGAGTAATTGAATGGCCCAAAATTTATAGGTATATATATTAAGTGGGAATAATTGATTTATTTAGATAATTGTAATTAGCTTATAATTATAGTTAAATCAATTATAGGATAAAGTTTAATTAGAATTATAATGAGATTAAATCTCTAATTAATATTATCCTAACCTAAAGATAAGTTATGTAATTTTGATTAGAGATAATGTTTATATTTATATGGAATATAAATATAGATAATATGATAACTAATCATACTTATCTAATTGATAATCCTAATTAGAATGAGATTCTAATTAAGTGTTTTAATCTAATCCCAATAGGGTTTGGACTCAAAATTAAAACTATATATACCCCCTACTACATATATTTCGGCCAAGGCTATTTGAAGAACAAGAAATTTTTCCGACTCCTCCCGACTAATTATTATTCTCGTCTTCTCTCTTTGATCTCATTTTGATTCCTTTAGAGGCAATCCTTTTGGTCGCTATTCAATGGTTGATTACTAATCGTTTTATTCTTATTTGTTTTTGTGTGTTTGGAAAGACGGTTGATTTCCGTGAGGACACATCTTTAGCAATGGTAGATAATTCTTCATAAAGGTACATACTTTTATCCCTCTTTGATATGAAATAATGATTAATGGATCATTGGTTAAAGTAAATAGGTAAAAAAAAAATATATTTCTGATGCGCCCTATTTTCCTATTTTCTTACATGTAGGACACTAAACCCCAACAGTTTTCTCACTCGCGGTTTTCCTATCACATTTTTCTTTTTCTTCCTTCCACCAGCTTTCACGTTTCTGACACAACCTCTTTTCTCTTCCTCTTTCTCATCCAAGTAGTGTTTACAAAATCCTAGAGGACGACACCCAACAAACCCATTTTCTTTCCACTTGCTTCACAAGACATACTCAGCAAACCAACAGTCCTCAGCCACCCGAAAGAAGGTGTAAACAAAATTTTCAATCGATTAAAGGAGAAGGCACTAACTTAACTCTCCTCGAAGTCATTAGCATGAAGCATGGAACATCCAAGAACGACGATTTGATCATTCCTTGGCAAACACCTCTATTTCGTGTTGCTCTAAAAGGACATTTGAAATATGCAAAATTCAGTTCCAAGGCAAATTCTCCCCCTTTTATAGAAAGGGCGTTACCATTTACAACCAAATCGACTCACGCGTGACTCTTACGCAATCGTCATTTTTTGCCTCTTAATGACGCATGCTTTGTACAAAGCACACAACGTCACCAGATACCCCATAAATGAGAACATTCATAAGGAAATTTGGCAATCACACAAGTTACTTTTAGAAAAGGCAAAACAATGGGCACACCCATATTAATCATCCACTGCACTCGCGCTCCCTCTCCGGACCTCATATCATATGATTAAACGCCACTTGTATGGGGGACTAATTGATAAAGGATATGGGCTCATGGGCTGAGCCAACCCATTTGAGCCGTCTTCGGCTGTCCAAAGGGCGAGCCCAATAGGAAAATGGCCCACTTGGCCATGCCCAACGGTATTATGGACATTGAACAAGATGTCCAACTCCTATAAATAGTAAAACCTCATTATGGTAAAGGATATTGAACTCTCTCTCTCATTGGTTATTAGCTTTTTTCTATCTCTGTTCGGTATTAACTTGATTGTTGGAGTGTTCTCAATAAACTGATTTTAGCACAGTAGGAGGTAAGCGGAAGAATCAGTGACAGAAAATCTCATATCTATATCATCAAAAAAAAAAAAAAAAATCTCATATCTACATTGATTAAGGTGGTTTTAAAAATATAAGAGCAGCCTAGATATATCTAACCAAATTAGGAGGTGTGATCCTATGTATTAAAAATCCATCTAGATACTTAATGTGATTGCTATATTTGTACTATGTAGTTGCCGAGGCGATGTGTGGAAGGCGTTAGCCACGAAATTTAAAAGGCATTATCAAAAAGGAAAAAGCTAAAATGCAGTTATGGTATATCCGCATGTAGTATAAATAAAATATGTTGTTGGAAGCTAAATGTGGAGAAAAAGAAAATGGCGATAGTAGTGTATGTAGGTATGTTTGTAACATTTGTTTCCATTGGGTTTGGGTGTTGGTGGTCGAACAGAAGGTCAGTAATTCTGAATTGGCCTGTTGTGGGTATGATTCCATCCATTCTCTACAATGCATCTCGAACCTATGATTTTCTGACTGATATTCTTCAGCAAAGCAATGGTACTTTTATTTTCAAAGGTCCTTGGTTTTGTGGGATGGACTTTGTAATCACTAGTGATCCTATGAATGTTCATCACATTTTAACCAAAAACTTCTCCAACTATCCTAAAGGCCACGACTTCAACCAGATTGTCGAAACTCTTCTTGGAAATGGGATTTTCAACGCCGATTCTGATAGCTGGCGAATTCAGAGGACTATGATTCACTCTCTTCTTAAAGACAAGAGGTTCCAGCTTTCTCTCCACACCTCTATACACCACAAGATTTCCAAAGGTTTATTCTCTGTTTTAGATCATGCCTGCCAATTTGGTAATGAGCTAGATATACAAGACATGTTTCAACGTTTTAATTTTGATAATATATGCACTTTAGTTTT
Source organism: Euphorbia lathyris (assembly GCF_963576675.1). Taxonomy (NCBI): domain Eukaryota; kingdom Viridiplantae; phylum Streptophyta; class Magnoliopsida; order Malpighiales; family Euphorbiaceae; genus Euphorbia; species Euphorbia lathyris. The sequence continues at coordinate 46,015,553 of NC_088915.1, read as the reverse complement.
CGGTACGGATCCTAATACTCTTAGCATTGAATTCCCTCACGTTCCTTTTGAGAAAGCTTTTGATGACGTTGGCCAAGTTGTCCTTTATCGCCATATGGTGCCTGCTGTGATTTGGAAGTTCCAGAGATGGCTACAGATTGGACAAGAGAAGAAGATGACTAGAGCATGCCATGTTTTTTATACTTTTGTGAATCAATGCATTAAAACAAAGCAACAAGAATTAGAACAAAACAGAAACAGAAACAGAAACATTAACCGATTCGACGCCCTAACATACTTTCTGCAGATGGAAGATATTCAAGTATCATCAAACAAGTTCATAAGAGATATGGCTCTGAATCTTTTGTTTGCAGGGAGAGATACAACAAGTGCTGCTCTTTCATGGACCTTTTGGCTAATTGCAACCAACATATCTTCACAAAAAAACATCTTGGAAGAGATGGAGCAACATTTTGGTAGTCACAAGTGCAGATTTTTGGATTTTGAAAAGATGAGAAAACTTGTTTATCTACATGCAGTTATATGCGAGGCTCTAAGATTATATCCATCGGTACCCTTTGGACATAAAGTATCGATTGAATCAGATGATCTTCCAAGTGGTCATCATATCTCAAAAAATACAAAGATGTTGTATTCTTTGTATTCAATGGGAAGGATGAAGGAAATATGGGGTGAAGATTGCTTACAATTTAAGCCGGAGAGATGGATTTCCCCGACTGGAGGAATTAAACATTATCCTTCATACAAGTTTATAGCATTCAATTCAGGACCAAGAACTTGTTTAGGTATTGATGTGGTCTTTTTCCAGATGAAATCAATTGTTTCTGCAATATTATGGAATTATTCTCTTCAATTGATTCAAAATGAGCATGCTTCTCCATCTACTTCTGCAATTCTTCATCACAAAAATGGTTTAAAGGTTAGAGTTTACAAAAGAATGGTTTAATAAGCACTACTATTTTTACCAATACTTGTTTACATCTCTTACTTTTTGTAATAACAGTCAAATTAAGTCTTAAATTAGTAATTATAGTCGTATAATCATACATTTTTATTAAATTAATATAAAAGACCATATTATATTACTACTCTTGAACTTTTTTTATTTTTATTCATTAATTTTAATTAAAACTATAAATTTTGAGAGAGAATATTTTATGCCTAGTGCATGACGCTATCTGTGTGTCGGATAAATAATTTAATACCACGTGTGATTTTAACTAATAAAATACTAATATTGTATAATTAATTATATATACTTTTACTTAATTATTTATATGAAATTCTAGAATTCATATTTTAACAATGTTATTTACAATAGAAGAGTATATATAAAACACAAGCGTAACTCCAATATGTAAACAATGATATCAAGCTTTCTATACAATCATATTACATAACACTCGGCCACCCTCCCCAATATTGGTGGAATAAATGATCAAATTGAAACAGTGTTAGGAAAAAAAATATTTGGATAAGGGTTCTAAAGTGGGAATGTGTTGAACACAAAGAAGACATTTGGATACATGGCCACGAACAAAAATGAAATCAACTTTTATGTGTTTGCTTCGGTGATGAAAAATATGATTTACATGAGTTGCTGAAAGATTGTCACACAAATGTGATGTCCGGTCGAGACAAGTAAAAACCAAGTTCATTTGCAATGATTTACAACCAACAAATTTTAGAGGCAACCGCAGGACGAGCCGTATACTCAACTTTTTTAGAAGAACGATTACTTTTTAGAACCCCAAGAGATCAAGGAATGGCCTAGATAGATTGCAATGCCAATGGTAGACTTTCACTAGAAAAAATGGGTTTTAATAAGAGGGAAAAACCTTATTGAAAGTCAAATTATCCTTATTATAAGCTTTTACTAAGGGAAATTCCTTATGAGGGGTGGTTAATAAATGCTTCCTTACTAATATTTTTAATAAGGGAATATATCCTCTTATGATTAATATACAATAATGGTAACTATTTCCTTATTAAAAAATATTTATAATAATTAAAAATTCTCTTATTGAAAATTATTTGTAATAATTAAAAACCCCCCTTATTAAAATTATAAAAATCTCATTATTAAAAAGTATTTATAATAATTAAAAATCCCCTTATTAATACTTACTCTAATTAATGATATTTATTATTTGGATTAAAAATCTGGATTGAAGATAGCTATAATATCATCAAATAATAATTAGTATCCATATCACTCCGAAGTAAATTAAAATGTATATTATATCATACAATAAAAGAAAATTATACAATTTTTTTAATGTTTGAGTTGATAATAGCCAATCAAATTACACAATTTTTTCTTCTTGTTCACAAGCTAAACTCATGGGCTATACTTTTGAGGTTCACTATAAGCCGGGAAAAAAATGGACCAGCTGATTCTCTTTCTCGACAACATGAGGTTTCCTTCGCTGTATTCCATGATTTTCGTCCCAAGTTGGTCGGATGGACAACAACTAATTGAGGAGGCAAAAAAGGACCCTCAGATAATGTCAATCATGACAACTTTACAGCTTGACCCTTCTTATCGACCAGGGTACGTGGTGAAGGGGTTGTGTGCCGTAAAGGTAACTTGGTTTTTTCGCCATCTTCTAAATGGATTCTGACTATTCTCACGGAGTTTCATGATTCTGTTCTTGGAGGCCATTGTAGTTACTATCGGATCGAACCTATCGTCGAATCGTGTCCCATTTTTATTGGCACGGAATGGTACAATGCATAAAAGATTATCACTACAAGAAAACAGCCACTTAGCTACCGAGTTTAGCTACTGGATCAAAAGCAGTCGCTAAATTGCGACCGGTTCAGTCGCTAATCGATTTTCCCAGTCGCAAAGAGGAAAAGTAAAATATACGACCTATTTTAGCAGAGAATAACAAAAAAGAAATTAAAAGTAATAAAACAGAAAAAAGAAAGAAAAAAGAAATGATAAATATAAAAAGGCAAAAGATAAAGACAAAACCCTAAATCTCTCTCTTTCTCCTCTTCGAGCTCGATAAGCCGGCGGTTTCACTCTTCTGTGTTCTCGACCTAATCATTCTTCTGCTCCGGCCTAATACCGCTCTTTTCAGGCGGCATCTTCTCCGATCTAATCTCTCAAGCTAATCCTTCCTCTCTTATTTACCGACCTAATCCCTCTCGTCTCTTCTTCCCCGACCTAATCCATCTCCTTTTAGACCTCTAAACTTCTCATTTCTTCAGAAGCTCGGTCTTCACTTTGTGATGTAAGTTTTCAATTTATATTTTTTTTTTGTTGTATTGAGATTCCTCTGCCATAATATTTTAATTTGTGAGTCGGGTGTGAGATTGGTGTTGTTCTTCATCTTTGTGTGACATTTCCTTCTGTCTGATTATAATGATTTTCTCATTTTAATGAAATTGTGTCTTTAGATTTCTACTCTGCTTATTATGTTGATTTATGTTGTTTTTTGTGTATGGATGCTGATGGGAAGTGTTGTGCATTGGTCTGAGTATAATAATTTGGGGAAACAAAATTAAAACAGAAGTTTTTTTTGCTCAGAAAGTATATCAACCTTATACAAATACCTTGCTTCTGCTCATTTAATTGACTAAAAATTTGCTGAAATAGGTATATCCCATGGAAAGCTTCAATGTTGAGGGATTTAACCTTCTGAATCAAACCAGTTGGAATGATTTTGTATTTAATTTGAAGGTTTCTTCATCTCCTGATATACTTGTTCATAATGATAAATGTTGTTAATTATTGTCTTTTAGGATGATAGAGATAAAGAGACAAGGGAGAAAGCAGTCAAACAGAGAATTTTCTTATCATTCTAGGTTGTGTAAACAGGTAAAAAGTATTCATGTAAATCTAGTGCAAATAGCTATGTTTCTTTAAATGTTCATCATGTCATATGGTCCTTTTTGAATTAGGTTTGCTAAAGCCTTAAAAGAAGTTTGAGATCAGACGAGTACGACATTAAGAGCGAGTTTGAGCAACTTCTGGCAGAGAATGCCTCTCTTAAGGTGATTATTTTTTCCTCCTTTGATCTTTTAACTTTGTTGGCTTTATTTTTCTTAAGTCAATAGTAAGATACAATATCCACAAGATGAGAAAAACCTAATCGTTGGAATTTTGTAGGCTGTAATGTTGATGCTGATTTTCATTTTTGCAACTGTTCATAGTGCCTTAGCTAGCCTACGAGATACGGGTGATGAACTTATTGGAGAGCGAGCCTATCGTGTTCTGTTTTCAGGAGTGTCTCTTCCTTTGGCTGTTAGCACCATTGTGAGTTCCAGCCCTTTGATAGGATGGATGCACAAACTAGGTTTTTACTTGTTTAAGTGGTATTCCTTCTTGTCAAAGTAGGTCTTTTTTGTGCGTGAGTGTGCTAAAGCTGACTTTTAAAATGCTTGTATTTTAGGTGTACTTCATCAATCATAGGTATGATGGATTGCAGGTATGGCAACTTCAAAATGTTCATTTATTGCATCAAACTGTGTGGCTCTCCAATTTTATCTCTTTCTTTTTTCTTTACCCTTCAACCTTTAATCTATTAGAAGTAGCAACTGTTGACAAGCCTAAGATGCATATTTGGGAAACTGGAATAATGAGAATAACCAGGCACCCTTAGGTAGAGTACCTTTTCTTAAATCATCCTTTGGATTTTGTCACGGACACAGCCTCTTGACTATCTGTCGATCGTGCGGCACTAGTAATTTCTCCCCTTGATTACTAGTTCAGCCTTAACCTCGTATGCTTAGCTCCCACGCTAGGCAACGTCATGCAGCGGAAATACAGGATCTTGCACAAATGCTAAGTGAGGAAAACACTCTTCTATTAAGAAAGAATGCTTTACAAAGGCTAGAACACAAAGTAGCACTCACACTTTTGTGTCTTGTGATGTTATATGTCAACTTGTTGTATGTCTACAAATGAACCCTTCCCTCCTATTTATAGGCAACCTAGGAAGGTTCTAGAATACTTTACACATAAAAATCCTAGAATAATCTAGATAAAGAACAAACTAGAATAATTTACAAGTGTTGGGACATTTCTCCATTGTCCCTAGAACTTTCTTGGGCCATCCTAGCACTTTCCCGCACATTCCGGGTTGTTCCGGCATGTTTCGGCACCTTCCGCACGAATCTGGCACGTTCCGGAAGTTTTTGGCCCGTTCTGGCACGCTCCGGGCCCGTCTGGAATTTTCTGGGCCCGTAGCTCGACATCTTGAGGTTCAGTAGGCGAAGTCTCCCGCAGCTCCTGGCCGTCACTCGCATGTCCTGGCAGTCCCTGGGCCTGTTGCCTGCTCGCCCCGCACGAACCGAGGTTCTTTGTGCCTGCTGGCACGCACACGGGCCCGACGGCTCCAGCTCGGGCCCGCAACTTTCTTCCATGGCAATTTTCCTTGCCATTAATATTTTCCCCGCACATCCTTGAGCACATAGCTCCATAATGATCCCAAGGAACCACATACCAAATATGAAGACATTTGGAACCGTCTAGACATACCTTTGAAAAACATGTGGTGTGTGGGGCTTGGCAATGTCTGCCGACAGTGTGTCCCAAGTTGGTATAAGACACACTATAGGGGGAACCTTCTCTTGGCCAAATCCGCCCCCGGCAGGCACGGGCCTGCTGTCCGGCTGCCTTATGCACGATTGCACATACAATTGGCCCGATGTCCACCGGCATGTCCCGCATCGTCCCGATGAACAGTAATATGACCGTTTTGCCCCTGGACCGCTTCTCCTAGCCCTTTGGGCATTTCGCTCGGGCCTTCCCTCGGATGACTTTAGGCGGGCCGTGACATCCTCCCCCACTCCATTTGGCAACGCCCTCGTTGCCATCCTTGGGTGTGTCACGCCTCCTTGCCCACCATGTTGCTTATCGGCCTTGCTTTGACGTCTCCTCCTTGCTCGGCCCTTCGGTTTTGTTGCTGCCCCTTCGGTATGAGCAGCTTCCTTCATAGGTTGTTGCTCCTTCGCAACATGTCGTTCTCCCAACGACTTGTCCACACGTTGGCCAACCCATTGGCCTACAATTTTGGAGATTTGGCCCTCCATAGCCTTAATCTTCTTCGACCTCCGCCTCCTTGGCTTCTGGTCATGCTTGTCTTCGGTTGGCAGCTATCCTTCCACAAGCCTTGATTGGCAAGCCTTCCCTTGCTTGGCCAACCTTCTCCCATTGGCTCTCGGACCCCGCACCTTTTCCCCATTGGTGCTTACTGCCGTAGGAATCTTCGGTTGGGTGTTAGCACCTTGCTCACCCTTGCTGCTTGCATCCTTGGCCACTCGTTTGGCCTTGGATTTCTTCCTTTTCTCCACCGCTCCCTTGGGTGAAGTCTTCGCTGATTGGTGCTCCGCCTTGCCCTCTGACGACAACACCTTGTAAATTGTGTCCTTGGTCATCCTTTTGGCCTCGGACTTCATCTTCTTCACCGCTCCCTTGGGTGAATGCTCGGTAGGTTGGTGTTCCGCCTTGCCTTCTGACGGCAACACCTTGCAAACTTCTCTTGGCTTGAGCTCCACCTTGCCCTCTGATGGCAGCTCAATCGGCATCGTTGGTGGCTGAATGTCCTTTCTCCCTTGGACATCCATGGTTGGCTCGGGCTCGACGCTTGATTTTTCTCCCGCTCCATGGGGAGATCTTGGTGTCGAGGGGTTCGAAGTCTCGCCATCGCTTCGTCCCTCAACTCTCATTGCTCCCAAATGACGTAGGGACCCCATGTGCATCTCGGACGGTGGCTCTTGCTCATCATCATCGCCTCGCAGTAGACGCTCCTGTTCCTCGATGAGCGCATTCAACTTCTTCTTCATCGGGCAGTCCCTTGTCAAATGTTGGCCGGTACACAAGTAGCACTTGAGCGGCCTTTCCACATTGTTGCCTTTGATCGGCTTGGCCTCCTGTGGCTTTGGGACATTCTTGCTTCGGTCGTGGGCGTCTCCCCCACTCTTGCCACTGGCTCCTCCATCTTGGCCATTTCTATCCTTGTCATGGTCGAAGCTTTGCCTTCCCGACTTGTCGAACTCCACTAACGAGTCGGCTACGGCAATTGCGGCAGAAAGTTCCTTCACATTCCTGCGTTGGACTTCTAGCCTAGCCCATGGCTGCAATCCTTCCAGGAAGAGATAGAAGGCCTCCTCTTGTGGGTAGTTGGGCAGCTCTAGGAGAATCTCGGAGAATTCCTTGATGTACTCCCGCAAACCACCACGTTGCTTCAAATGTCGTAGCTTCGCCCTCTTCTCGAGCTCACCCACCTTCGGATAGAATTGGGCTTTAAGCTCTCGTTTGAAATCGTCCCAAGTAGCGATTGAACATGTACCTCGTCGGATCTCTTGCTCCTTCAATCGCCACCACACCATGGCCGTATCTTGCAAGTAGAGTGGCACATCGTCGATCATCTTGGCATCATTCGCTATGCCAAGTGCCCTGAAATACTTCTCCAAACTCCAAAGAAAATTGTCGATCTCCTTGGAATTCCTCGAACCACCATACGCCTTCGGTTTTGGTACTTCTAGTCGCTGCAGACTAAACGCACCTGAAGTTGACGCATCGCTATCTGCAATGGCCCTATTGCACAAGGCTAATTCTTCCTTTGTCGTGACTAACTCGGCAAGAGCTCTCTCTAGTTCTTGCCTAAGAGAAGCAATTTGAGCTTCCAAGGCCTTGTCCCTTTCCTCACAATCATCGGCGACCCTGTTCACCATGGCAAGCACCTCTTGCCGGAGCTCGTCACCTTCGAGCACTTCCACGCATTGCTCCATGGCCTCGAACTTATCCCGGTCTTCGACGATGGCAAACTTCACCTTTGCCAGCCTACTGTTGATGTCTACTAGGACGTCTCGTGACCTTGATCTTCCCCTCTCGCTCGTCCTTTGCTCCTCCCCACGCACGCTAGTCGCCTCGACCTCACTTCTCTTCGACATCGTGCAATCCGTCAGTAAATCAGAATTCCGTAGGCAATTCAGTCGAACCTTCAACCTTAGGCTCTGATACCACTTGTCACGGGGTTAGAGTTTTCACGCAGAGGCAACTCCCGTGCGGCACCTCAAGTTGCGGGACTTCCTTGAGGTCAGCCTTGTCGTCTCCGTGCTTGGCTGGTTTTCGCCCTCCCATGGGCTCATCAGGGAAGCGGGATCAGCTCCCGAACCAGTTTAGTGCCTAGATGAACACCCTTCCGAGGATAGGATGCCACCTATATAGCACGTACTCTTCTTTAATGCTAATCCCGCACCCGACATTTCAAGTTCAACCAGCAAGCATCCGCTCTGTCTGCGCGTCACGAACTTCGATCGTGACATTGCTGGTTGAACTTGAATTGTCGGGTGCGGGATTAGCATTAAGGAAGAGTACGTGATATATAGGTGGCATCCTATCCTCGGAAGGGTGTTCATCTAGGCACTAAACTGGTTCGGGAGCTGATCCCGCTCCCCTGATGAGCCCATGGGAGGGCGAAAACCAGCCAAGCACGGAGACGACAAGGCTGACCTCAAGGAAGTCCCGCAACTTGAGGTGCCGCACGGGAGTTGCCTCTGCGTGAAAACTCTGACCCCGTGACAGCAAGCATCCACTCTGTCTACGCGTCACGAACTTCGGTCGTGACATGCTCCCCCACTCAATTCGTGCAACGTCCTCGTGCACGACTTTTTGTACGCCAGGATCAGTGTGCAGATTCCCTGCCTGCTCGCGCTTCTCTTGGTGAAAACACCCACTTCCGACACCCCCTCGAGTTGGGCAAGGACTCTGAGGCTTAAGGTGCGAGCAACTTCCGCGTTCGCTCAGTCCTGTTCTCCTTAGGACCCGGCACCGTGGCTTCCCAAGAGTGCTTGGCGAATTTTTCGCTGCGGTTTCCTGCCTACTCGTGCTCATTCTGTTTCGAGCACACCACTTGCGGTCCCCTACCAAGACTCGCCACCGCGGCCAACGGAGCGCTCGGCAAACTGCGCAGCTAGCACACTATCGGCTCTGATACCACTTGTCACGGACACAGCCTCTTGACTATCTGTCGACCGTGCGGCACTAGTAATTTCTCCCCTCGATTACTAGTTCAGCCTTAACCTCGTATGCTTAGCTCCCACGCTAGGCAACGTTATGCAGCGGAAATACAGGATCTTGCACAAATGCTAAGTGAGGAAAACACTCTTCTATTAAGAAAGAATGCTTTACAAAGGCTAGAACACAAAGTAGCACTCACACTTGCTCACACTTTTGTGTCTTGTGATGTTATATGTCAACTTGTTGTATGTCTACAAATGAACCCTTCCCTCCTATTTATAGGCAACCTAGGAAGGTTCTAGAATTCTTTACACATAAAAATCCTAGAATAATCTAGATAAAGAACAAACTAGAATAATTTACAAGTGTTGGGACATTTCTCCATTGTCCCTAGAACTTTATTGGGCCATCCTAGCACTTTCCCGCACATTCCGGGTTGTTCCGGCACGTTTCGGCACCTTCCGCACGAATCTGGCACGTTCCGGAAGTTTCTGGCCCGTTCTGGCACGCTCCGGGCCCGTCTGGAATTTTCTGGGCCCGTAACTTGGCATCCTGAGGTTCAGTAGGCGAAGTCTCCCGTAGCTCCTAGCCGTCGCTCGCATGTCCTGGCAGTCCCTGGGCCTGCTGCCTGCTCGCCCCGCACGAACCGAGGTTCTTTGTGCCTGCTGGCACGCACACGGGCCCGACGGCTCCAGCTCGGGCCCGCAACTTTCTTCCATGGCAATTTTCCTTGCCATTAATATTTTCCCCGCACATCCTGAGCACATAGCTCCATAATGATCCCAAGGAACCACATACCAAATATGAAGACATTTGGAACCGTCTAGACATACCTTTGAAAAACATGTGGTGTGTGGGGCTTGGCAATGTCTGCCGACAGTGTGTCCCAAGTTGGTATAAGACACACTATAGGGGGGACCTTCTCTTGGCCAAATCCGCCCCCGGCAGGCACGAGCCCGCTGCCCGGCTGCCTTGTGCACGATTGCACATACAATTGGCCCGATGTCCACCGGCATGTCCCGCATCGTCCCGATGAACAGTAATATGACCGTTTTGCCCCTGGACCGCTTCTCCTAGCCCTTTGGGAATTTCGCTCGGGCCTTCCCTCGGATGACTTTAGGCGGGCCGTGACAATTTGCATAGGAGGGAGATATATTCTGTAATTTTCACACTTAAAGCAAAACACATTTACTTTACATGTTTGTGGCATGGAGCCCTTGACTTCTACTTTCCCTTTTTGAAATGTAATTACACCACCAAAGGTGCACAAAAGACCTAAAGAAAAAGGCTCAATAGATTTGGATTATAAAGTTGAAGGGCTTGATAGAACAAAGTTGAAGTTGAAGGATGGGTTCCATAGCAGAAAGATGTATATTTCTGGCATCATTATAATCTTTTTGCATAAAAATGATACGGGAGTTTGATGCTATTATAAAAGAATCATTGAACAATACTGGTTTTATATGCTGATTGTATTCTGTGTTTGTGGGCATATCTAAATGTATGTATTTGTGTTGCATATCAAAGGAGCTATTGTGTTAGTAATTTTGTTATGGGTCAGTTCCTTAGTTGTTAAGTATTAGTCATTTCTTAGTTGTTAAGTGATGCGCCTTCGGTGAAGAAGACTCACTAAGGGATAAGTGTACCACGTCGTTATCAAGTAATAAAATCTGGAAAGTCCAGGTATCGAATCCACAGGACTTATTTACCACAAGTATCGAATTACTTGGTCTCAGGTGTTATCTAGGCTTTGTGGGTTTTGAGTTTGTTTGTTTAAGTTAATCTACTCCTAGGTTGAATTATACTACTCCTAGCTAAGTTATCTAATTCTAGCTAAGTTATTCTATGCCTAATTAAGTTAAACTACTCCTAATTAAGTTATTACTACTCCTAATTGATCTTTCACTAATGCAATTACCCGAAGGAACATGGTATGAACGATAATAATGAAGTTAGGTTATTAGGTCTATTGATTAAAAACGTAATCTAAGTCACTTGTATTCAAGGCGATTAACCCTACTTACCCTCCTGAAGTTCCTAGTGCGTGATTCCCTTGTAAGGCCGAAACTAGGTCTAAGGCTCAGCAATTTGGGCTTAATCAACTAAGAGGTCGTCAATCTCCTAGGCTCTGACTAGGTCAGATTCAGCTCACAATATGTGCCTACTCGATTTTGGGGCTTTTGAATGAGTTAAACCAATTGAATAAAGCGTAAGACAGAGATTAAACAATTACGCATAGAACAAAATAAGAGCTAAAATATTATTAAAGATGAAGGATAATGTCACAGGATACAATTAGCCTAGGATTCATAAACTGTATCAAAGAGTACAAACAAGGAAATGTAAAAGGAGATACAAAAATCCCTTTCAAGGAACCTGTCTACTCTGCAATCGGCTTCCTAGGTCTTAAGGACGGACCTTGAATATTCCTCGAGAACAGCTTTGAAGGACCTTCAATGGAGGTCGAAGAAGATGGAGGAGATGGAGAGGAAATTCAAGGGGAAAGCTAAAGTAATTTACAAATAATGAAAGATGCCTAATTACATTGGAAAAATCCTATTTATAGGCGTGGCTCGGGCCCTTTTGATGACCTATTTCGTGTCCTTATGCAGGTAGGAAGTCATGGGGCCGATCGTGGAGTCGTGGGGGCGGAATTGGTCTTTTTGACCAATTCCCACAGGTCTGCTCGCCAAGCAGGGCGAGCTGCTCGGCGAGCAGGCACTGCTCGTCGTGAGCAGGCTCCCTGCTCGCCCGAGCAGGCCTCTGAGGGCCTGCTCGGTGAGCTGGCCTACGAAGGCCAGCTGGCCGCGAGCTGGCCACGCCAGCTCACCCGAGCAGGCCCTTGAGGGCCTGCTCGGCGAGCTGGCATAGCCAGCTACGCGAGCTGGCCTAAAATAGGCCAGTTCATCGAGCTGTCTTGCCCGATACGCCCCCGCGCGGTTGCCGAATGCCAACAATGTGTTTTTCGCCAGAACTTATCCCTGCGCATGCAAAGAAACTCCAGATAACATTAGTCCAAAGGCTAAATTGACCCGCCAATCGCTTATTTTGAGCAAACGCTTCGTTTGGTGCGACTTTTGACGGATCAATTAGCTTCAAAAGATAACGGAATTATAATATGCATGCCATTTTGGCCGTATTTGCCTAAATTGATCATAAAACGAGCCTAAACAACGAAAAGTAAATAAAACATTTCCAATTTCTAACTAACTCACACAAAAGCATTTAAATGCGAGAATTGCTCGCTTATTAACTAAATAACGCTAAAACCCGTCCTAAAACCGTACCCAAAGATAGGGGTTTTTGACCCCTATCAAACCTCCTCGCACTTAAAACTTTACTTGTCACCAAGTAAACTAAAAAACTAAACCCGCAATCACAAGCAAGCTAGAAAACCTCCCGGTTTGACTAGGTGCTTGACACAATTTCGAGCATCTGTAATTACATGCATTCGGAAATACAAAGTAGAGACACGATATCCAAAAGCCGCATTTCAATTATCATAGGTCATATGTTTTAAGAAAAAGGACACATGTTCAATTAAACGAGCTTGAGGGGATCGCTAAGTAAAACACCTCACCATAGGTAGTTTACTCATTTCACACAATTTTGGTGGCTAAAGTGTTTACTCTCGGCTTATGTTCTTGCTTAGGATTACGTTGATTTTGCACGTTCATCCGAGTTCCTCTACTATGCTATATGACTCCGATGATATCAAAAACAGCCTCGAATTGGGGTTGTAATGTGGTTAGAGGGTTAAAGGTACAACAAGGGTTAATAGTTCTAGCGCTAGAAAAACAAAGTTAAAATGGCTTTAGCGAGTATGTAGTGACTGAGCTTTTTATTTATTCACTATTCACTTTTTAGAACGTTTTCTTGAGACGTTTTTGATTTTAAGAACTGGGGAATGAAGTTCTCCCCTTTTTGTTCGTCTCTTTTCTTTTCTTTTCTTTTTTTGTTTTTTTGTTTTTCTCTTTTCTTTTTTTTTCTTTTTTTTTTCTTTTTGGGATAGTGATGCTCATTCACTTCTTAGCCTTTTGGCTTGCTACTATAATGCCATAAACAAAGAAAAAGCACTAGAAGAAAACAAAGGCTCAATTTGAGCTTTGCAAAAACTTGGGTTAGGTAACAAACTAAGTGATAGTTTGCAAAAATAAGGGTTAGAACGAAAAAATTCTACAAACTACAAAAATACAGGCTCAAAGGGGCTTCCTAGAGTGGTTGAAAAAGAGAAAATAAGGTAAAGAAAATGGTTAATTCTAATGAGGCTGATTCATCGTTTATCATCTTAAATCATTGCATGTAGGTTCAACACACTATTAGGTGCAAAATCTGTAATCTTTCCACAAGTCAAAGCATTCACACAAAAATGTCAAGAAAAAGAGCTTTTTGATGTTCGCTCTTAGGCTCAAATTCAACTCACAATTCTTTGGGTTTCAATTTTGTGTTTACTAGTTCTCCCCAAACTCAAGATTAACATCACATGCCTTCAATTCTTAAGTTATCTACCTAAGTAATGATTTTAGCATTTCTTCAAAAGTAGGGTCTAAATGCAAACTTTAGCTCATGCTTTTACAGATACAAGGATTGTGTCTTACACCTAAACTAGTTGTCATGCAATCTTAGATTCGGTTCTCAGCCCTCAAGGACAAATAACGAAGTTTAGATTCGAAGGAGGTTCACGGTTTTAGGTCCTAAACATGCAAAACATAAATAAAACCTGAAAAACGCAAAAACTAAACTAGACACGACGCAACAAAAATTTAAAAATTATACAATTTTTGTAAGTTTGTCTACCCCTCCTCCTCACACTAAAAATATGCAATAAGTTCTAACATTGCATCACAAATCATAAAGAACAAGTGTAAAAAGTTAGGGTGGAGAAGACAACTTACTGATCGGCCGGGGGAGATGGCCACTGCATGTTGTAGCGCTCACAGTAGTCTGCCGCTACATATTCAAGGCCCGTGAGCCTCCAGTCCATGTTCTGTTCGAAGGTAGTGAACCGTTGGTCCATTTGTTGAACAGTATTGAAGGTCCGAAGGTTAAGGTCTCTCATTTCTGCCATCATGGTGTTAATGGCGTGGAATTGGGCCTCCGTCCCCGGCCCTTGGTGTTCCATTTGGTCATCTGCTGCTGCAGCTTCTTCTTCCTCAAGTTCGTCGTGCTCTCCCTCTCTTAGTCGTGGTAGGTTTCTTGCCCGTTTTCTTGCCCTCCCACTTGAGCTTGCTCCTCCAAATGAGTTCCTGTTCAAAACTGAATGGAAAGTAGATTTTCCCAGAAATGTGGAGTTAAGCAAGGTGGGGTGGAAACCATCTTCCTGAATGTCCAAATCTTTGAATTGGTTATCAAGGAAGTTGGTAACCAAATGTCCGAGGCCAATGGACCCGCGTTTTTTACTTGTTTGGCTTGAAAAGCCTTCAAAGATGGCTTTGATACTATTAACGGGTTTATGGTTGGCCACACACCACAGTATGAGCAATTCTGTCTTTGAGATCTTATTGCTCTCATTTTTGCCTAACAAGTTGTGAGCCACAAACTTGTGTACAAGGTTTAGCACTTGGTCTAAGAGGTGGATTGGGCTAGCAGTGCGGGAGTCAAATTCTGATAATCCTGTTAATTGTTCCCAAGATTTATCTTTTGTCATGGGTTCCTCAAAACCCGAGACTGCCTCTGGATGGTTATAGACTCCCATCAAGGCTGCTAACGTAGTGTCACTGAGACGATAGGGTACACCGTTCAGTCTGAAAGAATGCTTACCACACTCCACAGGTAACTCATTTTTCAAGGTGGTCAGAAATTCTACAGTGAAATTGTAATACACTAGGGTCCTTTTTGTGGCCAGTCTATGCCAACCGTGGAATTTTAGGATTTCATTGAAATCCTTTTCCAGACCTATGGATGCTAGATATTTCTGGTCAACAATGATTAGAGTGGCAAGTTCTTGCCTAGAAAACCAATGATACAACAGCCCCTCTCTCTCATCGACTAGCCCAAAAGGTGGGTTATACTTAGCTTGCAGAGCGTCACTGAATTCGATGTCAGAGTCGGCTTCATTGTCCACTGTGATCTTGGCCTTGCCTTTCCTTCCCATAGTGCCTGAGAGATAGACCAAACGGACTAGTTAGAATCTCTTTACAAACATAAACATAAACCTCCAAATAACCAATAAATAGGTAAAACCATAGTTTAGAAACTTAGGGACCAAAATCATAAGCTTTTAGTCCCTAAGTAATTTACCCGTAATTCTAAATTCGTGCAAAATTAGAGATGCCCAGTGACTAAAATGTGTTAAGAATGTGATATAGAATTCTATTGGAAAGTTGTCAACTATAAACTGAATAGTTGAACTTTGAGCTAAAATGGAGATTTTACCCAAATTGAGCAATTTCTCCAAATATTCACAAATTAAGAACAAAAATCATACCCAAACCACATATTGATCATAATGTAACTATATATTGCAAGAATATCAAGAATTAAAAGCAAGTAAAAAGTTATTTGAGAAAAAAGATAAAAACCCAAAACTTAGGTTTTGTCCCAAATCTCAAAAATTAACACCCTAAACTAAAATCTAAACCTAGAAACATGTTAGAAATCAAAAATAGGTAAGAATACATACCTTAGTTGTTGAATTCGGGTTAGTATGGAGGATTTGAGGTTTAGGTTTTGTAAAAAAAAGAAAAAGAGAGAAGAAGAGAATGAAAAAGAAAGAAAGAAAGAAAGAAGAAGGTAAGGAAGGGGATGATGAGTCATCCCCTATCCTTATCTTTATTTTATGTATTTTTTTTAGAGAGAGTATGGGGTGCAAAGCTTGACAATGTAATAAAAATGCGAATTAAAAATTAACAACCAAGACTAACAAAAACAAAAGGAGAAGAAAAATGCAGAAATAATTGTTCAAGCTTTGAATTTAAACCGAGGAGAACTCGATTTCTCCCCCTTACTCAATCCTTTCACAGGATCTTTGGATTCTTCTCTGTTGTGCTTGGGAGAGAACCCTGTGGTCTTTCCTGCTTGTTCCTATTGATCTGGGCTACCTGATTGCTCAGATCCTTGCAGAAAGCTTCATTGTTGGCAAGCCTAGCCGAGATTTCCTTCAAGAGAGTAACTACCTCGTCAGATTCCTTAGGAGGTTGCATTGGTCCTTGGTTCTGCTGTTGATATGGGGGAATGCCAAGCTCCTTCTCTCTATGTTCATGAACAAAACCGCTGGGAGGTCGAAGCACATTCTGATTTGAATTCCCGTAAGATAGGTTCGGGTGCTGAGTCCTCCTATAGTTGTTGTTGTTGTTGTAGGAGTTGTGGTTGTTGTGGTTGTATTTGTTATAGTTCTGGTTGTACCTCGGTTGCCCCCCAACATAATTGACCATCTCCACCCCATCTCCAGCGAAAGGGCTCCCTGCCTGACAGTCCTTTCCATGGTGGTCGTCGCCACAGTGCACACAGGTGGGAGGTTGGCTAAATTTAGCCAACAGGACGTCCATCTTCCTACTTATATCCGCAACACTTGGATTTTGTTCTTGCTCTTCCACAGCAAACACCCGCTGCCTTGTGGGGCCAGCGAGTTTCTCCTCTTGCCACTGCACGCTCTTCCTAGCCAGCTCGTTAATCATGTCATACGCCTCTGTTGCTGTCTTCCTAAACAAATCTCCACCCGCTGCGGAGTCTACAATAGCCCTGTTGGTGGGTGTCAATCCGTGGTAGAAGATGCTCACCAATTGATGCTTGGGTATGTCATGATGAGGGCATATGCGCAGCATTTTTTTGAATCGGGTCCAAGATGTGTGGAGCGCTTCGTGCTCAGGTTGGTGGAAGGATGTGATCTCACCCCTGAGCATTGCTGTCTTCGAAGGAGGAAAGTAGTAGGACAAGAATTCCTTCTCCAATCCTGCCCAAGTCGTGATTGATCCGGGCTCCAGTGTTCTCAGCCATTCCAAAGCCTGCCCAGTTAGAGAAAATGGGAACAACTTCAGCCTAGCAGCATCTTGGGGAACCCCATTTGTTCTTGCAGTGTCTGCGCACATTAGGAAGCGGTCCAGGTGATCATTCGGGCTCTTATGTGCTTCCCCTCCAAACAATCCGGTCTGTTGGATCAAGTGAATTATACCGGACTTGATTTCGTATGTATTGGCCGGAATATTCGGAGCGGCAATGCCGGACAAATGCTGGTGTTGGTGTGGTGCCAGGATCTCACTCATCAGACGAGTGTCATTTTCTGGCCCGGTGTTCTCAGTGTTCCGTTCATTGTTCCGTTCATTGTCAGTCATCTTGATAGGCTCGATGATCTCGTCTTGCTTTAGCTTTCCAATCTGTTTGCTCCTGCGAAGAGTACGTTCAAGTTTAGGGTTAAGAGGGACACACGGTATTCTTGCTGATCTTGTAGGCATATGCTGAGAAGAAATAAATACAAGAAATAAATGAAAGCGGAAATTTTTTCTTATGAAAGAAAATTATACACATCATACAAGGTTGCACAGTTTTATACAAGTATTCTTATTATTGACAGATATAGATTGATGTACATGGTACAAACTAGTAGAGATAAACAAATATGTATAAGTATGACTCAGAATATGAACAAATATAAATATAAGAATGAACAAGTATAAAAATGTATAAACAAGCACAGACAGAAAAGTATAGATGAATTTAAAAGTATACATACACGTTTGTATAAACAAGTATAAATAAGAATAGGTATGAACAACTACGCATGTTATGAGAGAACACGGTAGATGTAAACAAGTATAGAAAGGTCATATGTACTTTTAGGTATAAACGAACAAACAAGTATTTGTATATGCAAGTATGAATATAATTAAGTATATAAACAAGTATATAAATAAGTATAGATGTTATAAACAAAGGATATTTACAATGAATGCCTAAACTAACAAATCGACCTTTGGTTCGATATTGCAGAAGAAATAAATCCCCGGCAATGGCGCCAAAAACTTGATGCGCCTTCGGTGAAGAAGACTCACTAAGGGATAAGTGTACCCCGTCGTTATCAAGTAATAAAATCTGGAAAGTCCAGGTATCGAATCCACAGGACTTATTTACCACAAGTATTACTTGGTCTCAGGTGTTATCTAGACTTTGTGGGTTTTGAGTTTGTTTGTTTAAGTTAATCTACTCCTAGGTTGAATTATACTACTCCTAGCTAAGTTATCTAATCCTTGCTAAGTTATTCTACGCCTAATTAAGTTAAACTACTCCTAATTAAGTTATACTACTCCTAATTGATCTTTCACTAATGCAATTACCCGAAGGAACATGGTATGAACGATAATAATGAAGTTAAGTTATTAGGTCTATTGATTAAAAACCTAATCTAAGTCACTTGTATTCAAGGCGATTAACCCTACTTACCCTCCTGAAGTTCCTAGTGCGTGATTCCCTTGTAAGGCCGAAACTAGGTCTAAGGCTCAGCAATTTGGGCTTAATCAACTAAGAGGTCGTCAATCTCCTAGGCTCTTACTAGGTCAGATTCAGCTCACAATATGTGCCTACTCGATTTTGGGGCTTTTGAATGAGTTAAACCAATTGAATAAAGCGTAAGATAGAGATTAAACAATTAAGCATAGAACAAAATAAGAGCTAAAATATTATTAAAGATGAAGGATAATGTCACAGGATACAATTAGCCTAGGATTCATAGACTGTATCAAAGAGTACAAACAAGGAAAGGTAAAAGGAGATACGAAAATCCTTTTCAAGGAACCTGTCTACTCTGTAATCGGCTTCCTAGGTCTTAAGGACGGACCTTGAATATTCCTCGAGAACAGCTTTAAAGGAGCTTCAATGGAGGTCGAAGAAGATGGAGGAGATGGAGAGGAAATTCAAGGGGAAAGCTAAAGTAATTTACAAATAATGAAAGATGCCTAATTACATTGGAAAAATCCTATTTATAGGCGTGGCTCGGGCCCTTTTGATGACCTATTTCGTGTCCTTATGCAGGTAGGAAGTCGTGGGGACGATCGTGGAGTCGTGGGGGCGGAATTGGTCTTTTTGACCAATTCCCGCAGGTCTGCTCGCCGAGCAGGGCGAGCTGCTCGGCGAATAGGCACTGCTCGTCGCGAGCAGGCCTCTGAGGGCCTGCTCGGCGAGCATGCCTCCAGAGGGCCTGCTCGGCGAGCAGGCCTACGAAGGCCAGCTCGCCGCGAGCTGGCCGCGCCAGCTCGCCCGAGCAGGCCCCTGAGGGCCTGCTCGGTGAGCTGGCCTAAAATAGGCCAGTTCGTCGAGCAGTCTTGCCCGATACGCCCCCGCGCGCCCCCGCGCATGCACAGAAACTCCAGATAACATTAGTCTAAAGGCTAAATTGACCCGCCAATCGCTTATTTTGAGCAAACACTTCGTTTGGTGCGACTTTTGACGGATCAATTAGCTTCAAAAGATAACAGAATTATAATATGCATGCCATTTTGGCCGTATTTGCATAAATTGATCATAAAACGAGCCTAAACAACGAAAAGTAAATAAAACATTTCCAATTTCTAACTAACTCACACAAAAGCATTTAAATGCGAGAATTGCTCGCTTATTAACTAAATAACGCTAAAACCCGTCCTAAAACCATACCCAAAGATAGGGGTTTTTGACCCCTATCATTAAGTAACCTGAGTAATTATGCTCCTATATAAAGGTCATTTGAATCCATACCTTCTCCTTCTCATACTTATGCTTCTACATCAAATTTTGGTAAAGGAATTCTCGCTAGCGCTCCCGTCAATTTTCAAAGTTCCGATCAGAATAATTCTAAACCTGCTTATTTCAACAAATTGCTACCGAAGTGCTAATTGCCGTTGTTCAATGGATCTGAAGTTGAAGTTTGGATTGGCAAATGTGAAAAATACTTCCAGATTTTTGAAGTGCAGGAGGATCGGAAGGTAGATCTTGCCGGCTTGTTTTTGCAAGGTAGAGCCGAGAAATGGTTTCGTAATTGGAGTCCTCTGAATTCCAAGATTACTTGGCCTGGATTTGTAGAGGAATTGGCGAAACGATTTCCAGATACTACAATTTAGGATGCGGTGAAGCAGTTAACACAACTCAGGCAAAATACAACTGTAGACGCCTTCCAAGATAAATTCGAAGAAGTTAAGCTTCGATTGGAGAAGTTATATCCAATGATCAATGATGCATTTTACAGAAACAGTTTCATTGCTGGACTTAAACCGGAATTACGTTCTGCGGTAAGATCTTTTCAACCTGATGATCTTTATACTGCTGTTAAACAAGCTAAGTTCCAGGAGAATCAGTTTAATGCTATGTTAGAAGCTATTAAACCTAAGCCTACTTTTCGGTCTCCTTTAATGCCATGGAATTCTTCCAATACCAAACCACCAATCACAGACACTCTTAACCAGAAACAACCTGATAGCCATCCTCATACTAGTAATACAAATTCTTATGTCAAACGCACACCAGGTGTTTGTTGGAAATGCAATGATAAGTATTTTCCTAGTCATGTCTGTACTACTAAGAAATTGAACATGCTCAACACTAAGGACAGTTTGGAGGAAGATATGGAGGAGCCAGAAGAAGGTTGTGAGGAAATAATTCAAGAAGAGGCAGAACAAGTTCCACCAGAGTAGATTTCACTGTCCATTCATGCTTTAGAAGGGGGAGTGACCAGTGGTACTCTTAAATTGAAAGGCATTTTGCAGAAGCGACCTATTCAGATCTTAATAGATAGTGGCAGTACCCACAGCTTTGTGGATTCTAACTTTGCGGATTCTACGAAGCTTCCTCTTGTGCGAGTTAAGTTGGTGACAGTAACAGTGGCGGATGGTAGGCAATTGGTGGTCCAGTCTAAGTGTAATGATTGTGTATGGTCCATGAATCAGACCAGGTTTGCTTTTCATTTCAGAGTCTTAGAATTGGGAGACTATGATCTGATTTTAGGGGCTGATTGGATGCGTATGCATACTCCTATTACTTTTGATTTTGACAAAAACATGTTAGTAGTACATAAGACTGGCAAGGCTGTTGAACTTAAAGGAATGGAGGATAAGGAAGTTAAGCTAAAACAGATTACTCTGAAATCTATGGGTAAAATGATTTCTAAGGGGTGGAAAGGAGTTTCTTCAACATTGTTTCTTATATCAGTTCAGGAGCAACCTTTTGAGGATTCAATTAACCTTCCCGAGCATGTACCTAAGGCACCTCTTGCTTATCTACCCTTATTAACTAAATATCAGCACATTTTTGTTCCTCCTACCTCTTTACCTCCTAAAAGGAGCCATGATCATGCTATTCCTCTTAAAACAGATGAACCTGTTAATGTAAGACCCTATCGCTACTCTTTTCATCAGAAAAATGAAATAGAGAAACTAATAGTTGAAATGCTGGATAGTGGAATTATACAACCTCGCATCAGTCCCTATGCCTTTCTTGTTCTCCTAGTTAAAAAAAGGAGGGAACCTAGCGATTTTGTGTTGATTTTAGGGAGCTTAATAAGGCCACTGTTGAGGACAAGTTTCCAATTCCTGTTATTCAGGAACTCATTGATGAGTTACAAAGAGCAAAGGTTTTCACTAAGCTTGATCTCAGGTCTGGATATCACCAGATAAGAATGAAGGAAGTGCATATTCCTAAAACTGCATTCAAGACTCATTCTGGACACTATGAGTTCTTGGTAATGCCATTTGGATTGACAAATTCTCATGCTACATTTCAATCCTTGATGAACACAGTTTTGCAACCCTATCTTAGAAAGTTTGTGCTGGTGTTTTTTGATGATATTCTCATTTATAGTGATTCTGAGTTTACGCATCTGAAACATTTGGAATTAGTTTTTCAAATCCTTTCCAATCACCAGTTGTGTGCTAAGGGTTCTAAATATGATGTTGATGTGTCCTTTGTCACTTATATGGGCCATGTAATATCATCTGAGGGTGTTGCTACAGATCCTAATAAGATTGCAGCCATGATAGAGTGGCATGTTCCTACTACTCTAAAAGGATTGAGGGGTTTCCTTGGACTGACAGGATATTACAGAAGGTTCATTAAGGGGTATGGCCTTCTTAGTAAACCCTTGACTGAGTTATTAAAGAAGGATAGGTTTGCTTGTCATGATGAGGCTCAAACTGCATTTTTACAGCTCAAACAGGTCATGACACAAGCACCGGTTTTAGCTATGCCTGATTTTTCTCAGCCTTTGATATTGGAGTGTGATGCTAGTGGAATGTGTATTGGTGCAGTGTTAATGCAAGGGTGCAGACCTATTTGTTTTTTGTCTAAAAGTCTCAGCCCTAGGAATCAGTCTTTGTCCGCATATGAGAGAGAGCTGTTGGCCATTTTACATGCTTGCACAGTTTGGAGACATTATTTGGAAGGTACTTCTTTCATCATCAAAACTGATCATGAAAGTATCAAGCACCTGTTGGAGCAAAAGCTTCATACATACTTGCAACATAAAGGTATTTCTAAGCTTCTTGGATTGAAATATACTATTCAATATAAAAAAAGGGGTGGAAAATAGAGTTGTTGATGCCTTATGAAGGCAGATGGAGGATTCTGTAGAGCTTCAGGATATTCCAGTAGTTATTCCAACTTGGTTGGAAGAGGTCATTCATTCTTATGCAGGAGATTCAGTTGCATCTGCTCTAATCCAACAGTTGTCCATTCAACCTGATAGTGACCCAAGATATACTTTGCAACAAGGCATTTTACATTTCAAACAAAGAATCTACATTGGTTCTAGTACAGATTTGTGCAATAGACTTGTGGCTATATGTCACATTTCTTCAATTGCTGGGCATTCTGGAGTTAAGGGGTCTTTCACTCGATTGCAACAACATTTTTATTGGCCAAAAATGAAGGTGGATGTCACTGTTTTTGTAGCTTCTTGTGACACCTGCCTAAGGTGTAAACCAGACCATTCTGCATATCTAGGACTTTTGCAACCTCTCATGATTCCTCAAGGGGTTTGGCAGGATATTTCCATGGACTTTGTGGAGAAACTACCCAAATCTGGAAGGTTTGACACTATCTTGGTGGTGATAGATAGATTTACTAAATCTGACCGTTTCATCCCACTTTTGCACCCTTTTAATGCAGCTCAGGTTGCCAAGGCATTTTTGGATTGTGTTTTCAAGTTACATGGCATGCCTAAGTCCATAGTATCAGACCGGGATAAAGTCTCTCTACATGTGCATTTTGGAAAGAACTTATGAAGCTGTTGGGCATTCAACTTAAGTTCAGTAGTGCTTACCATACTCAAACAGATGGTCAAACTGAAAGGCTGAATCAATGTCTGGAACATTATCTCAGGAGTATGTGTTTTATTTCTCCTAAGAAATGGCATAGTTGGTTGAGTTTAGCTGAGTATTGGTATAACTCCAGTTATCATAGTTCCATTAAGATGAGTCCTCATCAAGCCTTATATGGAAGTGTGCCCCAACTTCATGTGGTCCCTAATACAAACTCCCCTATTGATGCTGTTGAAGATTTCCTTCGAGCCCGAGAATCTATGAGCTCTTTTCTTAAGGAGTGTTTAACCTCTTCTCAGAATCGCATGAAGCAGGTTGCTGACAGGAAGCGTTCTGATCGAGAGTTCAATGTTGGTGACATGGTTTTCCTCAAGTTGCAGCATTATCGCCAGACTATTGTTGCTCTTCGCACTTGTCTTAAGCTATCATCTAAGTATTATGGGCCTTTCTTAGTTCTGGAGCGCATTGGCTATGTTGCTTATAAGTTGCAATTAACTCCTACAAGCAAAATTCATTATGTCTTCCATGTGTCTCTTTTGAAGAAATGTTTGGATCCTACGATCCCTACTTTTACTACTCTTCCTCCTATCACTGATGCAGAGTGGGATATCCAGCCTGCTAAAGTTCTAAATACTCGCACGGCCATGGTGGGTACTTCTTCAGTTCCACAGTTGTTAATTCTGTGGTCTGGTTTTTCAGCAGTGGATACCACTTGGGAGGATGAATCTACTATCAGTTCTCAGTTTCCTGAGTTTTATCATTCTTGGGGACAAGAATGCTCTAAAGGGGGAGGTATTGTTACATATCAAAGGAGGAATAAGGTGGGAAAGTAGCTATTGTTGGTCCCGTGTAACGTGACAAGATTAGTTCCAAGGGGGGGATAGGAACTATTCAAAAATTTTGTCCGTTAAGACTCACTTTTTTTTTCTTTAAGAAAAGGTTTACACAGCAGTGCTGAGTAGTTTAAGACACAAGCTTAGTCAACTGGTGACTAAGTCTGTTTCTTTTCTTGAGTCGAGAGATAGCACTAAAGTCTATTCCTGAACTCAGCTTCTCAGTGAACTCAACTCAGCGTGAGTTCGTTACTAAGTCAGTTTTATAGCAAGCAATATATAAAGGAGTTAAGGGTTAGAAATATGTTACTCAGCAGACATATCCTGGTTCGGCCTCTCCGCCTACATCCAGTCCCCGGAACTCGTTCCGAGCTTTTTGAATCCTCTACTGAGCTCTTTAAAGGTAGAGCACAAAACCTTTTACAACAGAAGCTGAGTATACAAGAGTACCTTCCTCTATTCCTCTACCCACTCCTATTACTACCGCTGAGTACTGTTGGGGTTTAGTGTCCTATAGACAATGTTGGGGTTTAGTGTCCTATAGACAATTGTTCTAGGATACAAACTTAATGTAAATGAAGTGTTCTTTATATCATTTGTTTTAATGAGATATATGTTTTATAACTATATAAAGGCAATCCCTTTTAAGAACTAAATAAAGTCTAATAAAAGGAAATCCGTGAGTTTGTTTAAGGTGATTATAAAGTGTTCATACAAGCATGAAGTGAGACGAAACTTTATAATAAACTAATAAACTTAAAACCACCCCAAGTCAAGTAATATGTTCAGGATTGACATATCACTGTTGAGACTTGCATGTAACAATGTCTTCTATCCCGACAGAATGCTGATCTCACAAGCTTCATATATACAGATATCTGGACAGTTACATGGATCTGATGAAAAGAAGTTCATTAGGATTGGGGACCCGACTTGAGATAACAGGATGGGTAGATTCATCCTTGTCACATGTTCATCTCATTGGTATTAATAGGTATAAGTAATCCTCAGACTCAAAGGAATGTTAATTAGTAATTCTGGATTACAGAATGTGACGCTTTGATCCTGTTGTAACACGATCCTTAACAGAGATGACTCTAGGGTGTGAACAGCAGACGTTGGGTATCACAGGAAGTAATTGTGGGATAGTTATACATTGGATTGAGCATTTATCACTCCCGATAAATGGGAGATATGTCCATGGATCGCTTGTGGAAGACTCGACTCTAAATCCTTGCAAGGTGATAGCTTAAGATTGAAATACAGATTTCTCTTAACCTATCTAATTGGAGTTGACTCGGCCTGTACAAGTAAAACGAACGTCTCGCTATATGTGACTTGACAGTATCCATAGTCATAAGATTCCGTTCAAGGACGTAGTTGATAAAGGATCGAATTATACTGTAACTAATACGGAAAGGTCAACGACAGAATCAACCTGTCTTCTTATAGCTCTGGGGGAATGATTAGGGACTTGCTAATCACATTCTTCGTGCATCATTCCGTTATGCAAAGATTAAATATAATTCTTTGAAAATTAATTTAATAGTTGCATATGGCTAGAAGCAATAAGAACCTAATGGGTCACACATAAGACTTGGAACCCAAAAGAGAAACAGATGTTAATTAATTGATGGAAGCCCGACTAAGCCCAATAGGGCCCAGTAACTGTAGGGGGCGATTTTATGTATAGTGGATACATAAATAATTAATTTGATTTTACAATTCTAATTAGATTAGGATTATGAATTAAATTAATAAAAGGATAATTAAATTAGGAGTTTTAATTAGATTATATTACTCCTATTATTATCCAATAAGGTTATTATTATTATCTTTATATTTAGATATATTAATAGATAATAATTAAGAATTCTATTCCGAATTAAATTCTTATTCAATAACCTAATTCTATCTAACTAGGGATTAGATACAAGAGATTATAGATACCCCCTACATAGTGATTTTCGACATCCCCAAGCAATCCAAGAGAGAGAATTCCGACCCCCCTGTTCGAGGATGAGATTATCTACCGCTTCCTTCCGTTCAATTGATTTTCATCTATTTCTCTTTATCCTTGATCTTGTATTGATTAATTAGAGACAATCTACTTTGGTTGTTATAAACGGTTGATTCTAACTTGATCTTCCATTGTTTTTGTTTTGTGCTCGGGAACTCGAAGTAAGAGTTGTGGGCACTTCGTTTGCAATGGTAGATAGAACTTCTGAAAGGTATTTCTTTTATCACTCTTTATATGAAATAACGATTAACGGATCTTGGGTTATTGGAAATAGGTTAAAATTTTATATTTCCGCTGCTATACGTTTGCCTATTTTCCTTCATTGGTATCAGAGCCTGCATTAAATCCGTTATTTCATATATGAAAATTTAGAAGTTTTTCAATCAGGTTGAATAAATCATTAGTACAGAAATGCTCACTTGTGTCGCACCTCTTGTATCGCGCTTGAAGAGAAAGCGACACAACAGAGTAACTAGTGTCGCGCGTTCTGTAAACGCGACACAACTAAGTATTATGTGTCATCACTTGTGTCATGCTTGAAGAGCGTGCGTCACAAACAAGTTACTTCTTGTATCGCATGTCTTACAGTGTGACACAAGAGCAAGTTTGTGACGCGCATTTACCAAAACGACACAAAGAGTGCGTTATCTTTGTGACACGCTTTTATAAAAGTGACACAAGTAGTGTGTTATCTTTGTGTCGCTCCTTTTTAAAAGTGCGACACAACTAATACGAACTACTATTTGAATATAATTATTTTTTCTTCATATTTCTTAAAATACTAAAGAATTAAAAAAAGGATGAAAATAAAATAGCATGTATATACCTATGAACTTAAAAACTTATCTCATATAAATTAATTAAAAATAAAATGAACTGAAAAATATACTTATTATGTAAATATGGAGGATCGAACCTTTAACCAGTTATAAAACACCCACAAACGATCTTAACCATCTGAACACATTTTGTTTCTTGTCAACCATTCACTAACTATAACAAATATTAAAATTTTTAAATATATATTGAAAAATTCGATTATTTTCCACACTTATTCTTCTCTTTCTTATCTCTCTATTTGTGCAAGGAACCCTAAAACCTTAGATAAAAAACGTTCTTATTGTCCCTTCTCTCTATTTGCGCGAAGAGCCGATTTCCCTAATCTTCTGTTTTTTCTTTTTGCTTCTGCGATTAAAACCTAAACCATTTCTTCCTTCTGCGATTAAACCCATTTAATTGCACGAAGAACCCTAGACCCATTTCGTTCGAGTTTAAGTTTGCTTGAGTTCCTCCGTCTGCTTTAGTTTCTCCGTCTGCTTGAGTTCGTTCGAGTTCAAGTTGGCTTGAGTTCCTCAGTTTGCTTCAGTTTGCTTGAGTTCGTTCGAGTTCTTTGCTTTGAATCTGGTATATCCTCTTTCTCTTACTAGTGAGATTTATTTTGCATATTCTAGTGTATGAGTCAGTAGAAGGTACACGATGGTATCTTGCTATTTTTTAGTAATTTTTGCTTTGGAGCCGTGTCCAGGTTTCACAATTTTTACTTGTTATTTGTACATATAGTTTTCCTCTGTTCTGTAATTGTGTTTATTTCTGTTCCTTTGGTTCATTCTGGGTTTCGTTCCTTTCTTTCATTTTGGGTTTCGTTTGTTTCTGGGTTTCGTTAGGGTTAGTTTCGTTTGTTTTCTGCTATGAGGTTTGATCTATACCTAATTCATAGGACGAGTAGTTATTTCTTTGATGTAAGTCTTGATTTCTTTGCTTTTTACTTCATGTGGGTTAGAATGTAGCGACTGCTATAGTAAATGCCAGTTTAACAAACCTATTTAAGCGATGCTTAAAAAATGGAAATGTTGACAAATTCCTCATAAAAAAAGTTAAAGGGTTTGGAACTTGCATCATCACATTAAAATTAAGATTAGTTGTCCTAAGAGGGATAAGAATTAGCCTCAAGACAAGTAGAATGTTAAGTTCTTGCTCATACTGGAGATTGAGTGCAATGAGGAAGACTTATATGTAGAGTTCTAGGAGTATCTTGCAACAAAGACAAATAGACTGTTGTGAAGCAGATACATGTGTTCCAAACAAGTTTTTATATCTAGTTATCGTTGGTGGTTGTAGCTTCAGGGGGATTGAATCAGCAGAGCAATCAGATTGTTGATGCTGTTGTTTATTATAATGGACCCTTCCTCTTCATGCACTACTTCTTCTGTTAATGGCTTCTACAATTTTCTCACTCGTAGGCTGGACGATCTCCATAGATCTTCCCTTTCTAACAATTTCATCATGTCTTTTCAGTTCCTTCAAAACCTTCTTTCATCTCTTCAATCTTTCCATTCCCAACTTACCCTTTTGGTTCAAAGACTTCACCTTCCCATTGGTGAAAAATGGCTAGATGAATACATGGATGAAACTTCTAGACTTTGGGAAGCTTGTCATATTCTCAAATCTGCTGTTTCTGGTTTCGAAAACTATTACTCCTCTGCTTCTAATTTAGCTTCCTCTCTCCATGGTTTCCACCATTTAACTCCACAACATTCTCGCCAGGTCAGTTGCACACTTTTTTACTCTACACTATCTCAATGGTTTAAGTCTTGATTAATAAAGTATTATTGTGCAGGTGATGAGGGCAGTAAGGGGTTGCCAAAGGGAAATTGTAGTGGTGGAAGAGGATAAAAAAAGCTTAATGGAAACAAGAGTTAGGGCATTATCCTTACAAATGGATGAAAATATGGTGTCAATAGAACCAAAGCTGAATGCATACAATGGTTTTAGAGGTGTACTTTATGCAATCAGAAATGTTAACTCAGTGCTCCTAATGATGTTATTTGGAGGGTTAATCTGATTTGGGGCGATAAGAGGTACATAAGTTAAATCTTTACTCAATTAATGTTTGATGTTCAATTGCAGGGATACTCTTGCTTTTTCATTTTAATTTTGTTTCCGCTTCCATTTCCATTTTGTAATACGTGACCAATTTCTGTTTCCATTTCCTTGCGACTTTCTTCTTTTGTTGTTAAGATAGTCTCCTACGTATCTTGTTAAGTGACATTTTCTTGAGTTTTTAATGGAAAACTTTGTTACTAGAGTATGATCTGATGAGTATATGATGAATCTATATATGTTGTGATAAATTGCAGTGAATTCTCTATCATTTTTTTTGTTGTTGCAGAGCATTTCAAGAGGATTTTGCGAGCAGATGTATGAATTGTATCAGCACTTGCTTCAACTCATTTGATGTCCAAATAGTCTGTTAAAAAGCAAATTTCTATGGATTTTTCACCTTTATGGCTCCGAGCCAAGTTCTCGAGATAGGTAACTAAAAAACGGATTATCATATCATAATCGTTTGTGTGATCTATATAGGCATAGGGGGGACTCATTAGAGTTTACAAACTAATAAGGATAGAAAGTATTATCCCTTTATGAGAAGATAATTACAATGAAACTAAGATAATTAAGGGACGATAATTACAATGAAACTAGGATAATTAAGAGAAGAGATGAGGATAAAGATAATATTGATCTTTATCTCTAATAGTCGTATGCTGATATTCTGTGTAGGTTTGATCTTTATTTTGCGGACTGCTGTTATTAAAGCTATTGATAGGAAATGTAGAAAGTTTGCAGGTCTCATCATAGATCTCTTGTTGCATGGTAAACTGTTGGTAAAAACAAAAGAGAGGGCGAGATGGATACATGTATAAAATGGGAGATCCTATTTTGTGGTTGAGACTTGCGATGTTATCTTTTTGTCTAGGTAACAGACATTTTCATTGTGGTCTTTTTTTATGTTCAATTCTAATCACTGGCTTGAGTTTTGCATCTATGTTAGTGAGCTCCAGCTTTCCGATGAATGCTAACACTTGAATGTACTTGCATGAACTTGTTCATCCCATGTTATAAAATTATTCTTTTTTTTTAGATAAAGAAATTGTACTAACTGACAAACTAAATATGGTTCTGGAATATCTTGTTCTATATATGTTTGCCAATCTAGTTTTATGTTGGTGGCTTCACCTTTTGTTTCAATTTAAAATGAACATGTCCTGCAATTTATTTTCTTAATTAATCTTGTGTATGAGGGAATTTATGGAATTATTGGTGGCTCCACCTTTTGGTTCAATTTAAAATGAACATATCCTATAATTTATTTTCTTAATTAATCTAGTGTGTGAGGGAAATTATGGAATTATTGTCAGCTTTGTTTATATGTTAACAATTGATATTAGTTACCTGATTTCTCCCTCATCTCATATTTTTATTTTAAATAAATTTGATCAGTGAACAGCAATCATTAAGGTTGAACCCTACTGAAGTATGTGAGGTTATTGCTGCAGTTAGCTCAAAGACATATTGTCCAAGTTCTTATAATTTGACTGTATCATCTAGATTAAGCAACAACAGTGGAAAGCCCTCAGTGGATGTGGTTGTGAGCGTCCTCATCAAACTTGTGATTGACATGTAAGTTATGCTGCAACTCTGAGAATATGTCCAAAGTCGAGTTAGTAGAAAAGATGGCAGATTTCAACATTGAGTATATGTTAGTTTTTTTTTGTGTTCGCAGTTAATTTCAGTAATATAGGGTAACTAATCTTGTTTACTATTAATTACAGTACTACTAACTAATCTTTTTTATTTGACTATGTCCTTGAAAAAAAAAGATCATTACATTGTGCACTGCTATTAATTTATTAGTTGGTTCAACTCTTTTTCAGAATTGTCTATGTTGATTCGGATTTCTCTGTTCATGCCGAGAATTTTTAAATTCTCTACCGTGAATCAGAAGGTTGCTTTAATGCCTGATTTTCGCAAGAAAATCAGCGTGTCGCGACCGCGGCTTTGCCATTCGCGGTCGCGACACGCGTATTTCCTGCACTATCAGGCCTGAAACACTCTCACCCTTTCGACGAACCTCTTGGCAATTGAAACATTAAGTTTCTTCATTACCCGAAAGGTACAATTTATACCTTTTCATAATTAAAACAATACCTCTTTTCATCCTAAACTCTTATAAATTAACCCTAAAGGTTTCAGGTTCTGGTTCAATTCTTTTTCATCTTTGTCAGAACTCTGATTTTTCTTCGCAAACACCGTTCTTTGCTAAAGTTACACTAACTTTGCACCATGCCTACCAAATACAAATCACATAGGCACAATGCTGCCTCAATCAACAAACGCCCAGACTTATCCAAGCGATATGGGGTGCCTTTTCCTGTCTTCAACCACGATGAAGGTAGGCGTTATTGGAGTCTCCGTTACACATTCTTCACCGGAATGTTGTATATGGATGAATTCCTTAACAACCAATTAGGCATTACCGATGACATGAGCCGCTATATGGAGCGCCTAGGGTGGACAAAATTCTCCCAAATGCGATTTCCAATAATAGGCGACTGGATACTCGAATTCTTCTGTACCGTGCGTTTTACTAATAAACGACGAGTACGTCTCAGTTTTCGTCAAGAAGGCGAAATCTTCACTTTCGGCTGTCCCGAGTTGCATTCTTGGTTTTGTTTTCCCCCGAGGGATACAATCAAACGTCATCCTGGACGAGACATGACATCCTCAGACATTTGGAGAATGCTTACAGGATTCTGGCGATTCAATTCAAAACTCGCCTATAATCACTCTTTTTGCTCCAACTCCATGCTGTATTTACTTAAATTTATGTGTCACAGTTTATTCGGGCGCACATTCAGTAGTGTGGTCCGTGACACAGATTTGTATGTTCTGGGAGATATATTTCAGGGCAATGCAGTGGATTCTTCCAAAATTCTGATGGAAGGTCTTGTCGCTGCTTCTCGATCCAAAGATAAGAAGATTGGGTTCGGCAATATAATCTGTGGAATAATTCTCGGTTCAAAGGGTACTATTGATGTTCCCTGGAGTGATGATGAATTCTTCCCGACAATTGACTATGAATTTCTCGAGCGCAAAAGACTTGTGAAACGTGTCTTTCGAGCAGGGCCTCAATTTTTGTCTGCACCGAACGTGAAACTTTCGTGCAGTTTCAAATTGATCGTATTAAGGCCAGAAATATCCCGTTAGATAGGGATGAATATGTAGAATAGTTTCTATTTTTTGTATATATTTTGTTTTGTTTTGATTATTGGTTTATTTTCATTATTTTGTACATATGTTTATATAATAAAAATCTTATTTAGTTTAATTCTTAATTTTTATCCATTTGATCCATTATCTATACTTAGCATATTTCATATGGGTACTTTCTAATTTTTCTTACTCAAATTAAGATAAAAAATATTCACTTGAACTAAATATGTTTTTTCTATTTTTCCACACATTTATCTACGTTTAATTTTATTTTGTAACTCAATTTTTTTTTCTTTCAATGAATTAAGTTATCTTTTTATCATTTCAATTCATGTGTTACATATGTATTAACATGCACTTATTATGCATTTAATATGGTTCTCTTAACTTATATGCATAAATGAACATTTAAGTTTTATTAATCTCATAAATCAATTTATTATATTTTAATTCAATTTATTAAGGTAAAACCTTTGGTTTTCCTTGCAATTAATGTCATTTATTTAAAGTTTTTAGTACAGGAACAATTAATATTAAGTTCAGGAACCATTTCAACAAAAACAATGCACAAACCAAGTCAAAAGGAACCAAAATTGGCCATTTCAACCAATTCTCTACCGAGAATTAAGAAATTCTCGGTATGAGCAGCAAGTTTGGACCGATTTCAGGGCAAAAATTGCCTGAAAGTCGTGTGCCGCGGCCGCGGCTATGCCATTCGCGGTCGCGACACGCGTAAAAATTGCCCTATTAAATCCGATTTTGCCACCACTTTTGCCTATTCCTATTCATATTCTACCTATTCACCTACCTATACAACCCTATATAAACCTACCTCTTACACAAACCTCACATCACCTCTATTTTTACCCAATCCCTTACTCTAAACTCTTCCCCAAAAATCTACTTTTTATCTTCCCAATTTATTCACTCCAATTTCTATCCTATTTCGTATTTCCAATCACTTCCATTTCACAACCCCAAACTCATCTTCCAGCTTTGGTCTTTCTTTTCACTTCTTCTTCTTCTTTTTTTTCTCATACCATAAGCCCTTAAACACCATCACCATGGTTAGGACAAAGCGTGTTGGTAACAAACCCGCCGTTACGGAAGCTAATCGCCTCCAGATTCAATGCGGAGCTTATTTTGACATCTATTCGGAGGAAGAAGCCGCTCGTTTCAAATATTTTTCATAAGCCGACCGCCAATTTGTAGATATGCACTTCTTAGACTTCCATTCGGTAAGAGTATTAAATTTCTCTACTCGAATTGATGCCTTTATTGAAGCTTTGGGTTGGCAAGAGTTCGTTAATATGCGTTTCCCGCGTATTAATGAGTATGTTGTGGAATTTTTGGTCACTTTGTCCATGAACAAGAAGAAAACTTCAATTTCTTTTAGGAATAATGGTATACCTTATACCATTGATTATGAAGCAATGAGAAACATGTTTGGCTTCCCTACTTCTGATTTTTTACGATAAGCCTAAGGATTTTGATAATGATGCTGTTTGGCAAACTCTCTCGGATCAAGATTATTTTAATTCCAAAAACACTTCAAGCAAGTTGATTAAGGACAATTGTGTGTTCTTCTTTCATAAATATTTAAGTTTCTCCTTGTTTGGTCGTGTTGAGAGTTCAAAGGTCCAAGTTCGGGATTTGTATGTTTTGGATAGTTTGCTTAAAGGTTTGAGGATTGATAGTATTGGTATCATGTTTGACAATTTGTTTCGTGCTTCGAGGGCTAGTACAATTCAAATCCCTCTTTGTAATTTTATCACCGGTCTTGTGTTGGGAGCACGGGGTGAATTGGCCGAGTATGACATGTCCACCTACTGTGGGTATGTTCCGCTTTTGGACATCTCGGCTCTTGAGCGAGCTCATTTATTGCTTCCCCAAGGACCTCCCGTCTTTATTTCCTATGCTACCCGTATTGCCCATCTTCGTGGCACTATGGGTGGTGGCGCTTCAAGTTCTCAATTTGTAGGTACCGAAGGCGGCGGAGATGCGGAAGGAGAGGAGGATGCACCACCGGCTCAGGCACAACCCCAAGCACCTCAAGCGGAGGATGATCCGGTAGATTTGAGGAGGATTTTGGACCAAATCAATTCCAACAATCGCTCAATGAATCTACGCATTGATGATTTGGTTGAAAACAATATGGTGATGAATGACAAGCTCAACCTTTTAAGGCGTGAACATCGATCGACTCGGCATCGGATGCTTTCCTTTTTCCGACGCCGCCATGTGGAGACGTCACCTACACCTCCCGATTCACCACCTCATGCTTAAGTTGTTTTCCTTTCATTTTATTTTTATCTTGTTATATGTTTGATACATTTTCCTTTTATTATGTTTGGTACAATTTTTACTTTTATGTTGAATGTTTCATTTGCTTAATTTAAATCTTTGTTTCGTATGCCTTATTTCGCATTCTATATTTTCTCCATTCTTTTTGCACCAATGAGGACATGGTCCAATTTAAGTGTGGGAGGAGACATACATATATCAATTTCTACATAAATACGAAATACGAATAAATTCAACAAAGATATTATTTTGCAAAACAAAATAATAAATGCAACGAATGATATTCATGCAAATGCAACACATATATATATTGCAAAACATTTTTCACAATAACTTAACATTTTCATATATTTTTAGAAAATTAATCATAAGTTTTTATGATTATTTTTAGGTTATCATTATCGTTAGAAATAATATTTCTATACGGGTAATATTTTTCAAATCTTTCACAAATCTCCGATACGATTTTAAGTAAAATTGTCTCGAGTGAATGATTTTAAGTAACAATTCTTTATTCAATCTCCATTTTATATCATGCAATTCATGATACAATAAATCTTATTTTAAATTTTCAATTAGGTTTATAGGCATTAAATTGAACTAACAATTTTAGCTCGGTTTGATTTCGTATTACATTAAAACTAATTGAAGTTTTTAAGGAAACTTTAGCCATAATACATGTTGAATTTTAAGTCAATATAGGATGAATGTGCTATTTTTTTCCCAAGTTAAATTTAATAATTCATGTTAATTAATTGATTAGTTGAATTCTTAACTTTTGGCCACGATTGAGACCAACCTTATCACAATCGAGGTATGAAAGGGAAGAAAATTAAGTACCGTTTACTTTTGGCCACGATTGAGACCACCTTTATCACAATCGAGGTATGGAAGGAACGTTTAAAAAAAACAAGCGTGTATAAGTAACGATTGCGTCCACACATGGTATGATCGGTACCTCTTAAGCAAACACAAAGAAAAAAAATAAAATAAAATACGT
This sequence comes from Euphorbia lathyris, assembly GCF_963576675.1. NCBI lineage: Eukaryota > Viridiplantae > Streptophyta > Magnoliopsida > Malpighiales > Euphorbiaceae > Euphorbia > Euphorbia lathyris. Next base: position 45,980,149 of record NC_088915.1, on the reverse strand, counting down.
ATAAGGTTACGGTTGAAACCACCCTTATTTCGGGCGTAACCAAGTAAATAAAATCAAGTACTTATTCATTTTAATATATCTTATATATTAGTTTAGGTTTGGGAAAGAAAATTTTGTGCTTTGAAATGCCTTGAGATGAAAGACTCAATAACATGCGTGCTTATATCGTCCCGAATGCTTCAATTCAAAATTGGAAATACAAGACGAATGATATATCGTATTTATACTAAGTTAGTTTGATATTTTGCGTATAAAATTGCCATGCGAAGCTAGTCTTTTCGGCTTAACTAATTTAAAAGATAATACAGAGATATATGTTTTATTTTCATAAAGAGATTAGTTAGAGAATAAATTCAGTGAAATTTTGCTCGGGACTAGCAAAAGATTAAGTGTGGAGATTTGTTAAGCCCAAAATATACCTATAATATCATAAATAATTACATCAATATTGCTACGAATTTATGCTATTTATACCTATTTAGAAAGCTTTTACTTTCGAATATGTTTCTTTCATGCAAGGTACATAAATATTTGGTAAAATCCAAATAGGAGTAAAAAGAGCTCAAAAATAGAAGAAAAGGCCTACAAAAGGAGTCGAAGACGACGAAAACTAATAACGCCAAGTCGAGGACACGAACGAGGGCTGAAAAACGAAAAATGCTCCGTGTCGTGACCGCGGCTTTCCCTTTTCACGGTCGCGACACGCGTCGCCAGTCACTTTTCCCCTTCGTCTGAAGTGCATTTGATGCTCCTCGGTAGTGAATTTGATAAATCTCGGTACGAGCAGGAGACTTTAGAAGCATGTTACACACTTTCGTTTTCAACGGAACGCGATCGTTCGGGTGGATAAAGATGTCCTTTCGCAGCGGACACAATCCTTCACAACGGACACGACACTTCGATCAAGACTCTTCACCATCTATAAATAAAGAATTGATGGAGAGTTGGATATAATGTTATATGTGTAGAAGAAAGAGATTAGTGTAGAATTTATGCAGAAGTTCCGAATCAAGTGATTCAGAAGTTAGATTTAGATTCTATTCAAAAAGCAATATGATGTACACACATTGTTTACAAAATAATAACAAACTAAGTAACGTTTAGACATTTTTCCAGTTTAGTTTTCATTTTGGTAGTAGACCGACCCAGTCTCTATTACGAAGATTCAGCGAGAAGATTGAGTAGAGGATTCGCCCCTGAGCCTGACAAACTCGAACGAAACCCAAGGAAAGGATTGGCAACCCGTTCACTTGCACGCCGTCGAAGAATTCAATGCTCCATGTTCTCTGTAAACTTGTATCAATTTATATTTCATCTAATAAAGTCCGTTCTATTCGATAGATTTTTATGCAGCACTTTAGTAAATGAGCCGAAGTGGATTGATGCTGGTGTTTTCATTAAAACGTATTTAATCCAAAATCTTTACAAGGAAACTTTGTTGAACACTTAGGCAAATTATTATCTTGGTAGAGTTTTAATTTGGTTAAGGGCAATTATCCCGGATAAGGGTTTTGTCGCGTTCAAAGCCTATTAATTAGAGGTTCCGTCATTTATTTCATCTTTATAATTCGTACAAAGTTTAAAGTTGTTTCTTTGCTTAATGCAAACAAATATACCTGTTTACTTTTCTAAAGTACTAAAACGTTCCTGTTTTGCAAATTCATTCTTAAGTCAGATATTTTCTAACATCTTCATATTCTAATCTAATTCTTATTCTAGCAATTTCAAAACCAAAACCGATTAAACGATTTTTTCCATATTATAAACCTTAAAGTAAATTTAACCGATTATAAATAAGTTTTGTTTAAAAAGCGTTCCCTATGGGATCGATATCTTTTATTACTACAAGCGTATACCGTGCACTTGCGAAAATCGCTCAACAAGATACAAGAGAATATAAATACCCCCCCCATATGTGAATTTCGAAATAGACATACTAAGCCGGGAGAGAGAATTTTCGACCCACACCATAAGGATGAGATTATCCACCGTTTCCTTCCGTTCAATTGATTACATCTCTTTTCTCTTTATCCTTGATCTTGTGTTGATTAATTAGAGACAATCTATTTTGGTTGTTATATACAGTTGAATTCTAACTTGATCTTCAATTGTTTGTTTTGTGCTTGGGAACTTGAAGTAAGAGTTGTGGGCACTTCGTTTGCAACGGTAGATAGAACTTCTAAAAGGTATTTCTTTCTATCCCTCTTTATATGAAATAACGATTAACGGATCTTGGGTTAATGGAAATAGGTTAAAATTTTTATATTTCCGCTGCTAAACGTTAGCCTATTTTCCTTCAGTGGTATCAGAGCCTGCGTTAAATCCGTTATTTCATATATGAAAATTTAGAAGTTTTTCAATCAGATTGAATAAATATTTATAGTTAGGTTAATTAACAAAACTGTTTTGATTAATTAGTTCTAAAGATAAATAAGTTTTAATTAATTGTTAATTAAAATAGTTTATGCATATGTTCCTAATAATTTTGGTTGATAATCATTATAACAAAATCTATTAGTTTTATAGTTAGATTGATAAAAGTTAGTTTTATTGATTCTAAAGATAAAACGGAAAATCTATAATAGGTTTTCCTACTTTCTGAAAATCGTTTTAAAACCGATATATATATATATATATATATAATTACTTATAAAAAATGAAAAAAAAATTTGACAGCGGCTCGGGTCGCGCCTCACTGCGCAACCCGGCTGCTGTCACGCGGTCGCTGCTTCCATACGGCAGCAGCCGCATCCTCGGGCCCGGCCCGAGACCCACTTATTTTAAAATCGTTTTAAAATTAGTTTTAAATATATTTATGTATATATGTTTCAGAAATTGATAGTTTTCTGTTTTGATTATCGAATGAAAATTTATTTAAAAGTTTGTTTTACCTATTTGTAAATCAAAAGTATTAAATGAATTGAAATCAAAATGATTGGGACATGCATAATTAAAGTTTTGTATAGTTATATTAATCTAAAAGGTTAATATAGAAGATACGAAACTGTTAGAATTAAAATTGGATGAAAGTTAATTTGATGTGTTAATGTGATTAACCTAAATATTACATAAAGTACTTATGTAATCAACCAATTAAATTTATTTAATTGAGTCTATGCATGTTTGGAGTTATGGACATATTTGGACCCTCTTTTAGTCTTTTGGTATTTTTGAAATAGGGCCTGCGAGTCATGCCTTTCTACTATCTATTGTAATTTCTCCTCTCATCTAATTCCCTTCAAATTAATTGAAGTTTTCTTTAGTAGTATAGAAATTAATATGTAATTTCGAGGCGCCATGGAGAAGACGGAGGACCTAATGAGAAATATGTAATAGTTAGTATTTCCCTAGGTTTGGCCTTTTATTCCGTCTCTGGCTCGACGGAATAATTTAGATAATATGTCCATAACGCCAATGTATGTGTCTGATGTATGCTAAAGCAAATCAAGACTAAGTTAGATTATGAGACTTGAAATAAAAATCCCTCGCTAATTAAAAGTTAAGTAAATAAGCAAGTTATTAAAATCGGTTGCCCCTCCTTAATATTATAATTCAGCCGGCAGTACTGGGGGCCTTTGGGTTGTTGAGCAAACTCAAGCTCAGGGTCTTATGGTAACACCTGAATTATCGAAAATCGTTCTTTCATGAATATGGGGTAATACTTAAATTAGATTATGATAATTGGATGAGGAAACTCATGTTGTCATAAACTAATGGGCAATATGGTTGGGATTAATGTGAATAGCATATTAGTTACTAATGTGGTTAGTAACCCAATAACCTAGGAATCACATCAAAGATGTGATTGATTACATGAATCTACCTAACAAATGAGACTAGCTTGTTGAGCAAACTCTTAAAATAGTGGGAGCAATCTAAAATAGTGGGAGTAATCTAAAATAAACAAAAGGCCTATAATTTTAGATTGATGTATTTTAAAGCAAATGAATAACGTACGTTTACTCTTTCTCACTCTCAGGTTATATTAAAACACTCTTAAAATCATGACTAAAACCAATCTGCAAAATATACTTACCGATAACAAGTTGAACGGTTCAAACTTCACTGACTGGTTTCGTAACCTCAAAATCGTTTTGAAGTTCGGTAAGATAGGGTATGTACTTGATACAACGATACCCCTTATCCTAGCTGATGATGCTCCCATCGAAGAAATTGATGCTTACCAAAAGCACAAAGCTGATGACGATCATGCGGGATGCATCATACTTGCATCGATGACACCGGAATTGCAAATGCAACATGAGGAAATGGATGCCTATTCCATCATCATGCACCTAAAGGAGCTGTTTGGGAAATAGACTAGGTGCAAACGCTACGAGATATTCAAGTTGCTATATCGTTGCAGGATGCAAGAGGGCACATCTGTAATGACACATTGTGTCAAGATGATTGGCTATATTACCAAGCTTTCTAGTATTGGATTCGCGATGGATAACGAACTAAGCATAGACTTAATTCTTCAATCCCTCCTAGAGAGTTATTCACAGTTCATCATGAACTACCAGATGAATGACTTGCAAACCTCTCTTGAAGAGCTTGCAAATATGCTCAAGTCAGTTGAGCCCAATATGAAGAAAGACAAGGCAATACCGGCTCTTGTCATACAGGGATCAAAGAAGAGGAAGGGGAATTTTCCCAATCCTAAACATCCCAAGAAAGGCAAGGGAGCCATACCCACTAGAGCTAAAGGAAAGGAAGTGAAGAAGTGTTGTCCTCAGAATAGACTCTAGCAAGTGCACTAGATACAAGTAATAAAATGATAAGTCCAGTATCGTATCCACAAGGATTGAGGATCAAAGTTTACAAGAAATACTTTGTAGAACAGGGTGTGTGGTGTGTGTCAATTCTTTAATTTGAGAGGTGTTGTTCAAACATAAACAAGATCAAATCTTTAGTTGATTTCAAAGAGTACTTAATGATAAAAAGGCAGAACAGGTCGAGCACAGCAGAACAGGTCACTTTCAGTCTCTAAACATCCTATTTATTCATGAATGAAGTAAAGTGACGCCAAGGTCTCTGTTTTAATGCTCACTTAAGTCAACTCTCGTGTGTTCTTAAGATTCTAAGATGTACTGCAACCTTAAGCGTCCCCAAAGTTGGTTCTTTCTTGCATTACGATCTAAACAACATTTCTATAAAGAAAACCCTTGAGGCAACCTCCTGACATTTCTGTTTCGGGGTTGAATGCTTGACAAATGGTTCCGTGAAGATGAAAGCAGTGTCCTATCATGCATCTAACACTAACATACATGCATTTAGCAATGGAGTTAAGGATTTGTCAAGCACATCATAATATATCAACATTCATTCATAAATAAGATTAAAAGAAGACTTACATAACCGGCCCTAACTGGCCAAACCCATTCAAAACCACTACTCACTCATAGTGAAGAGTGAATAGCCACCATTAATTTCACAGACCTCCATTGGAGGCGTCATCATCCTAAGAGAGCTTCGCCTCTCTTCAAAAGTTCTAACTAAAACTGATTGTCTTAAAAGTAAAAGGTGTGTCCTTTTCCTTCCCTCGACTACATCTATATAAAGGAAGAAAAATGAACCAAGCCACCAAATATTACAAAAAGATTGTTTTCCTCCAGCTACTAATACTAGGGAATGATTAATTTAAGTTGACCCTTGAACACTCAAGGGGTGATCCATCTTTTCATCATGTTGCTTTCCTGCCTCCCTGCGTACTCTGCACCTGCCGCGCCGCTCCTGACACTTGTCCAGTCGCTATCCGTCATCGGGTACACAGCGGAAATTCGCTGGATCAAAGGAAGCTCAACTCCTTATGGTTTGTTGCAAAACAGGCTCTGTTATCGCCCATTTTGACTTAATCGATACAATCTGCATAAAACACTTATAAGCCCATATGTTTCAGAATATTTTGCCTGAAATGCACATAAAATGTTATTAAAATGCTGTTTAATTATATCATATTCATGCCCAACAAATACCCCCAAATAAAATCCTTGCTTGTCCTCAAGTAAGCAAAAAATAACAATAACACAAGAGAATAGTTTTAGGCATGAATTTCGAAGGAGTATTTACAGAAAGAATTTATGCAGAAACTAGGGAAACAGATTTATAGGAGAGTGATTTAAACAGAAAGATTTAAAGAAGAAAAACTTTTTGAACAATTTGTGACTGCTAATGAGGCTTTTGCTAGAATCAAAATTTACATCCATTTCTTATGAAATTCCTCAAAGCTTCAATTTGAACCTCAATCCTCATTTAAACCACCTGTTATGCTCCAAGTGCCTTACTAAGTTCAAGAGGATTCACACACTCTCAAATGGCCTTTGTTGCCATAGTGGGAAAGTATCATCACTCCTCAGCTTAGTACTATGATCGCTAGGCTATGACATTGCTTATTGGCCCTATCTCGATTGATCAAAAAATTTCCGATCATAGTCAAAAGGTCTTGACATGGGTTGTACAGTTAGGCTAAGGCTAAGGTATGGACGTGAATTGGCAATTTAAGTGTATGAATTTTGTCTACATGCAATGCAATTCACCATACTCGGCACTTAGCACAGATCATTACGCACAGCCTGTTTCACAATATAGACCAAACTATCCCTTGAATACACAAACATAATTTCCAAACATTTGACCTCAGTCTCAAGATGTACGCATTTGTCCAAAAATTTAAGAGACTAATTCAAAACACTTTCCTATTATCTTTTAAAATTCCTATTCATTCCTCAAATGTCATCCTTTCACCGTTTGATCATTATAAACACAGATTTTCTCAAAAAAATTTCATTTTTCTTTCTCTCGAGCAGCTTGTTCTGAGCATGAGACAAATTCAAGGTGTTTTTGGGATTACAGTGAAGGGAATTGGTTTCTTAAATTTGTGTTTGCGAAAGAATAGGTTAAGGTTCAAGTTGGATATCCTAAAAATGTGAGTGCAAAGCACATGTAGGCTTTTTACGGAGTGAACTTGGGATCTAACTGCCTTTTTCCTCCTATGACCATCCAAAATTTTACCATTTTGATTAGGCAGCCAAAGCAATAGCTACCTAAAGACAATATGCACTAGCCCTCTCATGAAGAATCATCGCATTTTCATGCTAATGTAGGCTCAAGTTCTCACAGTTCAGGGCTTTTGCATTGGAGCAGGAGATTCTTTAAGTGAAGATTGAGCTAAAATTTGAAAATTTTCAGAATTTCACGATTTAAAAGGGAGCTCAATTAATAAAACAAAGCTATATCACCTCAAATTTGCAATCACAAAAGCACAATCAGTTGCAAAAAGGATCAGAAAGTGAAATGATTACATAAACACATTATGCGATTTGCTTAACGAGGACGTCAAGATTTTATTAGAGGGAAATTTGCTTAAACTTATCATACTACAACAACAGCATGCTTCATCTTTTTATCATGTTATGCTGAAGTAGTTTTGCAGTAGTTTAAACGCATGCAATCCACCCCCAAATAAAAATTAACATTGTCCTTAATGTTACTCTAATAATAGGGTAGAAGAATCATAACATGATAACATGGGAGTGTAACAATAAAAACAAAGAAGGGTTATAAGTGTTACCGGATGCTTGGATAGCGGCAAGATTCAGGTTTTTAGACAAGTGGGGAACGAGAGGAATCAACCTCTCGATCCTTAGCAGGAGCAGCACCATCCCCTTTCGAGGAGGTAGCGGCATTTGTTTCAGGGACAGCAAATTTCGCTCTTACCGGACTTTTAACCGAGGTACCCGAAGGACTTTCCCGCCCATGCTCTTCTATACAGACATGCTTCAGCATATCCACTTCTTGTTGCAGAACAGCAGTTTTATGCTCAAGAGCATGGATCTGGTCTTGGTTAGCCACATTCTGCGCAAACAAAGCATCGAACTTACTAACAATATCATCATTGGTGAGCTTTGCACATTTCTTGTAAAAAGCGAGGTCTTTTTTGGGCGCAATCTGCTCGGACTCAGAGGAAACAGACACAGTAGGTTCACTCTTTCTCTTGCGGCTTTTAACTCTCCTTGCTTCAACAAAGTCGGCCATCCATACCCATTTCCCATTCACTAGCTTCCCAAACAACATGCTTTGTAGGCTCCTTAGTCATTTCAAAGAAGCAGCCGAAATGGCCTGCCTCCATGAGCCTCCGCACACGCTGATCAAGCTTGAGCCTTTTTAAGGTGTCCCAGCATACTGTCCTCATAGGCCCGAATTCTAGTTGCACAAGTTCCTCGTAGTATTTCTGTGTGGCCACATCCTTGAACTGAGCAAGCTTTTTCACCAATTTTTCGTCCGGAACAAAAGCAACTGAGCATGTCCCCGTCATTTTTCCTTTAGCTTTTTCTTTCTTCGATGAGCCCTCGATTTTCACCTGCTTACCAGAGCCACGAGTTCTCATGGTGTGCTCAAGTTTAAATAGGGTTTCCCAATGGTAGAGAGCACAGAGCATGTGGTGACTAGTGAAAAGAAATGTATGAAAAAGAAAACAAATCGAGCAAGGGACCGTAATGAGGTAGGTCTCCTTAAGTAGGGAGAGAGATGGAACGGTCTGTTGCCAACCTGTCTTTATGAGGGCGGTCCAAAGGACGCCACCTAGACAAATTGGAAAAAGGTGCGTATCTTCGAATAGACCCCTGGGTGACGAACGGTCACGTTTCAAATTTTGAATTTACTACTCCCCTATCCGTTCGATTGCATCGAGAAAAAGAGAGCAAACGAAATAAGAGCCTAGTGACATAGGATTAGACGTTTTTACTTTTCAGGCTTTTATTTCGCCACCCATCTTCCAATGATAGCCCTGTTTGATGGGTAAATCAACTCCCTATTTGAACAAGTAAAATCATAAAACTTGACCCTTATGAAAAGGTGTAAGTTTTACAACTGTGCTTATTCCGGAGATACTCATTATGGACCACTGCTCGACATAAAATGGATCTAAACTACTTTTGACATTACTTAACAAAATTTGAAATTGAAACTAATTTAAATGCAATGTTACTTGTGCTACAATTGGTGTTTGTAGCGAACACCCTGTTCGATCTTCTAATGGCGTGGGGGATCCTGGAAGTGGACTATATCGATCTTCCTCGTGTGATCGTTCTCCAGATAGGGTTTCAGTCTTTGCCCATTCACCTTAAACGGTTCCTGTCCATCCCTGCCAATTTCAATGGCACCATGACCAAACACCTTGTGTACTAGATAAGGTCCCGTCCATCTTGATTTCAGCTTCCCAGGAAACAACCTGAGTCTCGAATTGTACAAGAGAACTCTTTGACCTTCGTGGAATGTCTTTTTCTGGATTTTTCTATCGTGCCACACCTTTGTTTTATTCTTGTAATTTACGGCATTTTCATACGAGAACAGCCTGAACTCTTCCATGTCACAGAGTTGAAGTTTTCGCTGATCTCCAACAACATGTTGCTCAAAATTTAAAAATGTTAATGCCCAAAAAGCCATGTGTTCCATTTCCACCGACAAGTGACAAGACTTTCCGTACAGTAATCTAAAGGGAGATATGCCAATTGGTGTTTTATAGGCTGTTCGATACACCCACAGAGCATCATCGAGCTTGTTTGCCCAGTCCCTCCTAGAATTGCCAACTATTTTCTCTAAAATTCTTTTGATCTCTCTATTCGAAATCTCCACATGTCCACTTGTTTGTGGATGGTATGGTGTGGCAATTCTGTGAGTGACCCCAAGTTTTCCCATTAACTTTTCAAATTTAGCATTACAAAAATGGGCTCCCTGATCACTGATGATTGCTCGTGGGACCCCGAATCGGGCAAACAGCCTTTTCAGGAATTTAACTACCACACGAGCATCATTGGTGGGACTAGCCATTGCTTCGACCCACTTGCTCACATAATCCATAGCTACCAAGATATATTTGTGCCCAAAGGATGTAGGGAATGGTCCCATAAAATCTATGCCCCATATATCAAAGATTTCACAAACAACTATGTTATTTAGGGGCACGACATTTCTAGCCGAGATATTACCTGTTCGTTGTCACTCATTGCAAGTGCTAACGAACAGATTGGCATCTTTAAAAAGTGTTGGCAAGAAAAAACCTGATTGAAGAACCTTGGATGCAGTTCTGCTAGCGTTATGGTGCCCTCCAGTTTCTCGATCATGACAATGGCTTAAAACATCCTGTCCCTCCTCCTGAGATATACATCTTCGAATAATTTGGTCGGCGCACAACCTGAAAAGATAGGGTTCTTCCCAAAAATAATATTTAATTTCAGCAAAAAACTTCCTCCTCTGATTAGTGGACAGGTTGTGAGGCTTAAACGAACTTGCTAGGTAATTAGCAATATCGGCAAACCATGGCGCAGGCTGTGTGGCGTATAGACGCTCGTCTGGAAATCTTTCCAAAATCTCTGGTTGTTCCTGACTGCTTTGGTGAGAAATTCTTGACAAATGATCAACCACGACATTTTTCGTTCCCTTTTTATCCTTAATTTCGAGATCAAACTCTTTAAGCAATAATAACCAGCGGATTAACCTAGGCTTAGCATCCTTTTTCCTGAACAAGTAGCGTAGCGCAGTGTGGTCTGTGTGCAGAACAACTTTGGACAGCACCAAGTAGGGTCGAAATTTGTCGAAGGCATACACAACTGCAAGAAGCTCCTTCTCTGTAGTGGTGTAGTTCTGCCGGGCCTCGTTTAATGTTTTTCTTGCATAATAAATTGGCCTAAACTTCTTCTCTATCCTTTGTCCAAGAACAGCTCCCACACAAGTATCACTCGCGTCGCACATCATCTCAAAAGGTTGTTCCCAATCTGGTTCTGCCAGTATAGGCGAGTTGATCAGCTTGCCTTTTAATAGTTCGAAAGCATTGAGACAGCTTGCATCAAAGGAAAATTCCGCGTCCTTATGAAGTAATGCTGACAAGGGCAGCGCAATCTTTGAAAAATCTTTGATGAACCGGCGGTAGAATCCTGCATGCCCTAGAAAGCTTCTCACATCTTTGACACTGGTTGGAACAGCCAGTTTCTCTATTAGTTCCACCTTAGCCTTGTCTACTTCCATCCCCTTGTCTGAGATCTTGTGCCCGAGAACGATTCCTCCTGTAACCATGAAGTGACATTTTTCCCAATTCAAGACCAGGTGAGTCTCCTTGCATCGCACAAGTATAGCTTCAAGGTTGTTCAGACAATTTCCAAAAGAGTTTCCATAAACAGAGAAGTCATCCATGAATATTTCTACGGTCCGCTCCACCATGTCATGAAAAATGGACATCATACATCTTTGGAAAGTGGCTGGAGCGTTGCACAGTCTGAACGGCATTCGTCTGTAGGCATAGGTCCCATAAGGACATGTGAACGTTGTCTTCTCTTGATCCTCACTGTGAATTGCGATCTGGTTGTATCCTGAATAACCGTCAAGAAAACAATAGAATGCATATTCCGCTAACCGCTCCAACATCTGATCAATGAAGGGCAAGGGAAAATGATCCTTCCTTGTGGCTTCGTTGAGCTTCTGGTAGTCCACACAAACTCGCCATCCGGTGATAGTTCTCGTGGGGACCAATTCATCTTTCTCATTGAGTAATACTGCCGTTCCTCCCTTCTTCGGTACAACATGAACAGGGCTTGTCCATACATTATCGGAAATGGGATAAATAATCCCTGCATCCAGCAATTTGATCACTTCTTTTCGCACAACCTCCTTCATGTCGGGGTTTAATCTGCACTGTGGTTGGATAGAGGGCTTGTGATCCTTTTCCATCAAGATTCTATGGACACATACTGTTGGGCTGATACCTTTTATGTCATCAATCTTCTATGCGATTGCATCCTTGTTTCTTCGCAGCACCTCCATGAGTTGAGTTTTCTGATCAGGAGTTAGCTTTGAGGATATAATCACTAGGCTCCCACTAGGTGGTTCCAAGAAGGCATACTCAAGGTGTGAGGGCAACGGTTTCAATTCTAGCTTAGATAATGGCACAGTTGGTATCTCCGGTGGTTTTTGATGAGTCGGGACAGTAGGATCTAAAGGTGGAGTAGGTACGTTGGACTCAATGGAACAGCATGTTCCTTCACATAAGTTCACCTTTTCTCCCAATAGAGTTTCCAGAGTGTCCTGTTCCTGCAAAGTAGAGAGACTTTGGAATTCATCTAAGAAACAGCATGTGTCATCATTATTGTTAGCTCGTCCCATTGCTTCGTTCATTTTGAAAATGACTTCCTTCCCATTAATTCTTAAGAACAGTCGTCCTTCTCCTACGTCTATCAATGCTTTACCCGTGGCTAAAAATGGTCTACCTAGGGTAATAGGAACATGCAAGTCTTCATCAATGTCCATTATAATGAAATCAACAGGCAATATGAATTTTCCTACTTTGACCAGCACATCTTCCACAACTCCCCTAGGATAGCATATTGAACGATCGGCCAATTGAATAAACATTTTAGTTGGTTGTGGTTCTCCTAATCCTAGTTTAGCATACACAGAATATGGCATAAGGTTTATGCTAGCTCCTAGGTCATAGAGTGCATTTTCAATATTTAAACTTCCAATTGAACAGGGAATAGAAAAACTCCCTCGATCTTTTAGCTTTTTCGGAAGCTGCTGCTTGTTCTGGAGTATTGACGAACAATCTCTGTTGAGTTAGATCATGGAAATGTTTTCTAGCTTCTTTTTGTTTGACAGGATATCTTTAAGGAACTTTGCGTATGTCGGCATCTGTGCCAGCGCTTCTACGAAAGCGATGTTGATGTGTAACTTCCTTAGGGTGTCTAACACCTTACAATTTTGTTCTTCCAGCTTTTTGTTAATCAACCGTGTTGGATATGGCACAGGTGGAACATACGGCGGAGGTGGCTTATACATTCTTTCGCTTTCCCCCTGATCCTGCTTACTGGTAATGGTTGTCTTCCTGGTTTCTTCTTCACTGGGAACAGCTTGTTCCTACTCCCCTTCAGCTTCTTTGGATGTTCCTGCGCATTCAGCATTTTCATCAGCAGAAATAATGGGTTGGGTTTGCTTACCAGATCTCAGAGTTATCGCCATGACATCGCCCTTTGGATTTGGCTCTGTGTTGCTTGGCATTATTCCCTTCCCTTTTGACGTAGATGCAGCTAACTAATGGACTTGTGTTTCTAGATTTTTAATCGAAGCTTGTGTCTGTTTCATGAACTGCATCATCATCGTCTTCATATCTGGCTCCACGTCCTCCTTGGGTGGAACAGGTTGTTTGTAATGCTGCTGAGGTTGTCTCTGGTAATGTCCTCCTTGCTGTTGTTGATATCTCGATTGTTCCTGCTGGTTCGGCTGGCCTGTCCATCCAAAATTAGGATGGTTTCTTGTGGCAGGGTTATATGTGTTAGAGTACGGGTTAGGCGGGTTCCTTTGGTTGTACCCTGCATAGTCGCATTCTGCCTGTGCACCCTTCCCTTGCTTGACTCCTGGGCAATTTATGTTGAAATGCAGCCCTCCACAAAAATCACAAATGTCATTGAATGGTGGTTCGTTGTGAATTGAAGACACATTTATCTTGCCGAGCTGTCTAGCAAGCTGTTCTACCTGGCTTGTCAATTTTGACACAACATCTTCATTTCCCGCTCTTTTTCCTTCACTTCTGGCAGAGTGCCAGTTGTAACTTGTGCTTACTACCCTCTTAATAAGGTCGTACAAGGCCTGAGGTTCTAGATCTTCGGGATTTCCATTGGCAATAGATTCGATCTGGATCTTATAGATGTTGGTTACCCCATTGTAAAAGTTCTGCATCTGCATCCACATAGGAATGCCATGATTGGGTACTCTCCTTAATAGTTCCTTGTACCTTTCCCATGCTTCGGCTAGTGATTCATCTTCTTCTTGCATGAAATGGGAAACCTCGTTTCTGAGCTTAATGGCTTGTCGTGGTGGGAAATATTTCATTCAGAACGCACTAGCCATTTCTTCCCAAGTGGTGATCATTCCTAGTTGCAAGCAGTTCAACCAAGTCTTCGCTTTGTCCCTTAGGGAAAAAGGAAACAGCTTCAGTCTGATTACATCGTCAGAAACGCCCCTGTTTGATCTGAACGTGTTGCACAGCGTGATGAATTCGAGAATATGCCCATTTGGATCTTCTGATTGGTATCCGTTGAACTGTACTACGGCTTGTAACATTTGTATCATCGACGCTTTTACTTCGAACATGTTGTTCCCTTCGTTTGGCAACGTGATACATGATGAATGTCCTTCTATGGTTGGCCTTGAATAATCTCTAATTCGCATGACAGGAGGGTTGTTATTCTCCCCTTCTTCTTCTTGGTTTGGTTGAACTGGTTGTTCGGGTGGTACCCATCCAACCATTCTTCTCTCTCTTTGTCGTTCTCCTTATCTTGTACGTCGAGTTCCCGCTCTGTTTCGTCTACACGTTCTCTCTAATTCGAGATCGATAGGAAAAACAGGAGGTCCAGCTCTGCGCATAAACTGATAAAGATTCCTTCTGGCTGCACTATTTAGCAAACAGATTAAAAACACCTTGTTTCACAGAAAAGTTCGTATAAACTTTGTTGCTTTCAATCCCCGGCAACGGTGCCAAAAACTTGTTGTCCTCAGAATAGACTCTAGCAAGTGCACTAGATACAAGTAATAAAATGATAAGTCCAGTATCGTATCCACAGGGATTGAGGATCAAAGTTTACAAGAAATACTTTGTAGAACAGGGTGTGTGGTGTGTGTCAATTCTTTAATTTGAGAGGTGTTGTTCAAACATAAACAAGATCAAATCTTTAGTTGATTTCAAAGAGTACTTAATGATAAAAAGGCAGAACAGGTCGAACACAACAGAACAGGTCACTTTCAGTCTCTAAACATCCTATTTATTCATGAATGAAGTAAAGTGATGCCAAGGTCTCTATTTTAATGCTCACTTAAGTAAACTCTCATGTGTTCTTAAGATTCTAAGACGTACTGCAACCTTAAGCGTCCCCAAAGTTGGTTCTTTCTTGCATTACGATCTAAACAACATTTCTATAAAGAAAACCCTTGAGGCAACCTCCTGACATTTCTGTTTCGGGGTTGAATGCTTGACAAATGGTTCCGTGAAGATGAAAGCAGTGTCCTATCATGCATCTAACACTAACATATATGCATTTAGCAATGGAGTTAAGGATTTGTCAAGCACATCATAATATATCAACATTCATTCATAAATAAGATTAAAAGAAGACTTACATAACCGGCCCTAACTGGCCAAACCCATTCAAAACCACTACTCACTCATAGTGAAGAGTGAATAGCCACCATTAATTTCACAGACCTCCATTGGAGGCGTCATCGTCCTAAGGGAGCTTCGCCTCTCTTCAAAAGTTCTAACTAAAACTGATTGTCTTAAAAGTAAAAGGTGTGTCCTTTTCCTTCCCTCGACTACATCTATATAAAGGAAGAAAAACGAACCAAGCCACCAAATATTACAAAAAGATTGTTTTCCTCCAGCTACTAATACTAGGGAATGATTAATTTAAGTTGACCCTTGAACACTCAAGGGGTGATCCATATTTTCATCATGTTGCTTTCCTGCCTCCCTGCGTACTCTGCACCTGCCGCGTCTGCCGTGTCGCTCCTGACACTTGTCTAGTCGCTATCCATCATCGGGTACACTGCGAAAATCCGCTGGATCAAAGGAAGCTCGACTCCTTATGGTTTGTTTCAAAACAGGCTGTGTTATCGCCCATTTTGACTTAATCGATACAATCTGCATAAAACACTTATAAGCCCATATGTTTTGGAATATTTTGCCTGAAATGCATATAAAATGTTATTAAAATGTTGTTTAATTATAGTCATATTCATGCCCAACAAGAAGCCCAAACGAGAGTGCCACTTCTATGGTAAAGACGGGCATTGGAGAAGGAACTGCAAGGAGTACCTAGCCTCCCTCAAGAAGGGAAAGGGCGGTGCTTCAACATCTGGTATGTTTTATATTGAAATAAATAAAGTTTCACAGTCTGAATCTTGGGTACTTGATATCGAATGTGGATCTCATATTTGTACAAATATGCAGGAACTAAATCGGACTAGGGAATTGAAGAAAGGGAGCATAAACTTGCGAGTAGGAAATGGAGCAAGAGTTGCCGCCCTCGCCATTGGAGATTATGCTTTGAGCTTGCCCTTTGGGCTTGTAATAGAATTAGGGAACTGTTTGTATGTTCCAGAGATGTCTCATAACATTATTTCTATTAGCCGTCTTGTTGACGACGGTTTTCATATTTCAATAAAAGACAAACATTGCGATTTTTATAGAGAGGAGATTTTCTATTTTTCAAGAATATCACAAAATGGGATTTATGTGCTAGATAACAAAATTTCTGTTTTCGCAATTGATACCAAAAGACATAAGCTAGATAATTCAACTTACTTGTGGCATTGTCGTTTAGGCCATATAAACAAAAGACGCATGCTTAAGCTACATCAAGATGGGCTTATAAATTCAATTGATCCTAAATCATTGGAAACATGCGAAGCATGTTTAAAAGGTAAAATGACAAAGACACCCTTTAGCAATAAAAGTGAGCGTGTATCAGACACTCTAGGATTAATACATTCCGATGTATGCGGTCCTATGTCAGTCCAAGCAAGAGGAGGACTCATATACTTCATAAGCTTCATAGACGACCATACCCGATATGGTTATATCTACTTGATGAAGCACAAGTCCGAAGCTTTTGAGAAATTCAAATGCTTCAAGAATGAAGTAGAAAATCAATTAGGAAAGAAAATAAAGATACTTCGATCCGATCGAGGTGGCGAATATCTTTCAGATGATTTTCTGAATTATCTAACTGAATGTGGGATATGCTCACAATGGACACCTCCCTATACACCACAACACAATGGTGTATCCGAGAGGAGGAACCGTACCTTACTAGATATGGTACGATCCATGATGAGCATAGCATTACTTCCAAAGACATTCTGGGTCTATGCCTTAGAAACTGCCCTCTTCACCCTAAATCGAGTACCAACTAAATTCGCTAGTTCCACACCATATGAATTGTTCGTTGGTAGGAAACCCGTGTTCTCATTCATGAGAGTATGGGGTTGTTCAGCAATTGTCAAACGCATAGCGTCAGACAAACTAGATTCTAAATCTGATAAGTGTTTCTTCATTGGATACCCTAAGAAAACTGTGGGATATTACTTCTATCATCCAGATGATCAGAAAGTAATAGTATCCAAGCACGCAACCTTCTTAGAGAAAGAGTTTCTCGAAGAAACAGAAAAGGGAAGCATAATTGAACTTGATGAAGTTCATAAACAAGAAACACCGACTGAAACAACAGAGGCGGTTGAGGACCCCGAAGCAGTCCTATTAGATGAGACTCAAGTGCCACCCATTCGTAGATCACAAAGAGTTCGTGAAATCCCAATTAGATATGGTTTTCTAGTGGGAGATGATGATGAGGTTCCCGTGTCAGACGATGAACCCGAAAACTACGAAAAGGCTCTTACCAGTCTAGATTCTAAAGCATGGCTCGAGGCCATGGATTCTGAGATGGATTCCATGTACACCAACCAAGTGTGGACTTTGGTTGATCCACCCGAAGGGATAAAACCCATTGGGTGCAGGTGGATCTTCAAAAAGAAGACTGACATGGATGGAAAGGTTAGCACCTACAAAGCTAGGTTAATAGCAAAAGGATATCGTCAGAAACAAGGAATTAATTATGATGAAACTTTCTCTCCTATGGCTATGTCCAAATCAATCAGAATAATGCTCGCTATTGCCGCTCACTACGATTACGATATTTGGCAAATGGATGTGAAAACAGCTTTCCTAAACGGAAACCTGCTTGAGGATGTATATATGATGCAAGCTGAAGGTTTCATATCAAAGGATGCAAACAAGGTTTGCAAACTTCAGAGATCCATTTATGGGCTCAAGCAAGCATCAAGAAGCTGGAACAAGCGTTTTGACGAAACCATAAAACAATTTGGTTTCGAACCAAATTGCGAAGAAGCTTGCATTTACAAGAAAGCAAGTGGGAGCTCAGTTGCATTTCTGATATTATATGTGGACGATATATTATTAATGGGAAATGACATAGCTCTACTACAGTCGGTAAAAGTATGGTTATCAGGTAACTTCTCCATGAAAGACCTTGGTGAAGCAGCTTATATACTTGGTATAAAGATCTACAGAGATAGATCAAGAAGACTGTTTGGTCTTTCACAGGCTACATACATCGAAAAGGTGCTAAAGCGGTTTAGCATGCTTGAATCGAAACGAGGTAACTTACCCATGATACATGGAGTAAAGTTAAACAATCATCAATGTCCTAAAACCGAAGATGATAAGAAGCGCATGGTTGTAGTCCCGTATGCTAGCGCAATCGGTTCGATTATGTATGATATGCTTTGTAGTAGACCTGACATAGCATTTGCGTTAAGTATAACGAGTCGTTACCAAGGTAATCCAGGAGACGAGCACTGGAATGCCGTCAAGAACATTCTTAAGTACTTGAGAAGGACTAAAGACATGTTCCTAGTGTACGGAGAAGGGGATCTGAAAATAGAAGGATTTTCAGATGCCAGTCATCTCACAGATGAGAATGATTTTAAATCCCAATCAGGATACCTGTTTATCTTGAATGGGGGCGCGGTCAGCTGGAAGAGTTTCAAGCAAGGAAGCGTAGCTTTCTCTACGATCGAGTCAGAGTATATCGCTGCTGCGGAAGCAGCAAAGGAAGCGGTTTGGATTAAGAAGTTCATTACTGAACTTGGTGTGGTGCCTGACATTGTAAATCCCATTACACTATACTGTGATAACAATGGAGCCATTGCGCAAGCAAAGGAACCACGGTCTCATAATGCATCCAAGCATTACCTGAAGCGATACCATATTGTAAGAGACATTGTGGCAAGAGGAGATGTGAGGATAGAAAGAGTACCTACTGAGGACAACGTTGCAGATCCGTTGACGAAGCCCTTAACCCAGAAAGTACATGATCGTCATCTAACTTCTACTAAGATAAGTTGTAGAAACAATTGCCTTTAGTCCAAGTGGGAGTATGTTGGGGTTTAGTGTCCTATAGACAATTGTTCTAGGATACAAACTTAATGTAAATGAAGTGTTCTTTATATCATTTGTTTTAATGAGATATGTTTTCATAACTATATAAAGGCAATCCCTTTTAAGAACTAAATAAAGTCTAATAAAAGGAAATCCATAAGTTTGTTTAAAGTGATTATAAAGTGTTCATACAAGCATGAAGTGAGACGAAACTTTATAATAAACTAATAAACTTAAAACCACCCCAAGTCAAGTAATATGTTTAGGATTGACATATCACTGCTGAGACTTGCATGTAACAATGTCTTCTGTCGAGACAGAAAGCTGATCTCACAAGCTTCATATATACAGATATCTGGACAGTTACGTGGATCCAATGAGAAGGAGTTCATTAGGATTAGGGACCCGACTTAAGATAACAGGATGGGTAGATTCATCCTTGTCACTTGTTCATCTCATTGGTATTAATAGGTATAAGTAATCCTCAGACTCAAAGGAATGTTAATTAGTAATTCTGGATTACGGAATGTGACGCTTTGATCCTGTTGTAACACGATCCATAACAGAGATGACTCTAGCGTGTGAACTGCAGACGTTGGGTATCACAGGAAGTAATTGCAGGATAGTTATACATTGGATTGAGCATTTATCACTCCCGATAAATGGGAGATACGTCCATGGATCGCTTGTGGAAGACTTGACTCTAAATCCTTGCAAGGTGATAGCTTAAGACTTGAAATACAGATTTCACTTAACCTATCTAATTGGAGTTGACTCGGCCTGTACAAGTAAAACGAACGTCTCGCTATATGTGAATTGACATTATCCATAGTCATAAGATTCAGTTCAAGGATGTAGTTGATAAAGGATCGAATTATACTGTAACTAATACGGAAAGGTCAACGACAGCAGCCCGCCCTCGGGCCCGGCCCGATACCCACTTGTTTTTAAATATGTTTAAAATCGTTTTATGTTAAATGTAAATATATGTTTCAGAAATTAATAGTTTTCTGTTTTGATTATCGAATGAATAATTCGTTTAAATGTTTGTTTTTACCAATATGTAAATCAAAGTGTTAAATGAATTAAAATCAAAATAAATGGGACGAGCATAATCAACGTTTTATATGGTTATATTAATCTAAGGATTAATATAAAGATACAAAACGATTAGAAGTAAAATTGGATGAAAGTTAATTTGACGAGTTAATGTGATTAACCTAAATATTACATAAGCCGGTTATGTAATCAACCAATTAAATTTATTTAATTGAGTCTATGCATGTTTGGAGTTATGGACATATTTGGACCCTCTTCTAGTCTTTTGGTATTTTTGAAATAGGGCCTGCGCGTCCTGCCTTTCTACTATCTATTGTAATTTCTCCTCTCATCTAATTCCCTTCAATTCAGTTGAAGTTTTCTTATAGTAGTATAGAAATTAATATGTAATTTCAAGGCGCCAAGGAGAAGACGGATGACCTAAAGAGAAATATGTAATAGTTAGTATTTCCTTAGGTTTGGCCTTTTATTCCGTCTCTGGCTCGACGGAATAATTTAGATGATATGTCCATAACGCCAATGTATGTGAATGTATATATGTCTGATGTATACTAAAGCAAATCAAGACTAAGTTAGATTATGAGACTTAAATAAAATCCCTCATTAAAAAGTTAAGTAAATAAGTAAGTTATTAAAATCGGTTGCCCCTCCCTAATATTATAATTCAGCCGGCAGTACTGGGGGCCTTTGGGTTGTTGAGTAAACTCAAGCTCGGGGTCTTATGGTAACACCTGAATTATCGAAAAATCATTTTTCATGAATATGGGGTAATACTTAAATTAGATTATGATAATTGGATGAGTAAACTCATGTTGTCATAAACTAATGGGCAAAACGGTTGGGATTAATATGAATAGCATATTAGTTACTAATGTGGTTAGTAACCCAATAACCTAGGAATCACATTAAAGATGTGATTGATTGTATGAATCTACCTAATGAATGAGACTAGCTTGTTGAGTAAACTCAAGGCGAAATCTCAGGAGTTAGGATCCTAGCTTACTAAAGGATTTGTGAAATTCTTCGAATTAATATGGAGGGTTATTAATTTGGCAAAATAGTGGGAGCAATCTGAAATAAATTAAAAGGCCTATAATTTTAGATTGTTATACTTTAAAGCAAATGAATGACATACATTTACTCTTTCTCACTCTCAAGTTTAATTAAACACTCTTAAAATCATGACTAACACCAATCTGCAAAATATACTTACCGATAACAAGTTGAATAGTTCAAACTTCACCGACTGGTTTCGTAACCTCAAAATCATTTTGAAGTTCGATAAAAAAAAGGGTATGTATTTGATACATCGATACCCCCTATCCCTGAGGATGATGCTCCCAATCGATGCTTATCAGAAGCACAAGGCTGATGACGATCATGCCGGATGCATCATACTTGCATCGATGACATCGGAATTACAAAGGCAACTATGCCTGTTCCATCATCATGCACCTAAAGGAATTGTTTGGGAAACAGACCAGGTGCGAACGCTACGAGATATCCAAGATGCTATATCGTAGTAGGATGCAAGAGGGCACATCTGTCATGACACATTGTGTCAAGATGATTGGCTACATTACCAAACTTTCTAGTATTGGATTTGCGATGGATAACGAATTGAGCATAGACTTAATTCTTCAATCCATCCCAGAGAGTTATTCACAGTTCATTATGAACTAACAGATGAATGACTTGCAAACCTCTTTTGAAGAGCTTGCAAATATGCTCAAGTCAGTTGAGCCCAATATAAAGAAAGGTAAGAAAGCCGTGCCCAACAAAACTAAGGGAAAGGAAGTGAAGAAGCCCAAAGGAGAGTGCCACTTCTGTGGTGAAGAAAGGCATTGGAAAAGAAACTGTTTGGTGTACCTAGCTACCCTCAAGAAGGGAAAAAGCCGGTACTCCAACATCTGGTATGTTCTATATTTCGATAAAGAATAAACATTGCGATTTTTATAGAGATGGGATTTTCTATTTTTCAGGAATATCACAAAATGGGATTTATGTGTTACATTTCTGTTTTCGCAATTGATACCAAAAGACATAAGCTAGATAATTCAACTTGCTTGTGGGATTGTCATATAAACAAGAGACGCATACTAAAAGCTACATTCAGATGGGCTTATAGATCCAATCGATTCTGAATCATTGGAAACATGCGAATCATGTTTAAAAGGTAAAATGACAAAGACACCCTTTAGCAATAAAGGTGAGCGTGTATCAGACACTCTAGGACTCATTCATTCAGATGTATGTGGCCCTATGTCAGTCCAAGCAAGAGGAGGATTCAGATACTTCATTAGCTTCATAGATGACCATACTCGCTATGGTTATATCTACTTGATGAGGCACAAATCAGAAGCTTTTGACAAGTTCAAATGCTTCAAGAATGAAGTGGAAAATCAATTAGGAAAGAAAATAAAAACACTTCGATCTGATCGAGGTGGCGAATATCTTTCTGACGATTTTCTGAATTATCTAACTGAATGTGGGATATGCTCACAATGGACACCTCCCTATACACCACAACACAATGGTGTATCCGAGAGGAGAAACCGTACCCTATTAGATATGGTACGATCCATGATGAGCATGGCCTTACTTCCAAAGACGTTCTGGGGCTATGCCTTAGAAACTGCCCTCTTCACCCTGAACCGAGTACCAACTAAATCCGCTAGTTCCACGCCATATGAATTGTTCGTTGGTAGGAAACCCGTGTTCTCTTTCATGAGAGTATGGGGTTCAGCATATGTCAAACGCGTTGCGTCCGACAAATTAGATTCTAAATCTGATAAATGTTTCTTCATTGGATACCCAGAAAGTAATCGTATCCAAACACGCAACCTTCTTAGAGAAAGAGTTTCTCGAAGAAACACAAAAGGGAAGCATGATTGAACTCGACGAAGTTCAAGAGGAAGAAACACCGACTGAAACAACGGAGGCGGTCGAGGTACCCGAAGAAGTCCCATTAGATGAGACTCCAGTGGCACCTATTCGTAGATCACGAAGAGTTTGTGAACTCCCAGTTAGATATGGTTTTCTAGTGGGAGATGATGATGAGGTTCCCGTGTTAGACGACGAACCCGAAAACTACGAAGAGGCTCTTACTAGTCCAGATTCTAAAGCATGGCTTGAAGCCATGGATTCTGAAATGGATTCCATGTATACTAACCAAGTTTGGACTTTGGTTGATCCACCCGAAGGGATAAAACCCATTGGGTGCAGATGGATCTTCAAAAAGAAGACTGACATGGATGGAAAGGTTAGCACCTACAAGGCTAGGTTGGTAGCGAAAGGATATCGTCAAAAACAAGGTGTTGATTATGACGAAACCTTCTCTCCCGTTGCTATGTCCAAATCAATCAGAATCATGCTTGCAATTGCCGCTCATTTTGATTATGAGATTTGGCAAATGGATGTGAAAACAACTTTCCTAAACGGAAACCTGCTTGAGGATGTATACATGA
The DNA here is from genome assembly GCF_963576675.1 of Euphorbia lathyris. NCBI lineage: Eukaryota > Viridiplantae > Streptophyta > Magnoliopsida > Malpighiales > Euphorbiaceae > Euphorbia > Euphorbia lathyris. The sequence goes on along the minus strand of NC_088915.1, from coordinate 45,956,623 downwards.
TGCAACCTGAAGGTTTCATATCAAAGGATGCAAATAAAGTTTGCAAACTTCAGAGATCCATTTATGGACTCGAGCAAGCATCTAGAAGCTGGAACAAGCGTTTTGACGAAACCATAAAACAATTTGGTTTCGAACAAAATTGCGAAGAAGCTTGCATTTACAAGAAAGCAAGTGGGAGCTCTATAGCATTTCTCATACTATATGTGGACGATATACTGTTAATGGGAAATGACATTGCTCTTTTACAGTCAGTGAAAATATGGTTATCCGGTAACTTCTCAATGAAAGACCTCGGTGAAGCAGCCTATATACTTGGTATAAAGATCTACAGGGATAGATCACGTAGACTGTTTGGTCTTTCACAGGCTACATACATTGAAAAGGTGCTAAATCGGTTTAGCATGCTTGAATCGAAATGAGGTAACTTACCCATGGTACATGGAGTAAAGTTAAACAATCATCAATGTCCTAAAATTGATGATGACAAACGACGCATGGCTGTAGTCCCGTACGCCAGCGCGATCGGTTCGATTATGTATGATATGCTATGCACTAGACCCGACGTAGTGTTCGCGTTATCTGTAACGAGTCGTTACCAAGGGAATCCGGGAGACGAGCATTGGATTGCCGTCAAGAACATTCTTAAGTACTTGAGAAGAACTAAAGATATGTTTCTAGTGTACGGAGAAGGAGATCTGAAAATACAAGGATTTTCAGACGCTAGTCATCTCACAGATGAGAATGATTTTAAATCCCAATCAGGATACCAGTTTATCCTAAATGGGGGCGCGGTCAGTTGGAAAAGTTCCAAGCAGGGAAGCGTAGCTTTCTCTACGACCGAGTCAGAGTACATCGCTGCTGCGGAAGCAGCAAAGGAAGCAGTTTGGATTAGAAAGTTCATTACAGAACTAGGTGTGGCGCCTGACATTGTCAATCCCATTACTCTGTACTGTGATAACAATGGAGCCATTGCGCAAGCAAAGGAACCACGGTCTCATAATGCATCCAAGCACTACCTAAAGCGATACCACATCATTAGAGAGATTGTGGCTAGAGGAGATGTGAGAATAGAAAGAGTACCTACAGAGGACAACGTTGCGGATCCGTTAACAAAGCCTTTAACCCAGAAAGTACATGATCGTCATTTAACTTCTACTGGGATAAGTTTTAGAAACAATTGGCTTTAGTCAAAGTGGGAGTATGTTGGGGTTTAGTGTCCTATAGTCAATTGTTGCAGGATACAAACTTATTGTAAATGAATTGTTCTTTATACCATTTGTTTCAATGAGATATATGTTTTATAACTATATAAAGGCAATCCCTTTTAAGCACTAAATAAAGTCTAATAAAAGGAAATCCGTAAGTTTGTTTAAAGTGATTATAAAGTGTTCATACAAGCATGAAGTGAGACAAAACTTTATAATAAACTAATAAGCTTAAAACCACCCCAAGTCAAGTGATATATTTAGGATTGATATATCACAGTTGAGACTTGTATGTAACAATGTCTTCTGTCCGACAGAAAGCTGATCTCACAAGCTTCACATATATAGATATCTGGACAGTTACATAGATCCGGTGAAACGTTGTTCATTAGGATTGGGGATCCGACTTGAGATAACAGGATGGGTAGATTCATCCTTGTCAACTGTTCATCTCATTGGTATTAATAGGTATAACTAATCCTCAGACTCAAAGGAATGTTAATTGGTCATCATGAATTACTGAATGTGAGACTTTGATCCTGTGGTCCCACGATCCTTAACAGAGATGACTCTAGGGTGTGAACTGCAAAGGTTGGGTGTCACAGGAAGTAATTTCAGGGTAGTTATACATTGGATTGAGCATTTATCACTCCCGATTAATGGGAGATACATCCAAGGATCGCTTGTGGAAGACTCGACTCTAAACCCTTGCAAGGTGATAGCTTAAGAGTAGAAATACGGATTTCACTTAACCTATCTTTTTGAGTTGACTCGGCCAATAACAAGTAAAACGAACGTCTCGCTATATGTGACTTGACATTACCCATAGTCATAAGATTCAGTTCAAGGATGTAGTTGATAAAGGATCGTATTATACCGTAACTAATACGGAAGGGTTAACGACAGAATCAACCTGTCTTCTTAACGGACTCTGGGGGAATGATTACGGACTTGCCAATAACATACTCTGTACATCATTCCGTTATGCAAGGGATTAAATATAAATCTTGAAGAAATTAATTTAATAGGTTGCATATGGCCAGAAGTAGTAAGGACCTAATGGATCACACATAAGACTTGGAACCAAAAGAGAGATGGATATGATTAATAGATGGAAGCCCAATTAAGCCCAGTAAGGCCCAAATTCTACGAGAGGGCCGAAATTTATATGTATTAGTAAGAAATTAATTTTATTCCATTAATCCTAATTAGATTAGAATTATGAATTAAATTAATTAAGAGATAATTTAATTAGGAGTTTTAATTAGATTAATATACTCCTATTATTATCCAATTAGGTTATTTATTATTATCCTAAATGTATTTGATATATTATAAGATAATAATTAGGAATCCTATTCCGAATGGAATTCCTATTAAGTAACCTATTCCTATCTAACTAGGGTTTAGATACAAGCTAATATATATACCCCCCTATAGTGAATTTCGACTAAGCCTAATCCCTCCCCTATATGTGATTTTCGAAATTGCTATATTAGTGAGAGAAAAGAATTCTATTCCCAAGTTCGTGAACTAGAATTCATACGGCATTCCATCGATTGATTAATCTCATTCATCCCTCTTTCTCTTTGATCTTGTGTTGGTTTGTTAGAGGCAATCTATTTTGGTTGCATCTCATAAGGGTTGATTTCATCTTAGCCTCATCGTATTAATCTTTGTGTTTGGAATCTCGGAGACGAATTTTGGGCGCTTCTTTAACAATGGTAGATTGTTCATCGAAAGGTATTCCTTCTTATCCCTCTTTATATGAAATAACGATTAACGGATCCTATGGTTAAAAGGAAGTAGGCTAAAATTTTTATATTTCCGCTGCTATACCTTAGCCTTAATTTCCTTCAATAATGGTGTCGCTGGTTAGATTGATATGTGACATGGTCATAAGTGGCTTTTGAGAGTTGAAAAATCTCAGATGTCTCGGCCTGTTCAGTTTGCATCTCTTCTTTTGATAAATTTAGCAGGCGAATGGATTCAGCTATTTGCTCGATTGTGCATTGAGAGGAAGAGGCAACTAATTCTCGAGTTGTGGTCAGCTCAGTTGAGACCTGAGTAAGTTGAGCTGACTTAGCCACATCAGTGTTGGCGGCAGTTAAGGCGTTGAGTTTCCCTTCAATGGTGTCCATATGTTGCACCATGTGTAAGTGAAGGTTTGCCATTTTGGTAGCGAACTCTTGCTTTGGCTGCTGAGCTACCATTTCGGTCAGCACACATAAGAGCTCCTTGAGGCCTTTTAGTTCAGTGAGGAGTTGATTAATGGTGCTCGGTTGTGTAGGCTCCGCTGAACTGTGCTCAGTATCAGTTCCATGAGTGCTTTGGATTTCTGCGATGAGTTCTTGGGCAGCTTGTAAGATTCGTTTCCCCAGACTGGGAAGAAGTCAATAACTGCAAAGGATCAGTTTGAGAAGGTTCAGGAACCGAGTTTTGGTTGGCGGCAGGTGGTTGTTCATCTGAATGCACACCAGAATTAGAGTTGTCCTTGGGATCAGGTGAGGTGTGATCAACTTGAGTTGCAGACTGAGTGGTGGGATCCGCTGCAGGAATTGAGACATTGTTTGACTGTTCTGGAAGAGAGTTGAGTGGTGTCGTAGCATTGTCTACCTGCTCAGTGTCAGTCGGGAGCTGAACATTGACTTGAGGAGGAGTCAGCTCGAGATTGTCCTGAGCAGGAGATTTCTCTAGTGTATGTTCCTTCTCTTGAACAGCGGGTTCATCGATCACTTGCTTTGAGGAGCTGGTAGCAGCGGTGTCGGCAGACTTGGCAAGTTCCTGACCACGAGGAACAGAGGCTTGTTTTTCCTTGACTGGTGAGGGCTTGGAAATAGGCTTAGAGAAAAAGTTGAAGTCCAAGTCAGTCAAGTTTACGATAGGTTCATGGAGAGGTGAGTCTTTAAGCATGTCCGTTAGGAAATTGATTGCTTATTAATGGTCTTTATTGCGGGATCGGTTCAGCTGTTTCAATAGCGGATTGGGCGGTTATGGCGATTCGCCTTGTAGGTTCGCCCACGGATCTCTTGTGGTGAGATGTTGGTGATCCGCCTGTCGGATCCCTTTGCTTAATACGCCGTGATACTCCGGTATCAGGTGATCAACATGTGGCGCTCTAGGCGAATATCCTTTTTGATCATTGGGATAATATCACAATGTTATCAAGCTTCAACACTATGCTTGAAGTTACTTTGAAGGAGCTGGAGAGTACTAAGCAGCAGACTGGTCCGATTTCATGAGGAGATGGAGGGCCAAGGCGGCAGTTATGAAGCAGAAGCCGCTTGAGCAGGACCAAATCCGAATGGTAATTGGCAACACTTTGCCGTATATTAAGAATGAGCTGCGGTATATGCCTTTTTCTGATTTCAATCAGATGTATAGTTGCGCCTTGACAGTTGAGGGGGATGGTGAGCTGAAGAAAGCTCATACTAAGTGGACGAAGTTTGGATATAGTGCCGGAGGGCCAAGCACGAGTACAGAATCTGCCGCAGTGAAAGTGCTTGAACTTAATGCTATCGAGAAGAGGCAGTTTGCCAAGTTTGATCAGACATACGCAAAAGTTTTCGAACGATTGCAGAAAAAGGGATTGTTGAAAGCTCTTACTCCTTATAACAAGGCACAGCCTACGCCGCAGATACAAGCTAGGGGATACTACGAGTTCCACAGTAAGTATGGGCACAATATTGAGAACTGTGAGAGGTTGAAGCATGAGATCCAAGATTTGATTGAGGAGAAGAAGATAGCTAATCCTTCGTCAGCAAACCCTTCCACTAGGAGTAATCCATTGCCTAACCATAGGGTGAGCATGATCGGATCTGGACTCGAAGAGAGTTTGGTTATGGAATCCTTCAGGGAAGACGAAGAGGAGTTGTTGGACTCCGATGAGAAGAGTAATGTGGGAAATGGTTTATATGTGTCCTTTCTTGGTAAGGAGCAAGAGGATGAACCGATGGATGAAGGACTAGACGGCGGAGCACCGTATGATGAAGATAGTGCCGAAGAGACCGGGGAAGGGTCGTCTTGAACTATTGTGCCAGAGTTGAGTTTATTCAGTGGGGTGGAGAATCCCGATGTGCACTTGCGCGAGTATATGCATGACATGTTTGTTGAATCCTTTGGGGTGGATGAGGTTGCTCAGTGGTTCCACCATTCGTTAATAGGCGAGCCTTTGAGGTGGTTCCACTCATTGCCCGACTCCTGCAAGCATGATTGGGAACAGTTGTCCGTTCTATTCCTAGAGAAGTACAAGAAAGCTAAGGATAGGACCGCGGAGCGCTTTGTGCTGCAAATTGGGCCTATTAAACGTCCGTTGCCAGCAGTCAGTAAGTATAACAGCAACAAGGATCCAATGGAACACCTTCACTTCTACTTGTCGACCATGGGGCCTTTGGGTTTTAATGAAGAAGAGATCACCAGTCTGTTTTGCAATTCACTAATGGGGGAGCCGCTGATGTGGTATATGTCTCTTCCGATGCGTATCAAGTGCGATTGGGCCGTGATGACCAAAAGGTTCATTAAGGAATATATGGTATGGATGCTTGGGAACCAAACACCGGACTCGCCCTCTTATGAGACGCCTGAAGCAGTGTTAGCAATGCCCAAGTATGGTGGATATTGGGATCCCGCTGAGCACGCGAAGTTATTACACGAACACTTCCCGGAAACTCTCATAGGGGAAGCCTTATTGTGGCACCAAGGGCTATCGGAAGAAGAAAGGGGTCATTGGATACCTCTTTGGGATGCGTTTGTGTCGAGATATGAAATGTACATTCCGTGGACGGGATCCCTAGAAGATCTGGATAGGATCAGGCAATTCCCCGAGGAACCATTTGCGGATTATGCTAGGAGGTGGAGGTACCACTACGAGCAGTGTCAAGAAACGATGAGTGATAAGGTGTAGCTCATGTGCATACAAAGAGGCGCTATTCCGATGGCGGCAAGAAGGATGAACAGAGTGTCCCTCAAGGACTATGATAAGTTGATAGGCTGGGCCGTGTATGGATCGGCAGATCCCTTCTATTTGAATCCGAACGTCCCTCACATAATGGATCTGATGGTCGTGGACATTTGGGAAAGTTCCTCGGAGGAGGAGAATACCGATCAGAGTATTCCTATCAATATTTGGGATGAATCCGATGATGAGCCGGAGATTGCCGTTATGGCAAGATCAGGTCGAGTGGCCGAGGGAAAGGCACCGATGGTTGAAACTGAGGTGGGAGAAGGATCGTCTCCTAAGCCGGATGATCAAGTCCTCGAGCAGTTGAAGAAAACACAAGCTAACTCTACGGTGTGGGAAGTCTTGTGCCATTCTAAGTACCACCATGAGAATTTGATGAAAGAGTTGCAGAATTTGGTCATCTCTACCGATACTGAGCCAACGGCATTAGTAGGGGCAATCATGGCTCGGAAGAGAACTGAAATCACCTTCACCGATGAAGATCTCTTGGAATAAGGAAAGGCTCACAACAAGCCTTTGTACATCCGAGCTGAGATAAATGGGAAGAGGATGAGCTGTGTAATGGTTGATGATGGATCGGCCATTAATGTTTGCCCGCTGAAACTCTTGTCAAAGTTGGGAGTAGAAAGAGGAGATTTGATGGCCTCGGAGATGATAATTCGAGCTTACGACGATAGCCGTCGCCACATCGAGGGAGTTTTCAAGGCTAAGCTGAAAGTGGGGCCGCGTGAGGAAGAGACTGAATTCACTGTGTTGGATATATCGGTGACTTGTGCTGTGTTGTTGGGACATCCATGGTTCCACAAGTTGGGAGGCGTGCCCTCCACACTCCATCAGATGATCAAATTCCCCTATGGGGAGGAGATAGTGACTATCCGAGCCGAGAAATTGAGTTCAGTGGCTGCATTGGGAATTGAGCCTCAGCTTTTCTCTGGATTCCAGGTTTCTGGAATCTACGAGTCCAGCATGACCACCGATGTGATAAAGATGATGAAAGGGGGTTTCATCCCCGGTATGGGCTTGGGAGCACACCATCAAGGGTTGCCAGAATCTCCGGACTTCAAGAGTCAGAAAACCCGGAGGGGTTTGGGATATGAGCTGGGAGGTCCGTCCAACACAGGCAGTGACGGAAAGGTGGGCCTAAAGAAGTATTTTGTGAATGAGGTCCACGGGAAGGTTTATTCTAGGGCTCCCGAGTCATGGACTAGCACCGAAGGAAAGATTCTGCCAGGCTTTGAGATCTTCAACGATGTCACCAGCTGGGGCAAAGGAAAAGCAAGCTGCTTCGTCGAGGAGATCATGATGTTAGATCTTAATGCCGAGGAGCAGGTCATCACAATGGAAGCCACTGTGGGAGCGGTGGATGAGCCCGACACCTCCAAGGCCTATGAGAAACCCGAGAACCCTGTTGATGACAATTGTATTACCGCTTTGTTTGAATCTGATGATGTACTCGCCAATGCTATCAATGAAATGAATTCTGATTTTGCTTACTTGCTTGATGTTGATTCTGATCATTCCATGCATTCTCATTCATATAACATGCCTACATTTGAAATCAATGTAATAGAAATGTCAATTTTCAATCTTGGCACGGATGAAAATCCTAAACTTATACAAATTGCTCAAGAATTAACTATTGAATAGAGAAAAGAATTTGAGAGAATAATTAAAAAATACGAAATAGTGTTTGGTTGGACGTACGAAGACATGCCGGGGATCGATCAATCAATCGTAACTCACCGTATTCCGACATACCCCGATGCTAAGCCTGTGAAACAGAAACTCCGATGCATGAGGCCGGAATGGGCAGATAAGATCAGAGAGGAAGTGAAGAAACAGTTAGAAGCATGTTTCATCGAAGTAATCGATTATCCCCCTTGGGTGGCAAATGTAGTGCCAATCGCGAAGAAGGACGGTAAAGTGAGAATGTGCGTCGACTATAGAGATCTCAACAAGGCTTGCCCCAAAGATGAATTCGCATTAGCTCACATCGACGTATTGATCGACAGTGCAGCATCGAGCGTCTTGCACACGAATGTGGACGGCTTCATGGGCTACATGCAAGTTCAGATGGCCGAAAAGCACAAAGCAAATACCTCGTTCACAACTGAGTGGGGAACGTACTGCTATAGAGTAATGCCGTTTGGTTTGAAAAATGCTGGGGCAACCTACCAGCGAATGGCTACGGCACTGTTCCATGATATGATACACAAGCGGCGGATGCTTTGGCCACATTAGTGTCAGTATGGGATAATCCTCGGAACCTTGCCTCGAAGCCTTTGGTGTTGAGGAAGTCCCACAAACCGTGCTATGAAGACGTAATGTTGTTGGGAGCGGATGAAGAGCCTTGGTATTTCGATATCATGAACTTCATGAAAAGTGGAACGTACCCGGCAGAATCAGAACTTAGGGATCAGGTTGTGATCAGAAGGTTAGCTCAGCAATTTGTCATCCACAACGACCTGCTTTACAAAAGGCACACCGATGGGTTACAATTGAGATGTTTAGACGAGGGAGAAGCCCGTGAGGCGATGGAGTCAGTGCACTCGGGAATTTGTGGAGCCCATATAGGAGGAACAGTGTTGGCAAAGAAAATCATAAGGCAAGGCTTCTATTGGCTCACCATGGAAAGAGATTGCAATGAATATGCGAAGAAATGCCATGATTGTCAAATCCACGGAGATTATAATCACTTGCCAGCTATGGAACTGCACATGTTGGTACCCGTTTGGCCGTTCGCAGCTTGGGGCATTTATATCATCGGAGAAGTGAGGCCTAATGCATCAAATGGGCACAAATTCATTGCCGTTGCCATTGATTACTTCACCAAGTGGGTAGAGGCAGAATCGTTTAGCAAGTTGGGATCTAAGCAGATGAGGAAGTTCATTGAAAAGCACCTAATCACCAGGTTCGGAGTGCCTCATCACATGATCACGAATAATGGGGTCCAGTTTCAGAGGGAGGTGAGAAGTCTCCTCCAGGAATACGGTATCGAGCATCATAGGTCTTCTCCATATCGCCCGCAAGCTAACGGTGCAATGGAGGCCGCAAATAAGAACCTTAAGAGGATTCTCGTAAAGACGGTGGAATCGCATCGGAATTGGCACGAGAAGCTTCCGCTCGCTTTATGGGATTATCGCACGATGGTTAGAACGTCAACTGGGGCAACGCCGTTCTCCTTGGTATATGGGGCAGAAGTCGTTCTCCCAATTGAGATTGAAAAGCGATCGTTGAGAATCGCAGTAGAAGCAGAGATTCCCGAGACGGAATGGGTGAAGAAGCGATATGAACAGTTGGCATTGGTGGACGAGAAAAGGATGGAGGCTCTTTACCATGTGCAGTTATATCAGAGAAGGATAGCCCGAGCCTTCAACAAAAAGGTCAAGGCCAGCCCCATCAAAGAAGGGGATATGGTGCTGAAACAGATCCGAATGACGCACACCGACCCTAGGGGCAAATTTAGGCCAAACTGGGAAAGACCGTTCTTCGTAAAGAAGATCCTAAGCAAAGGGGCGGTGAATCTAACTACTATGGACGGCATGGAGTTCTCCGAACCTACCAATCTGGATAGGCTTAAGAAATACTTTTCGTAAATAAAAAAAAGAAAGAAATAAAAATTCCCGATAGGTTGAAAACCCGCAAAGGGCGACCTATGCAACAATGAGGGACATCCCAATGGGTGAAAACCCGAAAGGGCACTCATTTGAAAATTCCGGGATAATAAAAGGAGAGTTGAAAAATAGCTGGGATCTGAAAACTGAAAAAAGGCGGATCCTGGTAACAGTAGTTATATCTTGAGCAATTACGAAATAATGTATAAGCGGCTAAGTATTTCTGTTGTTTGTAAATAAATAAAGGCATGAATATATTTGAAGAGAATGATTGGAATCATTATAATCTACTGAATGCATTGTATTATGAATCATGAGTTATACATTTCCTACCTCCTTCATATAAAAAGCCTACAACCTATCCACCCCTCTCCCTATATACAAGCTATACATCGGGGTAATACTAATGAGAAAACTACAAATAATGGGCCTATCAAGGAGGAAAATCCCAGAAGTCCTCGAAGTCCCTCAAATGTGAAGCCCGCTCCCCGGCTAAGGCCTCCTCGGCAACCCGACGACCCTCCTCCGCGGCAAGGCACCCCTCGATCTCCACTCGCATCATCTCCGCCCAATAAGCATCTCTCTCTAGGTAGACGCGTCCGACCCTAGCATCGGCATCCCACTGCGACTCGCTGAACCGCTGATCATTAGCATGAAGATCGCACTGCAAATAAAAAAAAGAAAAGAAAAAAAAACACCAAAATAAGATAACAATGGAAGTTACACATACATAAGCGCATCACATGCATACATTTCACTACACTATGATAAAATAAGAATACTTACCAGGTGGCTGGCGCAACGCAGGTTGAGCCGCTCTCGAAAATAATCGGATAATCCCACGAAGTCGGTGCACGTCTCCCTCGAGGTATGGAGGGCATCAGGGGGATCGAACGACACCATCGAGGTGAAAACCGGAGGGGCTGTCTCAACGCCGGAGTAGGCCACGCCCGCCTCGCCATAACGAACCACCGAATACTCTCTCCCCGAGGTCGGGAAGGGTGCGCCAAGGTAGAGCTGCTCTGGTCGGGCAGCGCCGGAGGACTCGCTCGCATGATATGAAGGCTCCCTCACAGATGTCCGGGCTCGGGTACCATCAAAAAAGTCCGACGTCCGAGCGCTCCTCAAGGAACCCTCCTGCAAGCAAAGACAAAATGAATACACCTAACTATCTCATAAATAAAGAATAAATAAGTCAAGCACTTACCAGAACCTCCTCTAGGCCGAAGACCTCAGCAACGGCCGCCGCCAAGAACACGTCATCCGCAGGATCCACGTCCATCACAACCTCAAGAGGGTCCATTAGAGTCAACAATGTCGATAAATAGTGGGCGCGACCCCCCGCGTGGTCCCACACGTCCCGAGGTGCAAATCGGCGAGTCAAATCACGACGTATCTCCTGCAGGGGCATGATCCTCACCGCGAACATAGACACAGGGATCTCGCTTGGAGTCCAATGTGTGGCGTCAACCCCGGTAAAACTCCTGTCGCCCAAATACCACGCTCGTACGCACGAGCCGGTGAGAACACACTGCTGCCCCTGGATGCGGGTGACATAGGCGTAATCGGGACCGAAGTCGAGGTCGTCCCATCTGAAAGAGATCTGAAAAATAAGAAAAGTCAGACAAGAACGAACGAAAATCCAGCATAGTCAGGAGACGTTCACCTGTCCCAGGCTCCGTGTGTCAATCCATGATAGGAATCGTGCCACCGTCCGCCTCCTCTCGACGCGCAAGTCAAAGTCACTCCACCTCGCCATAAGTGGAAGCGTAGTCACGCGCGGTCTACTCCTGCGGGCGCTCGGGAGAATCCTCCTCTCATAAGCCCAAACCTGCTCGTAAAAACCGACGTCAGAAGCAGAAATCGTGAAAAGAATAAAGAGACAAGCTGATGATAGAAAAGGTGTAGCCGCCGAAATCCTTGCGCTTCCGGCAAGTTAAGTCCAAAAACTTGTATAGAAAGGCCAAGCCAGCTCCAGCCCAATCATAGGACGACACTGCATCCAAATCACGGAAAGCCTGGATGAGACCTGCGTGTATGGTTCCGCTTTTGGTGTGGAAGATCGTCTCGCCTAAAACGTACAGGAGGAAGCTGCGGGTGGCCCGATCCGTGTCATCTCGGTCGTAGAAGTCCATATGGCTCAGTAGCCCGAAGGTCGCCGGAGTGGCCCCGACACCCGTGTAGACTCCGGGTCCAATCAAATCAGATATCTCGGCAGGGTCGACCCGAGGACGCACCATGTCGAAGCAAAGGGGGACCGGAATGCCGCTACCCCGCAATCCAGTCAATAGTGAGAAGTCGCGGGGCGAGATCATCATCTCCCCAAACGAAAGGTGAAAGGTGTGAGTCGAGTCTACCCACCTCTCACATAAAGGACGCAAGCCGTGTCGGTCACACACACCATTGGCATGAGGCAGCGCCAGAATAAAGGGCTCGAAGCCCAACTCTCGAACGCGGGCTTTAGCCGCTGGGCTAAGCATAGCATACCAGGTATGGATATCCATGGTGGTCCCAGTAATGCCAATGACCTGGAAGGAACAGTACGGGTAAGACCAAAGGCTAAACTAAAGTCATTATCCCTCGAGAGCCTCACTTCTATACGTACATCTAATAAGAATTTCGTTAAGCTAGTTATTCTTTCGGTTGTGTTTAAATCTAACTTAGAAATTCTTTTCGATTAGGATCGTTACTCCTTGAGATTTCATTCGTAGGATCATTTGTATAGGATTTTATTTAATTCATTATTCTTTGGTGTTCCACTCTCCCGCGTGCTTGCGAGGAGCTTAATCCAATTCAAGCTTGGGTTAAAAGCATTTAGTATTTTTACTATTCACGTGCACTATTCGCGTACATTTTTACATTTTACTATTCACGTGCACTATTCATGTGCACTATTCACGTTTTTTACGTACACTATTCACGTTTCCTAATCGCCTGCATTGTTCGCATTCTTACTATTCGCATATGCAAAGTTCACATTCTTTCAACAAATAAAAAAAACATAAAGCATTGCTCACGTGCATAAAAATTCGTGTTTTCTAACTAAAAGGCTTCTAAGCAAATTAAAGGTTAGCATGCAAATGACGTTTAAGATGGAGTTGCTAAAACCTAGGAGTCTTGACAAATGATAAAAAAAACAAGGGGGTACTTACTGGATGGACGTTGGTCCGGCTCAGGTGAGAATCAGGATTCTGAAAGGGAGCCACTCTAGTCAAGTCCTTGAAACCCGCCTCCATACCCTTCATGCCATCGTATCTATCCGACCCCATCACGAGAATACTCTAATGTTAGAGAGAGGAAGAGAGAGAAGGTGTGGGGTTGGAAATGAACCCCACCACCTTTTATAGGAAGAGGAAATGGCATATCCGTAATAATGAAAAAGGTACGACATGACATAAAGGTAAAAACTAAATAATTAATTACCGGGTGCACAGACCTCCGATTTGCAGTCCGTTTCAGCCTGCGTTTCTGCCAGGCGGTGGCCAATACCCCCAAGAGAAGACTCTAGATGACAGCCAAAATTTACAGAATAGTAGCGCCAGTTAAAATACAGACAACAGTCAACAAAACAAAAAATGATTTTTTCAGTCTAAAGTGTTCCAGACGAAAGGATAAGGACACTCCCATCAATAACTCCAGTACACGAGACAATAACCCCAGTCAAAATGCAGACGATAGTGTCTTAAAATTCTGAATTGCTAGTTAGAGCCATTTTACCTACGGTCGATGACCGAGGTTTCTATAGAGAGCCATTTTTACTTACGGTCGATGACCGAGATTGCTATAGAGAGTCATTTTTACCTACGGTCGATGACCGAGGTTGCTATAGAGAGCCATTTTTACCTACGGTCGATGACCGAGGTTGCTAGAGAGAGCCATTTTACCCGCGGTCGATGACCGAGGGTGCTAGAGAGAGCCATTTTACCCACGGTCGATGACCGAGGTTGCTATAGAGAGCCATTTTACCTACGATCGATGACCGAGGTTGCTATAGAGAGCCATTTTACCCACGTTCGATGACCAGGGTTGCTAGAGAGAGCCATTTACCTACGATCGATGACCGAGGTTGCTATAGAGAGCCACTTTACCCGCGATCGGTGACCTAGGTTGTTAGAGAGAGCCATTTTACCTACGATCGAGGACTAGGGTCGCTAGTAAGAGCCATTTACTTACGATCGATCTAGGCCAGAGTCCCTAGGAGAAGCGTCCGCCGCCAGCCGATTCAAAGGCAAGGATAGAGCAGACAAGGTGAAGATTGAAGGCAAGATAGAAACTTGCGACATGGAGATCAGGTATCTCTCCTACCACTCTATATGTGTCTTTTACTTTAATATGTTTTCCATTGCATGTGTCGCATTCACGAAATTTTTTTTTTTCGAAAAAAGCACACACATCACTGTCAAAATAGAAAAGTAGGGGCAACTGTAGACACCGAGTCGGAGGACCTGTGACGAAAACCCATAACAAGACGGTTGAAGCGGTTGATTCCGATAATTTAAATAATAAAAATCACGAAAGGGTCCGTAAGGGTTGCGTGTCGTCAAGTGGACGGCTCGCGAGTGCTCAGCGGCGTTGGACGAGCGCCTAGCGGCAGCCGGCGCGCGCCCGACGGCAGTTGAGCGCGCGCCCAGCAGCGCAGGGCGCACGTCCATCGGCAGCTGGGCGCGGACGCCCAACGACGTTGGGTGAACGCCCAACAGAAGTTGGGCGTTCGCCCAACAAAAGTTGGGCGACGCCCAAAACTTTTGGGGATCCGTGCATATAAAAGGCACGGATCCCCATGCATTGATGAGGGATGAGGATTTTTGGGAGCTTCTCACTCTAGACATTTTTAGAGAGAAAAAGTTAATTTTTTGGGAGAAAACATTTTTTTTCCTAAAAAATCCAAATTTCCTAAAAGTTAAATATTTTACCAAAACACCAAAAACACCGAAAAATCATAATTCGTGGAATCAACCGACTTCAGCTGTCAATACCGATCTTGACGTATTATCCGAGGACTAGACTCGTTTTATTTTATTTATTTTCTTCATTTATTTATTTTTAGGATGTAGTTTTATTTATTTATGTAGTTATTTATTTATCACATTTATTTATTTTCCCGTATTTATTTAAAATTTCGTCACGCACTAAATAAACGTTTGGTTTTGTTTTGAAATAAAAAACCTCGTCTTAAGTCCCAATACGAACCGTGATCCCGTTTGAGGGTAGTTCGGGATTAAAACGTTGTATATATATAAATTTTAGAAAAATCCTTTTTAATTAACGTTTTAAAATAAAACATCGTTTAGGGAGGTTCTGTTGTAGACTATGACCCGATTTGTGGTAGTTCGGAGTACCAAAATGATAGAATAGAGTAGATTTAAAGCCTTCTAATGAATCTGGAAAGTATAAGGACTGCTGTTGCTATTCTGCCATTTCTGTCACTAACAGCAGATTAGCGACGGATTTTCCGTCGGTAATCTGCTGGAATCCGAAAATTCCCCTTTTAACCTTCTTTTCTCAACTTTTTGATATTTATACTTGTATACATATGTATTTAATTACGTAATATATTTATAAAAATTATTTTTGAGTCCTATAACTATTAATTACGTATTATGTAGCTATATATTTCATATTTGGAACTTAATTCATTTTGATTTGGTTTTGTAAAGTATTATATTTATATATATATATATATATATATAGTTTTTGGCTCATTTAAGTTATATTAGTCATTATTTAGGATGGAAGTTATTTTCTATATATTTATTACTTAAAACTAGTTTGAACCAAATGTTATTCTTCACATTTATGAACTTTGTTCATTGTTTTACATGTTTTGAATTAGAATAAGAATGCATTATATTTAGTATTTTTCATTTTCTTTATTATACCATATAGTATCTTTTACTCGTTTTTATCTATAGATATATCCTTATTTTTAGATAAAAATGTATATATATATGTATTTTCACTCTATTTTTGTATATATGTGTATATTTCAAATGTATTTGGTTGAGTGAATTTGGCCTTGATTTGTTAATTGTTGTGATTATGGAGGTTAAAGAGAGTGAAAATGGGGAAAATAAGCCACAAAAGGATTTCAATTCAATTGTGTAAATTAAAGGCATTTGGAGACTTTCAAAATGTAAATAAGAGTTTTTGATTTCTTTTTGGTTCCAAGTGGTTTTCTAAAATGTCACGTTTTGAAACCTTAATTCGTTCCAACGACGGATTAAGCGAACCTTGTAATTAAAACCGTTTTCATTGTAAATAACAGAGTTTTAAATCGTTTTCCTAACTAAACAGTTTTGTACAAAATTAATGGACTTGTATGCTTAATCACGTTTTCTTGTTAAAACTTCTCATTTCAACGTTTTCAAACACTCGAGTCGTTCCAACGGCGATTCAAGTGAACATCATATAAACTAACGGGGTTTTGAAACGTACCTAAGTCGTTCCAACGGCGATTAAGGTACGAACCATGTAAATAAACTCGTTTTTGGGAGTGAGATTAGCGTAGATGTAATATATGATATAAAGAATAACTCACACTGTAAATAAATCAATTCTTTCTTCTATCCCCCTCTCTCTCCTATACGCTTTAAATTCATGCAAAATGGGTGATTCTTTAATAAAATGGCTTTCAATAACATGCTCAAAACGGTTTTCAAAGCGAGAAAGAAAAGGTTTCAAATGAATTTTAAACTTAAAGAAATATACGATTAGTCCGTTATCGCCTAACACGCTAAGTAGGAGGCCGGTGGTTCATAACCGGGCGATGTCGGGGTGCCTAGTAGCCTTTCTCCGGAAAGGAGCTAGCCTTCTCGGCTCGTACCTAAGTTTCCCGAACCCTCACCTGTCTCCCGCAAGGGATCGGTGTTCATTTTCCCATTCGTGGGTGGCGACTCTTCCATACTCCGAGCTCCGGCCCTGCCGAGCAGCTTGATTCCGCGATTGGTTGCTTTCGGCACCAATCACAGCATCTGTCGTCAACGGTGTCCACCCCCCGGTCCACCCGGGCGAGGCCGTGACACCTACAATAGTTATATTAATCTAAAAGTTTAATATAAAAGGATACGAAATTGTTAGAAGTAAAATTGGATGAAAGTTAATTTGATGAGTTAATGTGATTAACCTAAATATTACATAAAATACTTATGTAATCAACTAATTAAGTTTATTTAATTGAGTCTATGCATATTTGGAGTTATGGACATATTTGGACCCTCTTTTAGTCTTTTGGTATTTTTGAAATAGGGCCTGCGAGTCCTGCCTATCTATTATCTATTGTAATTTCTCCTCTCATCTAATTCCCTTCAATTCAATTGAAGTTTTCATTAGTAGAATAGAAATTAATATGTAATTTCAAGGCGCCATGGAGAAGACGGATGACCTAAAGAGAAATATGTAATAGTTAGTATTTCCCTAGGTTTGGCCTTTTATTCCGTCTCTGGCTCGACGGAATAATTTAGATAATATGTCCATAACGCCAATGTATGTGTCTGATGTATGTTAAAGCAAATCAAGACTAAGTTAGATTATGAGACCTAAATAAAATCCCTCATTAAAAATTTAAGTAAATAAACAAGTCATTAAAATCGGTTGCCCCTCCCTAATATTATAATTCAGCCGACAGTACTGGGGGCTTATGGGTTGTTGAGCAAACTCAAGCTCAGGGTCTTACGGTAACACCTGAATTATCGAAAATTACTTTTCATGAATATGGGGTAATACTTAAATTAGATTATGATAATTGGATGAGCAAACTCATGTTGTCATAAACTAATGGGCAATATGGTTGGGATTAATGTGAATAGCATATTAGTTACTAATGTGGCTAGTAACTCAATAACCTAGGAATCACATTAAAGATGTGATTGATTACATGAATCTACCTAACGAATGAGACTAGCTTGTTGAGCAAACTTAAGGCGAAATCTCAGGAGTTAGGATCCTAGCTCACTAAAGGATTTGTGAAATTCTTCGAATTAATATGGAGGGCTATTAATTTGGCAAAATAGTGGGAGCAATCTAAAATAAACTAAAAGGCCTATAATTTTAGATTGATACGCTTTAAAGCAAATGAATAACATACATTTACTCTTTCTCACTCTCAGGTTTAATTAAACACTCTTAAAATCATGACTAAAACCAATCTGCAAAACATTCTTACCGATAACAAGTTGAATGGTTCAAACTTCACCGACTGGTTTCGTAACCTCAAAATTGTTTTGAAGTTCGATAAGATAGGGTATGTACTTGATACATCGATACCCCCTATCCCTGCTGATGATGCTCCCATCGAAGAAATTGATGCTTACCAGAAGCACAAAGCTGATGATGATCATGCGGGATGCATCATACTTGCATCGATGACACCGGAATTATAAAGGCAACATGAGGAAATGGATGCCTATTCCATCATCATGCACCTTAAGGAACTGTTTGGGAAACAGACTAGGTGCGAACTCTACGAGATATCCAAGTTACTATATCGTAGCAGGATGCAAGAGGGCACATCCGTCATGACACATTGTGTCAAGATGATTGGCTATATTACCAAACTTTCTAGTATTGGATTCGCGATGGATAACGAACTAAGCATAGACTTAATTCTTCAATCCCTCCCAGAGAGTTATTCACAGTTCATTATGAACTATCAGATGAATGACTTGCAAACCTCTCTTGAAGAGCTTGCAAATATGCTCAAGTCAGTTGAGCCCAATATGAAAAAGGACAAGGCAATATCAGCTCTTGTCATAGAGGGATCAAAGAAAAGGAAGGGGAATTTTCCCAATCCTAAATATCCCAAGAAAGGCAAGGGAGCCATGCCCACTAAAGCTAAGGGAAAGGAAGTGAAGAAGCCCAGAGGAGAGTGCCACTTCTGTGGTAAAGACGGGCATTGGAAAAGGAATTGCAAGGAGTACCTAGCCTCCCTCAAGAAGGGAAAAGGCAGTGCTTCAACATCTGGTATGTTTTATATTGAAATAAATACAATTTCACAGTCTGAATCTTGGGTACTTGATACCGGATGTGGATCTCATATTTGTACAAATATGCAGGAACTAAATCGGACTAAGGAATTAAAGAAATGAAGCATAAACTTGCGAGTAGGAAATGGAGCAAGAGTTGCCGCCCTCGCAATTGGAGATTATGTTTTCAATTTGCCCTCTGGGCTTGTAATAGAATTAAGGAACTGTTTATACGTTCCTCAAATGTCTCGCAAGATTATTTCTATTAGCCGTCTTGTTGATGACGGTTTTCATATTTCAATAAAAGACAAACATTGCGATTTTTATAGAGATTCGATTTTCTATTTTTCAAGAATATCACAAAATGGGATTTATGTGTTAGATGACAAAATTTCTGTTTTCGCAATTGATACCAAAAGAGATAAGCTAGATAATTCAACTTACTTGTGGCATTGTCTCTTAGGCCATATAAACAAAACACGCATGCTTAAGCTACATCAAGATGGGCTTATAAATTCAATTGATCCTAAATCATTGGAAACATGCGAAGCATGTTTAAAAGGTAAAATGACAAAGACACCCTTGTGAACGTGTATCAGACACTCTAGGACTTATTCATTCGGATGTATGCGGTCCTATGTCAGTCCAAGCAAGAGGAGGATTCAGATACTTCATAAGCTTCATAGACGACCATACCCGATATGGTTATATCTACTTGATGAAGCACAAATCTGAAGCTTTTGAGAAATTCAAATGCTTCAAGAATGAAGTAGAAAATCAATTAGGAAAGAAAATAAAGACACTTCGATCTGATCGAGGTGGCGAATATCTTTCAGATGATTTTCTGAATTATCTAACTGAATGTGGGATATGCTCACAATGGACACCTCCCTATACACCACAACACAATGGTGTATCCGAGAGGAGAAACCGTACCTTATGATGACTAGTGGAGAATTTCCGATAGGTTTCCGTCTCTGTGGGGGCGTTGTTGGGTTCGACGGGGGGAAGCTCCGATGCCAAAGTCAGTATAGAAGAACAAGAGAGCAAACTGAATTGACAAAGGGTAAGTGAATGTGTACCTTGATAGCTTGAGATGCAAGCTATATATAGTCATTAAGTTGTAACCTTTAGTAACTAGAAAGTCTCCATTAATGCTCCATTAATGGCGGTTACTGGTTTCCTTTAAGTATGCCCGTTAGCTTATTGATAGCTTATTAATGGTCTTTATTGCGGGATCGGCTCAGCTGTTTCAATAGCGGATTGAGTGGTTATGGCGATTCGCCTCATAGGTTCGCCCGCGGATCTCTTGTGGTGAGGTGTTGGTGATCTGCCTGTCGGATCTCTTTGCTCGATACGCCGTGATACTCCGGTATCAGGTGATGAACACGTGGCCGTTCTAGGCGAATATCTCTTTTGATCCTTGGGATAATATCTCAATGTTATCAGAAGCCCCCCTAAAGTTCCTTTAAAGTTCTTTAGGGCTTTTGAGCTTCTTCGCGCGCCGTCATGATTACCTGCATTAATGGTCACTCTGTTCGATGCCAATCGATGGGTGACACGTGTCACGGACGCGCCACTCGAGGAAAGAGAGAACGCCTTCTTCCTTCCTCTCTTTCTCTTTCTTCCTCATTTGTGCTTCTCTTCCATTTTTCTTTACGCTTCTTTGCCCAGAGTTTTCCCGGAGTTTCAAAATTCTCCAAGCTTTAACTTTCATGTAAGTGAATCTTTTTCATTCTATTTTTTCTGAATGTTTAGGAGTTCTTCTTCATCCTCCGAATCGACCTTCGAACTTTTTAATTTGACCTCTTCTTCTGAAATCGTAGTTAGTTGGACTACTTCTTCGTCGGAAAATTCTTATTCCTCCGAAGGTACAGTTAGTTCTGACTCAGCTGAGTTGCGTAACTCGGCGCATAATAGTAGTCGGACTCGTTCAGGTAGAATTCAGAACTCTTCCGTCACCGTCCCTGGTATTGCTCCGGTAATAGCTTTTAGGCAATTTTCCGGGATGGAAGCCTCTTCTTCTGCCCCGTCTAGGAGAAAGGCGCCTCGTGCGGAGTCTACTCCATCTCGCATGAGCGCCGCGGATCTGGCGAATCGCTTTCCATGGATAAAGGACTATGAGACTCAGTTGGCGGCCGCTCATCAACGACCCGCCTGTCCTCCAAGCGGATATCTGTCCGTATATTGCAGTCATGTAGAAAGAGGGTTCCGACTTCCTCTTCCTAAGATGATGGCGGACATTCTAGCTTACTTTGATATCACTGCCAGCCAGTTACATCCAAATGGCTGGTTAGATCTGGCTTTAGATTGCTACTTAGCTTCAAACTTAGGGGTAGTGTGTACCCCTCGTGTCTTTCGATCTCTTCATAAAGCGTCAAAGCGAAAGTCTGAGTCTTTCCTCACTTTTGCAAAGTTTGGAACATATTCGCCGTTTAGCGGTAAGATGTCCAACGTCCATCTTTGGGACAAAAAATTCTTCTATGTAAAGATAAAAGAGGGCGAGTCTTTAGGCTTTCCATCGTTCTGGAATGCCAAACCCCTGCATATGGCGGGAGACATGCGCATATTGACAGATAGTGATGAGGTAGTGGCGAAACTCATGAAGAATGTCAAGGCGGATGCTTGGACATACGCTGACGCCTTGGACTTCATGATGAATGACATTCCTTTGATTCGCCAAGAAGAGGACAAGTTCATTTACTCAAAGTTTGCACAACTTGATCAAGGTAACTTTGTTTTTTCTTTGAACCTTGATTACCTTATTGTTCTCTTTGTCAGGGGTTTATCTAAGGCCAATCACGCTCTTGTAGAGATGCGCAAGAAACTGAAGGAGGATGAGGCTCGAAAGAAAGGGCAGGCAGCGGATCCCTAAAAGAGTGCAGGGGAACGTCCTACTGATACAACGACCGACCCGCCTCTGAAGAAGAGGAAGCTTACAGCTTCTGGCGGACAAAAGTTTATGGCGGATGCCATGAAATCCGCAATGCCCTTGGTAGAGAAGGAACAAGTAAGCTGTTTTTACCATTTCCCTTTGCCATATTTTGAATCTAAGTTCTGACCTTCCTATCTTGGTGCAGATGGCGAAGCCTGACCTGGGCGGTTACTGGTCCACCAAACATGGTAACAGGAGATCTTTGGAGAATGAGTCTGTCATCAATGACCTGGACGAGGCTCTTGGTCAGTTGGGTGAGGTGCAAAAGAGCCAGAACCAGATCCCAGGATCAGCCCATGTCCAAATGGGAAAAACGAAGCTTCTAACGGTAAGTTCCCTCTGTCCTTTTGTTATGTTTTGGATGAATGAGTGATCTCCTTTGGGGAGAGTTTTGCTATTGTTCTTTTGTTTGAATGAACTGTTTGCCTTGATAGATATATACCCGTTTGCGTGCCATGGAAGCTGAGCTCCTTCAAGGTGTGGCGGATAAGGCCACTATAGAAAAGTTGGAGAAAGAAGTCGCTGATGCTAACGCGAATGCCGCGTCCGCCATTGCCCTCAAGGATGCCGAGATCCAGAAGCTGAAGGAAAAGATCGAAGCAGATGCTAAGGAACATGAGGATGCCTTAGTAGACGCAGAATTCATGGCAGGGGAGCAAGCTTTCTTTTACGGCGAGTGGATCATGGCGTATGTCCAACTGGCACATCCCGAAATTGATTTTACAGATCCGGAGTTCACCGTTCCCGGTGCGGATGTTGTCCTCAAATATCGCAAAATCCCGGACATCAAGGATTACATCCGCGATCATGTTCGGAAATGGATGAAGGGATCCGCCGAAGAAAGCAAACCTCTTGTCAACCTTAAACCCGTGGACCTCGATGAAGCGCCCTTGAAGACAGGCGACCAGAGTAAGGAGCTAATAACCGATGGCACTATTCCTCAAAGAGGAATTATCTCTGTAGAGCAGGAAGCCCCACTTGAGGGCGTATCTGGTGTTGTAAAGAAGGAAGCCCCTTTGGAGGGCGCATCGAGGAAAACAAATGCTAAGGAGGATGCTCCTATTAATGTGTAGTTTTGTTTGTAAAACTTAAGTACAATTTGTTAATCCTTGCTATTATTTATTTTACTTTTACGTTTGCGTAAGTAAATTTATAGGCTTTCAGGATTTGTTTTGAAGTAGGTGGCCAGCCATACTCCATTGTGCGAACCTTTGTGAAGGTTTGAAGATGTTTTATTCCTTTAGAGGAAGTTAAGTTGCCTTAGGGATCATCTTGCTACCTATCTTTGAGGTGAATCGATCCGCCTTTAGGACTTGTGAACCCTTCTTTGGGAAGGATGTAAGAGAGTGTAAAGGTCTCGCGTCCGAGAGATGTTTTAACTCTATCTCTAATGGTGGTCATTTAAGAATTGATCCGCCCATGAGATTGATCTCCTATCTTTGAGGAGAAAAAGTAGCTATGTTATAGCAGTACTTTTTGGTGTGGGAAGCGTTGGGTGCCCCCCTTCTTTTTTAGACTGGAATATTTATATTGCTGCAAGAAAATACTTAAAAAGAATATTGGACAATAGAACAATTGCTTTTTATTGATTGGAGATACGCTTTATTACATCAAGAAGGTCTTATAGGTGAGCCTCATTAAAACCTTTAATAAGAAAAACCTCATAGGAAAAAAAAGCTTACTAAAGGAAAAAGAGTACTCAAGACCTTGTTTACATTCTATTTTCTGGCGAAATATTTGCAGAGATTTTGGAGATTCCATGTACGCGGCAATGTATTTCCTTCCATGTCTTGAATTTTAAATGTGGCGAACCCAATCTTGTCCACTATTTGATATGGACCTGTCCAGGCGAGTCCTAGCTTACCCTTCCCTTCCTTAGATTGGATTTTGTCTGCCTTGCGGAGCACGAGGTCTCCCACATTCAAGTCTACAAGCTTGGCATTTTTGTCATGATAAGCTAAGATCCGCTGCTTGTATGCCGCCATGCGTACATATGCCCTTTCTCTCCTTTCTTCCACTTGATCAAGACTTTCTTTCAGTCTTTGACTGTTTTCATCCTCGCAATAGAATGCAACTTTGTCACTTGGGACCTGTATTTCGACTGGGATTATAGCTTCCACGCCATGAGAGAGGGCGAATGGTGTTTCGCCTGTGGCCGTTTTGGGAGTAGTGCGATACGTCCATAGGACGCTCATTAATTGATCCGCCCATTTCTTGTCATGCTCCCCCAACCTTTTCTTTATTCCCTTTACGATCGTCCAATTTGTGACTTCAGTCATACCATTGGATTGAGGATAGTAAACGGAGGCGAATCTGTTCTGAATGCCCAATTGTGCACAGAAAGTTTTAAACTCTCCACAGTTGAATTGCGTTCCATTGTCAGTGATAATCATGTGGGGAACTCCATAGCTTCCCACGATATTATCTTTGACGAACTCCACCATTCGTTCTGCATTGATGGAGGAGACAGCCTCAGCCTCTACCCACTTGGTGAAATGATCTACTGCCACTACCACGTACTTTCTTTGTCTTCGGGTAGGAGGAAATGGTCCAACAATGTCAATTCCCCAAATAGCAAAGGGTCGTCCCTCGATGATGGGCCTTTGAAGGTGTTTAGCAGTGTGTGATTCATTTGCATGAATCTAACAATTATGGCTCCACAAACTTTTGAGCATCAAGTTCTGCCGTAGGCCAATAAAATCCTGCTAACCTGGATTTCTTCAAAATGGAGGCAGATGCCTCATGAGCTCCACATACGCCTTCATGCAACTCTTTGAGGATCTGTTGTCCCTCTTCTGACACGATGCATTTCAGCCAAGGGTGGCTAAAAGACTTCTTGTACAGGCAATCATTCATCACGGAGAAATAGGCCGCCTTTCTTACGATCCGCCGAGCTTCTTCCTTATCCAAAGGCAATGCTCCATCTGTTAGATACTGGCGGATTGGTGATCTCCAATCATTCTCCACAGACATGAGTAAGGATACCGTCTCTGAGGCGAATGCCGGTACTGTCTTAACCTCGAACGGGCATTGCAGATCCGCCCAATGCTCTTTGCTTAAAGCCTTTTTGGCTAGGTGATCAGCCTCCGTGTTGGATCCTCGGGGTACATAGATCAATTCCCATTTGGTGTCTTTGGCTTCGAGGTGATTTAGCAGTTTCTTTACCTCTTCAACATATTTGGCAAGAATGTCATCTTTGACCTCGAAATTTTTTATCACCTGGTTGACCATTAATTTGGAATCACTGTAGATCACGATCCTCTCGGGAGTGATTTCCTTTAGCAGGCGTAGTCCCAATATTAAGGCCTCATACTCAGCTGCATTGTTGGTTGCGAGGAAATCCAATTTTGCTGTGTAGTGTAGCTTTATATATTGGGGACCTTTGATTACGATGCCTATACCTGCACCTTCTGCCCAAGAAGCCCCATCCGTGTACACCGTCCATTCCTCAACTTTGGATTTGGGGAGATTCATTCCCTATTCAGTGAATTCATTCACAAAGTCTGCCAAGACTTGACTTTTCAAGGCTGATCGGCTTTCATAACGAACATCGAACTCTCCCAGGCGGATTGCCCATTCCATCAACCTTCCTGAAGTTTCTGGCTTTTGCAATACTTTCCTCATTGGTATACTTGTACGAACTATGACAGTATGAGCTTGAAAGTAAGGCCTGAGGCGTATGGAGGTGGTGACGACGGCCAGTGCCATTTTATCTAGCTTGGAATATCGGGTTTCAGCATCCTTTTATACTTTGCTCACGTAATAGATAGGATATTGCTGGCCCTCTTCTTCCCTTATCATGACCGTGCAAACGGCCTTATCTGTAACTGAAACATACATGTAGAGATTCTCACCTTTCAAGGGGCGACTCATAAGGGGCGGTTCCATGAGAAACCGTTTGATCCCCTGGAAGGCTTTCTCGCAGTCCTCGCTCCATTCAAACGCCTTTTGCTTCTTAATTAATTCATAAAAGGGTTGGCACCGTCGGGCTGAACATGAGATAAACCTTCCCAAGGCTATGATACGCCCATTAAGACGTTGCACTTCCCTAATATTTTGCGGCGCTTTCATTTCCAAAACAGCTTTGATCTTGTCAGGGTTTGGGCTCACTCCCTTCTGGCTAATCATGAACCCCAAGAACTTTCCATATGTTGCTCCAAAAGTACATTTCTCCGGGTTCAATTTAATGTTGTGGTGTCGGAGTACGCCCAGTACCTCCTTTATATCATCCGCATGCTTCTCTACAGTGGTACTCTTGATGATCATATCGTCCACATAGACAGAAAAGTTATCACCTTTGCTTCCGTCGAATATTTTGTTCATCATTCATTGATAGGTTGCACCCGTGTTCTTAAGCCCAAAGGGCATGACTTTGAAGCAATAGGTAGCTTGGTGAGTTACGAATGAAGTTTTGATTCTATCCGAAGGCTCTATTGGGATCTGGTGAAAACTCGACTTCACGTCGGTGAAGGAGTACATGGCGTGTCCCGCGGTCCCATCTACTAGGATATCAATACACGGCAGGGGGTGGTTGTTTTTGGGACAAGCTTTGTTGAGATCTGTGAAGTCAATACACATGCGGTATGATCCGCCTGCTTTCTTGACCAGAACCACATTCGCCAGCCACTGTGTATAAAGTACCTCTTCGATGGCATCCGCCCGCTTGCTCTTGGTGATCTCCTCTTCTATCACCTTCTGCCTTTCAGGGCCATGGTTTCTCCGTTTTTGCACTACCGGTACCGCGTCCTTGTCGATGTTGAGTTTGTGAGTGATCACATCTGGACTAATCCCGGGGAGAATCTCACCTTCCATGCAAAGACATCTTCTGACTTATGGAGAACCTTGGTGATAGCTTCCTTAATTTCTCCCTTTAGCCCTTTAGCCATCCGTACCTGCTTTTCATCCGCCATGAGGTACATCTCTGTTTCACCCAAGGCCATTGTGACAAGCTCTTCCTCGTCCTCATCTTTAGACTGTGGGAGAATCATTAACGATGCTGAATACGTCTCCTGAGCCACTTTTTGGCTTCCTCTAATCATTACACCTCCCTTGGCCGTGGGGATGTAAAGAGTTAAGTGGCGTATGGAGATAAGGGATGCAGCTTCGGAGATAAAGGGTCGCCCAAGGATGATATTGTAAGCTAACTGGCCATCTAAGATGGAAAATTCCAGATCTCCTTTCCAAATTTGATCTTCATCCGCTAACTCACAATCTAATGTTACCTGGCCCTTTGTTTGGATGGTGTGTCCTGTTACTCCCAGAATGTCCACTATGGTGGTTTCCACTTGGATTGGGTCGACCATGAGTTTGGCAAATGCTCCTCTTGTGATGACATTGCATGAACTCCCAATATCAATCATCACTCTTTTCATGTCCCAGCCTTCCACCATCATAGTAATGACCAGGGCGTCCGTATGAGGAGAGATCTCCGGACCGGCATCTGCAAAAGGGCGATTAAGTGATGCCCTGTCTAGAGCAGTGGTTTTTGCCTTTTTCAACACAGGTTGGTACCCAGGTCCGCCTGCTATGACATTGATGGTCCCTTTTGCCTTCTTTTTCTGATCATCTCTGGATCTATCACCATCTCCCTTCTTGTCATCATTTTGGACAAACCGGTCCAACTTTCCTCTCTCGATAAGCCTTTCTATCTCTCTGGCTAACTCCCACCATGCGTCTGTGTCATGGCCATTTTTCCTGTGGTATTTGCAATAATTTTTGGGATTTTTCCCGGTGTTGGTGTACTCCCCCTTTTTGGTTCAGGGTATGAAATGCTCTGCTTGTGCTGGCTGTTCTCAATCCACATTAGCACTTCGCTTTTAGAGGCATTAAGTGGTGTAAAGGACGACACAAATGCCGATTTGTTCTTAGAGCCCCCTCATCGGCTTCGAGAGGATGAATCCTGGTGCTTGTCCTTCTCTCTATCTCGATGGCGAGATTCGCCTTTGTCCTTCTTAGGCGGAGACAGTGACTCTCGGTGGATGTCATCTACCTCTATAAAGTCCTTGCATCTTTCAATTAATTCAGCCATATCTCGGGGCTTCTTCCGAATGAAATCTTCTTGCAAGCTTTTGCACGTGGTGTTTTTCACTAGAGCTTCTACTGCCATGGAGACATCCACATTGACAATTCGTATACACAATTTGTTGAAATTGTCTACATATTCTCGGAGGGTTTCATTCGTCTTTTGCTTCAATTCAAAAAGCTTTCGTGATTTGACCACTGGAGGAATACATCCGGCGAATTTAGCACAAAACTCCCTACTCAATTGATCCCAGTTGTCGATTGATCCGGGAGGTAAAGATTGGAACCAATCATAAGCGGGGCCTCCTAAGGTGGTGATAAACATCCGGCATAAGACCGCCTCACTTACACGGTTAAGGCTGAGCAAAATTCGGTACTTTCTAGCATGGGCCTCCGGGTTGTCCGCACCCATGTAAACGGGTATATTAGGTATTTTAAAATGCCTCTCTGTTTCTTTAGCTTCGATCCATGCTGTAAAGGGCGAATCACGATTGGCGAATGGATTATATCGGGCATTCTCTTCATTAATGCGGAGCACCGCAGCTCTAACACGATCATCAAAATTCTCCGGACCCACCCTGGGGCGTCCTCTTCGTGGCGATCTACTCGGAGGTCTCCTATGGGGAGATCTACTCGGAGAAGATGAAGAGCTGGAGCCGGACGACGGATCTGATGGTGAACGCCCACCTCCACCACCCTGTCCTCCAGGAGGAGCTTGGCCGTTATCACCTCCGTGGTCTCCTAGAGGAACGTTTCCATCCTCTCCTTGGTTTGGTGGTGGCGGTGGACTATCCGGACGTGGCGTCTCTACTGGCCTCTTGCTTTGTTTGCGACCAGTAGATGGGGGTGATCTACCCCAACGGGAAGATCTCTGTCTCGGGGGTGAAGGTGATTTCGACCGCCTGCTTTTCCCCTTTCTCCGCTTTTTGTGCCTTCGACCTTCTGATTCGCATTCGGGGAGACTCGACCGCGGGCGACTTGGGATACCTGATCCGCCCAGATTTATCCCTTGGCCTGCGGATCCCCCAAGAGGAGTTTGGTTATCCCTTCGACTTCCTTCTGCTCCATCAGAAAATAATTGCCGATTGAGTGGAGGGTTATTACCTGCTACGGTAGTAGTCACCATGGAATCTATGGGTTGAATTTGGAAGAATGAAGAATTATGGGCGTTTGATCCTATAGCGGCCTGTTGCCATTGAGATGACGTAGGATTTGTGCACCGAAGCTCTAGTACTATCATGAACGACCTTAGGCGACGTTCCATCTCAGGGCCAAACGCTCTTCCTATGGATCCCACACATGTTTCAATGAATGTATCCGGCGACATACTCCTTCCATCCTGCGTCGCAGGAGTGCTTATATCAACGCGTCCAACACTAGTTACAGGTTGGCTTGATGGTGTTACCAATGGTGTTTCAACCCCCGAGGAGGGGTTCTGTTCTCCATTCGTCATATCTTTTTAACGTGAACGAAAACCCTTTATTTGATTAAGGTTCCACGCTCACCGCACCAATTGATGACTAGTGGAGAATTTCCGATAGGTTTCCGTCTCTGTGGGGGCGTCGTTGGGTTCGACGGGGGGAAGCTCCGATGCCAAAGTCAGTATAGAAGAACAAGAGAGCAAACTGAATTGACAAAGGGTAAGTGAATGTGTACCGAGATGCAAGATATATATAGTCATGAAGTTGTAACCTTTAGTAACTAGAAAGTCTCCATTAATGCTCCATTAATGGCGGTTAATGGTTTCCTTTAAGTATGCTGTTAGCTTATTGATAGCTTATTAATGGTCTTTATTGCGGGATCGGATCAGCATATGAATTGTTCGTTGGTAGGAAACCCGTGTTCTCATTCATGAGAGTATGGGGTTGTTCAGCATATGTCAAACGCATTGCGTCCGACAAACTAGATTCTAAATCTGATAAATGTTTATTCATTGGATACCCAAAGGAAACTGTGGGATATTACTTCTATCATCCAGATGATCAGAAAGTAATAGTATCCAAGCACGCAACCTTCTTAGAGAAAGAGTTTCTCGAAGACACAGAAAAGGGAAGCATGATTGAACTTGATGAAGTTCAAGAACAAGAAACACCAACTGAAACAACAGAAGCGGTTGAGGAACCCGATGCAGTCCCATTAGATGAGACTCAAGTGCCACCCCTTCGTAGATCACAAAGAGTTCATGAACTCCCTATTAGATATGGTTTTCTAGTGGGAGATGATAATGAGGTTCCCGTGTTAGACGACGAACCCGAAAACTACGAAGAGGCTCTTAACAGTCCAGATTCTAAAGCATGGCTTGAAGCCATGGATTCTGAAATGGATTCCATGTATACCAATCAAGTGTGGACTTTGGTTGATCCACCCGAAGGGATAAAACCCATTGGGTGCAGGTGGGTCTTCAAAAAGAAGACTGACATGGATGGAAAGGTTAGCACCTACAAAGCTAGGTTAGTAGCGAAAGGATATCGTCAGAAGCAAGGAATTGATTATGACGAAACTTTCTCTCCTGTGGCTATGTCCAAATCAATCAGAATAATGCTTGCTATTGCCGCTCACTACGATTACGAGATTTGGCAAATGGATGTGAAAACAACTTTCCTAAACGGAAACCTGCTTGAGGATGTATACATGATGCAACCTGAAGGTTTCATATCAAAGGATGCAAACAAGGTTTGCAAACTTCAGAGATCCATTTATGGACTCAAGCAAGCATCTAGAAGCTGGAACAAGCGTTTTGACGAAACCATAAAACAATTTGGTTTCGAACAAAATTGCGAAGAAGCTTGCATTTACAAGAAAGCAAGTGGGAGCTCTATAGCATTTCTGATATTATATGTGGATGATATATTATTAATGGGAAATGACGTAGCTCTACTACAGTCGGTAAAAGTTTGGTTATTTGGTAACTTCTCAATGAAAGACCTCGGTGAAGCAGCTTATATACTTGGTATAAAGATCTACAGATATAGATCACAAAGACTTCTTGGTCTTTCACAGGCTACATACATCGAAAAGGTGCTAAAGCGGTTTAACATGCTTGAATCGAAACGAGGTAACTTACCCATGCTACATGGAGTAAAGTTAAACAATCATCAATGTCCTAAAACCGATGATGATAAGAAGCGCATGCCTGTAGTCCCGTACGCCAGCGCAATCGGTTCGATTATGTATGCTATGCTATGCACTAGACCTGACGTAGCGTTCGCGTTAAGTATAACGAGTCGTTACCAAGGAAATCCGGGAGACGGGCACTGGATTTCCGTCAAAAACATTCTTAAGTACTTGAGAAGAACTAAAGATATGTTCCTAGTGTACGGAGAAGGGGATCTGAAAATAGAAGGATTTTCAGATGCAAGTCATCTCACAGATGAGAATGATTTTAAATCCCAATCAGGATACCTGTTTATCTTGAATGGGGGCGCGGTCAGCTGGAAGAGTTCCAAGCAAGGAAGCGTAGCTTTCTCTACGACCGAGTTAGAGTATATCGCTGCTGCGGAAGCACCAAAGGAAGCAGTTTGGATTAGAAAGTTCATTACTGAACATGGTGTGGTGCCTGACATTGTAAATCCCATTACACTGTACTGTGATAACAATGGAGCCATTGCGCAAGCAAAGGAACCACAGTCTCATAATGCATCCAAGCATTACCTAAAACGATACCACATTATAAGAGAAATTGTGGCAAGAGGAGATGTGAGAATAGAAAGAGTACCTACAAAGGACAACGTTGCAGATCCGTTGACAAAGCCCTTAACCCAGAAAGTACATGATCGTCATCTAACTTCTACTGGGATAAGTTATAGAAACAACTGTCTTTATTCCAAGTGGGAGTATGTTGGGGTTTAGTGTCCTATAGACAATTGTTCTAGGATACAAACTTAATGTAAATGAAGTGTTCTTTATATCATTTGTTTTAATGAGATATATGTTTTATAACTATATAAAGGCAATCCCTTTTAAGCACTAAATAAAGTCTAATAAAAGGAAATCCGTAAGTTTGTTTAAAGTGATTATAAAGTGTTCATACAAGTAAGAAGTGAGACGAAACTTTATAATAAACTAATAAACTTAAAACCACCCCAAGTCAAGTAATATGTTTAGGATTGACATATCACTATTGAGACTTGCATGTAACAATGTCTTCTGTCCGACAGAAAGCTGATCTCACAAGCTTCATATATATAGATATCTGGACAGTTACATGGATCCGATGAAAAGTAGTTCATTAGGATTGGGGACCCGACTTGAGATAATAGGATGGGTAGATTCATCCTTGTCACATGTTCATCTCATTGGTATTAATAGGTATAAATAATCCTCAGACTCAAAGGAATGTTAATTGGTCATTCTGGATTACTGAATGTGACGCTTTGATCCTGTTGTAACACGATCCTTAACAGAGATGACTCTAGGGTGTGAACAGCAGAGGTTGGGTATCACAGGAAGTGATTGCGGGATCGTTATACATTGGATTGAGCATTTATCACTCCCGATAAATGGGAGATATGTCCATGGATCGCTTGTGGAAGTCTTGACTCTAAATCCTTGCAAGGTGATAGCTTAAGATTGAAATGAGATTTCTCTTAACCTATCTAATTGGAGTTGACTCGGCCAGAACAAGTAAAACGAACGTCTCGCTATATGTGACTTGACATTACCCATAGTCATAAGATTCAGTTCAAGGACGTAGTTGATAAAGGATCGAATTATACCGTAACTAATACGGAAAGGTCAACGACAGAATCAACCTGTCTTCTTATAGCTCTAAGGGAATGATTACGGACTTGCTAATCACATACTTTGTACATCATTCCGTTATGCAAAGATTAAATATAATTCTTTGAAAATTAATTTAATAAGTTGCATATGGCTAGTAGCAATAAGAACCTAATGGGTCACACATAAGACTTGGAACCCAAAAGAGAGACAGATGCTAATTAATTGACGGAAGCCCAATTGAGCCCAATAAGGCCCAATTACTCAAGGGGGGGGGGGGGGGCGATTTATGTATGTAGATACATAAATAATTAGTTTGGTTTTATTAATCCTAATTAGATTAGGATTATGAATTAAATTAATTAAAGGATAAATAAGTTATGAGTTTTAATTAGATTATATTACTCTTATTATTATCCAATAAGGTTATTGTTATTATTTTTTATATTTAGATATATTAATAGATAATATTTAAGAATTCTATTCCGAATTGAATTCTTATTCAATAAACCTAATTCTATCTAACTAAGGATTAGATACAAAAAAGATTATAAATACCCCCTTATGTAGATTTTCGAAATCGAGCCCTAGTATTCAAGAGAGAGAATTTCGACCCCTAGCTCGAGGACGAGATTTTCCACCGCTTCCTTCCGTTCAATTGATTTTCATCTCTTTCTCTTTATCCTTGATCTTGTGTTGATTAATTAGAGACAATCTACTTTGGTTGTTAATAAACGGTTGATTCTAACTTGATCTTCTGTTGTTTTGTTTTGTGCTCGGGAACTCGAAGTAAGAGTTGTGGGCACTTCGTTTGCAACGGTAGATAGAACATCTAAAAGGTATTTCTTCTTATCCCTCTTTGTATGAAATAACGGTTAACGGGTCTTGGGGTTAATGGAAATAGGTTAAAACTTTTATATTTCCCCTGCTATACGTTAGCCTATTTTCCTTCAACTCTTACTCTAAGAATTTGATCTCGAGATCAAGGACAAGAAGGGAACTGAAAATGTAGCTGCTGATCATTTGTCCAGAATTTCTCATCCGAACAGCCAGGAACAACCAGAAATTGTAGAGATTTTCCCAGACGAGCGTCTGTACACTATACAGCATGCTCCATGGTTTGTCGGCATTGCTAATTTCCTTGCTAGTTCAATTAAACCTCGTGACTTGTCCACTAACCAAAGGAAGAAGTTGTTGGAAATTAGGCTAAGGTATAGCAGCGGAAATATAAAATTTTTAACCTATTTCCATAAACCACAAGATCTGTTAACTGTTATTTCATATAAAGAGGGATAAGAAGAATTACCTCTTGATGATCAATCTACCGTTGTTAATGAAGTGCCCACAACTCTTCTCCGAGTTCCCAAACACAAAATAAAACACGGGAAGATTAATTTAGAATCAACCGTTGAATAGCAACCAAAGTAGATTGCCTCTAACTAATCAACACAAGATCAAGGATAAAAGAAATAGATGAAATCAATTGATCGGAAGGAAGCCGTAGAGAAATCTCGTCCTCGAACTAGGGGTGTCTAATTTTCTCTCTCTTTCACTATAGGGATTTCGAAAATCCCAATAGGGAATGCACTTAGGGATTTCGAAAAAATACTAGGGGAGGGGTATTTATAATCTCTTGTATCTAATCCCTAGTTAGATAGAATTAGGTTACTGAATAGGAATTCAATTCGGAATAGAATTCCTAATTATTATCTCATTATATATCTAATATATTAAGGATAATAATAATAACCTTATTGGATAATAATAGGAGTATTATAATCTAATTAAAACTCCTAACTTATTTATCTCTTAATTAATTTAATTCATAATCCTAATCCAATTAGAATTAACAAAATCAAATTAATTATTCATGTATGTTACTACATGAATTTCGACCCCCCTTGGTCCATGGGCCTTATTAGGCTCAGATGGGCTTCCATCAATTAATTAACATCTATCTCTCTTTTAGGTTCCAAGTCTTATGTGTGACCCATTAGGTTCTTATTGCTTCTAGCCGTATGCAACGTTATTAAATTAATTTTCAAAGAATTATATTTAATCTTTGCATAACGGAATGATGTACAGAGTATGTGATTAGCAAGTCCGTAATCATTCCCCCAGAGCCATAAGAAGACAGGTTGATTCTATCGTTAACCTTTCCATATTAGTTACAGTATAATTCGATCCTTTATCAACTACATCCTTGAACTGAATCTTATGACTATGGGTGATGTCAAGTCACATATAGCGAGACGTTCGTTTTACTTGTACAGGTAGAGTCAACTCAAATAGATAGGTTAAGTGAAATCTGTATTTCAAGTCTTAAGCTATCACCTTGCAAGGATTTAGAGTCGAGTCTTCCACAAGCGATCCTTGGATGTATCTCCCATTAATCGGGAGTGATAAATGCTCAATCCAATGTATAACTACCCTGAAATTACCTCCTGTGACACCCAACCTTTGCAGTTCACACCCCAGAGTCATCTCTGTTAAGGATCGTGGGACCGCAGGATCAAAGTCTCACATTCAGTAATTAAGGATGACCAATTAACATTCCTTTGAGTCTGAGGATTAGTTATACCTATTAATACCAATGAGATGAACATATGAAAAGGATGAATCTACCCATCCTGTTATCTCAAATCGGATCCCCAATCCTAATGAACGACGTTTCATCAGATCTATGTAACTGTCCAGATATCTATATATATGAAGCTTGTGAGATCAGCTTTCTGTCGGACAGAAGACATTGTTACTTACAAGTCTCAACAGTGATATATCAATCCTAAACATATCACTTGACTTGGGGTGGTTTTAAGTTTATTAGTTTATTATAAAGTTTTGTCTCACTTCATGCTTGTATGAACACTTTATAATCACTTTAAACAAACTTACAGATTTCCTTTTATTAGACTTTATTTAGTGCTTAAAAGGGATTGCCTTTATATAGTTATAAAACATATATCTCATTAAAACAAATGATATAAAGAACAATTCATTTACATTAAGTTCGTATCCTAGAACAATTGTCTATAGGACACTAAACTCCAACATACTCCCACTTGGACTAAAGCCAATTATTTCTAAAACTTATCCCAGTAGAAGTTAAATGACGATCATGTACTCTATGGGTTAAAGGTGAAGGAAAATAAGGCTAAGGTATAGCAGCGGAAATATAAATTTTTTAGCCTACTTCCTTTTTAACCATAGGATCC
Source organism: Euphorbia lathyris (assembly GCF_963576675.1). Taxonomy (NCBI): domain Eukaryota; kingdom Viridiplantae; phylum Streptophyta; class Magnoliopsida; order Malpighiales; family Euphorbiaceae; genus Euphorbia; species Euphorbia lathyris. Next base: position 45,920,994 of record NC_088915.1, on the reverse strand, counting down.
GTTAATCGTTATTTCATATAAAGAGGGATAAGAAGAAATACCTTTTGAAGAACAATCTACCGTTGTTAAAGAAGCGCCCACAAATCTTCTCCGAGTTCCCAAGCACGAAGTAAAACACGGTGAGGTTAAGTAAGAATCAACCGTATGAGATGCAACCAAAATAGATTGCCTCTAATTAACCAACACAAGATCAAAGAGAAAAGGAGATGAATGAAATTAATCAATCGACGGAAGCCGTATGAATTCTTGTCCACGAACTAGGGGATGCGAATTCACTTTCTCTCTCTAAAGGAGTATTTCGAAAATCACCAAGAGGGGAGGGATAAGGCTTAGTCGAAATTCACATAAAGAGGGGGTATATATAATTACTTGTATCTAAACCCTAGTTAGATAAGAATAGGTTACTTAATAGGAATTCAATTCGGAATAGGATTCCCAATTATTATCTCATTATATATCTAATATATCTAGGATAATAATAAATAACCTAATTGGATAATAATAGGAGTATATTAATCTAATTAAAACTCCTAACTTAATTATCTCTTAATTAATTTAATTCATATTCCTAATCAAATTAGGATTAATGGAATTAAAATAATTCCTTACTAATTATATATAAATTTTGGCCCCCTTAATTAAATGGGCCTTACTGGGCTCATTTGGGCTTCCATCTACTAATGACATCCATCTCTCTTTTGGTTCCAAGTCTTATGTGTGATCCATTAGGTTCTTACTACTTCTGGCCGTATGCAACTATTAAATTAATTTCTTCAAGAATTATATTTAATCCTTGCATAACGGAATGATGTACTGAGTATGTTATTGGCAAGTCTGTAATCATTCCCCCAGAGTCCGTTAAGAAGACAGGTTGATTCTGTCGTTAACCCTTCCGTATTAGTTACGGTATAATTCGATCCTTTATCAACTACATCCTTGAACTGAATCTTATGACTATGGGTGATGTCAAGTCACATATAGCGAGACATTCGTTTTACTTGTATAGGCCGAGTCAACTCAAATAGATAGGTTAAGTGAAATCTGTATTTCTTACTCTTAAGCTATCACCTTGCAAGGATTTAGAGTCGAGTCTTCCACAAGTGATCCTTGGATGTATCTCCCATTAATCGGGAGTGATAAATGCTCAATCCAATGTATAACTACCCTGAAATTACCTCCTGTGACACCCAACCTTTGCAGTTCACACCCCAGAGTCATCTCTGTTAAGGATCGTGGGACCGCAGGATCAAAGTCTCACATTCAGTAATTAAGGATGACCAATTAACATTCCTTTGAGTCTGAGGATTAGTTATACCTATTAATACCAATGAGATGAACATATGACAAGGATGAATCTACCCATCCTGTTATCTCAAATCGGATCCCCAATCCTAATGAACGACGTTTCATCGGATCTATGTAACTGTCCAGATATCTATATATATGAAGCTTGTGAGATCAGCTTTCTGTCAGACAGAAGACATTGTTACATACAAGTCTCAACAGTGATATATCAATCCTAAACATATCACTTGACTTGGGGTGGTTTTAATTTTATTAGTTTATTATAAAGTTTTGTCTCACTTCATGCTTGTATGAACACTTTATAATCACTTTAAACAAACTTACGGATTTCCTTTTATTAGACTTTATTTAGTGCTTAAAAGGGATTGCCTTTATATAGTTATAAAACATATATCTCATTAAAACAAATGATATAAAGAACAATTCATTTACATTAAGTTTGTATCCTGCAACAATTGTCTATAGGACACTAAACCCCAACATACTCCCATTTGGACTAAAGCCAATTGTTTGTAAAACTTATCCCAGTAGAAGTTAAATGACGATCATGTACTTTCTGGGTTAAAGGCTTTGTCAACGGATCTGCAACGTTGTCCTCTGTAGGTACTCTTTCTATTCTCACATCTCCTCTAGCCACAATCTCTCTTATGATGTGGTATCGCTTTAGGTAGTGCTTGGATGCATTGTGAGACTGTGGTTCCTTTGCTTGCGCAATGGCTCCATTGTTATCACAGTACAGAGTAATGGGATTGACAATGTCATGCACCACACCTAGTTCTGTAATGAACTTTCTAATCCAAACTGCTTCCTTTGCTGCTTCCGCAGCAGCGATGTACTCTGACTCGGTCGTAGAGAAAGCTACGCTTCCCTACTTGGAACTTTTCCAACTGACCGCGCCCCCATTCAATATAAACAGGTATCCTGATTGGGATTTAAAATCATTCTCATCTGTGAGATGACTAGCGTCTGAAAATCCTTCAATTTTCAGATCTCCTTCTCCGTACACTAGGAACATATCTTTAGTCCTTCTCAAGTACTTAAGAATGTTCTTGACGGCAATCCAATTCTCGTCTCTCGGATTCCCTTGGTAACGACTCGTTACAGATAACGCGAATGCTACGTCAGGTCTAGTGCATAGCATAGCATACATAATCGAACCGATCGCGCTGGCGTACGGGACTACAACCATGCGTCGTTTGTCATCATCAGTTTTAGGACATTGATGATTGTTTAACTTTACTCCATGTAGCATGGGTAAGTTACCTCGTTTCGATTCAAGCATGCTAAACCGATTTAGCACCTTTTCAATGTATGTAGCCTGTGAAAGACCAAGTAGTCTTCTCGATCTATCTCTATAGATCTTTATACCAAGTATATAAGCTGCTTCACCAAGGTCTTTCCTTGAGAAGTTACCGGATAACCATACTTTCACCGACTGTAATAGAGCAATGTCATTTCCCATTAACAGTATATCGTCCACATATACTATGAGAAATGTTATAGAGCTCCCACTTGCTTTCTTGTAAATGCAAGCTTCTTCGCAATTTTGTTCGAAACCAAATTGTTTTATGGTTTCGTCAAAACGCTTGTTCCAGCTTCTAGATGCTTGCTTGAGTCCATAAATGGATCTCTGAAGTTTGCAAACTTTATTTGCATCCTTTGATATGAAACCTTCAGGCTGCATCATGTATACATCCTCAAGTAGGTTTCCATTTAGGAAAGCTGTTTTCACATCCATTTGCCAAATCTCATAATCGTAGTGAGCGGCAATAGCAAGCATGATTCTGATTGATTTGGACATAGCAACAGGAGAGAAGGTTTCATCATAATCAACACCTTGTTTCTGATGATATCCTTTCGCTACCAGCCTAGCCTTGTAGGTGCTAACCTTTCCATCCATGTCAGTCTTCTTTTTGAAGATCCACCTGCACCCAATGGGAATTATCCCTTCGGGTGGATCAACCAAAGTCCACACTTGGTTAGTATACATGGAATCCATTTCAGAATCCATGGCCTCAAGCCATGCTTTAGAATCTGGACTAGTAAGAGCCTCTTCGTAGTTTTCGGGTTCGTCATCTAACACGGGAACCTCGTCATCATCTCCCACTAGAAAACCATATCTAACTGGGAGTTCACGAACTCTTCGTGATCTAGGAATAGGTGCCACTGGAGTCTCATCTAATAGGACTTCTTCGGGTACCTCAACCGCTTCTGTTGTTTCAGTCGGTGTTTCTTCCTCTTGAACTTCGTCGAGTTCAATCACGCTTCCCTTTTGTGTTTCTTCGAGAAACTCTTTCTCTAAGAAGGTTGCATGCTTGGATACTATTACTTTCTGATCATCTGGATGATAGAAGTAATACCCTATGGTTTCCCTAGGATATCCAACGAAGAAACATTTATCAGATTTAGAATCTAGTTTGTCGGACGCTATGCGTTTGACATACGCTGAACAACCCCATACTCTCATAAATGAGAACACGGGTTTCCTACCAACGAACAATTCATATGGTGTGGAACTAGCGGATTTAGTTGGTACTCGGTTCAGGGTGAAGAGGGCAGTTTCTAAGGCATAGCTCCAGAACGTCTTTGGAAGAGAGGCCATGCTCATCATGGATCGTACTATATCTAATAGGGTACGGTTTCTCCTCTCGGATACACCATTGTGTTGTGGTGTATAGGGAGGTGTCCATTGTGAGCATATCCCACATTCAGTTAGATAATTCAGAAAATCATCTGAAAGATATTCGCCACCTCGATCGGATCGAAGCGTCTTTATTTTCTTTTCTAATTGATTTTCCACTTCATTCTTGAAGCATTTGAACTTGTCAAAAGCTTCTGATTTGTGCCTCATCAAGTAGATGTAACCATATCGAGTATGGTCATCTATGAAGCTTATGAAGTATCTGAATCCACCTCTTGCTTGGACCGACATAGGACCGCATACATCTGAATGAATGAGTCCTAGAGTGTCTGATACACGCTCACCTTTATTGCTAAAGGGTGTCTTTGTCATTTTACCTTTTAAACACGATTCGCATGTTTCCAATGATTCGGAATCGATTGGATCTATAAGCCCATCTGAATGTAGCTTTAGCATGCGTCTCTTGTTTATATGGCCTAAACGACAATGCCACAAGTAAGTTGAATTATCTAGCTTATGTCTTTTGGTATCAATTGCAAAAACAGGAATTTTGTTATCTAACACATAAATCCCATTTTGTGATATCCCTGAAAAGTAAAAGATCGAATCTTTATAAAAATTGCAACTCTTGTCTTTTATTGAAATATGAAAACCGTCGTCAACAAGACGGCTAATAGAAATAATACTTCTAGATATTCCTAGAATATCCTTAGGCTGCATCCGGTATCAAATACCAAAAGATTCAGACTGTGAAATTTCAATATAAAACATACCAGATGTTGAAGTCCCGGCTTCTTCCCCTTTTGAGGAAGGCTAGGTACACCAACAGTTTCTTTTCCAAATGTCCGTCTTCACCACAGAAGTGGCACTCTCCTTTAGGCTTCTTCACTTCCTTTCCCTTAGTTTTGTTGGGCACGGCTTACCTTTCTTCATATTGGGCTCAATTGACTTGAGCATATTTGCAAGCTCTTCAAAAGAGGTTTGCAAGTCATTCATCTGATAGTTCATAATGAACTGTGAATAACTCTCTGGGAGGGATTGAAGAATTAAGTCTATGCTTAATTCGTTATCCATCGTAAATCCAATACTAGAAAGTTTGGTAATGTAGCCAATCATGTTGACACAATGTGTCATGATAGATGTGCCCTCTTGCATCCTACTGCGATATAGCAACTTGGATATCTCATAGCGTTCGCACCTGGTCTGTTTCCCAAACAGTTCCTTTAGGTGCATGATGATGGAACAGGCATAGTTGCCTTTGTAATTCCGATGTCATCGATGCAAGTATGATGCATCTGGCATGATCGTCATCAGCCTTGTGCTTCTGGTAAGCATCGATTTCCTCGATGGGAGCATCATCCTCAGGGATAGGGGGTATCGATGTATCAAGTACATACCCTATTTTATCGAACTTCAAAACGATTTTGAGGTTACGAAACCAGTCGGTGAAGTTTGAACAATTCAATTTGTTATCGGTAAGAATGTTTTGCAGATTGGTGTTAGTCATGATTTTAAGAGTGTTTTAATTTAAAACTTGAGATGTGAGAAAGAGTAAATGTATGTCATTCATTTGCTTTAAAGTATATCAATCTAAAATTATAGGCCTTCTAGTTTATTTCAGATTGCTCCCACTATTTTGCCAAATTAATAACCCTCCATATTAATTCGAAGAATTTCACAAATCCTTTGGTGAGCTAGGATCCTAACTCCTGAGATTTCGCCTTGAGTTTGCTCAACAAGCGAGTCCCATTTGTTAGGTAGATTCATATAATCAATCACATCTCGAATGTGACTCCTAGGTTATTGGGTTACTAACCACATTAGTAACTACTATGTTATTCATATTAATCCCAACCATATTGCCCATTAGTTTATGACAACATGAGTTTGCTCATCCAATTATCATAATCTAATTTAAGTATTACCCCATATTCATGAAAGAACGATTTTCGATAATTCAGGTGTTACCATAAGACCCCGAGCTTGATTTGCTCAACAACCCAAAGGCCCCCAGTACTGCCGGCTAAATTATAATATTAGGGAGGGGCAACCGATTTTAATAACTTGCTTATTTACTTAACTTTTTAACGAGGGATTTTTATTTAAGTCTCATAATCTAACTTAGTCTTGATTTGCCTTAGCATACATCAGACACATACATTCACATACATTGGCGTTATGGACATATCATCTAAATTATTCCGTCGAGCCAGAGACGGAATAAAAGGGCAAACCTAAGGAAATACTAACTATTACATATTTCTCTTTAGGTCCTCCGTCTTCTCCATGGCGCCTTGAAATTACATATTAATTTCTATACTACTATAAGAAAACTTCAATTGAATTGAAGGGAATCAGATGAGAGGAGAAATTACAATAGATAGTAGAAAGGCAGGACGCGCAGGCCCTATTTCAAAAATACCAAAAGACTAAAAGAGGGTCCAAATATGTCCATAACCCCAAACATGCATAGACTCAATTAAATAAATTTAATTGGTTGATTACAAAACCGGCTTATGTAATATTTAGGTTAATCAGGACTCATTCATTCAGATGTATGTGGTCCTATGTCAGTCCAAGCAAGAGGAGGATTCAGATACTTCATTAGCTTCATAGATGATCATACTCGCTATGGTTATATCTACTTGATGAGGCACAAATCAGAAGCCTTTGACAAGTTCAAATGCTTCAAGAATGAAGTGGAAAATCAATTAGGAAAGAAAATAAAAACACTTCGATCTGATCGAGGTGGCGAATATCTTTCTGATGATTTTCTGAATTATCTAACTGAATGTGGGATATGCTCACAATGGACACCTCCCTATACGCCACAACACAATGGTGTATCCGAGAGGAGAAACCGTACCCTATTAGATATGGTACGATCCATGATTAGCATGCCCTTACTTCAAAAGACGTTCTGGGGCTATGCCTTAGAAACTGCCCTCTTCACCCTAAATCGAGTACCAACTAAATCCGCTAGTTCCACGCCATATGAATTGTTCGTTGGTAGGAAACCCGTGTTCTCTTTCATGAGAGTATGGGGTTGTTCAGCATATGTCAAACGCGTTGCGTTCGATAAATTAGATTCTAAATCTGATAAATGTTTCTTCATCGGATACCCTAAGGAAACTATGGAATATTACTTCTATCATCCAGATGATCAGAAAGTAATCGTATCCAAACACGCAACCTTCTTAGAGAAAGAGTTTCTTGAAGAAACACAAAAGGGAAGCGTGATTGAACTCGATGAAGTTCAAGAGGAAGAAACACCGACTGAAACAACGGAGGCGGTCGAGGTACCCGAAGAAGTCCCATTAGATGAGACTCCAGTGGCACCTATTCGTAGATCACGAAGAGTTCGTGAACTCCCAGTTAGATATGGTTTTCTAGTGGGAGATGATGACGAGGTTCCCATGTTAGACGACGAACCCGAAAACTAGGAAGAGGCTCTTACTAGTCCAGATTCTAAAGCATGGCTTGAAGCCGTGGATTCTGAAATGGATTCCATGTATACTAACCAAGTTTGGACTTTGGTTGATCCACCCGAAGGGATAAAACCCATTGGGTGCAGATGGATCTTCAAAAAGAAGACTGACATGGATGGAAAGGTTAGCACCTACAAGGCTAGGTTGGTAGCTAAAGGATATCGTCAAAAACAAGGTGTTGATTATGACGAAACCTTCTCTCCCGTTGCTATGTCCAAATCAATCAGAATCATTCTTGCAATTGTCGCTCGTTTTGATTATGAGATTTGGCAAATGGATGTGAAAACAGCTTTCCTAAACGGAAACCTGCTTGAGGATGTATACATGATGCAACCTGAAGGTTTCATATCAAAGGATGCAAATAAAGTTTGCAAACTTCAGAGATCCATTTATGGACTCAAGCAAGCATCTAGAAGCTGGAACAAGCGTTTTGACGAAACCATAAAACAATTTGGTTTCGAACAAAATTGCGAAGAAGCTTGCATTTACAAGAAAGCAAGTGGGAGCTCTATAGCATTTCTCATACTATATGTGGACGATATACTGTTAATGGGAAATGACATTGCTCTATTACAGTCAGTGAAAATATGGTTATCTGGTAACTTCTCAATGAAAGACCTTGGTGAAGCAGCCTATATACTTGGTATAAAGATCTACAGAGATAGATCACGTAGACTGCTTGGTCTTTCACAGGCTACATACATTGAAAAGGTGCTAAATCGGTTTAGCATGCTTGAATCGAAACGAGGTAACTTACCCATGGTACAAGGAGCAAAGTTAAACAATCATCAGTGTCCTAAAACTGATGATGACAAACGACGCATGGCTGTAGTCCCGTACGCCAGCGCGATCGGTTCGATTATGTATGCTATGCTATGCACTAGACCCGACGTAGCGTTCGCGTTATCTGTAACGAGTTGTTACCAAGGGAATCCGGGAGACGAGCACTGGATTGCCGTAAAAAACATTCTTAAGTACTTGAGAAGAACTAAAGATATGTTTCTAGTGTACGGAGAAGGAGATCTGAAAATACAAGGATTTTCAGACGCTAGTCATCTCACAGATGAGAATGATTTTAAATCCCAATCAGGATACCTGTTTATATTGAATGGGGGCGCGGTCAGTTGGAAAAGTTCCAAGCAGGGAAGCGTAGCTTTCTCTACGACCGAGTCAGAGTACATCGCTGCTGCGGAAGCAGCAAAGGAAGCAGTTTGGATTAGAAAGTTCATTACAGAACTAGGTGTGGTGCCTGACATTGTCAATCCCATTACTCTGTACTGTGATAACAATGGAGCCATTGTGCAAGCAAAGGAACCACGGTCTCATAATGCATCAAAGCACTACCTAAAGCGATACCACATCATTAGAGAGATTGTGGCTAGAGGAGATGTGAGAATAGAAAGAGTACCTACAGAGGACAACGTTGCAGATCCGTTGACAAAGCCTTTAACCCAGAAAGTACATGATCGTCATTTAACTTCTACTGGGATAAGTTTTAGAGACAATTGGCTTTAGTCCAATTGGGAGTATGTTGGGGTTTTGTGTCCTATAGTCAATTGTTGCAGGATACAAACTTATTGTAAATGAATTGTTCTTTATATCATTTGTTTTAATCAGATATATGTTTTATAACTATATAAAGGCAATCCCTTTTAAGCACTAAATAAAGTCTAATAAAAGGAAATCCGTAAGTTTGTTTAAAGTGATTATAAAGTGTTCATACAAGCATGAAGTGAGACAAAACTTTATAATAAACTAATAAACTTAAAACCACCCCAAGTCAAGTGATATATCGGGGATTGACATATCACTGTTGAGACTTGTATGTAACAATGTCTTCTGTCCGACAGAAAGCTGATCTCACAAGCTTCATATATACAGATATCTGGACAGTTACATAGATCCGATGAAACGTTGTTCATTAGGATTGGGGATCCGATTTGAGATAACAGGATGGGTAGATTCATCCTTGTCACATGTTCATCTCATTGGTATTAATAGGTATAACTAATCCTCAGACTCAAAGGAATATGAATTGGTATTCTGGATTATGGAATGTGATGCTTTGACTCTAGTGTAACACGATCCTTAACAGAGATGACTCTGGGGTGTGAACAGTAGACGTTCGGTATCACAGGAAGTAATTGCGGAGTCGTTATATATTGGATTGAGCATTTATCAATCCCGATAAATGGGAGATACATCCATGGATCGCTTGTGGAAGACTCGTCTCTAAATCCTTGCAAGGTGATAGCTTAAGAGTAAGAAATACAGATTTCACTTAACCTATCTTTTTGAGTTGACTCGGCCTGTACAAGTAAAACGAACGTCTCGCTATATGTGACTTGACATCACCCATAGTCATAAGATTCAGTTCAAGGATGTAGTTGATAAAGGATCGAATTATACTGTAACTAATACGGAAAGGTTAATGACAGAATCAACCTGTCTTCTTATAGCTCTGGGGGAATAATTACGGACTTGCTAATCACATACTTTGTACATCATGCCGTTATGCAAAGATTAAATATAATTCTTTGAAAATTAATTTAATAACGTTGCATACGGCTAGAAGCAATAAGAACATAATGGATCACACATAAGACTTGGAACTAAAAGAGAGATAGATGTTAATTAATTGATAGAAGCCCAATTGAGCCCAATAAGGCCTATGGACATAAGGGGGTCGAAATTCATGTAGTGATATACATGAATAATTAATTTGATTTTGTTAATCCTAATTAGATTAGGAATATGAATTAAATTAATTAAGAGATAATTAAGTTAGGAGTTTTAATTAGATTAATATACTCCTATTATTATCCAATAAGGTTATTATTATTATCCTTAATATATTAGATATATAGTGGGATAATAATTAGGAATTCTATTCCGAATGGAATTCCTATTCAGTAACCTAATTCTATCTAACTAGGGATTAGATACAAGAGATTATAAATACCCCTTCCCTTGAGATTTTCGAAATCCAGGCAAGTCAATACCCTACTGAGATTTTCGAAATCCCTATAAGTGAGAGAGAGAGAGAGAAAATTCGACACCCCTAGTTCGAGGACGAGATTTCTCTACGGCTTCCTTCCGATCAATTGATTTCATCTATTTCTTTTATCCTTGATCTTGTGTTGATTAATTAGAGGCAATCTACTTTGGTTGCTATTCAATGGTTGATACTAAATTAATCTTTCCGTGTTTTATTTCGTGTTTGGAAACTCGAAGAAGAAAAACAAACAAAAGGGAGAAATTCGTTTTACTACTCCTACATCAGGTCAGTTCACGATTTCGTGGATTCCCGGAGATTGAACCGTCGGATCGTCGCGATATTTGGACAGGAGCTTCTAGACATATTCTTCCACGTTTTCACCGAAGGGATTGTCGTTCGGAGGTCTAGAAGGTCTGTTTTGGATAGAGGCAGATTGGTAGACAGTTTCTATCTCTTTTGAAGTTGTGGGCACTTCGTTTGCAACGGTAGATAGAACTTCTAAAAGGTATTTCTTCTTATCATTCTTTATATGAAATAACGGTTAACGGATCTTGTGGTTAAATGGAAATAGGTTAAAATTTTTATATTTCCGCTGCTATACCTTAGCCTAATTTCCAACAGTGGTATCAGAGCCATCGTTAAATCCGTTATTTCATATATGAAAATTTAGAAGTTTTTTAATAGGATTGAATAAATATTTATAGTTAGGATTAATTAACAAATTGTTTTGATTAATTAATTCTAAGGATAAATAAGTTTTAATTAATTGTTAATTAAAATAGATTATGCGTATGTTCCTAATTATTTTGGTTGATAATCATGATAACGAAATCTATTAGTTTTATAGTTAGATTGATAAAATCAGTCTTATTAATTCTAAAGATAAAACGGAAATCTATAGTAGTTTTTCCTATTTTCTGAAAATGGTTTTAAAGCCGTTTTAGAATTGATATATATATATATTTAAAATCGTTTTTATATTTAAATATATGGTAAATTCCAAAAAAAACCCTGTGGTTTGATGTTCTTCCAAAAAAACCCTTGTGGTTTGTTATTACAAAAAAAGGAATGTGGTTTGCGCCGTTACCCGAAAAACGGAAAATGGCTTAACGGTGTTAAAATGCTGACGTGGCACAGGGGTAAAGTTGGAAATTCGAATTTTTTTTTTATTTTTTTATTTTTTCTCTCTCCTCTTCTTCTTCTTCTTCCTCCTTCTTCTTCCTCCTTCTCCTTCTCCTTCTTCCTTCTTCTTCTTCCTCCTTCTTCTTCCTCCTTCCTCCTTCTCCTCATTCTTCTTCTTCCTTTTTCTTCTCCTTCTTCTTCCTTCTTCTTCTCTCATCTTCTTTCTTCTTCTTCCTTCTTCTTCCCCCTCCTTCTTCTTCCTTCTTTTTCTTCCTTCTTCTTCTTTTTCTTCCTTCTTCTTCTACCTTCTTTTTTTTCTTTTTTTTTTTAAGTTTCGGAAATTTCCAGATTTCTGAAAATTTTCCAGAAATCTGGAAATTTCTAGATTTCTGGAAAATTTCCAGAAATCTAGAAATTTTCCAGATTTTCCGACTGAAATCTGGAAATTTTCTAGATTTTCGTCGGAAAATCTGGAAAATTTCCAGATTTCTGGAAAATTTCCAGAAATCTGGAATTTTCCAGATTTCCGACAGAAATATGGAATTGACTTCTTTTTTTATTTTCTTTCTCTTTTTCTTTCCGACAGCAATCTTGTTCTCCAGATTTCCATATTTTCTTTCTCTTTTTATTTTACTTCTTTTTTAAGAATTGACTTCTTAACAGTGTTAGTTTGGAACAATTACAGATGGTCAAAAATCGCACAGCATCTTCCTGGAAGAACAGACAATGAAATTAAGAACTACTGGAGAACAAGAGTGCAAAGGCAAAACCGTCAATTAAACATTGAATCAAACAGCAAGAAATTCATGGATGCTGTTAGGTGTTTCTGGATGCCAAGATTGCTTCAAAAATTCGAACAAACCCATGATTATTCTACTTCTTCTTCTTCATCACTACCTAATTTCACACTTCCTTCAATTTCATCAGAATCGTTAATTCCCCATCAAAGCAATAAATTTCCAATGCCAAATCATGATCATCAATATTCAGCTTCATTCACTAGCTGTAGCACAGTTATGTCCACAGATTCTCAGCCCGTTTCAAACCAGCCTGATCAAACTCTTCAAAATATTGATATTGTTGTTATGGATGATGCATTGTACAACAACCTACTTTTTAATGATCAAAGTAATTTGTATGAAGAAGACGGGGGAAGAAGGAAGAAGAAGAAGGAGGAGGAGAGAAGAAGAAGAAGGAAGAGGAGAGAAGAAGGGAGAAGGAGGAAGAAGAAGGAGGAAGGGGAAGAAGAAGAGGAGAGAGAAAAAATAAAAAAAATAAAAAAAATTCGAATTTCCAACTTTACCCCTGTGCCACGTCAGCATTTTAACACCGTTAAGCCATTTTCCGTTTTTCGGGTAACGGCGCAAACCACAGTCCTTTTTTTTTGTAATAACAAACCACAAGGGTTTTTTTGGAAGAACATCAAAGCACAGGGTTTTTTTTTTGGAATTTACCCTTAAATATATATGTTTCAGAAATTGATAGTTTTCTGTTTTGATTATCGAATGAAAATTTGTTTAAAAGTTTGTTTTACCAATTTGTAAATCAAAATGTTAAACGAATTAAAATCAAAATAATTGGGACGTGCATAATTAAAGTTTTGTATAGTTATATTAATCTAAAGATTAATATAAAAGATACGAAACTATTAGAAGTAAAATTGGATGAAAGTTAATTTGATAAGTTAATGTGATTAACATAAATATTACATAAGACAGTTATGTAATTAACCAATTAAATTTATTTAATTGAGTCTATGCATGTTTGGAGTTATGGACATATTTGGACCCTCTTTTAGTCTTTTGGTATTTTTGAAATAGGGCATTCGAGTCCTGCCTTTCTACTATTTATTGTAATTTCTCCTCTCATCTAATTCCCTTCAATTCAATTGAAGTTTTCTTTAGTAGTATAGAAATTAATATGTAATTTCAAGGCGCCATGGAGAAGATGGAGGACCTAAAGAGAAATATGTAATAGTTAGTATTTCCTTAGGTTTTGCCCTTTTATTCCGTCTCTGGCTCGATGGAATAATTTAGATGATATGTCCATAACGCCAATGTATGTGAATGTATGTGTCTGATGTATGCTAAAGCAAATCAAGACTAAGTTAGATTATGAGACCTAAAATAAAATCCCTCATTAAAAAGTTAAGTAAATAAACAAGTTATTAAAATCGGTTGCCCCTCGCTAATATTATAATTCAGCCAGCAGTGCTGAGGGCCTTTGGGTTGTTGAGCAAACTCAAGCTCGCGGTCCTTTCGGTAACACCTGAATTATCTAAAATTACTTTTCATGAATATGGGGTAATACTTAAATTAGATTATGATAATTGGATGAGCAAACTCATGTTGTCATAAACTAATGGGAAAGATGGTTGGGATTAATGTGAATAGCATATTAGTTACTAATGTGGTTAGTAACCCAATAACCTAGGAATCACATTAAAGATGTGATTGATTACATGAATCTACCTAACGAATGAGACTAGCTTGTTGAGAAAACTCAAGGCGAAATCTCATGAGTTAGAATCCTAGCTCACTAAAGGATTTGTGAAATTCTTCGAATTAATATGGAGGGCTATTAATTTGGCAAAATAGTGGGAGCAATATAAAATAAACTAAAAGGCCTATAATTTTAGATTGATATACTTTAAGCAAATGAATGACATACGTTTACTCTTTCTCACTCTCAGGTTTAATTAAACGCACTCTTAAAATCATGATTAAAACCAATCTACAAAACATTCTTACCGATAACAAATTGAATGGTTCAAACTTCACCGACTGGTTTCGTAACCTCAAAATTGTTTTGAAGTTTGATAAGATAGGGTATGTACTTGATACAACGATACCCCTTATCCCTGCTGATGATGCTCCCATTGAGGAAATTGATGCTTACCAGAAGCACAAGGCTGATGATGATCATGCCGGATGCATCATACTTGCATCGATGACACCGGAATTACAAAGGCAACATGAGGAAATGGATGCCTATTCCATCATCATGCACCTAAAGGAATTGTTTGGGAAACAAACCAGGTGCGAACGCTACGAGATATCCAAGTTGCTATATCGTTGCAGGATGCAAGAGGGCACATCTATCATGACACATTGTGTCAAGATGATTGGCTATATTACCAAACTTTCAAGTATTGGATTCGCGATGGATAACGAATTAAGCATAGACTTAATTCTTCAATCCCTCCGAGAGAGTTATTCACAGTTCATTATGAACTATCAGATGAATGACTTGCAAACCTCTCTTGAAGAGCTTGCAAATATGCTCAAGTCAGTTGAGCCCAATATGAAGAAAGACAAAGCCATACCGGCTCTTGTCATTGAAGGATCAAAGAAAAGGAAAGGGAATTATCCCAATCCGAAATATCCCAAGAAAGGTAAGAAAGCCGTGCCCTACAAAGCTAATGGAAAGGAAGTGAAGAAGCCCAAAGGAGAGTGCCACTTCTGTGGTAAAGACGGGCATTGGAAGAGGAACTGCAAGGAGTACCTAGCCTCCCTCAAGAAGGGAAATGGCGGTGCTTCAACATCTGGTATGTTTTATATTGAAATAAATACAGTTTCACAGTCTGAATCTTGGGTACTTGATACCAGATGTGGATCTCATATTTGTACAAATATGCAGGAGCTAAAACAGACTAAGGAACTAAAGAAAGAAAGCATAAACTTGCGAGTAGGAAATGGAGCAAGAGTTGTCGCCCTCGCAATTGGAGATTATGTTTTAAATTTGCCCTCAGTGCTTGTAATAGAATTAAGGAACTGTTTGTACATTCCGCAAATGTCTCGTAACATTATTTCTATTAGCCGTCTTGTTGACGACGGTTTTCATATTTCAATAAAAGACAAGAGTTGCAATTTTTATAAAGATTCGATCTTTTATTTTTCAGGAATATCACAAAATGGGATTTATGTGTTAGATGTCAAAATTCCTGTTTTTGCAATTGATACCAAAAGACACAAGCTAGATAATTCAACTTACTTGTGGCATTGTCGTTTAGGCCATATAAACAAGAGACGCATGCTAAAGCTCCATTCAGATGGGCTTATAGATCCAATCGATCCCGAATCATTGGAAACATGTGAATCATGTTTAAAAGGTAAAATGACAAAGACACCCTTTAGTAATAAAGGTGAGCGTGTATCAGACACTCTAGGACTCATTCATTCAGATGTATGCGGTCCTATGTCAGTCCAAGCAAGAGGAGGATTCAGATTCTTCATAAGTTTCATAGATGACCATACCCGATATGGTTACATCTACTTGATGAAGCACAAATCAGAAGCTTTTGAGAAATTCAAATGCTTCAAGAATGAAGTAGAAAATCAATTAGGAAAGAAAATAAAGACGCTTCGATTTGATCGAGGTGGCGAATATCTTTCAGATGATTTTCTGAATTATCTAACTGAATGTGGGATATGCTCACAATGGACACCTCCCTATACACCACAACACAATGGTGTGTCCGAGAGGAGAAACCTTACCCTACTAGATATGGTACGATCCATGATGAGCATGGCCTTACTTCCAAAGACGTTCTGGGGCTATGCCTTAGAAACTGCCCTCTTCACCCTAAATCGAGTACCAACTAAATTCGCTAGTTCCACACCATATGAATTGTTCGTTGGTAGGAAACCCGTGTTCTCATTCATGAGAGTATGGGGTTGTTCAGCATTTGTCAAGCGCATTGCGTCCGACAAACTAGATTCAAAATCTGATAAATGTTTCTTCATTGGATACCCTAAGGAAACTGTGGGATATTACTTCTATCATCCAGATGATCAGAAAGTGATAGTATCCAAACATGCAACCTTCTTAGAGAAAGAGTTTCTCGAAGAAACACAAAAGGGAAGCATGATTGAACTTGACGAAGTTCAAGAAGAAGAAACACCGATTGAAACAACAGAGGCGGTTGAGGTACCCGAAGGAGTCCCATTAGATGAGAATCCAGTGCCACCTATTCGTAGATCACAAAGAGTTCGTGAACTCCCAGTTAGATATGGTTTTCTAGTGGGAGATGATAATGAGGTTCCCGTGTTAGACGACGAACCCGAAAACTACGAAGAGGCTCTTACTAGTCCAGATTCTAAAGCATGGCTTGAGGCCATGGATTCTGAAATGGATTCCATGTATACTAACCAAGTGTGGACTTTGGTTGATCCACCCGAAGGGATAATACCCATTGGGTGCAGGTGGATCTTCAAAAAGAAGACAGACATGGATGGAAAGGTTAAAACCTACAGAGCTATGTTAGTAGCGAAAGGATATCGTTAGAAGCAAGGAATTGATTATGATGAAACTTTCTCTCCTGTGGCTATGTCCAAATCAATCAGAATCATGCTTGCAATTGCCGCTCACTTCGATTATGAGATTTGGCAAATGGATGTGAAAATAGCTTTCCTAAACGGAAACCTGCTTGAGGATGTATATATGATGCAGCCTGAAGGTTTCATATCAAAGGATGCAAATAAAGTTTGCAAACTTCAGAGATCCATTTATGGACTCAAGCAAGCATCAAGAAGCTGGAACAAGCATTTTGACGAAACCATAAAACAATTTGGTTTCGAACAAAATTGCGAAGAAGCTTGCATTTACAAGAAAGCAAGTGGGAGCTCTATAGCATTTCTCATACTATATGTGGACGATATATTATTAATGGGAAATGACATTGCTCTACTACAGTCGGTAAAAGTATGGTTATCTGGTAACTTCTCAATGAAAGACCTTGGTGAAGCAGCTTATATACTTGGTATAAAGATCTACAGAGATAGATCGAGAAGACTGCTTGGTCTTTCACAGGCTACATACATTGAAAAGGTGCTAAATCGGTTTAGCATGCTTGAATCGAAACGAGGTAACTTACCCATGCTACATGGAGTAAAGTTAAACAATCATCAATGTCCTAAAACCGGTGATGACAAAAGACGCATGGCTGTAGTCCCGTATGCCAGCGCAATCGGTTCGATTATGTATGCTATTCTATGCACTAGACCTGGCGTAGCGTTCGCATTATCTGTAACGAGTCGTTACCAAGGAAATCCGGGAGACGAGCATTGGATTGCCGTCAAGAACATTCTTAAGTACTTGAGAAGAACTAAAGATATGTTCCTAGTGTACGAAGAAGGTGATCTGAAAATAGAAGGATTTTCAGACGCAAGTCATCTCACAGATGAGAATGATTTTAAATCCCAATCAGGATACCTGTTTATCTTGAATGGGGGCGTGGTCAGTTGAAAGAGTTCCAAGCAGGGAAGCGTAGCTTTCTCTACGACTGAGTCAGAGTATATCGCAGATGCGGAAGCAGCAAAGGAAGCAGTTTGGATAAGAAAGTTCATTACAGAACTTGGTGTGGTGCCTGACATTGTAAATCCCATTACACTGTATTGTGATAACAATGGAGCCATTGCGCAAGCAAAGGAACCACGGTCTCATAATGCGTCCAAACATTACCTTAAGCGATACCACATCATAAGAGAGATTGTGGCTAGAGGAGTTGTGAGAATAGAAAGAGTACCTACAGAGGACAACGTTGCAGATCCGTTGACAAAGCCTTTTGTTGGGGTTTAGTGTCCTATAGACAATTGTTGCAGGATACAAACTTAATGTAAATGAATTGTTCTTTATATCATTTGTTTTAATGAGATATATGTTTTATAACTATATAAAGGCAATCCCTTTTAAGCACTAAATAAAGTCTAATAAAAGGAAATCCGTAAGTTTGTTTAAAGTGATTATAAAGTGTTCATACAAGCATGAAGTGAGACAAAACTCTATAATAAACTAATAAACTTAAAACCACCCCAAGTCAAGTGATATGTTTAGGATTGATATATCACTGTTGAGACTTGTATGTAATAATGTCTTCTGTCCGACAGAAAGCTGATCTCACAAGCTTCATATATATAGATATCTGGACAGTTACTTAGATCCGATGAAACGTCGTTCATTAGGATTGGGGATCCGATTTGAGATAACCGGATGGGTAGATTCATCCTTGTCACCTTTTCATCTCATTGGTATTAATAGGTATAACTAATCCTCAGACTCAAAGGAATGTTAATTGGTCATCCTGAATTACTGAATGTGAGACTTTGATCCTACGGTCCCACGATCCTTAACAGAGATGACTCTGGGGTGTGAACTGCAAAGGTTGGGTGTCACAGGAGGTAATTTCAGGGTAGTTATACATTGGATTGAGCATTTATCACTCCCGATTAATGGGAGATACATCCAAGGATCGCTTGTGGAAGACTCGACTCTAAATCCTTGCAAGGTGCTAGCTTAAGAGTAAGAAATACAGATTTCACTTAACCTATCTATTTGAGTTGACTCGGCCTATACAAGTAAAACGAACGTCTCGCTATATGTGACTTGACATCACCCATAGTCATAAGATTCAGTTCAAGGATGTAGTTGATAAAGGATCGAATTATACCGTAACTAATACGGAAGGGTTAACGACAGAATCAACCTGTCTTCTTAACGGACTCTGGGGGAATGATTACAGACTTGCCAATAACATACTCAGTACATCATTCCGTTATGCAAGGATTAAATATAATTCTTGAAGAAATTAATTTAATAGTTGCATACGGCCAGAAGTAGTAAGAACCTAATGGATCACACATAAGACTTGGAACCAAAAGAGAGATGGATGTCATTAATAGATGGAAGCCCAAATGAGCCTAGTAAGGCCCATTTAATTAAAGGGGCCGAAATTTATATATAATTAGTAAGGAATTATTTTAATTCCATTAATCCTAATTTGATTAGGAATATGAATTAAATTAATTAAGAGATAATTAAGTTAGGAGTTTTAATTAGATTAATATACTCCTATTATTATCCAATTAGGTTATTTATTATTATCCTAGATATATTAGATATATAATGAGATAATAATTGGGAATCCTATTCCGAATTGAATTCCTATTAAGTAACCTATTCCTATCTAACTAGGGTTTAGATACAAGTAATTATATATACCCCCTCTTTATGTGAATTTTGACTAAGCCTTATCCCTCCCCTCTTGGTGATTTTCGAAATACTCCTTTAGAGAGAGAAAGTGAATTCGCATCCCCTAGTTCGTGGACAAGAATTCATACAGCTTCCGTCGATTGATTAATTTCATTCATCTCCTTTTCTCTTTGATCTTGTGTTGGTGAATTAGAGGCAATCTATTTTGGTTGCATTTCATACGGTTGATTCTTACTTAACCTCACCGTGTTTTACTTCGTGCTTGGGAACTCGGAGAAGAATTGTGGGCGCTTCTTTAACAACGGTAGATTGTTCTTCAAAAGGTATTTCTTCTTATCCCTCTTTATATGAAATAACGATTAACAGATCCTATGGTTAAAAAGGAAGTAGGCTAAAAAATTTATATTTCCGCTGCTATACCTTAGCCTTATTTTCCTTCAGTGGTATCAGAGCGATCGTTAAATCCGTTATTTCATATATGAAAATTTAGAAGTTTTTCAATAGGATTGAATAAATATTTATGGTTAGGATTAATTAACAAATAGTTTGATTAATTAATTCTAAAGATAAATAAATTTTAGTTAATTGTTAATTAGAATAGATTATGCGTATGTTCCTAATTATTTCGGTTGATAATCATTATAACAAAATCTATTAGTTTTATAGTTAGGTTAATAAAATTAGTTTTATTAATTCTAAAAGATAAAACGGAAATCTATTGTAGTTTTTCCTATTTCTGAAAATCGTTTTTAAAACCATTTTAAAATCTGATATATATATATGTTTAAAAAAAAATACGACAGCGGCTCAGGTCGCGCCTCACGACGCGACCAGCCGCTGTCGCGCGGCTGCTGCTACCAAACGGCAGCAGCCCAGTTTCGGGCCCCCGGCCCGAATCCCACTTGATTTTAATTGTTAAAATCGGCTTGAATATAATTTGTATATATAAATATATGTTTCGGAAGTTAATAGTTTTCTGTTTTGATTATCGAATGAAAAATTCGTTTAAAAGTTTGTTTTTACCAAGTTGTAAATCAAAGTGTTAAATGAATTGAAATCAAAATAATTGGGACATGCATAATCGAGGTTTTATATGGTTATATTAATCTGAGGATTAATATAAAGATACAAAACGATTAGAAGTAAAATTGGATGAAAGTTAATTTGACGAGTTAATGTGTATCCTAGAACAATTGTCTATAGGACACTAAACTCCAACAAAAGTTCTATGCAGAAATCAAATATTATTTTTGGGAGGAACCCTATCTTTTCAGGTTGTGCACCGATCAGATCATTCGCAGGTCCATCACTCAAGAGGAAGGACATGATGTTTTAAGCCATTGTCATGATAGAGAAGCAGGAGGACATCATAGCGCGAGCAGAACTGCAGCCGAAGTGCTTCAATCAGGTTTTTTCTGGCCGACCATTTTCAAAGATGCCAATGTATTTGTACGCACTTGTAATGAGTGTCAACGAACAGGCAATATTTCAGCTCGAAATGCCATGCCCCTCAATAACATTGTTTTTTGTGAAATATTTGATATATGGGGCATAGACTTCATGGGACCATTCCCTACATCTTTTGGGCATAAATACATCTTAGTTGCAGTCGACTATGTGAGCAAGTGGGTTGAAGCAATTGCTAGTCCCACCAATGACGCCCGTGCGGTTGTAAAATTCCTCAAAAGGCTTTTTGCCCGATTCGGTGTCCCACGATCGATCATTAGTGATCAAGGAACCCACTTTTGCAATGCTCAATTTGAAAAGCTGATGGGTAAGCTTGGAGTCTCTCATAGAATTGCCATGCCTTACCACCCCCAAACTAGTGGACAGGTGGAGATTTCAAATCGTGAAATCAAAAGAATTTTGGAAAAAACCGTTGGCAATTCTAGGAAAGACTGGGCAAACAAGTCTGGCGATGCTTTATAGGCGTATAGAACTGCATATAAGACACCCATTGGAATGTCCCTATTTAGATTGTTGTATGGAAAGTCATGTCATCTTCCAGTAGAGATGGAGCATAGAGCCTTTTGGGCTTTAACTTTCTTGAATTTTGAGAAACAGGCTGTGGGCGAACAAAGAAGATTGCAACTCTGTGACATGGAAGAATTCAGGCTGTTTTCCTATGAAAATGCGGTGAATTATAAGGAGAAGACCAAGAAATGGCACGACAGAAAAATCCAGGAGAAAGCCTTTCAAGAAGGACAGAGGGTCCTTTTGTACAATTCAAGCCTCAGACTGTTCCCTGGAAAGATGAAATCAAGGTGGTCAGGGCCGTATACGGTGAACAAAGTGTTCGGTCATGGGGCAGTAGAAATTGGCAAGGAGGGTCATGAACCTTTCAAGGTTAACGGGCAAAGGTTAAAACCTTATCTCGAGAATGATCACAAAAGGAAGATTGACACTGTCCACTTCCAGGACCCCCCGAGCCAATAGAATCAAAACCAGGGTGTCCGCTGCAAACACCAATTGTAGCACGAGTAACTTTACACTTTCATACTTTATTTTACAGTTTTGCAAAATTTTAGTTAGCATTGCTTAGTCTTTTTAAGATTAATTTTGTGTCATTTGATGGTCTGTAATTAAGTTAATTCCTTTGAACGAGCAAAGATGTAAAACTTTTACCCTTCCATATGGGTAAAGTTTTAACTTTTTACTTGTTTGAAAAAGGAGATTGAAATGAGATTTTGGGGAGAAGTCCATTCGTAATATGAAACAAACTTAGGGCAAATAAAGTGAACATCAAATCAATATGTTCGTTTGGTACTTATTATACTCTATTGTTGCACCTCTCTCGGTAAAACTAAAGTAGGTAGGGTATAATAAATTCAAACTCAAAAAGTAACCGTTTGCTGCCCCAAGCGTCTTTTCGACTGGACGCGGCTGTTGCCACAACCACACATACAGGTGGCGCTCATGGAAACATCGTCATAATGATGGTTCTAGCAACAGGCCATTTCACTCGTTTTTCTACTTAAAGGATTGACCGTATGGCGGACCCTAGTTCAAAATTGTTTTACACTCTCTCTTTCACACCGTTCCCCATATCTTGTTTGATAATTATCTTTGGGTGTCCCTATTTAGTCGTTATCACAGGATTAGGACTCGAGGTTCAGGGAAACAAGTTAAAGTTGAAGGCACAAAGAAAGACAAAGCGAAGGGCAAGATGGTGGGCACAAGCATAGTCGCGTTTGTACCTGATGAGAAACTGGTAAAGAAACTGTCTCAATTTAAGGATGCTGCTGTGCAACAATACTATGATGATTTGGCTCAACTCGAATTTGGGCCTATAAGAACTATATGCTGGGATACGCTGAAAAAGCTTAAGCTTGCGGAACGTGTAAAGAAACCCATGGAAGCGGGCCATTTTGGCTGCTTCTTTGAGATGAAGGAACCAGCGTACAAGGAACTCACTTTGGAGTTTCTAGCCACTTTTAAACATGATCCTGAGATCACCGACCCAGATGAAGAAGGAAAGTTCAGTTTTCGGTTGATGACCCATACCCAACGGCCATCCTTGAACACATTTAATAACCTCCTCGGCGCTGCGGATGATGATGACTTGGAGTCTGACGGGTACAAAGGGGCTTTCACCAAAACCCCGGACGAGTTTGACCCAACAACTTTCTGGCGCTCAATCTCTGGCCAACCAAGTTACGACGGTAGTGCATCCAAAGCATCTGGTATTGAGGACTACGCCATCCGGTACTTACACAAACTGGTTTCTGGCACCATTTTTGCGCGTGAGAACCAGGCCACTATCCCTCACGCAGACCTCACGACTCTTTGGAGTATGGTACAGGGGCGCAGGATGAACCTTGGCTTTTGGTTCGGGGAGTACATTAGCTCTTTTGGAAGAAAAAACTCGTTTGTCATATGTTGTGGCAGCATTGTGACTCGAATTGCAGAGGCCATAGGGGCATTCAAGCCAGAAGATAAGAACCGGCTCACAGTGGTCAACTACCCGGACCACATCGATTTGAAAAGCCTTCAGAGCATGCTATTCGGGAGGATTGTGAACGGGAAGTGGGTCTGGATGTCCGATTTTGTCGAGGCCAAAAGGGTTGAAAGTCGGAAGAGGAAAAATGAGCCTACTGTATCGGTGTCATCCGAGTCTGAGCAAATCGAGCAAGCCAAGGATCTTGGCTTTTACCAAAAATGTGCCAAACTCTCCAATGAAGACATCCTGTCCAAGTTCAATGCCCTGTTTGCACAAACCCACGCTTGCAGAGAACAGATCTTTGCTCTGGAACATCAAAATGCCGTGCAACAAGGCGAGATTGACATGCTCAAACACTCTGTATGGAGGAGCAGGGGAAGGAGAGTCCATCTGTGGTAAGAGCTAAAACTGAAACAACTGCCAATGCCGCTGCCTCCTCGAAAGGGGATGGCAATAATCCTGCTACGGATAGAGAGGTTGATTCCTCTCTCTCCCCGCCCGTCTGATCATTCAATTTGTCGCTATCCAAGCATCTGGTAACACTTATACCCCTTCTTTGCATTTGTTTACACTCGACTTTTATCATGATTATGTTGTTTTTCTTATGCTTTTGTTAATAATAACATTGAAGACAATGTTCCATTCTAATTTGGGGGTGGGACATTACAATAGCTGTGTGCATAAACATGATAAAGGTTTGAACAGGTTGTTATTGTAGTATAATTTTCTGAATAACAAGTTATCCCCCCTGTGATCTTTGGTTTGTACAAATAGAAATCTTTAACTGTCCTTAGTAAATATTCTAGTGTTTCGATTGTTTAGGTTCTGCAGTAATCACTAAACAGACTGCGCTTGTTATGATTGAAATGTGTGGTGATAGCCTTGTGTTAATCTTAAATTCCCGAGTCTTGAAGTTCCAAAAATTTTGAAGTTCTAAATCAACTTTCACGTGAGGGACCTTTGGCCTAAATGCATGAAAACCCAAAGTAGTGAGAACCTGAGCCTGCAATTGCATTTAA
This sequence comes from Euphorbia lathyris, assembly GCF_963576675.1. Classification (NCBI taxonomy): domain Eukaryota; kingdom Viridiplantae; phylum Streptophyta; class Magnoliopsida; order Malpighiales; family Euphorbiaceae; genus Euphorbia; species Euphorbia lathyris. The sequence continues at coordinate 45,896,492 of NC_088915.1, read as the reverse complement.
AATGCATTGATTCTTTAAAGAGTGGGCCAGTACTTACTATCTTTAGGGAGAATTTGCTTTGGTATGCCCTATTGAATGGAAATTTTGACAAACCTAGAATGATAAAGGCATTAGGCACCTAACTCAACCATTTAAAAGACTTAACCCGTGCAGTGCACTCATATAATAGGATGAACCATTTGAGCCTTACCCATGTTTTTCGTTAACTTAGCCTGTGAATAACCATAATCCCTTCACTTTTAGCTTAAAGAGCCAAGATTCTGCCTCATGCAAGCGGTGTTAATTGAAAATATAGATTGGTTGAGGAAACTCGAGCGCATACTAAAATAAAATGAGTGAGAGGAAAAAGAAAAATCTGTAAAGGACCTCTTCATTCATGGCACGCTACCACAATGTGTGCCCAAAATCATTGGAATTGGTTGTTTAGTGGTAGGAGTTAATGAAAAGAGTGGGTAAGTCATTTGTTAAAACAAGCTGTACAAAGCTGTATGTGAGAAATAAAGGATTGGTGTAAAGTGCATGAGGACAGAATTCTTACACACAAAATTTGTTCACTTCCACACCTGAACCTTAACCTTGCATTACAACCATTAAAAGACCTTTGGACTCTGTTTGGAAAATTTTGAACCATAGAAATAGGACCAAAAAGCAAACTCACACCCTACTGGTGTATTTACTGAGCTGAGGAGAGAAGTTGTATTCCCTTTCTTATGGCAAAAAAGAGCCATACGAGAGTGAGTGAAACATCCTTTCCTTAGTGAGCCATGACAGGCAAGCTGGTTGTTCATTTGAAAATTGAGGTCTGACTTTAAGCTTTGAGGAATTTCTTGAGTAGGGTTACACGATCTAACACTTGCATAACTTCATTAAATATCGTGATTTGCGTTTTTTTCTGTAACAAATGATCTGTATAATCCCCTCTTCTCAGTGATCTCCTCCAACTCTTCGTCCGTATTCTTTCATTCCTACCTTTTTCCCAGTAGTTGACTTGTTTTCTATCTGTTGTTTACTTGAGGACAAGCAAAGATTCAATTTGGGGGTATTTGTTAGGCATGAATTTGACTACAATTTAACATATCATTTATAATGAATTAAGGGTGTTTTTAGGGGTAAATTCCTTTTGTGTAGATGAGTAAAGATTAAGTCGAATAGACTGTAAGCAGCCTGTTTCGCGCATACCAGGAGGAGTTGCGCAACCTTTGATCCAGCGGTCTAACACTGCAATTTCTGATGACGGATAACGACAGGACAGATGGCAGGAGCGGCAGGCAGGAAAGGCGGATAAGAGCAGTTAAAAGTAGCATGATGATAAGAAAGTTCGACCTTTGAGTGTTCAAGGGTCAAAAGGATCTTAACCACTTCTAGCATTCTAGGATTTGTGAACAATTTGGTTGGTTTTTGTAATATTTTCTCGGATACTTTCAGTACCGTGTTGACCTTTTCTTTTCCCTTAAATAGACGTAGTGGGAGAACGAAAAGGGTATCTCTGTTATGAACTAAAAATACAGATATTTTGGTAGAGAGAAAGAGCTCTCAAAAAAGATAGAAACTCCATTCATGGAGCTCTATAGCTGTGAAGCAGACTGTTCACTCGGCAGTATGAGTGAGTAGTCGTTTTGAACGGGTTAGGCCAGTTAGGGCCTGTTATGTAAGTCTTCTATTATCTTATTTATGAATGAATGTTGATATATTATGTTGTGTTTGCGAAAGTTATCACTCCATTGATGTATGCATGTATGTCAGTGTTAGATGAATGATAGGGAACTGCTTTCATCTTCACAGAACTATTTCTCAAACGTCCAAACCCCGAAGCAGAAATGTTAGGGGGTTGTATCAAGGGTTTTCTTAATAGAAATGTTGTTTCGATCGTCATGCAAGAAAGAACCAATTTTAGGGACGCTTAAGGTTGTAGTACATCTTAGAATCTTAAGAACACACGAGAGTTGACTTAAGTGAGCATTAAAGCAGAGACCTTGACTTCGCTTTACGTCATTCATGAATAAATAAGATGTCTAGAGACTGAAAGTAACATGTTCTGTTGTGGCCTAGCCTCTTCTACCTTTTATCATTATCAAATATTCTTTTTCACAAGTTGAATCATTTACTTTGTTACCAATTCACAATATCTCTCAATATAAAGAATTCACACACCACGAACACCCTGTTCTGCAAGGTTTTTCTTGTAAAATTTGGTCATCAATCCATGTGGAGACGATACTCTACTTATCACTTTATTACTTGT